>NC_064245.1:64663750-65287500 GCF_003254725.2 Canis lupus dingo
GACCCATCGGACAGGTGCACCTTACGGTGTGAATTTCATCTCCGTCCTCAAAGTTTTCTTGTTTTGGTTCTGTTATCGAGATCTCTGATCCCCTGTAGCTCTGGGCGCGCAAGAAGTTGTGGATTTGTGAAAACTCACCCTGGCGGTCGGACCCTCCTGGCGCCCCCCACCCCACCCCACCCCACCCCACCCCGCGACCCCCTGCCCGGGCCGCAAGCCACTCAACCAGGTGTCAGCTGTAACTCTCTGGGGGCGCTTTCGGGCCAGGGACAGCCAGCAGAAACCCCATGCCTGGCAGAAAGCGCCTTCGATCCCCGCGCCTACCGGTTGCCTGCGTCCCAGCAGCGCGGCGGCGAGCGCAGCGGGGCTTGGGCTCGGGGCCGCCCGGGCCGGGCGCAGGAGGCGCGGGTCCCCGCCGGGGCTGGGCGCCCCGAGCTCGAGCTCGTGCGGGGGGCGCGGGAGGGCAAGGCCGGCTCCCTGCTGACCCGGGTAATGAAAGATGCTTTGTTGCGCGCGCGCGCCCGGTGCCCAGCTGTGCCCAGCTGTGCCCCCCCGTGCTCCCCCGCGCCCCCCGGGGCCCAGCCGCGCGCCAGGGACGCGGACTCACCGCAGCTCAGGTCGCACGACTTGAGTGTACGTGTAGCACCGTCCCAGGAGGATCTCGTAAAAATGGGCAGTGGTGCCCGGCCCCTTCCACTCCTTGTGCTTGGGCGGCTGGCGCCACATCAGGATCCCGACCGGCACCGCGATGCCCACCACAATCAGGAGAATAAAAAGGACGCAGAGACAGATCTGGGCTTTTCTGGAAATGCCGCAGCAGGGTTTCTCCTCCTCGGACACGGAACTGAATCTGTGGTTGGCCATGGGGTCCACTTTGTCTGGCGGGCAAAGTTGGAGGAGAGAGCCGCCCCGGGGCCGGTCAGGGAGGGAGGAGAGAGCTAGCCGGTTCTGAAACTGCACCTCCCCTTTATCTTGCCCTTGTCTTTTCTCGGCTTCCTTTCCCACTCCCACCCCCTTCCTCCAAAGTTCCGTGACCGGCTGGACCAATAAGGACTTAAAGAACTGGAAAGACTCTACTACTACAGCCACTCACTGCCAGACTCCTGAGCAGACAAGGACCGGACTTTGCATTTCCAGGGAGAAGCGGCCACGGCCACCTTACGCTTTCTCTGCAGGTGCCTGCAAAACAAACAGCAATCCCTTATACTTACTCCTCGGCCAGCAAGCTTGATCAGACTTGCAATTTACACTTCAGTCACACCTGATGCTAGAAAGCGTCAAGGCTTGGCTCAAGGCTTGGCTGCCTGCCTCTGCACCTGCCTGCAAGCGTTTGGGTTTGCAAGCAATGTCTGCTGCCTGGGAAAGGCTGCTCTCCCTCTCCTTCTTCGCCTTGACAAATGCCTGCCTGCTCAGCCCCTTTCAAAAGCTCTACTCAAGCTTCACCCCTTCCCCTTAACTCAAGTGACATCAGTCGTTAAGCCTGGGTTCAAATCCAGCTCCACCACCCACTACTGGAGCCGTATGGGGCAAGTTACTTGATGGCTCTGTGCTTCAGATGTAAAGCAAGGATAATAGTATCTACTTCATGAGGTATGATCAAGATGAAGCGAGTTTATAGTTACCATGTGTTTGGCACAAATGCCTGGCACATGCTAAGCACTCAATAAATATTAGCTATTACTACCTGCTCTGAGAGGCACGTACTCTCTCAAGGTTCCTTAGCACTAGGACCATCTGTGACATTTCCGCAGAGACCTAAGGAAAGTGAAAAAACAAGCCACAGGACTTCCTATGACAAAGGTTTTCCAGACAGAGGGAATAGCAGAAGTAGTGGCTGAGACAAAACAAACAAACAAAAAAAAAACCTCTGAGGCAAAAAAGGAGAAAAAAAGAAAAGAAAAGTTCGTTCCTTAGCCCATTCCAGGAGCACCATGGAGGCCATTGGAACTGGAATGCAGGGTTAAGGGAGGCAGAAGAGAAAAGAAGTTCCGAGGGTAGCAGAGGGCCAGATCACCAGAAGGACTTTTTAGACAGTGAATTTTATTTTTAACCCATTCAAGGTCACTGGGTGACTTGATTAGGCATGACATTTTAAAGGCTCAATCTGAGGGCACCTGGGTGGACTTTGGGTCAGCTGGTGATCTTAGGATCCTGGAACGGAGTGCATCAGACTCCTCATGGGGAGCCTGCTTCTGCCTCTGCCTATGTCTCTGCCTCTCTCTGTGTGTCTCTCATGAATAAATAAATAAAAATCTTGAAAAAAAAATAAAGGTTCAACCTGGTTTCTGTATTGAGAATAAACTGTAAGGAAGTAAGGATGGAACAGTGAAGACCGGTTATGAGGACTTTGACCAGGGGAATAGTTATAAAAGTGGCAAAGACAACAAGCAATTGGATTCTGGATACACTTTGAAAGTAGAAACAACAGGTTTTGCTGATAAGTTGGATTTGGGGTTTGCAAGAAAGAGGAGTCAAAGAGGACTCCATGAATTTTGATCTGAATAACTGACCAAGGGAAGGACAGTGCTGGCATTTATAGTGATGGGAAACAAGGATGAAGGAGATTTGATTTGGGAGAAAAGGCACCAGACAAAAATTTGGTTTTGGAGGTAAGATGAAGATGCCGATTAGACCCCTAGGAGGAGACATCAAGTAGTTAATTGAGTATAAATATTTGGGATTCAAGGGGTCAGTGCTGGAAACACAAATATGGGAGGCTTTATCATACAGCGAGTTTTTAAAGCCAAGAGGATAAATAAGATCACATAGAGAGTGTGTGCAGAAACAGCAGTTCCAGAGACTCAGCCAGGCGGTTGCCTGTGGCAGAGATCAGAAAGATGAGAAGAGCTCCAGCAAAGGGAGCTGGCAAGAGTGACCCCTGACACAAGAGGCTGAGACCAGATAGGGAGTCACTGGTGCTCTTGACAAGAACAGTTTCAGAGAAAATGTGGAGGACAAAGCCAGATGAGAGTAGGTTCATGAGAGTGTGTGAGAGGAAAATGTAGTATCAGTATGCAAGATGACTCTTTTTTTTTTTTTAAGATTTTCTTTATATATTCATGAGAGACACAGAGAGAAAGACAGAGACATAGGCAGAGAGAGAAGCAGGCTCCTTGCGGGGAGCCCGATGTGGGACTCATTACCGGATCTCCAGGATCATGCCCTGGGCCGAAGGCAGATACTCAACAACTGAGCCACCCAGGCATCCCTCAAGATGACTTTTGAAGAGTTTTCTGTCAAAAGAATAGAGAAATGAGGACACAGCAAAAGGACACTGTGCAGTCAGGAGAGAACAAAATGTTCTCACTGCTTGCTTACTGCATGTCAGGAGGGACTTACCTATGTCTGTAGGATGACTGGACAGCCCAAGACATAGGCAACAGTTGATAATGCAGAAGAGGGGGAAACTGCTTAAAAACTTGCAAAAAGGGATCCCTGGGTGGCGCAGCGGTTTAGCGCCTGCCTTTGGCCCAGGGCACGATCCTGGAGACCCGGGATCGAATCCCACGTCGGGCTCCCGGTGCATGGAGCCTGCTTCTCCCTCTGCCTGTGTCTCTTCCTCTCTCTCTCTCTCTCTGTGTGACTATCATAAATAAATTTAAAAAAATAAAAAACTTGCAAAAAGCTCATGTAGAGGTGAGAAAAACCCGAGGCACAGGGGCATATGTGTAGACTCTGCTACCTCATAAAAGGAAGGTGAAAACTGTGGCTTTAAGGATTCGGTTAGTGGGTTAGCTGATAGTGACATGTGAGCATCCTCTTTTGACTACTTCTCAGTGAAATGCGGTCACCCATCTACTGAGAGTGGGTGAGGGCTTGTAATGGCAGGAGAACAGCAGAGTGGACAGAACAGGGAAATGAGAGGTTCTCAGGGTATCAGGAAGTGGTCAGGAATTTAAAGAAAGGTCAGTCAGGGGCACCTGGGTGACTAAGTGGTTGAGCGTCTTCCTTTGACTCAGATCATGATTCCAGGGTCCTGGTATCCATTCCCATATCGGTCTCCCCGCAGGGAGCCTGCTTCTCCCTCTGCCTGTGTCTCTGTCTCTCTGTCGCTGTCTCTGTCTCTCTCTCTCTGTGTGTCTTTCATGAATAAATGAATAAAATCTTTTTAAAAATTAAAAAAAAAAGAAAGGCCAGGCAATGAGGGGGCACTCTTCTGTCTGGCTACTCCCCGCAGCCCAAGAGAAAGGGCAAAAGTAAGCAGAGAGTGGGATTTGATGAGGCTGGGATTTGCTGGATTTGCCAGGGCTGAAATAACAAAGCCACACAGTCTATTGTGGCTCAACCAACAGAAATTGATTGTCTTCCAGTTCTGGAGGCTGACATCAAGGTATCCAAGGGTCTAATTTCCTCTGAGGCCTCTATCCTTAGCTTGTGTCCTCACATAGTCTTTCCTTGTGTATCCACATTTCTCCATTCTATTTTTTTATGCTTCTTTATTTTTTTTTAATTTTATTTTAGTGTTTTTTAGTGGGGGGAAGAGGCAGAGGAAGAGGAAGAGAGAGAGAATCTTAAGCAGGCTCCATGCCCAGCACAGAGGCCAACATAGGGCTCAATCTCACAACCCTGAGATCATGACCTGAGCTGAAATCAAGAGTTGGATGCCTAACTGACTGAACCACCAGGCACCCCTCTCCTTTCCAATCTCCTCTTCTTATAAGGACACTAGTTTTTATCAGATTTGGGCCCACAGTAATGACCTCACTATAACTTAATTACTTCTTTAAAGGCCCTGTCTCCAAATCCAGTCACATCCTGAGGGTTAGGAAGTTAGGACTTCAACATATGAAGTGGGGGCAGGGCACCATTCAGCCCATCACACCAGGTAAGTACAATGGAGTAAGAGAAAAGGAAGGAAGGAAACAAAGATGGGATTTTAATAATGGACTGTCATACCAAAGTCCCACAGAAAATGAAGTAAGGGCAGAAGGAGGATTCGAGACACTGGAAAAATAAGAAATTTTTTTAAGGACTGGGATGTCCTTATGAGACCAAAATGTTGCCAAAAGGAGGGAATATCTCTACTTATAAATCACTCCATCCAAAACTCAACTGTTAGTCTTCCTCTTTCAAGCTGACTTATTTTCTGTTTGTTTATTTGTTTTATTTTATTTTTTTTAATTTTTTTTATTTATTTATGATAGTCACAGAGAGAGAGAGAGAGAGAGAGAGAGAGAGAGAGAGGCAGAGACATAGGCAGAGGGAGAAGCAGGCCCCATGCACCGGGAGCCTGACGTGGGATTCGATCCCGGGTCTCCAGGATCGAGCCCTGGGCTAAAGGCAGGTGCTAAACCGCTGCGCCACCCAGGGATCCCTGTTTATTTGTTTTAGTAAGCTCTGTGTCCAAGGTGGGGCTCAAACTCATATAACCCTGAGATCAAAAGCCTCATGCTCTACTGAGTCAGTCAGGCACCCCTTCTTTTCTGGTCTTTTGAAATCTGGTAAAAAGAACCTAAATCCCTGCCTGATTGCTTAAGCTAGGAATGTCCAACTCTTCTGTGCTCTTTCCCTCTTCTTCATCCCACACATCCACCTAGAAGTTGGCTTCTCTGCCTAAAAGTTATTAAGTATCCACTTTGTTCACCTCCACTACCACTGGCTTCGTGCCAGACAGAGTCTACCCTCTTTCTCATCTACAAAGGACTTCCAACCATTCTCCCCAAACCCGCCCTCCCTACCTCCTCCATCCATTCTTTCCAGACAAGATGGTGGCTTCCTTTTAAGCCAATCTTTGGGGCACCTGGGTGGCTCAGTGGTTGAGCATCTCCCTTTGGTTCAGGGTGTGATCCTGGGGTCCTGGGATCAAGTTCCACATTGGGCTCCCTGCAGAAAGCCTGCTTCTCCTTCTGCTTCTGTCTCTGCCTCCCTCTCTGTGTCTCTCATGAATAAATAAATAAAATCTAAAAAAGAAAAAAAGCCAATCTTTTATAAAGAAGCAACTTTGGAAACATAATTCTGATTATCTCACCTCTCCACTTGCTCTAGACATAACAAGCATGTAAACCTATGGCTCCTCCTCCTCCAGCCTGCATGAACATGTGTCTCTTCAACCCTAGAGCACTGCAGGCCTGCTGGCCTTCCCTCTGTCCCCAACTAGCCCAAGCTCTTCCCTGGCACAGGGCTTTCAGAGATGCCATTCCCTCTGCCTCCTAACTCCTACTGATCTCCTTCAATGCCATGTCCTCAGGAAGTAAGCCTTTCCTGATCCCATGTAGTTACCAAACTGGGTTCTATTTCCAAATGGAACACTTTCCTAGCAGAATAATACAGATGCCAGTAGATCTTGGACAGATCTCAAAAGGTCTGGTCTGGACAGCCTAGCCCTGGAACACATCCTCTGAAATTTTTTTCTAGATGTCCTCTCCCAACTAGACTAGGAATTTGCACAAGGCTAGGTTGGCAAAAATTAAAATTTATTCTCTTAGTATCCCAGGACTCAAAGTGCTATCCACAAATGGTTGCTGAATGAATAAATGAATGAATGACCAACAAAAGTTTTACTTTCGGCATCCATTATTCCACCCTTTCCAAATCGAATTCATACAGTTATTCTCACAATCCCGCATCTAAGCAAAATGATGTGGAAATGGGATGAGAAATGTTGGTTTTGCTGGGGGTTCATTTATCAGCTCTCTGGCCTTGCTGTGTTCTGTCTTCCTCCACCCCCTCATCCTGGGCACAAACTTTTTCTTGTATTGAATATTGTGCAAGGTCCAAAATCACTTAATGTGTAACAGAACTTGGCATCCATTCCTTTCTGAACTGAGCAGACTGGTACTATTCCGGCTAGTAAAACTCTGAAGACCTGTCATAAAACAACTCTTTTAAAAAGGGTATTTGTTTTTGATAATAAATACGATAAGTGTATAGGGAGTAAAAGTCAAATAGAACAAAGTGATTTGTATATAAAATCATTCTTTCTCCTTCTCTGGACTTCCCTCTTACTATAATAAGGAGGTAGCATTCATACATAGATACAGAGGAAGTAAGCTTTCACTGTGCCATAAAAATTAGAGCATACTGTATGCCCTATTGTACACCTAGCTTCCTTTACACAGTGACATATGTTGAAGACATTCTCTATCACCACACATTGCTCTACCCAATTCTATTAAATAACTTCTAGTATTCCATTGTATAGCCTACTAAAGTTTGTTTAACTAGACCTGTATCAATGGGCACTTAGATTTTTCTACTCCTTCATTCTGACATTAAATTTTGTAATAAATATTCTTGTGTCAGCAAATTTTTTCACATATGCAAGTACATACACTCCTAAAAGCAGATTTCCTGGGTCAAAGGGCCCAGACATTTAGAATTTCATCAGATACTCTCAGAGAGGTTGTACCAATTGGCACTTACACAGCAGTGCTTGAGAATATGGGTTTTCCACAACCATACAGTTACACTTTCAGATTTGCTTTGTCTTAATTTCTAACTATGAATCAGGAGTTACTTGGGAGCACTTCAGCTTTTAGTTTCTCCTTCTGTTAAATACAATGAACACTTGGAAAATAAAGTCTAAAAGGACCCTGTAATCCTTTGCTCCTACAAAGTCATTTGGTTTGTGAACTCTCTCATTTTTATTTATCTTTCTGCAAGTAAGGTCTTCAGGTACAAATGTCAGACACTCTGGTATGCCCATGGGGAAGATCACAAATGCACAAGAAAGTGACCACCCTCCAAATACACAATCTAAGTGTGGTATGATTTGAGGCAAGTTGCACTTTTGTTAAAGATTTTATTGATTCATTTGAGAGACAGAGAGAGCATGGGGGGAGGAGTTGGGGTGGGAGACAAGCAGACTCTCCACTGAGCACGGAGCCTGACATGGGACTTGCTCCCAGACTGTGAGATCATGACCTCAGCTGAAGTCAGACACTTGACCGACTGAGCTACCCAAGCGCCCCAGGGCAAGTAGCACTTTTGAATTTCAGTTTTCTCCTCTGAAAAATGGACACAATGTAATGTCTACTTGTTAGATTGAAGTGTAGATTAACTGAGATAATAGACCCATCTAGGACAAGCTAGGCACTCAACACATGGTAATATTGTCATTGTAGACTTATTTGTGCATTGTGACATTGCACAGAGGCTCCAAAAATGGCATATCCTGACTTTCATTCATTCAACCAATATTAGGGACCATGTGCCAGGCACCATGGTAGCTTTGCTGAAGGCACAGAAATAAAGTGACCCTGAGGAACCCCTGTAGAGATTAGTAAGCACACAGCCTTTCTGGTCAGGTAGACCGGAGCGGGCTCTCCCACTTGGGCAAATAACAAAACTTCTCTGAAGGACAAGTTCGTCTTCTGTAGAATGGGCTAAAAAAATATCCGCAGGCATCACTGAATTATTTTGGGGATTGACTCAGATGACATTTACAAAGAATTTAGCTGAGCATCTGGCCCCTAGTAAGTATTCAACAAATAAATGCAGTGGATCCCCCTTAGCCACAGGGTATACGTTCCAAGACCTCCAGTGGATGCCATCAGCACCGAACCCTATGTTTATTCCTATACATGCAGACCTATGATAAAGTTTAATTTATAAATTAGGCACAGTAAGAGATTAACAACAATAATAATAAAATAGAACAATTATAATAATATACTGTAATAAAAGTCATGTGAATGTGATCTCTCTCTCAAAATGCCCTATTATACTGAATTCACCCTTCTTCTAGTGATGATGACATAAGATGATAAAGTGCCTGCGAGATCAGAGATGAAAAGGGTTAATGACGCGGGAATTGTGACGTAGCACTAGTCTACTATTAACCTTCTGGTGATTGGTCAGAAGGACGAGCATCTGTCTCCAGACTGTAGTTGACCACTAGTAACTGAAACCATGGGAAGTGAAACTGTGAATAAGTGGGGGGATCATATGACTAATACTGGGATGGCCATGTGCAGATGGAAGAGATGGCAAAGAGTCAGTAGATTCTAGGAAAACTTTGACAAGACGAGGACACTAGGTCAGGTCATTGAAGGGCAAGCACAAAGTGGGGGAAGGCATTCAAACAGAATTGTAGGGAGCACTGCAGGGTGGATCCTGGGATGTCTGTGGCACCAGAGGTGAGACTACCTCTGGGCCACATAGCTGGGTTATGGAAGTGTGGTTCCTGCCATGTGAGTTTTGAGCTCTCTTCTTTCCTTGGTCAACTTCATTAGCCATTTTTAAATTCTTCAAGTAATACAATCACATTTTATAAATTGAAAAGAGAAAAGAAAAAAAAATGCCCTCCCCATTCCAAAGCCCTAACCCCAACTATCTAACATTTTGATATCTTTCCTTCCAGCCTTCATTCTAATCTTTGACGGCTTTAAAAGTAGTTATACTTTATATTATTTAATATTCTATATATACATATATACATTTTCAAATTTCTGCTCTTTCCACTTCACTGTGCATACATGGTTCCAGTCAGGCCATGTCTCCTCTTCCAGAACATTGAGTTGGGCTCAAATCCCAACTCTGCACCCATTGGTAGCTTTAAGCTGAATGTCTTATCCTGTTATTTCCCTGTGTCTCAGGCTACCTGTAAGAAACTGTAAAGAACAGCCCTGGCACAGCCTCTTAGAAATGGGGCTTCTGGGACCCCTGGGTGTCTCAGTGGTTGAGCGTCTGCCTTTGGCTCAAGACATGATCCCAGAGTCCCAGGATCAAGTCCCACATTGGGCTTCCTACATGGAGCCTGCTTCTCCCTCTACCTGTGTCTCTGCCTCTCTCTCTCTCTCTGTCACTCATGAATAAATAAATAAAATCTTAAAAAAAAAAAAAAAAAGAAATGGGACTTCTTCCTCTCCTCACACTTCTTACTAGAAGGTCGGCTCCATGAGAACAGGGCTGATCCCCATTTCTGCCCACCACTGAGCCCCTACCACCTGAACGATGCCTGGTATGCAGTTGGCACTCAAGCAATGCCTGTAAAACTCCCTCTCCCGCAGTTCAAAACCAATGACAACAGACTGATGATCCACCAGAGATGGAGAAACTAATAGGTCCAGGGTCTTCAACAGATTCACCAGCTAAAACCAATCTATCAGCATCTGTTGTTCATCTCCTGAGTAGTGAAGCACAGTGTCAAAGGGGAAAGAAGAGGGAGGCTATGATTAATTACATAATTCTTCTTTTTCTTCCTTCAACAATAATTACTAATATCGAGTTTGCCATCATAGAAATATAAACTATTTCCATGTTACAAACAAGGAACCAAAGGCTTAGAAAGGTAAGCAAAATTAAGAAATTAAGTTAGTCAAAAAGGGTCTTGACCCCAGATAATCTTATTTCAAATCTGTCCAGCTAACACTACCTCTACGTGATTAGGCAACAGATAGTTAATGGGTGGAGATCCCTGGGTGGCTCGTGGTTTGGCACCTGCCTTCGGCTCAAGGCATGATTGTGGAGACCCAGGATCGAGTCCCACGTCAGGCTCCTTGCATGGAGCCTGCTTCTCCCTCTGCCTGTGTCTCTGCCTCTCTGTCTCCCTTTCTCTCTCTCTCTCTTTCATGAATAAATGAATAAAAAAATCTTAAAAAAAATAGTTAATGGGCACCCACTATGAACTGGCTCAGAGTTGGCAGACTCAAGCTGTTCTGGCTGAGGATTTGTGATCTACAGAGGGAACTTCTGGAAACATAGTTTTGGGCATGGGTCGGTGGTAGCCGTGCGGCTCTGAACATCACTGAAAAGCTTGGAGTGGACCTGTTCTCCTGGAAGGCGTTTATCTTCTCAACATGTTTTTAACTTCTTCAAATTATATAACTTTTACCAGAAAAAGGGTGAATATCAAAAATAACAGAAAAGCACACTCAATGATGTTGCCCGTGATCTGTTTTTTTCCAGCAGTCTTGTGAAAAGGAAAGCTGCATGATTTTTCCTCCTACACCCAGAAACTGAGCAGAGCTGAATTTTGTATTCACTCTTTATTCTGCATTTTCAATGATGCAAGAATTAGTAGGACTCTGCAGAATGCCTTGAAATGCTTTTCATTCACTTGGGTGTCACTGGTAGTCACTGGCTTGTTTGTTTAGTTAATCTGGGTGTAGTTTTGAGTGCTGGAGAAGTCAACTTCGCAGCCACTCCCTCAGTTGCAGCTAACCTCAGCATCGCAGATTCTGTGACTTCTTGATTCTCACCATCCTCCACCTCTTCACCTTTCACCTCTTCACCTTGTTCTTCCCCCACTTCCTGCTGGCAGCTTAGATACCCCATGCCTTGGACATCTTTTATGAGTTTTCTCATTGTCTTCCCTAGGGTTTTTATAACCCTATACTTCCTAATTTTATTTTTTGGATTTGAATAGTTTCCTCCTCTCTCCTTTTGCACCACACTAGACTGCAAATTGACTCTGAAAAAGTGTTTTTCTTGAGTATGATTCCAATGACTAGCAAGTCCCTCATACCTAGTAGACACTACAAAACTATGTGTTGATGAATATCACACTTTAACACAAATCTTTTTTTTTCCATTCACTTACTCTTTCATTCATGCATTACATGCTCACTAAGCACCTTCTGTGTTCATGGATTTTCTTTCAAGTACCGAGGATACAGCGGTTTAAGAAAATTCATTCCTAAAAAAAAAAAGAAAAAAAAAAAAAAAGAAAATTCATTCCTGAGGCTCCAAGCTGGCTCATTCAGAAGAGAGAGTGACTCTTGATCTTGGGGTCCTGGGTTCAAGCCCCACGTTGGGTGTAGAGATTACTACTTAAAAAATTCAGTCCTAAAAAAAAAAAAATTCAGTCTTTACAGAGTTTATAAGGGGAGGTGGGGGTACAGACCTGTAATAGACAAGATTAAAAAAAAGTAAATCAGAGTGTTTGTGAGGTGGTGACAAAAACTAAGAAAGGAACAGGAGGGACTGAGATAAAAACTAGAGGGGGAAAAATTTTGTTAATTAAAAAAAAAAAAACTGGAGGGAAGGTCACTCCATCAGATGGAGGGCCAGGATGTTCTCACTGAGAAGGTGGCATCTGAGGAAGGATCTGAGGAAAGTAAGGTAACCACATGTCATCTGGGGACACAGAATTCCAGCAGAGAGAGGAAAAAAGAGCAAGGGATGAACATCTGTTGTGTTGAAAGAGGAGCAAAGGTCAAAGAAGGGATGTGTGGTGCAATAGGAGCAAGGAAGGAAGAAGTAGGAGTCAAGGACAGAGATGCACCAGCATGTATGAGGCACAGTGGAAGACCACGTTTTCTGACTTGAATTTGATCAGACTCACTCTGGCTCCTTGTTGAGAAAAAACTGAAATGGGGCCAGAGCAGAAGCAGGGAGACCACTCAGGAGGCAATGACACCATAATCCAGGTAAGAGATGCCAATGGCTTGAACCAGGTTGGCATCGGTGGATGTGGTTGAAGTCTGGATATATTTTGCAGGTAGAGTGCAGAGAATGTGTTTATTAAGAGCCAAAAAGAGAAATCAAGGCAACTCCAAGGATGTGGGTTTGAGACATCTAGAAGGAGGAAGTTAGTTGTTCAATGAGTTGAGGAAGAGACTCCGAAGGGAGAACTTGTGTGGGGCATGTTCAATCTGAGATGTCTGTTAAAATGTTGAGGAGTCAAACACTGTGTCAAGCCTCACAAGTATTACTCATTCAATCCCAGTAACAGCCCCACCAGGGAGGGAGTCTACTTAGTCCCATTTTACAAGGTGAAATTGAGGCCCGGAGAGGATGAGTGACTTACCCAAAGTCATGGGCTAATAGGTGGTGGAAGTGGGGAGCTGGGAATCAAATCTACATAACGTGCTTGAGAATGTGTGCTCCTCTACACCAGACGATTAGCCAAACAAACACACAACCCCCACATCATTCCAGTCACTTAAGAAAATCCTCACCTTTAGCTCTGAGCCAATCACCACCACCTGTGACATGGCTTGCTCTGATTCCATTAGGTCTGAGTCTCCTGCTGCCTGACCTGAGGGGGACGAGGGGGTGGAGCCCCACTTGGGCTGAAAGGGGAGCAGGGTAAGTTCCCCAGAAGAAAGTGAGGATATCTCACCAGAAGAAGAGTGAACAGATGCCAAATTTCAAAAACAACAGAAAACCATACTGCCTGACGTCAGAGTTAGCCCACTCCAAACAACTTGGGCAGTTTAATAGATTAGTCATCCCACATATGCTTTTCAAACCACCAGAGCACCCCAAAATTCATGCCAAAATTTTCTCAACAGATTTTCTTATAAGATGTTTACTTGATTTCCCGGGACACTTGTATTTTCCGTTCTAGCCACAAAGAGGCTAAAGGTCAAATACCTCAGCTGGGAGGAGGAACACATTCTTAACTATCTGAGAGGCAACTGTGCAATGTTTTCTCAACTTAGTGTTCTTCAGAACAGGCTCAAAACAAAACAAGCGAAAAACTCAAAGTCCCAAATGAAATTCCTTGAAAGTAAGGGTACTGAATATCATTCACTGATTTTATTTTGATTTTTTAAAAATAAACTTAACTTTCTAGAGCAGCTTTAGGTTCACAGCAAAAGTAAGCAGAAAATACAAAGTTCCCATGTGCCCACTTCCTGCCAACATGCACAGCTTCCCCACTACCACATCCCCCCACCGAACTGGTACTTTTGTTACAAAAGATGCATGTACAGTGACATATCATTATTACCCAAAGCCCATAGTTTACATTAGAGTTCACTTTAGTTTAGTACATTGCATGGATTTTGACAAATGTAATATATCCATTGTTACAGTATCACTGCCCAAAAATATCCTCTGTGTCCTTTTGTTTATCCCTCCTTCCCCCCTAACTTCTGGCAACCACTGATCTTTATACTGATTTTGCCTTTTCCAGAATGTCATATAGTTAGAATCATACAGTTTGTAGACTTTCAGATTGGCTTCATTCACTTAATAATATGTATCTAAGATTCCACTATGTCTTTTCATGGCTTAATGTTCATTTCTTTTTAGCATTGAATAATATCCCATGGTGTGGATGTACTAAATGTTACTTTTCCATTCACCTACTAAAGGACATTTTGGTTATTTTGTTGTGTTTTCTGAAACTAAATTTTTTTGACCTAAAAAGTTTGAATTCTGTTAATTTTACTAAGTAATTAGCAGTCAAAGTAAAATTCAAATTTATATTTTAGGAAGACATCCCTTTTGGTAAAGTAACAGCTCTACACATAATTTTTTCAAGTTATAATAAGAATCACGCTCTCAGATGTAATTTTGAAAATTAAGAGTATAGGGGCCCTTGGGTAGTTCAGTCAGTTAAGCGTCTGACTCTTGATTTAGGCTCGGGTCATGATCTCACGGTCACAAGATGAAGCTCCAAGATGGGCTCTGCTCTGAGTGGGGAGTGTGCTTAGGATGGTCCCTCTCCCTCTGCCCCTCCCCCTTACCCCACCTCACCCCACCCCATTCCACTCCCACACTTGTACACACACACACTTTCTCTTTCTCTCTCAAGTTAAAAAAATACTCATAATTTCAAAATTATGAGTATAAAGAAGAAAATTACATTACTCATAATTTCATCACTCGGAAGCAAATGTTAGCATTAATAATGTAATGATATTTGATGAATAATTTATTAATTACATGACTGACTATAATTAATTATTAATTAATTAATAATTTGATATTAATCGATCACTTATTGTTAAAAATTAAATTGATTAATATAAGATTGATATTTGGTTGGCTGGATTATTAATACTTTATTGTTGGTTAATAATTCATTGTTAATATTAAAATTAATAATTAATAGACATTATGCTAAGTGAAAAAAGTCCATCATAAAAAACCATATATTAAAAAAAAACATATATTGTAGAGTTCCATTTTTATGAAATGCCTAGAACTGATAAATCTGTAGAGACAGAAGATAGATTACTGGTTACCTATGGCTACATGTTGGAGGAATGAGGAGTGAGGACCAGTGGGTATGGGACTTCTTTTTGGGTTGATTCAAATGTTCTAAACTTGGATTATGTGATCTTTGCAAAACTGAATATACTAAAAATCATTGAATCATATACTTTAAAAAGATAAAATTAATTGAACATGAATTATATCTCAATTGAAATGTTTTTAAAAATGTCTGTCCTTGGGGTACTTGGGTGGCTCAGTGGTTAAGCATCTGCCTTTGGCTCAGGTCATGATCTCATGGTCCTGGGATAAAGCCCCACATTGGGCTCCCTGCTCAGTGAGGAGATTGCTTTTCCCTCTCCCTCTCTCCCTGCCCCTTGCTCATATTCTCTCTCAAATAAATAAAATATTTTATTAAAAAAATTTTAAAATAAAATCCTGCCCTCTTGGAATTTACATTCTCTAGTGCTGCTCTGCCACATTTCTCCTGGATCTGTTACAAAGACAGCCCATTTGTTATTTGGTGCTCCTGGGGAAAAAAAAACAAGGAGAAAAAAAGAGACAGGGGAAGAGGTGTATTTAGCATGTATTTAGTTTATGGTACTTTCCAACACAATGGTGGCTTTTTTGGCACTTTCCCCATAACTCTTCCCGGCCTAGAAATAAGGAAGATTGTCTCCAAAGGCAGAACTGTTCATTGTTGCTTTTCCTTGCACTTAAGAGAAGGAGGGAGGGAGAAGGGGAAAAAAAGGAGGATTAAAAGGAAATAGAAAAGAAGGGAAAGAGGAAAAAAAGGAAGGGGGAAGCACAAACATTAATTGAGCATTCAGCAGCTGCCAAACACGCCACTGGGCTTTTAGATGTATCATGTTATTAAGTCCTAAAAACACCCTCCTGAGGTAGATATTACCACTATCCATATTTCACAGATTTGGAAACTGAACACAGTGGGCATTGAATTTTCAGACAGGATGGATTAAATCAATCATGTGACATCTTTCCCATAGAATATTACGCAGCTACAAAAAAAAAAAGTGATGAATCTCCCTCTGTGTGTTGATAGAGTAATCTCTAGGATATATTAGTAAGTAGAAAAAGAGTAGGATACAGGGATGCCTGGGTGGCTCAGCAGTTGGCTCAGGGCGTGATCCTGGAGTCCCAGAATCGAGTTCAACAAGAAGCCTGCATCTCCCTCTGCCTATGTCTCTGCCTCTCTCTGTGTGTCTCTCATGAATAAATAAATAAAATCTTTAAAAAAGAAAAAGAACAGGATACAAAATATTGTGTATTGAATGCTCCTTTCTGTGTAAGGAAAGATAGGGAGTCATAATATCTATTCGTAAGTGCTGTATCTCTAAAGAAAGAAATGGTTATCTGCAAAGATGCAGAATAGGAGTGAGGATTTTTATATTGTTTTCAGTTTTGAACCATGTGTATATATGTATGGCCTTTTCAGAAATAACATGAAAATCACCAAATATCATCTAAAACAAAGATAACTATTTATATTACAAAAATGGACAATTGGGGACAGCCTGGGGTTTGATAAACATGCCATCTCATAAGGCATGTTTATCAAAACACCTCCTGTTGAGAAACCAACAGAATTCAATATATGTGCAGCTGCATCCTTTCTAGCTTCTTCTTGTGATTCAAAACCACACAAAGCTAATGACATCCTTCCTCTTCGCCCTGGCCCTTCTGCAGCCACTCCAGGGGCCCTGAGGACAGAGCCTCCAGATGAGAAGTGAAAAGATTTTTCATAAGGTCCAGAGAGGAACACTCATGAATATGTACATATCTGAGAGAAGACTATTTGGAAATTCAGAAATGTTTCCCAGCTAAACATCCCCATTTCTCTGGGTCCATTTAAACTCTTCATGGAGTGGTCACAATGATTCCCAAAACCTCTGTTTCAGGGGCTTTTGAAAACTCCACTTGTCTTGCAGAGCATTAACCCCTTCCAAAGAGACCCCCTTCATTATTTCTGCAGGTCCTCATGAGGCAGGTTTCATCTCTGCTCACACAGCCCTCACAATTTTCCTTTCTTGCTCAATCACTCCTGGTGACTAGGCTGAGGAGGCTACAGGCTGGACATCTTCCATTTGGCCTTCTAGATTCTTTTTTTTTTTTTTTTTTAAGTAATCTCTATGCCCAACTTGGGGCACTAACTCATGATCCCAAGATCAAAAGCGGAATGCTCTACCAACTAAGCCATCCAGGTGCCACTAGCCTTCTAGATTCTTCACCTTTCCTCATTTCCTCTCTGCCCCAGCAGAGTCCCCCACAGGGAGGAAGGACAGTGAGTTCATTAGGACTGTTACCACAAAACACCAATGACTAGGTGGCTTATAAGTGGCAAAAATTTCTTTCCCACAGTTCTGGAGGCTGAGAAGTCTAAGATCAAGGCACCAGCATAGTCATGTTCTGATGAGGGCCCTCCTCCTGGTCCATAGCCAGTGCCTCCTCGCTGTGTGCTCACAGGTAGATGGGGTGAGAGATCTCTGAGGAATCTCTTTTACAAGGTACCAGATCCATTCATAAGGCCCCACCCTCATGACTTAAGCACTTCTCACGGGCCCATAACCCAATACCACTGTGTTCAGGGGTTGGGATTTCAAGATATTAATTTGAGGTGGCACACACATTCAGCTGGCTCCCTCTGCAGGGATGCCTCACTCCTGCTGGATACATTGGCAGAAGGCACTGCTCCTATTAAGGCAGCCTCGCCATGGGACTCTTTCTCTCCAGTCTGTAGCCATTCCATCCGCTTATCCCTTCAGACCTTGGTGTGCTTCTACAAACTATCAAATGCCTTTGTAAAGGGTCCCTTCTTCAACACTCCTCAAAGTATCTTAATCTGAATGTGTCATCTATGTCCTGCTAGGATCCTAAATGATATGGACTGGTTTTTTCTGCTTGGCAGTTTGATGTTGTTTCATTATTGCCTTTGCAGCCCCTTCACTGGGAATCGTCAGCTCTGCCATTGCTAGGTCACTTATAGAAAGCTGGGTCCCCCTACACTGTCATTCATGGCTCTGCGCCTCACAGTGCTGTCTCTCCCTGGGGCTCACTCTTACAGAAAGGGATGCTACTAATAATTACAATGGGACGAAGGACACCAATTGGCAAGGTGGTAGGTCAATCAGGAAATTTGGTCCTCCCACATGCACACATGCACGTGTACACAAAGACCAGTCTCCACTAGACAGGATGACCATTTAATTCTTCTCCACTTTCAAGAACCTCTTTCTTACCTGACAATTCCTCCCATAAACAGACTTCTCGAAGCCCTATGCCATCAGCCCAGACTTATCTGAGCCCCAGAGAGAGGTTGAATTTTAGAAGAGTACAGTGTGCTATATTTTGGATATAACATCATATCAGGGACATAGAGGAGTTTCATCCATTGCCAGATACGACTCTAATAGGATGACACTTTACCTTCCTAGTGATTTATATTTGGTTTACGTCCTTGGCCAGAGTTGAGCACATCAGTATGCTATAGCCAGAAGGCTCTTTTCAGGGGCCTCTTGTGGCTTTCTATCTCGTTCAGAGGAAGGTCTGTGAAACAGCCTCTTACCTTCCCTCAGTGACCCGGCCACCCTGGCCTCCTAGCTGTTGCTGAATAGTTCAGATGTGTGGCCACAACAGGGTCCTTGTTTCTGCCCCTTCTACCTAAATACCTGATATCCACAGATATCAGCATGACTTGGTCCCTCCACAACTCCAAATCTTTGTTCAAGGGTCATCTGTGAACCTTCCCCAGACCTCCCTATTTAGAAACATAGCACATAGGACACCTGCATGGCTCAGTGGTTGAGCTTCTGCCTTAGGCTCGGGGCATGATCCTGGGATCCAGGATCAAGTCCTACATCAGGCTCCCTGTGGGGAGCCTGTTTCTCCCTCTGCCTGTGTCTCTGCCTCTCTGTGTGTCTCTCATGAATAAATAAATCTTTTAAAAAATAAATCTTTAAAAAAAACAAATAAATATTTAAATAAACCTTTAAAAATAAATCTTTAAAATAAATAAATAAATCTTAAAAAATAAATCTTAAAAAAAAAAAAAACATAGCATGGGGCATCTGGGTGGCTCAGTGGTTGAGCATCTGCCTTTGGCTCAGGTCGTGATCCCAGGGTCCTGGGATCGAGTCCCACATCAGGCTCTCCATGTGAAGCCTGCTTCTTCCGCTGCCTATGTCTTTGCCTCTCCCTTTGTGTCTCTCATGAATAGATAAATAAAATCTTTAAAAAAAAAAAAAAGAACCATAGCACAGCCCAACACTTTCTATGCTCTTCCCTGCTATATTTTTCTCATAGTATGCATCACTTTCTAAAATACAATTTACTACTTTACACAAGCTTCTTACTGCTGCTCTCCACCACCCGCCAGACTGTGTACTCCAGGAAGGCACGGATGTTTGTCAACCACTGAAGCAATCCCAGCACTTAGAACAAAGCTCAGAACCCACAAACACGATATTTGTTGAATGACTTCATAATTGAAGCAGAAATGTAACCACACGTCTCCCTTGTCAAAGTTTAGCAGTCCATAGTTCCCTGTTGCTCTAGGACAAAACAGAAGTTCCTTAGTGTATTTACAAACTGGCAGCAATTCATTTTCTGGTCGGACTCAAGTCAACTTCCCCCATTACCATGAATTACTGTAAGAGAGGAACTCATATCATACTTGAAAAATAAGAAATACTGGAGTTTATGCGCTGTGATGAGGAAAGAAAGACAAGGACATGAGCATGACCTGATTATCGAACAGTGGGCCTCTCGAACGTGTATTCTTCAGTGTGCCCGCCATCCCTCCCCTCCTGGGCCAGCACTACCTTTCTTCTGAGGACTTGCTTCTCTTTCTCCCAGTGGAAAATATTTGCTGAATGAGCAAGAGAAAATAAAAGGAGTCAAATAAGCAAATTCAGGGGGAAAACAAAGAGATGGTTAGCACATCTGGCTGAGAAGGCAAGCTAGTACTTCCAGATGCTATTGGTGTCAAAGAAAACCAGAATCAGATGGAGGGTAAAGTGGTGATGGCAAATATGATTCGAGAACTATTGCAATAGGAGAGCAAGAGCCCTGAGGATAGACCTGAGCTCCAGTCCCAACAGAGTGTGGATAAGTGCAGATTCACAGCCCAGCAATGACAGGGTGGAGGGCAGCGAGTGGACGATCGCGGACAGGCACATCAAGGACAAGGCAGATTCAAGTCAGTGTTTCCTCCATTGGGAAGATTGTCTTGTGATTTTGTGTTCAGCTTTACTGGGGTATAATTGACAAATCATAAGATATTTAAAGTACACAGTGGTGGCTTGATACACACACATATTGTGAAGAGCTCCCCATCAAGTGAATTAACACACCCATCACCTCACGTATTTTACCTTTTTGTGTGTGTGAGAACATTTAAGTTCTACTCTCTGGGCCGATTTCCATTGCACAATACAGTGTTATCGGCTATACTCACCTCGTTGTTTATTTAGAGCATCAGGCCTTGTTCATCTTAGAACTGAAAGTCCCTACCCTTTTACCAACCCCTGTAGCCCCCGGAAACCACTTTGCTACTTTCTGTTTCCATTTACAAAGGTATCCTTTGGTGACTTTTGGTAAATTATAGATAGCTTGAGAGAAAAGAAAAAAATGTTTTCTTAAATCTGGAAAACAAACATACAAGAACCAGTAATACTACCCAGAGGCAGAAAACTACCACACATCTATAATGTACACATATAAACATATAGAAACCAGACAGACAGAAAAAGAGATCTTATAGCTTTCATTTTAAAATTTCAGCCATGAGACAGGTACGATATTACAAATCTCATTGGGGGACACCTGGGTGGCTCAGCGGTTGAGCTTCTGCCTTTGGCTCAGGGCATGATCCCAGGGTCCTGGGATCGAGTCCCACATCAGGCTCCCTTGCATGGAGCCTACTTCTCCCTCTGCCTGTGTCTCTGCCTCTCTCTCTCTCTCTCTCTCTCTCTCTGTGACTATCATAAATGAATTTAAAAAAAATAAAAAAAAATAAAAAAAATTTTTTTAATAAAAACAAATCTCATTGGCTTTTAAAAGAACAATCTGGATTTACATTGTGTTTCTGGCAGATGGTAGATGTTAAGGTTACCTGCTATTCTGTATGGATAGACGTTTTTGTGATGTGTCTCGCATAACCCACCACCTGGCCCTGCATAGACACAGGCAGGCTAAGCAATGTTGTCTGTGGGACTCATGCTATGTGAATAACCTTGGGAGCCTGGTTATTTGAGATATATTATCTGGCCTCCAGGTCAGACCTGGCCTTTCTTTTCTGGACACCAAGAGCTACAAATCTTGTCTCACATCCCCTCCTGCTCTAGGCTGGGCTGGCGCTCTGGAATGGAATCCAGGAGGGGAGGCAGACACACACAGCCCAGGTTTCTTAAAAATATAAAAACGTGATAACATAAAAATTCAGCTCACTCCAAACTGCATGCAGGCAAACAAATGTTTACCTCCAAACTCTTCCGTTTGCCCTATAAATATGGCCCTGATGGGGATGGTCCATTGGAAGTCTCAGCTGAGGGGAGGACCCTTTGTCCAGGCCTCTCCATCAGGACCCTGGCCTGGCTGCCTCCACAGAGCTTCCCCAGCTGATGATGTTGGATGTTATAAGTACCCAATTTGATGTGACTTTGCCTTATTCTCATGTATTGCCTACTATTCCCCTCATCTATATGTAGATTCCTTTCCTCTTCTGTTTCTATTAGGTTTCTATAGTAAAAATAAAGTTTTCTTTCCTTTTCAAAACTGAAACACAGCTATTATAAATCTTTTGTTCAGAACAGCCACTCAAATGGCCAAAGCTTTTTACCAATACTTGTGGAAGAATTTTTAAGACTTTTTTCATTTGCCCAGCTTCCAAATAGCTCCTTTCTCTTCTTCAGCTGCAGGTGGTTCCTTTTCGAAGTTCCTGTGTTCCTAGGGAGCTCCTGGTGGGAGAGAAGGGGCCAGAAGTTCCAATGACTATAGGGCACTGAGGGGCTGAAGTGGGGAGGGAACCATCGGGAAGGGATGGAGGAGGTGAGGGCTTGAGAGGGACAGATAAAAGGATTCCAGGAAACTGGAAGATTGAAGGTGGCATAAGGAGGAAGGAGGAGCAGCAGCAACAAGAAGGAGGAGCCATATTGAGGGGATCTTAAGTTTCTAAAAGTAGTCAAGGAAGTCCTCAACAACACCATGCTAGCAAGAAGGATGTGGACAGAGTTGATGGAGCAGAGTCAGCAGTTTACGAAGGGGGTTTCAGGTGACTAAGAAGTCCCCACATGAGGAATAGGGTCAAATAGAACAAGTATTGGGACAGCTGGGTGGCTCAGTGGTTGAGTGTCTGCTTTTAGCTCAGGGCGTGATCACAGGGTCCTGGGACCCAGTCCCATACTGAGCTCCCTGCAGGGAGCCTGCTTCTCCCTCTGCCTGTGTCTCTGCCTCCCTCTGTGTGTCCCTCATAAATAAATAATTAAACTCTTTAAAAAAATAGAACAGGTATTTAAAAATAGCTCTTATCAGGCTCTGAATATCAACTTCCCATTAGGCCAACTTCTGATCATAGAACTCTTAAAAAAAAAAGATTTTATTTATTTATTCATGAGAGACACAGATTGAGAGAGAGGCAGAGACACAGGCAGAGGGAGAAGCAGGCTCCATGCTGGGAGCCTGGTGTGGAACTCAATCCCAGGACTCCAGGATCATTTCCTGAGCCACCCAGGTGTCCCCATAGAACTCTTTAAAAAATAAATTCTTTCAGGGGCACCTGAGAGGCTCAGTCAGTTAAGGGACTGCTCTTGGTTTCAGCTCAGGTCATGATCTCAGGGTCATGACATCCAGCCAGCCTCAAGGCCCACACATAACAGGAAGTCTGTTTAAGATTCTCACTCCCTCTCCCTCTGCCCTTCCTTCCACTTACACACTCTGTCTCTCTCAAATAAATAAGTGAATCTTTAAAAAATATTCTTTCTGATAACATCAGATTTCAGCTGGGACAAATAGTAAATATTCCTGGCAGTATTAAACTCCTTAAAAAAAAATTAGGGTCACCGGGGTGGCTCAAGTCATGATCCTGGGGTGCTGGGATCTAGTCCCACACTGGGCTCCCCACAGGGAGCCTGCTTCTCCCTCTGCCCATGTCTCTGCCTCTCTGTGTCTCTCATGAATAAATAAATAAAATATTTTTTAAAAATTAAAAAAATAAATTATTTTTTATCCTCTTTCTTTTAAACCAAAAGTATATACTTACCATCCTTCTCTTCCTGGTATACAAGGAAGACACCCTCACACATGGAGATTTCCTTTATTATTGTAAATTTCCCTTTAAAAAGGGTAACTAGGGACATCTGGGTGGCTCAGCAGTTGAGCATCTACTTTGGCTCAGGGCAAGATCCCAGGGTCCCAGGATCGAGTCCCACATTTGCTCCCTGCATGGAGCCTGCTTCTCCCTCTCCCTGTGTCTCTGCCTCTCTCTCTCTCTCTCTCTGTCTCTCATGAATAAATAAATAAAATCTTAAAAAAAAAAAGAGTAACTAATTCTCAGTTTTCAGAGCTTCTCCTTCATGTGTCTTCTATTTCTTAAAATTAATTAGCTTAATGTAATCCTTTTGCCAAAGAGCCATACTTTGGGGTTGATATATTCTGTAACCTTTCACAGGCCAGAGTGATGACATACTGAGGGTCGAGGGTAAAGAACTAAATCACACATCAAGGGTGGGAGATTTTTCACTAACCTGACCAGCAGGATTCTACTTTAGCAAGAACCTTTCCTAAAATCAGACTAAACAACCAAGGACAGAGGGTACCTGAGTGGCTCAGTTGGTTAAGCATCTGACTGTTGATTTTGGCTCAGGTCATGATCTTGGGGTCCTAGGATCGAACCTCACATCAGTCCCCCATGTTCATCATGGGGTCTGCTTGGTCTCCCTCTCCCTCTCCCTCTCCCTCCATCCCACTCCCTGCTGTGCATTCTTTCTCTCTAAATGAATAACTAAAATATTAAAAAAAAAAACCAAGGACAGAGTCCAAGTCAGACAGAGACTGCAAAGTTTAGAGGAATCTGAATAAATTGAGATCAAGAAGAACATCTTTATCACAGAGTCCCAGAATAATAGGTGAGTTATTTGTTTAAGCTAGTCTCACTGCTTGGTTGGAAACTCCTGAAATTGGGGACCTAAAGCCGAGGACACAGGGCTACTTGGTCCCTAGGGGCTCTGGGAGGAGATTCAGAGGCTCTGGAGTCCTCCCTGCCTCCACCCCACCCTGCCTCCCACAGCCAGAGGAGGTCAACCAGGGCTGAACTGCAGCAGGTGAGCCGGAGGACAGAATGCTTAGAGCCCTATTCATGCTGACTGCCTAGTTTTTGAATAGTCTCTGATTTCTCCCCTGAAATCAAGGACTCAGTTGTGAGGATTCAATGCACTAATATCTGATAAGCACTTAGAACTCTGCCTGGCTTCTATAAACACGGAAATATAAACTGTGTGTTAAATAGAAAAATGTCTGGAAAAATACACACCATATTCAGACCAGTTATTTGTGAGGAATGACATTTGGGAAAGGTAATTTCACATAATAAATTTCTTGGGATGGGCACTAAGTGTTATACTATATTTTGGCAAGTTGAATTTAAATTTTAAAAAAATTTAAAATAAAAATAAAATAAATTTCTTATCTTTTTGTAATTTAAGGAGATACAATACTTAGACTTTGCATATAGAAAATGATGGTGATAGGGGATCCCTGGGTGGCTCAGCGGTTTAGCGCCTGCCTTCAGCCCAGGGTGTGATCCTGGAGTTCTGGTATAGAGTCCCACATCGGGCTTCCTACATGGAGCCTGCTTCTCCCTCTGCCTGTGTCTCTGCCTCTCTCTCTCTCTTTCTGTGTCTCTTGTGAATAAATGAATAAAATCTTAAAAAAAAAAAAAAAGAAAAGATAAAAGAAAATGATGGTGATAGTGTTGATTCTGGCAAATGGTAGCTATGTGGATGGTCCAGCCTAGTGGTTAAGGTACAAGTACTAAGGTTGTTTCTCCTGGTTTGAGTCCTGGCTTTTTAAGTCTTCTAAGCTATGGTATCTTGAGTTATTTTCCTGCTCTATGACCTTGAGTTTTCTCACCGGGAAATGGGATTGGAATATTACCTTGCGAATTGTACTGTGAAGCCCAAAAATGTTAATGCATGGAAAACACTTAGAACTGCTCCAGGCACACAGCAAATACTCCATCATTACTAGCTAATATTGGCGGGTCATCTGTGATCTTTTAGTACATTCTGAATCCTTTTGGAGAGATGTGGGCTACAACATTTATACTGATATAACCAGGGATTATAGGACCATAATTAATATTCAACTGGGGCTTGCTTTTTGTTGTTTTATTTTGCTTTGGTGTTTGGTGGGATTTTTGTAGGGGCAGGACGTTGTTTGCTTCTTTTCAGTTTTTAGTAAGGTTTTCAAACCACAGAGAAGTAGAGAGACTAGCAGTAGACCTCCCTGTGCCTTTTATATGGTTTAAAACAGTTATCACCAAATCACTAATCTTCAATATTGGACTTTGTTTCCTTTAAATTAGGAGACAAACTTGGTGAGATTATATGACTTATATTACCTGGTGAATGAAATTTAATTTTCTTTGACAAGTAAATTGGTGAGAAGTGCACAATATTTTTTTAATCACTTTCTCTTCAAGAAATCAAAAATAGTTTAACTCCTGAGAGCTAGCATTTGTAGAATTTTGTCTCGTGTTGCAGTTCATGGTAGGCCACATGATAATTCTTTCTAGATAAGCATGATCCTATAGAAATATAATGTAAGCCATGGATGTAATTTTAAGTTTTCTAGTATCCATGTTTTTTAAATGCAACTAATTTTAATAAAACATTTTATTCAACTCAACCTATCCAAAACATTGTCACTTCAACATATAGTCAATATAAAAATTCGAATGTTATATTTTATGTTCTTCTTTCTTTTGTACTAAGTCTTTGAAATATGGTGTTTATATTACACCTAAAACACACTTCACTTGGGCTAGACATATATTGAATGCTCGGTAGTCACAAATGGCTAGTGGCTACCATATGGGACAACACAGCCCTGGATAGCAGTTCCTTGAAGTTAAGATCTGTATTTTAATTATTTGTTCTCTTTAACAAATAATTAATGAACATATCTCTAGTTCTGAGCAGAGACATATATTAAAAGTCTTCCAGCTGAAGAGGTAGAAATGGATAGTTACGTATTCTTTATTGTCATTTGCTAGTGCATGCCACATCTGCTGCATTTAGGGTTTGTTATAATGTTAAACGGGGAAGTTCTTTAGTTCTAATTGAAGATAGTATTACCAAAGGTATTCTTTGCTTTGAGAAAATAAGGAAGTGACCAGGCTTGTGATAGAGTAGGAAGTCTGTCATGAATTTAGGCAATAAATGTAATAAGAAAGTATTTTGAGGTAGGGGCAAAATTGAAATGATCCCAGAAAGAAGCCCTGAATAAAGTTTAAAAAAAAAAAAAAAACCTGAATAACACCCAAACTGACAACTGGGAAGCTTTAAATCAAGTGACAAAAAAATCTCACCATAGCAGAAAATGCTGATGCCTCATGCTTATCCCCTTGGCAATAACCATGTCTAGGCATACCTATCTAACTTCCAAAGAGAGGCACCTGTAACTCTTTGCCCGAGAGCCTTCTCTCTGACTTCCAAAACCTGCTCTGCCCACACACTGGGCAGCCTGAACATGTCCAGGAATTAACACCCTTCCTGAGAGCAGCCCTCAACCAATGACTGACAGTAACAAAGGAGAAAGACCTTAACTCACATGTACCTCCACTAGGATAACTCAGAAATAGTCCACCCTGTCAACCCCAATTTCCCTGTAGGATTAAGGGCTAGATGCTCTCAGTGACATTTTGCCTAACAATCCACCCGTCACTGGTGTCTTCCCTCTCTGGTCTCAATTGCCTCTCCTCCGGCACACCGTGGCATTATATCACTAAGACTCTCACTGAGGGGAACTGTGATGTACTGCGAGAGAAGGATGCATTGACTTACATGCCATCTAAGCAACTGAGAGATGGCAATTATAAGGAATGTGGTTAGTTGTTGCTTTCCACTACCATCAAAGTAGTGGAAAGGGGAGAAAATGACAGAATTGAGTCAGCCAGCTATTGACTCAGGGCTCAATGTGAAGTCAGAAGACCTCTTCGGTGCATTTGAGGAGACCCTTACCTCCTACAGGAGGGCAGCCCAGGATAAACTGCGCTGAACATCACATGAGTGAACATGTTCACTGTGAGCGGAGCAGAACAACAAGAAGCCCCAATTCACAGCTTGGTAGATACCCTTCCCTGAGAGGGAAGGTGTAGGACCCTGAGACTTGGGATGGGGACATTCTGTACATGGGATTGAAAACCTTGAACCTCCAGATGCCCCCCCCACCCCCCATATTCCTAGGATTCTGCTTTGCTGGAAGATAGCAACTCCCTTTGCCTGGAGCCCAGCTCAGGCCTTACATTGCAAGATTATGCTTGTCCTCTTAAGGATCTACATTCTTTAGTTGCTTCTAGATTGATAACTAGGTTCAAGTATGTACTTGGGGAAAATATTTTCCTTCATTTAGAAAAGGAATTATTAACTAGGAAAATTACAGGATCTACCTAATATGTATGCCAACAACTGGGAAAACATGCCTGAGCACAGGGCTTGACTGGAGATGGTGGTATGGAACACTGAAGGCTGGATAAGAAAGAATGTATTTTAAGGGGGCACTGTCCCACCACTCAAATTTAAGATCCCAGCAAAGACCTAGAGCCAGTCTTAATAACACTGTTGAAATGGTTCATTGAAACCACAAAGAAAGATGCCTTGAAGTAAATAAAATGTATTTGCTACCCTTCTTTGACAAGCAGTAAAAGGAGGGAGAGGGTGGATTGGATGAGGTTAAAGGCACGCTCAAAAGAATATGACTAAAAGAAAAAAAGAATATTACTATTATGATTGATTGAAGCAGTAAAGAATGTTCTAGTGATGAGGATACTGGCCTCATGGATAAGCTCAGAAGTAGCTGTATGCTAAAGGCCAGGGATGGTGGTGGGGATGTAGTTTTGAGACAGGGCTTCCTAGTGCCAAGAAGTAGTGGAGCCTGGGAAAAAGCACTTAATTAGCATAGGCAGGGCATATGTGATTGCCATAATGGCAATTAAGTCAACGTGGCAAATGGGAGCCAGGCAGGCAGGAATCTGAGACAGAGGCTAATAGATCCTTCTAGTTCCTTACAGCAAGAAAGACAGGTAGTGAGTGAAGATGTGTTTTACCTTTACCATCAAAAATGATCAAGAGTAAGTGATCCAAAGCAATCAGCTGTGGGAGATCATAATCCACCACCTGGTTCCCAAACCTGTATCTGGAATCTCAGACCCACATCCAATCATTCTAGAGGGAGGAAGTACCTGTAATGCCACAGCAAGCATATAAAATCATGATTTCCCTGACCCTTTCTCAAAGGGCCAGGTAGACATTTATCTCAGTTACTGCACATCAGAGGAATGGAAACATTCAGATCTCCTGATGACTGATGAATACAGTCTGAGCTGGCACAACCACAACACCCAAAGCACACTTGTGGCTCAAACTCTCTATAAACTTACTTATCAGGTCATCAAAGTTCATACTTTTTAACAACTTCATTTTCAATCTATATAATTGAAGCTTGTCGAGTCACTCTTACCAAATTCAGTATCACAAACAAGCTTTGATAATTTTAAGTTTTGAGACTTTTCTGCTGACACAACTGTTACTGGAGTTGTGATATGTATTTTATAGGCCTTGACAGCATTGAACTAAATATGATAAATTATTCCATAATGTAAATTATAGTACACCTAGAACTGATAACTTGCAGAACAACGTTCTAAAAAAAAATTAACTCTTTGTACTAGTCAATTCTGTGTAAGTCCGAATTTGGTTTTAAATGTAAGGGTATGCAATGACCTTTTAATGGTTTGATAATACCCCTGATCCATCTCTGCAACAGCAGCCAGTTGCAACCATAGTGCAGGCCAGATGTCCCTTGGGAGCCCTTCTCAACCAATGACTGATAAGTAGATAAATGTCTTAACCTCCTCCTGCCTCAGGTGCAACAACTCCAAAGTATGTTTTATGCTGTCTGCAGCAACAAACTCCAGTTGCCTTCACTTTGTAACCCTGGATTCGTTTCCTGCCCCTATGGTCTACTTCTACTCCCTTACCAGTATTTCCTGGAATCACCTGGATTTGTTCTATCACAGGGTCTACTTTTGAGGAGACTCAACAACTTAAAGTCAGTCAACAACCTAAATCTGGCTCAAGTAATAAAAGGAATTCCTTGATTTTTCAAGTTCTCAATAAAAAACAGCTCAGCAAAAGCCTGGGGGGGAAAACCCTCCTCCTCCCCCACTAAGAAACTATTTCTAACAGCTTGTCACAGGCTTGTCACAGGTGTGACCACAGAGCTGAGGATGTTAAGAGAAAATGAAATATTATTTATTTGTACAGTGCATCAGCAAACAAAGTAGAGAATAGAGCCATCATGCACCAACCAGATTGTTCATGATTTACCCAGTGCAGCAGCTGGGTTGGGGCTCACTGACTTTCCCAGACTTTCAGACCATCAGTCAGGAAACATTTTCTGTAAAGGGACTAATAATAAATACTTCCAGCTTTGAGGGCCACACAGTCTCTGTCACAACTGCTCACCTCTGCCACTGCAGCTTGAAAGCAGCCACAGATATGAGCGTGGCTAGGTTCCCAAAAAGTTTTATTTATGGACATTGAAACTTGAACTTCATGTAATTTCCACAAGTCATGAAATATTGTTCTTCTTTAATTTTTATTCAACTATTTAAAAATGCAAAAACCCCTTGTGGCACTTTTGTACAAAAGCAAGTGATGATGAAAAAAAAAAAAAAAAAGCAAGTGATGGTCCAAATTTGGCCCCTGCTGTGGAACATTGACACATACTTTCAGTAATGCTGTTGATTATGGCTGCCCTCCAACCCCAACACACACACTACATTGTAAGCCCTTGTGAAGCTTGAGAGCTTCCCAGAACTTCTCACCATGATTTTTCATGAAGCCTATCCAGGGTATGGACAGAATTTCCCAACATTTCTCCCTGTTTAATTGCCTAGGCTCTCCTCTTCCCACCTCCCAACCTCAATCACCCTCTTCCAGGAGGGAAGAACTCCTTAATATGAGTGCTCTGAGCAAGGAATTCTTGGGCCACATTAACTCCTGAGTAAGGTTACCACATCACAAGGTTGATATCCTCAGGGGCCTGTCCACCTTAGCTTAGACAGGGGTGGCCCCTAGTGGGGAGCCTGACAATCTAGTGGTTAATAATGAAAGCTGATTTCCAGTTTGTGCTTACTCATCTAAGGCAGCCTTGTTTGGCAACTCCTTTGGAGAAGAGGGGACCAGCAGAGCCAAACTCAAAACAGTCTTGTGTCCTTGGATGTGAGACATTGATCACTACTTCTCCCAGACTCTTTTTTTTTTTTTTTAAGATTTTATTTATTTAGAGATCTCTGGATGACTCCGAGGTTTAGCGTCTGCCTTCAGCCCAGGATCTGATCCTGGAATCCCAGGATGGAGTCCCACACCAGGCTCCCTGCATGGAGTCTGCTTCTCCCTCTGCCTGTCTCTGCCTCTCTCTCTGTCTCTTTCTCTGTCTCATGAATAAATAAATAAAATATTAAAAAGAGAGAGAGAGAGAGAGAGAGACATAGGCAGAGGGAAAAGCAGGCTCCCTGTAGGGACTCCATCCCAGGACCTCAGGATCATGACCTAAGCCAAAGGCAGATGCTCAACCACTAAGCCACCGAGGTGCCCTCCTCTCTAAGACTCCTAATCAAGATAGTTACTACTGACTGAGTATATAAATTTGTTAAGTAAACAAAGTGTAAACATTTAGGACAAACTCAGTAATTAAGGATATAAATCTTTGTACGTATCGGTCTCCCTACCTGGAAATATTTCCAACCCTCCTATGTCTCATTTAGCTAAATAACCCTTATCTTTCCCATCTCAATTTATAGATCACTTATCTGGAAAGTCTCTCTTCTCTGATACTAGACTAGATGAAGCCGTCCACCATGCAATCACAAAATACCCTGTGTCTCCATCATACACATAAAAATAGGGAGTGATTGTTAGTTTAATCATCAGTTGGTGAGGGTCAGGAGAGTCTCTCTTTTCTCCTGCCCCAAACCCCTGCACCATGTCCCCTAAATTCTTTTAACAGCAGCAGTGACAAACAAGAACTCCATTCTGATTGTAATTCTATACAGATCATTGTTTCACACAGATTCCAAACAACTTTAATATGTTCCTCTGAGAGTTTTTAACTATGTGTTAGATTTTACCAAATAATAAAATTTTACAAGAACCATCTTAGAGTTAATCACGTCACATTTCTATAACAAAATCATGCAGGAGGTATAAGCCAAATTAAACCCCTTCTGCTTCTGTACAAGGTAGAAATGCACATACTTCAAACAGCTTTTCAACATGCATTTTTCTCAAATAAATAAGTCACTTCAGTGAAAAGTTTGGGTAATCTCGACAGCTACCCTTTAATAGCTACATGATAATATGACTTTCAAAGGACAAAAATACCATAGCAATGAATAAATATGCTCTAGAGAACCTGCTGCAATCCATATCTTTTGTAGAAAAAAATAACGATATTTCTAAAATACTAAGTAATTTAATAGATATACATCTCCTATTATAGGGATATATCTTTAGATAGACTCTACCAAGAAATTACAAAAACATAAGGCTTTAAGCAATGAATGATTGTATTGAAATAAGCAACATTCAGATTCTACAACCTGCTTCACTGGTTATTAATGTGAATATTCAGAAGCCCCGCCAGGTCTCAAAAGGCAGTTTCCCAGTTTCAACAATAGCTGTGCCCTGCTGGCCAGCACGGGCTTTCGGTTTACCCTTTTCTTTGGTGCCAAATCCTCTGTGAAGTGTGAGGCTGGCCTCCGTGTTTCACAGGACTGTCAATTAGTTTCTAGCAACTGCAAAGTTTTCGATGAAGATGCATTTCCATGAGTTGCACTCTCTGCACTGGGGAATTACAGACAAGACTAAATAAATAGAAGAATGAGCACTAGTTGCTGGATCAGCTCTGCTTTGAACTGCTCCATTTGGAGTGGGGTCACAAATACTTCTCAAATTGACACTCTCTATTCACTCATATCTACTTGATTCCCTTTGCAAACCTCAATTTTCACTATCTTGTGAAAGAAGGAGTCAAGAAAGATGGTTTTCACTTTAGCACGTCTGCTTCTGCACTCTACTTTTGACATATTCATTAAATATTGGTTTGCTGGGGCCACCAAACAAAATATGAATTTTAGGCAGATACAGGTAGTCCATAACAATTGTGCTCAAGGTGAATTTCAAACATGTAACCAATCAGGAAGCCAAGATGCGATCACTCCCACTGCACGTCTTTGAAGACCATCAGAAAAGGGTCGTCATGCTTTTTTGATAGAAGAAAAAGAGCATTTATGAAAGTACTTAGCTCAGTGACTACTGCATAGTAATCTCTGGATCTAGAAAGTATTGTCTTCCTAGATAGTGTTTATGTGGATCACTATCATTACTCCTGTAGTAACTACAGTAGTAGTTACTAATGCTTGGCACAGTGTTCACTTACCTGCCTGGCACTACCCTGGGTTCTTCATGCACAGGAACTCATTTTATTCTGAGCCCTTATAATCCTTATTTACAATGAGACCTCAGAGACATACATGATCTACCCAGAGCCATGTGGCTAGCAAGTCATAAAGGCAGGATTTGGGCCAGATTGTGAAGCCCCAGAATCCATGCACTTAGCCACAATGTTGGGCTTCCACCCCACTTGCTTCCCCGGGCTATTGTGATTTATAGTAAGAAATATTTGGTCTTCCTCCCATTCCTGGCAAAAAGCTCCTAAAACCTTTGGAATTTCCTAAATGTTGAGAAGGGTTAGGTTGTCTTTTCTTACGTTAATGGGGTAACTTTTGAACCACACCTAATGGTTGCCCAGGGAAGCCAAATAAATAGTGCTTGGCAGGTTGAAACTTTCACTCCCATCCCTTGACACCCAGGGAGGGGAAAGGGGCTAGAGATTGAATCAATCACCAACGGCCAATGATCTAATCAATCATGCTTACATAACAAGGCCTCCATAAAACCCCAAAAGGATGAGGTTTGGAGAACCTCCAGGAAGTGAACATGTGACACCTTATGGGGAGAACAGGACTTGGAAAGGGCATGGCAGCTCCTCACCCCTTCCCTATACCTCAACCTATGTGTCTCATCTAGCTGTTCCTGAGTTCTAGCGTTTGTATTAAACCACTGATTTAGTAACTAAACGGATTTTCTGCGTTCTGTGTACTGCTCGAGCCAATTCATTGAATCCAAGGAGAAAATCATGGGAACTTCTGCTTTATAGCTGGTTAGCCAAAAGCACAGGTGACAACCTGGACTCGTGACTGGTGTGAAGGGGGTTAGGGCATAGCCTTGTGGATGAGCCCTTGACCTGTGGAATATGAATGTATCTCCAGGTGGATAGTGTCAGAATTCAGTTGAGTTGTAGGTCACCCAACTGGAGTCAGAAAACTGCTTGGTGTGGAAAAAAAAACACATATTTGGTGACTAGAATGCCAGAAGCGAAGTGTTGTACACAGGAGAAACACAGGAAGAGGAGTATGGGATTCTTCTTTCTATTTCTCAACCCTGATAATCTTTTAAATGCAGTATCGATGCCTTCACATAGGAACTGCTCACTGGGTCTTGGCTGGTCAGGGTGAAGCACTGTGACAAACACAAAGACAAATGGATAAAGACTCTGTCCTCAAGAGAGACATAAAAACAAATGCATTTGAAGCTGGAACAAACAAACATCAAGAAGGAGGTGAGCAAAGGTACAGGATCCGGAGGCTCTAGTTCAGAACGGGGAGCTGAGAGAAGGTACCTGGAGAGCATAGAGGGTCTCTGAAGACATGAGACTAGAAAGGCAGTTTGGGGTCAAGTAGAAAGATCTTGAATATTAGATTGTAAAACATGGGCTTTATCTTGTACTGATACTCAACTAGAACTGATGCATTTCAGATCCTAGTTTATGGTGATTTCCCCTGGGGATGCCTGGGTGGCTCAGTGGTTGAGCATCAGCCTTTGGCTCAGGTCCTGATCCCGGGGTTTTAGGATCTAATCCCGCATCAGGCTCCCCACAGGGAGCCTGCTTCTCCCTCTGCCTGTGTCTCTGCCTCTGTGTGTGTGTGTGTGTGTGTGTGTGTCTGAATAAATAAATAAAATCATAAAAAAAAAAAGAAAAAAAGAAAAAAAAAAAGATGATTGCCCTGGCAATGTTATAGAAGTTAGGATGGAGGGATGCATCAGAAGCAGGGAGAGTGGTCAGAAGGCAACTCTATGTTTGAAATCAGCATTTTAATGTGGAAAAAGTTGAGAACCTATGATTTAATGATTCTGTTCTTGATTGCATCCCTGATGTCAAACAAAACCTCACGTGCTTAAAAATACTGAATATGTGTTTTAATATCCATAGAGAAAGAGTCTGCTACTTTGCATGTTGTGTAACAGAGGGTAGCTAATGCCTTTTTCCTAATTTGAAGGTATTGTTTAAGATTTTTCAAGTGAGGGGTGCCTAAGTGGCTCAGTCGGTTAAGCGTCTGCTTTGGGCTCAGGTCATGTTCCCACAGCCCTAGGATGGAGCCCTGAGTGGGCTCGCTGCTCAGCAGGGAGTCTGCTTCTCCCTTTGCCACTCCCCCCGTTTGTGCTCCCTCTCCCTCTCTCTCTGAAATAAATAAATAAAATCTTTTTAAAAAATGAAATAAAAGTTTCCAAGTGAGTAGGTATTATTATTTTTATTCAGAAAAGTTTTTTTTTAATCAAGCATTTTTTTTTCCACAGAAATCCATTTACTCACTAGATCACTGGCAGCATCTAAAGAAGTCACAGGCCAGTGTGCTGTGAGTGGTTGTGCAAGTTGACTGGTAACCCTGGCAACCCAAAGGCTGTGAACACTGTGTTCTTAAGCCTGGTTCCAGAGACGCCTTGGCTGGAGCTCCCATGGGATTAGCCTGAGGAGCCACTGGCCCTAAGACAGACTGTGGACTGGAAGTCAGTTGGGGCCTTTTCTCTTCTTTTTTAGGTACTCAAGGTCTTATGGCACTTGTCACCTTCCCCCCTGTTCCCTTAACCCACACTAGTAATATATTGTACATTTCAGATGTTTTATTGATGTATAGCATAAATACAGAATCATGTGTTATATTTGAATTTTTTTAATGATGCTTTTAATCTCTTATACCATCCTTGATCTCCTTCAACAAAATGTACATGGAAAGAAAAATAAAAGGCATCTGGCTGGCTCAGTCAGTAGAGCATGCAACTCTTGATCTCAGGGTTGGGAATTCAAGACCCACGTTGGGTGTAGAGTTTACTTAAAATAAATAACTTTTTAAAAATGGCATTAAAAGAAAACTAGGGATGCCTGGGTGGCTTAGCAGTTGAGCATCATCTCCCTTCGGCTCAGGTTGTGATCCTGGAGTCCTGGGATCAAGTCCCACATCGAGGTCGCTTCAGGGAGCCTGCTTCTCCTTCTGCCTCTCTCTCTCCGTGTCTCTCATGAATAAAAACATGAAAAAATCTTTTAAAAAAAGAAAATTAAAGAAAACTAAATAATCACCCACCCTGCATTTTCTTCTCTGAAGCCCAGTTCATCAGCATGTCCATCCTCTCATGAAGATCCATGTGGTGTGTTCACTTTGTCCAGGCATGGCTGGGCCAGGGATGCAAAGATGGGTGATCTTCAATGAAACCACAGTCCCAAACAATGACAAGACAGTGGAGATGGACCATGTTAGGGGAATTCACAGGGGGGCTGGGGGATAAAGAAGTGAAGAACAACCAAGGCTCCATGGGAGAAGATGCCAGAGGATTCAGTGAGGAGGTGATTCTTGAGGTGGGTCTTTTTTTTTTTTTTTAAGATTTATTTATTTACTTATTTATTCAGAGACAGAGAGAGAGAGAGAGGCAGAGACACAGGCAGAGGGAGAAGCAGGCTCCATGCAGGGAGCCCGACGTGGGACTCGATCCCAGGTCTCCAGGATCCCACCCCGGGCTGCAGGCGGCGCTAAACCGCTGCGCCACCAGGGCTGCCCTTGAGGTGGGTTTTAAATACCATCTCCCAAAGTAGGCAGAGCAGGAATGGCAATCAACACAGAGAGACATGTTCAAGACCCCTAGGACTGGGAGAGTAGGGCACATCTGGGTTATGACAGCTACGTGGTTTGATGGTGCCCGGCTGGGTACAGCTTCTCTAAGAAGCTAACAGACACCACACTTACAAACCATACCAGTGGCCACAGTAATGAACATCCCACCACATGCCAGATCTTCTCAGATTTCATTCCTCTCCATTCTTTCTCCCACTGTCCAGTTTACTTAAACTATTTGGAGCCACCCGGTTTCCAACCTCACCCACTCCCTGTGTAAGCAGTACCCCCAGGGAGCCCCAGAGTGTCCTGGCTTGGAGGAAGGAATCTACTCTTCCAAGGTGCCTGAGTGTCTGCCGGGCACAGAAGGTGGAAAGTATGACATTAGCTTCAGGAAGCAAACCCAGCCGGTGTCCATATCCTGGGTAAGAGCCGTGCTAGGAAGTCTCAGATGGTCCAACATGTTAGGTCTACAAAGCCCCAGAGCAAAACTGGCATTTAAAGAGAAGAGTCAACACCAGAGCACAATAACTTATTCACTGGATATTTAGTAAGCATCTATTATGTGCCAAGCAGTGGGCCAGGAGCTGAAGATACAGCCTGTGCATCGCTACCGCGGCTGGTGTTGGCAAGCACCCCACAGCCGGCCAGGTGTTAAAGCTAGTGGCCTTCCTGCCTAGGCCACTGGGTGTCTCCTCTGATTGGCCAGGCTGTGCCACAAAGGCTATGTTTTTAATGCCACCTTTGGTCCCTGGCCTTGTTTTTAACAAATATATAATTACAAAGTGAAAAAAGGAAAGAAAAAAAACCACACACTGAACCTGACCTATGTTGAGAAGTTGGTCAGGGAAGGCTTTATGGAGGGAGAGAGACCCTTGAGCTGAGATCCAGATGATGAGACACCATCATTTACCGGGGGTAAACGGTAGACACAAAAAGTGGAGGTGGTGACGCAAAGCGCTATCTGCGGGCCGTGCAGTGCCTGATGCTCTGCACTGCACTGCTGTAGGTACGGAGGTTAGAAAGAACGTGCACAGTGAGGGGCCTCACAACCAGCAGGACAAGCCCAGGCAAGCGGCCACGCGGCCCTGCACACACGGGCAGAAGCGGCCCTTCTGCGTGGGGGATGCTCTCTTCACCAATGCAAGCCGGATAAACTATCAAAACATGGACACATGGCTGAGCCAAGTCACCTCTTCCCTTGGCCTTTGGCTGGGGAGACCTTCAATTAGAATTGAAGGTTGATCAGTCCAGATGTGGAAGAGAATCCACTCCAGCCAGTTTAAGCAGAAAGCAAGCATAGAATCTCCAGGAGAGCCACGGAAAGAAACTTCCAGACTGTGAAACCCCAAGGCCAAATTAACTATCTGACTGCCCGGCAGAGATCCTGAGCCTGGGGTTAACTCCAAGGCTAACCTGGGCATGGTTGCAGCAGCCATGGCAGCACTAAGACCCCACTGCCACTACCCTTCCCCCTGGACAGTCTGACTCCTTGGCCACATCTCCTTCTTACCTCTCCCCTGAAGGGAAGCCTCATAGGTGTACACCTGACCGGTGAGCTTTATGTCATGTGTCTGTGTCCCGGCTTCAAGGGCTACTGGGAAAGCAAGCTGTTAGTTTCTTTCTTGGGAAAGTGGACTTAGAAGGTAAGAAAGCCCCCAAGCATATGAAATGTGGTCCAGTGGAGCCAACAGGGGTGTTTTCACCTGTTGTGCTGGAGACCTATAGTCAACCCTGGAGGAATCCTTTTCTAGGATTGGGCACAGCTAGTGCCTCCATTGTTCTGTTACTTATCTATGAAACAGAGCCACCTAAGACTAAATAAAATGCCTTGTCTGGCACTCAGGACCAGCTACACAATTTGCAGGACCCAGTGAAAAATACAATTGCTGGGCTCCTTGTTCAGAAATTTAGAATTTAGGGATGCCTGGGTGACTCAGCAGTTGAGTATCGGCCTTGGGCTCAGGTTGTGATCCTGGGGTCCTGGGATAAAGTCCCAGGGACTTCCTGCAGGGAGCCTGCTTCCTGCAGGGAGCCTGCTTCTCCCTCTGCCTATGTCTCTCTCTCTTTCTCACTCTCTCTCTCTCTCTCTGTCTCTGTCTCTCATGAATAAATACATTTTTTTTTTAATTTAGAATTAAGGGGCACCTGGGTGTCTCAGTTAGTTAAGTGTCTGCCTTCGACTCAGGTCATGATCTCAGGGTCCTGGGATCCAGCCCAGAGTCAGCCTCCCTGCTTAGTGGAGCATCTGCTTCTCCCTCTCCTCTGTGCTTGTGCTCTCTCTTGCTATCTCTGTCTCTTTCTGTCTCTTTCTCTCTCTCTCAAATCAATAAATAAATAAAATCTTTTTTAAAAATTTAGAATTTAAGGACAGAGACAGAAGAGCATGAGACCAAGCTGGACCCTTCTGAGCATGAGTCCTTGTGCACCTGCACAGATCACATGCCTTTGAGGCTGGTTCTGCTTCCTCCTTCCTCTGCAGCCAGTAATATAGTGTTGTGTGAACACTTGTCAAATCTAGTGTTGCTAGACACAACAGGAAGAGAAGGGAACTTAAATGATGTTCTTTTTTTTTTTTTTAAGATTTTATTTATTCATGAGAGATACAGAGAGGGGCAGAGACATAGGCAGAGGGAGAAGCAGGCTCCCTGCAGAGAGAGCCTGATGCAGAACTCGATTCCAGGACCCCAGGATCACAACCTAACCCAAAGGTAGATGCTCAACCACTAAGTCACCCAAGCATCCCTCAAATGATCTTCTTTATAACACAATATCTAGTAAGGTCTGGATCCTTCTAGAAACCTATTAGAGTTCATTTGGGGGGCATCACTGCTGCAACCTACATAATGAAGAACGAATGATAAAACTCCAAGGCTAAACTGAGAAAAAGAGTTGCTTTGGCAAGCTTGGTCATCCTGCCTGTCCTCATAACAATGCCCTCCTGCTTGTCATGGGATATGATTTGTCATGGTGGGTGAACTAAGGCAGGATTTTGAAATTACAAAGTTTTTCTTTCTCCTTTCCTTCCTTCCTTCCTCCCTCCTCCCACTTTCTTCCTTCTTTTCTTTCTTTCTTCTTTCTTTCTTTCTTTCTTTCTTTCTTTCTTTCTTTCTTTCTTTCTTTTCTTTCTTCTTTCTTTCCTTTCTTTCTTCTTTCTTTCTTTCTTTCTTTCTTTCTTTCTTCTTTCTTTCTTTCTTCTCATATAAACTTTGGTCAGTTATATCCTTTGAAGCTAAAGTAAGACATTCATGGACTGATATTGCATGCCAACAGCTACAAGTAGTTAAGACTTATGTAAAAAGAGAAAACTCCCAAAATTCAGCCATTAAAATACCAGAGTTCTTGAAAACTCCATAGGGGGATGCCTGAATGACTCAGTAGTTGAGTGTCTGCCTTTGGCTCATGGTTTGATCCCAGGGCCCTGAGATCATGACCTGAGCTGAAGGCAGATGCTTAGCCAACTGAGCCACCCAGGCACCCCTAATTGCCATGTAAATGTAAGTTTAATTTCTGCCTGCAGTGCTCAGGTGGTTTGAGTAGGGGGTATAACAATGTCAGCCCTTGGAAGTGAGATGGAAAGCAGGATGTTACCCTGACAGGTGTCCTTAAACATGCTGAGACAAGGAGGAGAGATGCAAGATAGACAGAAGAGAAGTCCAGTATGGGGACAAGAGAGACTGTCTTGTGTCAAAGTGCAAGAGAGAAGCAAAAGCAAAGATGGTATATGGATAGCAGGATTGGAAATCTCACAAAGATTGAGAACACGGATAGAGGAAGGAGTCAGTTTAGATGGTTCTGGAACACATTCAGGGATTCTTAACATTTGTGGGGTCTTATTTAGGACAGCAGATTGGTAAAGCACTTCAACTCTGGTTGCAAAAACTCTCTTCCACTTACTAGCTTTGTGACCTTGAGGAAGTGATTTAACTTTGTCAGGCCTGTTTCCTTGTCTACAAAATGAGGATAGTGATAGCGATAGTGATAATTCTACGGATGATTAAATCATTTATCAAACATTTGTTACATTGCCCAGTTGATGATAGGAACTCGATAAATACTATCTGTAGTCGTGATAGTGATGGTGATGGTGATGATAATGAAGGTGGCTGATGATAGTGGTCAAGGAGGTTCTCTGATCTCTCCTGCCAGAGCACCAGGGTGCAGCCAATGAGCCTATGGATGCCACAAGGGTGGGGTAACAGTGGGAGAGGAGGAACCAGGGGAGAAAGAGATGGAAGGAACAAGGAACTAGTCAAGAGGTCCTAGTGTCATTCCCAATGAGAGAGACTGAGGCCTGCCTAGGGCAGTGTCTGAGATACTCTAGATATTCATGGGGTTATGTTATGTGTGTGTATGTTATACACAGCGATCATCAAGCTGTGCAGTTTTCCAACTTTAGAGCAAATATTTGGTACTGTCAGGAGGGCTTGACGGAGAGACAAGGTCCGTTAGAATAAGAGAGAGCCCTGGACTCGGGACTGCATATTTGAGGAATGGCTCTGCTACCCTTGGGCACTCTCTTTGCCGCTAGGGAGACTTACAGGCTCTCCAGGAAGTGAAAAAGCTCCCACCCTCTGCCAGTTTCTGGCTGCTCGGGCATCAGAAGCAGTGAGTTTTCACATCTGAACTTCCCTCACTTGCTTTACATAAGGAAACAAATGAGAACAGAGAGGTGTCTGTGACAAGGTTTTGTTTTTTTTTTAAGATTTAATTTATTTATTCATGAGAGATACAGAGAGAGAGAGAGAAGAAGCAGAAACCCAGACAGAGGGAGAAGCAGGCTCCGTGCAGGGAGCCTGATGTGGGACTCGATCCCGGGACTCCAGGATTATGCTCTGGGCCGAAGGCAGGCGCTAAACCCCTGAGCCACCCAGGGATCCCCCTGTGACAAGCTTTGGGCTGGTTTTTGTCTTCTGGAAATGTTTTGTGTCAGTTCAAATGATCACACATATAATGATATGTGCATGTGTGTATGTGTGTGCATATTTCTCTTTTTCTGATTATAAATGTAATGCATGCTCATTAGAGAACATCTGGAAAATACAAAAAGCCAAAAGTCAAAAGTAGGAATCATTGATAAGATCACTACCCAGAGATAATTGCTCTATTTTTGGTTTATTGCTTTTCCTTTTTTTTTTTTTTTAAGAATTTATTTATTTATTCACGAGAGACACACACAGAGAGAGAGAGAGAGAGGCAGAGACACAAGCAGAGGGAGAAGCAGGCTCCAAGCAAGGAGCCCGATGTGGGACAGATACCGGGTCTCCAGGATCACGCCCTGGGCTGAAGACGGCGCTAAACCACTGAGCCACCCGGGCTGCCCTATTGCTTTTCCTTTCATCCATTTACAATATGTGTGTCATACAAACACACCTACCTAATAGAATGTAACATTTGTATTATATTTTAGGTTTTATATCTTATTTCTTGCATTATTTATTGTTGACATTTTCTTATGTGATTAAATGTTCTTTGAAAACATTTCAGTTACATACAGCGAAATTTATTCTTTTTGATGTACAGTTCTGAGTGTTGGCAAATACATAAATTCAGGTTACCACCACAATAAAGATACAGGTCAATTTCTTACTGCCCCAGAATTCCCTCATACTGCCCCGTCGTAGTTATTATTCCCCCTAGTCCTAATCCCCGGCAACCACTGATCTATTCTCCATTCCTACAGTTTTGCCTCTTCCAAAATGTCATATAAGTTGAATAATACAATACGTAGCCTATTGGTCTGGTTTCTTTTATTTGCACAGTGCATCTGAGCGTTACTCATGTTGCTGCATATACCAATAGCTGTTTACTTTCTATTGCTAAATATATAGAGAGTGTTGCTGAGTACTGTATAGATGTATCACAGTTAGTTCATCCATTTACCAACTGAAGGATATTTGGGTTAGTAAACATGACTTTTACCAGTTGGATGATATTCCATGCTATGGATATACCAAACCATATGAAGACAGTTGTCTGTTATCAGACATTGTGAGTTTCTCCCCAGCCCCCACTCTATTATAAATAATCATTAAATGAACCATTTTTTAAAATTGAATTATTTATTTGACAGAGAGAGCAGGGGGAGGGGCAGACAGAAAGGGAGAATGAGAGGCAGACTCCTTGCTGAGCAGGGAACCCAACACAGGGCTTGATCCTAGGACCCTGAGGTCACAACCTGAGCCAAAGTCAGACACTTAATTGATCAAGCCACCCAGGTGCTCCTAAATGAACATCTTTATACATAAATCTTTGCATGCCAAATATATGCATATACACATTTATATAGCTATCAATAAGCATGCAGTGTGCCCTGCTGAGGATAAAGGAAGATACAGAAAAAATACAAAATTTAGTTCTATTAGAATTTCCTAAAAAATATTTTTTATACAGCAATAATCTGGGTCTCAATGCTTTGTACTATTATGAAATAAGAAACTAATAACTTGCTTTAATTCTAATCCAGCAATTTTAACCTATTAATAGGACTAGATGAATTTCTTGTCTCTGAAATTTCGAGCATGTGTATCATTGAAAACCCCTCTCAGGATATTATTTTTCCAGTAGATAGTTCCATCAGACAGTGGAATCACTTGGTATGCACAGAACAAGAAGGATGAATGTGCAAAGGGTAGGGATCAGGGCTGGGGGATATTAGGGCAGCATAGCTAAATTTCTGGTTACATTTGAATAGCTGAAGCCAGAGCCACTAAGAAAGGAGTGATAAGGCTGCCACCATATTCTGACCAGAGAGGTGGGACTTCTCTTTGAATAGATGCTGCTGCTCTACAAATCAAAAAGGAAATAAAGAAAATTTCAGTATTGGTGTGGCACCTACTGTCAAAAATATACATACACGCACACTGCAGAAAAGATGAAATAGTACAGAAAGCATAAAATAAAAAGTAAAAGTGCCTTAGACTCCCCATTCTTACTTTCCACAGAGAATCACTGTTGACAATTTGAGTTGTCTTCCAAGGAATGTGACATCTATGCATACATTGTGCAAGCACACACTTTCACATATCTTTTTATTTAAGCATAAATGGAATCTGCAACTTGTTTCACCTGACATCATATTTTGGATATACATCCATATTGTACATATTAATTACTTCATTCTTCCTCATGGATGAATTCTTACTGTATGAATATACCATAAAGCTACCAACTTCCCTATTGATGAACATTGCATCATTGGAGTTTAACCGACAAGGAAAAATCTATCTTGACATAAAGACACCAAGAGAGGACCCGGCCAAAAATGGACTCTGGTCATAGCAGAGTCTGATAACTGACTGGATGTTTTAAAATGGAAATTACTGAATTTTTAAAAGACAATCAAAAGATACATTTTTTAAAATCATGAAACAATCTAATGTTGGCTTGGCAATTTATCCCTCCAATCGAGGGCTGATCACCCATTTCTGTTCATGTTTATTGCAGCATTATTTACAAAAGCCAAATATGGAAGCAACCTAAGTGTCCATCCATAGACAAATGAATAAGGAGGACATGGTGTGCATACACACACACACACACACACACACACAGGAATATTACACAGCCATAAAAAAGGTGAGATCTTATAATCTGCAACAACATAAATGGACCTAGAGGGTATTATGATAAATGAGGTAAGTCAGACAAAGAAAGACAAATACCATATGATTCACTCCTATGTGAAATCTAAAAGAAAAAATCAAATGAATAAAAAAAGCCCAAAAAGCGGAGTCAAACCTGTGAACATAGAGAACCAACTGATGGTTACCAGATGGGAGGACGATGGGAGGATGGGCAAAATCGTGGAAGATACAGGCTTCCAGTTATGCCACAAATAAGTCACAAGAAAAAAAAAAAGCTCAGCATAGGGAATATAGTCAATGATACTGTAATAAACTTACCTGGTAACAGGTGGCAGCTACACTTGTGTGAGCACAGCATAATGTATTAACCTGTTGAATGACTATATAATATGTCTGTAACTAATGTAATATTGTGTGTCATCTTAAAAATTAAGATTTTATTTATTCCTGAGAGACAGAGAGGCATAGGCAGAGGGAGAAGCTGGCTCCCTGTTCTGGAACTCCATCCCAGGACCCCAGGATCATGACCTGAGCCAAAGGCAGATGCTCAATGAACTGAGTCAACCAGGTGTCCCCAAGAAATTTTTAATAAAAAGAAGATAATCTTAAGCAGCCCACAAGTTTGTACTAGGGCTCCTCCTGCTGGAAATTTTCTGCAATTGCACTTCTGATTCAGTTACTATCTAACTCGATTTACTCAAAATTCATTTTTTTGTTGTTTTATTTTTTTTATTTATTTATGATAGACATAGAGAGAGAGAGAGAGAGAGGCAGAGACACAGGCAGAGGGAGAAGCAGGCTCCATGCCAGGAGCTTGACGCGGGACTCGATTCCGAGACTCCAGGATCGCGCCCTGGGCCAAAAGCAGGCGCGAAACCGCTGAGCCACCCAGGGATCCCCCTTTTTTGTTGTTTTAAAATAATACAAGGGTATATTTATTTTATTCTTTTTGAAAAAAGATTTTTAGGGGCACCTGGGTGGCTCAGTCAGTTAAACGTCTGTCTCTGGTTTAGGTCATGATCTCAGGATGCTGGGATCCAGCCCAGAGTCGGGCTTACTGCTCAGCGGGGAGTCTGCTTCTCCCTCTCCCTGCCAACGGGGCTCTTGTGTGCTCCTTCTCTCTCTCTCTCTCTCTCTCAAATAAGTAAAAAACAAAACAAAACAAAAACCACGAAGAAAGAAAAATCCCTATTTAATTCAAAAAATTGAGAGAGAGAGAGCACACACATGGAGGTGCAAAGGGAGAGGGAGAAGGAGAGCACACTACCTGCTGAGCACGGAACCCAATGCAAGGCTCGATCTGGCAACACTGAGTTCATGACCTGAGCCAAAATTAAGAGTCGGGGGATCCCTGGGTGGCGTTCGGGTTTAGTGCCTGCCTTTGGCCCAGGGCGCAATCCTGGAGTCCTGGGATCGAATCCCACATCTGGCTCCCGGTTCATGGAGCCTGCTTCTCCCTCTGCCTGTATCTCTGCCTCTCTCTCTCTCTGTGTGTGACTATCATAAGTAAAAAATAAAAATAAAAAAAAAATTAAGAGTCGGATGCTTAACTGACTGGGCCATCCAGGAACCCCTCTGTTTATTCTTTTAGAAAAATAAAATATTACAGAACAAAACACAGTTATAATGAGGACCTCCATTCTTTTCCAGTTCTCACTCCCTTTCCTAGAAGGAATCACTGATAACAATTTGAGTTCATCCCCTTAGATCTATTCCATCATTGATGTCCATTATCATGGACAAATAGAAACATACGGTTTTGTTTTCCTTTGCTTTTCATGACTGGATTCACGTTCTGGGCATTGATCTGTCACATTTTATTTTATTTTATTTTTTTTATTTTTATTTTTTTTTGATCTGTCACATTTTAACTTAAACTTTACCTATCCGCATGCTTGAGGGTAGCTTTCATGCAAAGAAAAACACTACTTGCAGTTACTTTGGTTTAAAATTTTTCTAGCTATTAAACTTATAAATCCAAAAACCTGATTTCCTCATACATTTATTTCATTTATGAATCATATTTTTCAAAAAAAAAAAAAAAAAAAAAAAAAAAAAAAATGAATCATATTTTTCTATTTAAAAACCTGGGGGTGGGTGGCACCTGATTGGCTCAGTTGGTAGAGCATACAACTCTGGATGTTGGTGTTATGAGTTCAAGTCCCACACTGGGGCTAAAGCTTACTTTATTTTTTTTTTTTTTAAGATTTTATTTATGTATTTGAGAGAGAAAGAGAGAGAGAGAGAGAAAGAAAGAGAGTGAGCATGAATGGAGGGTGAGGCACAGGGGAAGCAGACGCCCCAGCTGAGCAGGAAGCCCTACTTGAGCTCCATCTCAGGACCCTGGGATCATGACCTGAATCAAAGACAGACACATAACCAACCGAGCCATCCAGGCACCCCTAAAGCTTACTTTAAAAAATAGGGACCTCTGATAACTTTTTTTTAAAGATTTTATTTATTTATTCATGAGAGACACAGAGAGAGAGGCAGAGATATAGGCAGAGGGAGAAGCAGGCTTCCTGTGGGGAACCTGATGCAGGACTCGATCCCAGGACCCCAGGATCCCAGGATCACACCCTGGGTGAAAGCAGATGTCCAACTGCTGTGCACCTAGGTGTCCCTGATAACTTTTTAAAAAAAGTAATCTCTGTGCCCAGCATGGGGTTTGAACTCAAGAGCACAAGATCCAGCTCCAGCTACAGACTGAACCAGCCAGGTGCTCCTGAAAATAACTTTTAAGGGGACTTCATTCTTACTCAAATTTCCTTGCATATTTTTAACTCGGGTTATTTTAGGCTAAGTTATTTTAAATTTATCTTTTTAAACATTACATTTTCTTTTTTAAATACTTCAAATTACTTTCAATGAGCAACATCTCAAATACTTGATTCTAGTAAATCTATTAAGTGGACAAGATTTCATCTTAATTCTCTTAAACATTACATTTCTGGCTAAAAACTTAGTAAAGTCTCATAACTTTCAACTAAAAATCCAAGTCTGAAACAGTTATTTAATGGTTACATATGTATTTGGAATCATAGGGCTATTCCAATAGCTATTTTTATATGCTCAATCCTATAAAATGTTGCAACTAAAATAAATACCAAAAAATGCAAGTCATTCCTAAATTTACCACATAAACTATTAATAACATGAGTTGAATTTATATAAGCAGTTGTTTTCCATTCTAAACTTTTGCAGATTAAAAGTCTTTTACTCCACTATTCCTAAACAAGCTGAGCTTGGGATGCCCACTTCTGTGTCCTGAGGTGTATTGGGAGAGGAGGGACAACTCATTTTGGACAGAGAATTCAGGCCAAGATGAGAGATTTGATGTTTCTCCTTGATGCTGACTGACACAGTGAGTCCTATTTCAATAACATAAGTACATCTATTTTTCTCATATCATCACCAATCCCACAGATTACCCTTGTACTGAATTTTTGGCCAAAACTAGAGCCTATTAGCCTTTAAGGTTGTTTCCTACATATTTTTTCACTTTAATTGTTCATGAGAATTTCTCCATATTGCTGTATGATTATCCCACCACTGTTCTTCCCAACTCAGTTTTATGGAGATATAATCTACATACAATATTTACATTCTATTCCATCCAGTAAATGTAATCCTTTGATGTAACCACTCATTTCTCATTGGATATTTAGGTCCAGCTTCCAATGCTTGAACTTTGGATTCAGTATTATAAACAATGCTTTCGTGAACATCTTTGAGCATATAGGTTGCGCCCACATTCTGAATCGTTTCATTAGAAGAGGGTACCAAGGGCACCTGGGTGGCTCAGTCAGTTAAGTATCTGCCTTTGGCTTAGGTCATGATCTGGGGTCCTGGGATCTAGCCCCACATCCAGCTCCCAGCTCAGTGGGGAGCCTGCTTCTCCCTCTCCTGCTCCCCCTGCTTGTGCACTCTCTCTCTGTCAAATAAATAAATAAAATCTTAGAAAACAACAAGAACAACAAAAGAGAGTATCAGAAGTACCCTAAGGTCTGACTTTAGGTCAAAGATCATGAATATTTTTAAAATTCCTGATATATATTGTCAAATTGTTCTCCCAAAGCAATTTACAAACTTACAATGGCATCAAGCATTAAATAACACTCTTAAAATATTTTTTCACTATTTTTGGCTAAGGTACATCCAAGATGTTGAGGTGAAAATTGTACCTCATTAAATTTGCATCTCATTATATAAGAAAGATGAAATAATTCTCCATATTTGCCATTTGGGGGATCATCTGCAAATCATGCATCAATATTCTTAGTTAAGTTGTTTAAAAAAGAGATCAGGGTTATGGGCATTAAGGAGGGCATGTGATATGATGAGCACTGGGTGTTACATGTGATTGATGAATTACTTATCTCTACATCTGAAACTAATAATGTACTATATGTTGGCTACTGGAATTAAAAAAAATTTTTAAGTAAATGAAAAGAAAAGAAAGAGAGAGAAAGATAAGTAAAATTCCTTCCAGGATAAAGAAAGTGGAAGAAAATCTGGCAGAGTGAAAGAGGGTTTTATTCTTGACATTCAATGGAATTGGGAAAGAACTGTCATGAATAAATCTACTCAACAATTGCTAGAAGAATGCCCAAAGTAAAGAGCAGATTGGGTACTTTAAATAAATCCCTTCCTTATCTGCTGTGGTATGAACCACAGTGACATCTTGAGGCAGTGTGGTTTGGTGGGAAAAACGAGGACTTGACATATAGACTTGGGCTATATTTCTGGCTCTAGCCAGTCCTGAATGACTTTAAGAGATGACTTAACCCATGGGATCACATTGCACACCTTCCAGGAATGTGGTTGAAAGGAAACAAGATGATGACTCCAGACTGCCAGCCTGGAAGCCCGACATGTCCAAAGTCCTCAGAAATTCCTGAGGACAGGTAGGGAGAGCCACCCTCACTCACCTGACACGTTCTGCACTAGAGGAGGTAAACTGAAGCACAGTGTGCCAGGGTGGCACCACCTGCCTGTTTCAGCAATGGCCGTGTAGGGTGCCATGGTTTCACAAAAAGAAACTTTGCATGATCTGTATCTGTAGAAAGCTGACAGTCTACTTAAGGAGACAAGGAATAAAACCATAAAGACCTAAGTTACAAAAAAAAAAAAAAAAAAACTAAGTTATACTGTAACACTAAGGATATCTACCTCTCCAGGCCTTTTGAAGAAGTCCTCAGCTCACTGGATTACCTATCCTATTAAATCCCCCCAACAACCTTTTTCCTCTTCTCTCCACCTAAGTGAGCCATTAGTTTCTGTTTCTTGCAATCAAAATCTGGAACTTATATATACAATACTAACCAGATGTGTCTCCAAGTCTTATAGGACATTTGTTATTCCTTTCAACTGCCTGGCTGAATTGAGACATTCTTTGTCTCAAATCCATGCCTGCTCAGAGTTGAAACCAATCATTTGTTCATTCACTCATTCATTTCTAAGTGCCTACCAGGTTACAGGCTACATGCTAATCTCTTGGGGCATATCCATCAGTGAACAAAACAGGTAAACGTCCCTGTTCCTTCTGGGGCTTACGTTCTAACATGTGGGAGACAGGCAGTAAAGAATAAACTTAATGAGCAGGTATGTCGGAAGATGATAAACACTATAGAAAGAAAAGTAGAGCATCATAAAGGGTTTCACAGAACAATCTATGGTGCAGGCTGTAATTTCAAGTACCGGGGTCAACATAACTTCATGGAGGCAAGATAGGAGCTAATAAAGTAGGTGAGAGAGCCACATGGACAGAGAGGGGAAGGATTTCCAGGCAGAATGGACAGTGTAGGCAAAGGCCCTGGGGCAAGAATGTGCCTGGCATGTTCCAGGACACCACTGTGGCTGAGGGGCAGAAAGCAGAAGGGAGCAGGAAAGAAGTCTGAGTGAAATGGGCCAGGGCCGGATGCTCTGCTCTGACTCAGCGAAGGAACAACTGCAGAGTTGTGAGCAGATGAATCACATGACTAAATTGTTAAAGAACTACACTCTATGTGTTGTTTGGAAGTTTCCCTAATAAACAATTAAAATAAAGGCTAGGGGCACCTGGGTTGTTCAGTGGTTGAGCATCTCCCTTTGACTCAGGTCATGATCACAAGGTCTTGGGATCGGGTCTTGCATCAGGCTCCCTATAGGGAGCCTGTTTTTCCCTCTACCTATGTCTCTGCCTCTCTCTCTGTCTCTCATGAATAAATAAAGTATTTTTAAAAATAAAATAAAAGGCTAACTCTAGCAGCTGGGTTTAAAAGAAGCCATGAGGGATGGGACAAAGTGGAAGCATGGAGACTCCTTAGGGTCTACTCAGTAATCCAGGTAGGTGATGGCCGGGCTGGTCCCAGTAGGTGACTGCATATTTCTTCCTTTTCTCTCTGCATCTGTCTCTCTCTTTCCAATGGCTAGTTATAAAAATGAACAAAATATTCTATGTAATGCACACAACACAGTGTCTGGCATGCAGCCCTGATTAATACTCTTCCTCTTGTAGATGACAGAATGGATCCTATGGACATGAGGATTGCATGGACATGCAGTCTGTAACTGCTGCATCAGGGCAGGCTCTGCTCTGCCAACATGGCAGGAGTTCAGCTCACTTGGGCACGTGTTCATTTAAACCTGCACTGATCCAATGGCTCAGAGAGACTGCAAAGTGCAGTGCAGAAGCACAAAACTTACTCTGCAGCCAGTTTATTATAGGGCATGGGTGTGAAGTCATGCTGCAGTTCATCCGTGTTCTGTAGAAGGAAAGGCCTAGTTATCTGGAGGAAGCAAGGAGGTTGGGTCAGACATCTACTTACGATTTCAAGGCACAGTCAGGATGAGTGCTGTGGTCTACACACTTCAAGAGCTTCACCGGTCTGCAGAATGAAAAGAAATAGCTAAGGGATTATTTAAGTGACTTTCACTCATTAAACATTTATGGTGGGCCTGCCAAGTACTAGGGATACAAAGTATCAAGGGATACCTTGAAGAACACACAAACCATTTCTTCCTAAAAATATTAGCCAGCATTGACTGAGTACTTACTACGTACCAAGAAACCTGATTATGGATTTTACACAGACTATGTCATTGAATCCTCACGACAACCAAATGGAGCAGGTATTACCATTCCCAATTTACAGCTGAGAAAGCTGATCAGAGTAACTTGCCCAAGTATACACAGTAGCAGTTGTGGAGATGAACTTGAACCTTGAAGCTCATGCCAGAGCCCAAGCATGGAACCACTTCTGTAAGGATGTAAAATCTCTCTTGGAAGATCCTCCTTTTTTTTTTTTTTTAAGATTTTATTTATTTATTCATAAGAGACACAGAGAGAAAGAGTGGCAGAGACACAGGCAGAGGGAGAAGCAGGCTCCATGCAGGAAGCCTGATGTGGGACTCGATCCCAGGTCTCCAGGATCACACCCTGGGCTGAAGGCAGGGGCTAAGCCACTGAGCCACCCAGGCTGCCCTTGGAAGATCCTCCTGATGAGGTCTTTGGCCAGAAGGTTGAACTTGAAGCCCACGGGTGATGACTGGTGCCCAGGCTTCAGCAAAGAAGCTGCTCAGCGTGGAGTCTGCTTGAGATTCTCCCTCTCCTCCCCTTCTGCCCCTTCCCACTTGTGCTTGCTCTTTCTTCCTCTCTCTTCAAAATAAATAAATAAAATCTTAAATTTCCAAGAACCAGGAAAGCCCTCAGGCAACACCTGATTATAAGTACATAATGTGCTTAGTCCATAAAGAGCTCGATCAAGGGTAGCTGTTATTATTTTCCTACTGGTCTACTAGTAAGATGCCTCTCTCTGTAAAAACCTCAAGCAAACCCACCCTAAGCACCTATCTTGGGCAAGGATTCATGGCATCCAAAGATGCAGGGACCCCAGTGCTTCTTCTTAGGTTACTCACCTGCCATAAGCAAGGGTGGGGAAACAGGACATGCATGCGTGAAAGGAGGTTTCTATTTGTCCTTGAAGCATCTTTACAAAGGCCTCTGGACAAAAGTGGGTGGGAACCAGGCAGAGCCCTGGCCAGAAGGGACTCCCAGCCCTTACACCCACTGACAGCCCACAGTCCCATGGTCCTCAGAGCTGATCCCATTCAACAGCCCCTTGCCCTCCAAAATCACTGCTCCACCTTTGAAATTGCACACTGATTATGATATACCACCTACAGGTGATCATTAATACAGCTGTACTGAAAACCCATTTGCTTCAGTCTCTCTTCCAGGATTTTCACACTGCCTTCTCCACAGGATTCCCTAAAATAGAAAAACATATAATATAAGTAAAATTCAAGGAGAAAAAAGGAAGCTGTTTCTAGACGAATTAAAATTTCCTATGACCACGGGCCTCCCCGGTTATTTTCCTCTCTGAGGAAACACAGGAAAGTGACCTGAAAACTGCCTCTTGTGGGGGAACCCCTGGCATCCCAGGAGGCGGGGTGCTGAGGACCAAAGTTTGCGGATGCAGCGCACTGGGAGGTCCCAAGTTGGCGCATGCACAGTGCGCCACAAGGTGTATCACAACCCCACCCATGAACACAGCTCAGGAACGCCCCAGGGCAGCACTGTGCTGCCTACTGGCAGTGTGAGGTTAGGCTTTAAGTGAAAACAAGAACATACAAATCAAAAATTATCAAAAAATGCAAATAAACACAAGGAGAAAAATCACCCCAAATTCACACAACAGTAGAGCTAACTGCTAACATTTTGATGTATATTGTTCTAAACTTTTGAAATACATTCATTCCCACAAGACTTTGGAAATATAACAATAGACTTCTGCTGTCCAATGCATTTTGTATTCTGCTTTGGCCCGTGTGTGTGTGTGTGTGTGTGTGTGTGTGTGTGTGTGTAGTTCTCTGCCATTATTTTTAATTCCTGCATGGTCTCCCTTACATAATCAGAACATGATTCATAAAACCAGTCCCCTCTTGTTGAGGATTAAGGATGAGTCCTATAATTTTTTTTAAGAATTTATTTATTAATTCATGAGAGGCAGAGACAGAGGCAAAGGGAGAAGCAGGCACCATGCAGGGAGCCCAACGTGGGACTCGATCCTGGGACCACGGGATCGTGACCTGAGCCGAAGGCAGATGCTCAACCGCTGAGCCACCCAGGCATCCTGAGTCCTATATTTTGATGTCACACTAAAACTAACCTTGTTATAGTTTCACTTTCAAACACATCCATAATTATTTGCTTCCTTAGCATAAATTCCTGGAAGTAGGTTTTCTGGCACCAAGGTTTTGAAAGCAATTTAAGGCTCCTTGATAGTGTTAAAGCACAAAAGTTCAACTAAATAAATTTGAAAATCTAATTAGCTTTATTCAACGAATCAGGAATAGAGCGCATCCCTTCTAGTAAACAGACAAGCACTCAGAGGAGTCCTTTGTAAATGGAAGGTTTTGTGCAGTCAGGAGGGTGTGACAAGGAAGTTATAAGTAAAAGAAAAGAAAGGATTGTTTCAGGCCAGGTTATCTTCTCTTGGGGGCAGCGGGGGGAAGGGAAAGGCAAGGACGCAGTATGTAGACAACCTCACTGCTGCTGATCAGAATATTTTAGATTGACTGGGTAAAGGTCACATTTTTGGGAGAGGTTGAAACTTGGTTTGCTATTTTGGGGACGAATGACTCCATTTGGGGCCTATTGTTATTTTGTTTTTTTTTTTATTTTTTTTATTTTTTACTACTCCTATTGTTATTTTGTTGTTGTTATTTAAATACAGTTGATACACAAGGTCACATTAATTGGGCTTGTTGTTTCTTTTCCAAACATAGGCAGTGCCAAATTGCACCCTATGCTGTCCACCCTATGAGAGCAGAGTGTGAGTGTTCATTTCCCCACATTCTCATTCACTGACAGTCCTGCCCTCCTGGTGGCCATAATTGAGCATGGGCAAATAGCACAGATATGATACTCCCAGCTGTGGCTAGTAGGCATGGCATTCATAGCACAAGCAAGGCCCTCCCTCAGTTTACCTGGAATGAAAGGAAAACACCCTCCCCACTATAACACTAATAGAGAGGGAGTATACAGAGAGTTGAGATGAATGTTTGGAGGAAGTTTTCACAAAAGAAGTGGAATTCTAGGTATTACAGGAATGATGAGGGCAAGGTGTTGAGTGTATATCATGTTTGAGAACATAACCAAAATCTGGGATGAAGTCCTTCTTCAGGACAAGCTCACTACTGAGAATTTTCTAGAAAGCAATGACGTGGAGGTTTCAAAACACCTGGACATAGAGGTCAATGGATTATTTTACTATTTATTTCGAATAATGACAGCTAAAACAATGCTAACCATAAGCAAGTAGCAGGTATCAGCCACATTGTTTTTAGCTCTTTGTCCACAAGTTGGTTTTTGTTGTTGTTGTTTTCCGCTAAAATCTGAGCAGTTCAGGACCCTCACTTCCTTAGCTCATAACCCATAACTCCACTCTGTGGCACAAACATACAGTGGCCAATCACGTGCTCTGGGCCCTTTTATAATCTCGCCTGTAGCAGAGATGTTGGCCCAAAAAAATGTTGAATTGCAATTTCCTTATCTCACTAGACATAGGTTCAAAGGGCAAGCTTTCTCTGATAGAAACGTTAAAACAATAAGGAAGCATAATTTCTAGACAAAGAGCAACTTCCCACAGAAATAAGAAAAATAACATGCACTGTTTTTTATGCAACATAAAAAATAATTTGTCTTCTGGGAAGAGAATGAAGATCCTGGTACTACTATGTAGTAAGTCATTTGCAAATTTAATCTCCTGTCTAAGAGACAGGAAAAAATAACTACTCATTATATCGTGAGTTTTAGAGGGTTCTAGGGGCCTGAAATGGGGAAGTTGCTAAGATTCTCCCAGAGGATACTCATTGGGGTTGGAAATGCTTTTCATCAATGCTCTGAACAACAATGCTCTGGCCTCTGAAACTCCATCATGCTGCACAGCTTAAACCAGGCTTGGCCTCCTTGGCTTTTCTCTGAATCATCTGGGCTTATATTTCTTAACTTCAGTTTTTCCAGCAATGCTCCTCACTGATGAGAAGAATGACTTCAGGCTTACCTTTATAAAAACTCAAGTGGTTTTCCAGAAAATATGGACCTCACGGTTTCCTTGGCCAGTTATCAGAGGTCCAGTTGTGGAAATGGTTGTTCTCTAAGAGTAAAATCTTTGCATAGTCCTTGGGTCAATTCTGAGAATTCCTGGTGGGAGCTTTCAAACAATCAGGAGGAGAAACTGGCTTTGACCCAAAGGAATGCAAAACAAACTCTCCTATCCAGCACTGCCCAGGTAGATCAGAAAGGAACACCCATTTTCCTTGGTTGAGAATAGTAACTGAATAGAGGAGGTCTTCTCTCTGGGCTCAGGACTGATTAGGGGCATTTCCAAAAAGTCAAAACCTTGTCTTTCTTTACCCATTACCAACTAGAGAACACAATTGTTTCCCAAAAAAATAAAAATGTAAAATGGACTTGACTGTATCATATTCAAGAGAAGCATGTCTGCACAATTGCCATCATCATAACACCTTGACTTACACTTTTGGTCTTCCGATTTCATGCATAACCCAGATCTCAATTCGTGTGATTTTATCCTTTTGGAAGTAGGGAATTTCAAAATCTGCAAAAAAGCTGAGAAACAGGAAAGACATCTTTTCAAAAGATATTTATTTAGAGAAATCGAGAGAGAGAGAGAGAGTGCAAGGAGGGGGAGGGAGAGAGAGAATCTCAAGCAGACTCTACAGAATGCAGAGCCAGATGCCAGACTCCATCTCATGACCCTGAGATCATGACCTGAGCCAAAATCGAGAGTCAGGGATGCTTAACTGACTGAGTCACCCAGGCTATCTGACATTTCTTAAACTCCTAAAGCAATAGGATACTTTTCCCATTTCATTGTTAGTTGATTTACACATTACTTTTGTTGGAAAGCTTTCAGGGTGTTCTGTGGGGGTATTTTTAGCTATAAAATTTAGGTTATTTATTTCATTCATGCATTCATCCGCTGCTAGTGGCAGAAATATATAGACATGGCTCTGACTTCCAGGTCATTCAATTGTTCTGTTTTACCTAAATTTACAAAAGCAAGCATTATGCTGGTGATTAAGACAGTTTTCTTAAGCTTTTATTTGAAAAAACGAAATAAACATTTTGACAGTCTTTGTTGTATTTGTTGATGTTGGTGTTCTTACCCTTTAACAGGATAGGCTCCTGTTGGCTCTGAACCATTCAGCATGACATAGATGACCCCAGAACTATCCCTTGAATACTGTAAGAAGAAACAAGTATTATGAATAAATTAACGCATCATTTTTTAGCCATGAAATGAGCAATTATTTTAAATTGACAATCCTCAATATTAGCAAAGATATACTAAATTTGATATTTCATACAGCTGATAGGGATGCAACTGGCATATGTTGGAAAGCAAATTGCTTTGAAATGTCAAAAAGTCATAGACTCTGTGATTACATGGCTGGGAATCCCCTCTAGGAAAACCACATGAAATTATCAGTTCCCAGGGCACCTGGGTGTCTCAGTGGTTGAGCGTCTGCCTTTGACTCAGGTCATGATCCCAGGGTCCTGGGATCAAGTCCCACACTGGACTTAAAATCTTAAAAAAAAAGAGAGAGAAAAAAGAAATGATCAGTTCCCAGCACTACATCAGCTGGAATTGACTAAAGTATGCTGCTGTCACAAACAACCTCAAAATCACAATGGCTTTAAACAACAAAGATTTATGTCATGCTCACCCTACTTCTTTATCACAAGTCTACTGGGGTTTTGCTCCACATGTCCTTGCTCTAGGACCTAAGCTGATGAAGAGTCCATATCTACAAAGTCACTGATTGTCAAGGAAGGGAGAAGGAGACAGTGGTAAATCATAGACCAATTTTTAAGCATTTTCACCTGGAAATCACACACACTCCCTTTCACATCTCATTGGTCAGTGCAAGTCACAAACAAGTAAGTTCAACAGGCAGGGGAATACAAACCATGTATAAGCTGAGCCAGACATATTTTGTAAACAGTTCTAAGGATCATCACAAGCATTGTGCACAAAGGTGTGTACCGCACCATTGTTTGCAAGCAATCTAAAATAGTCAACAACAAAGGAATGACAAATAACCCATAGTACTTAAATGTCTGAAATATCAGCTAGCCATTACTAAAAGTCTGCAAAAGACTTGCAAAAGCATAGGAAGTACTTACATATAAAGCAAAAAGCAATATTAGGAAGACAGAGCGTGAGCTCTCCTATGCCAAAAATAAATGGGCAAAAGTGAGTTAACTCCCCTCAAAATTCTCAAGGAAGAGATAGGTACAGAGAAGTTCCCAAATCTCCACTTCAAAATACTACCGGAACATACAATTTCCCTAATAAAATGTTTATACTGGAGAGAGGTGGGGGGCTGGGAAGGCAGGTAACACCAAGATAGCCATGACTAGACTTAACTATCTAGCAAAGTGATGCCCAATACCAGCAGCAGCGGAGCAACAATACACCTCATGTCACACACCTCAACAATACACATTCATAACTCTGGGTGCTTCCAAATAGTGAGTGCTAGTGGTCATGGTCAAATCCACAAATGCCAAGGTCTGAAAACCATAATGCTGACAAGGTTGCCTTTAGGCAATAAGTATATACATAATTAATTCTCTTATCTGTATTTTCTATTATCTGTCCTTTTTCTATCCTAAGCAGCTATTACATTGATAAGAAAAAAATGCATACAGATACAATAAGGCTATATGATGTAGTGGTTGAAAATTTGCTCTCTGGCTTCTCCACTTATTAGCTCTGGAATAAGCCTGCTTGATAAACTGAATAGAGGGACAACTGGGTGGCTCAGCAGTTGAGCATCTGCCTTTGGCTCAGGGCATGATCCTAGGTCTGGGGATGGAGTCCCACATCGAGCTCCCTGCGAGGAGCCTGCTTCTCCCTCCATGTCTCTCTCTGTGTCTCACATGAATAAATAAACAAAATTAAAAAAATAAGCTGAATAGAAAGATAATAAATAAACAAACAAATAAATAAATAAAATAAGTCAGCTTAAGTTTCTTGATCTCTCTATGCCTCATTTTTCCTATCTATAAAATAGGGATCATAAGGGTCCCTAACCTCATAGGATTGTTGTAAAGATTAAAACATTTAAAATAATAATTATTGGAACACCTGGGTGGCCCAAGCATCTGACTCTTGGTTTCAGCTCAGGTCATGATCTCAGGGTTGTGAGATGGAACCCTTGTGCCAGGCTCTGAGCTCAATACAGAGTCTGCTTGATATTCTCTCTCCCTCTGTGCCCCCCTACTCATGTGTATGCTCTCTAAAATAAGTAAATTTTTAAAATCTTAAAAAAATAAATAAAAATACAATAAAAATAAGAATTATTAACATGTATTGAATACTTCTCTGCTACAGTTCAGACCCTTTCCTCATCACTAAACTACCTGTACTCCTTGTACATAGACAATCCAGTACATTCTAAGGGCTCATAAGATGTGAGCATGATTCTTAGATTCTAAAGTTGGAGAAAGTCTAGAATGGTGCTTTGGAGCTCACACTTTGTTTTTCTTTTTAAATATTTTATTTATTTATTAATGAGTGACACGCAGAGAGAGGCAGAGACACAGGCAGAGGGAGAAGCAGGCTCCATGCAGAGAGCCCAATATGGAACTTGACCCCAGGACCCTGGGATCACGACCTCAGCCAAAGGCAGATGCTCAACCACTGAGCCACCCAGGCATCCCTGGAGCACACACTTTGAAGTCAGGCAGATCAGCTGAGAAGATACATGGTTATTTTATGAGAATATTGACATTGCCCCGGAATTGCTATTATGATCCCACAATCAGCTGATGATGCCCCTGTAGCCTCCATGAGGAGCTCTGGCAGTCCATTGCTCACTGAGGAGTGTGCACTGGAAATGGAGTCTAGGGGTAGTGAGCACAAACAGGGTGCTCTCACTGGAGCAGAAGAGCACAGGAATGAACAGTGTGCCTTTTGCCTGGAGCCTGCCCCCTGCCCTCTTCCAAACCACAGTGTGGAGGAGGATTTCACCAAAGTCACCTCACTCTGATGAACAATGGACTCAGTGGACCCCCAGAGATCCAGAATAGGACAAAAAGGGACATGGACAGCCCTGAAAGGGAGATGCTAGTGGTGGGTGGCAGGACCCTGAGATCCACTGGCCTCCTAGTCAACAGAGCTAACATTTAATAAGCTATCATCATCTCTGGTGGCAGGATGCTCTGGGGAATAGACCTTCAGTAATGGGCCATTTCTGTGTCTCCAGGTTATCCTCCACTCACCTGTTACCTATCACCTCCTATCACCTCCTCTCATGAATAGCAGTCCTGAGGACATTTCTGACCCCCCACATCTGGATCTCAGGTATCCCAGGGCCTCACATAAAACAGGGGCCACCCCATTTACATAGCAGTCAAACTCACATTGATTGAAAATACTAAGAGCAGCCACAACATGATAGTACCAGTAGTCACCATGCCCTCATCTATACCAACACTCACTGTGTTGGCTCTGCTGGGTGTTGCACTAAGTATTCAAGCTCCTTAAGCCCTCACACCTTTATGGAGCAGATGGAGTGAATCAAAATGTGATGAACGTGGACGGAAAGAGAGGCTTGGAGAAGTGAAATCATGACCTGATGGCTCAGTCTCTGAACCCCTCTGTCCCATGTTCAAGGGTCCCACATTTATTTGCTCAGTCCCCCAGCCATCCTTCCCAAGCTAACCTGCATAGATGCCCTTTTCCAGAAAGAATCCACAGGGTTGTTTTCACAATCTTCTGATGTAGGGCAGGACTGGTAATCGAGTTCTAAGGGAAAAATAGATAAACATGTTTCATATCAAACATTATATCAGAGGGGCACCTGGGTGGCTCAGTTGGTTAAGCATCTGCCTTGAGCTCAGGTCATGATCTCAGGGTCCTGGGACTGAGCTCTGCGTTGGGCTCCCTGCTCAGCTAGGAGTCTGCTTCTGCCCCTCCCTCTGCTCATGCTCTGTTTCGTGCTCACTCACTCACTCACTCAAATAAATAAATAAATAAATAAATAAATAAATAAATAAATAAATAAATAAATAAATAAATAAAATCTTTAAAAAGATTTTATCAGAGAAGAATTAATTTAAAATATTTGCTGGCATTATAAAATCTATTAGGCCTGTGTTTACAAGTTTGACATTCACAGTTCTGCTGACCCAATCCACAAAGAACCCAATCTGTGATAGGAAGACAGGTGTCATTTTGCTCAGCACAGATGTGAGGAAGGCAGAGACCCAAGCAGCTGGCTAATGAGTGAGACTGCTGACTACCAAGCATCAGCATCTTAGCTTGGCTATTTCTTTACTGACGATCTAGTGAAGTGATTTAAAAACAAACAAACAAAAAAATTTTTTTTTGCTCTGTTGGATGAAGCACCTTCTCCAGTTAGCCCTGGTTTTGGAAGTAAATCCAACAAAAATACACCAAGAAAGTGATAGTCCTTAGCCAGAAAACTGAAATTTTATAACATTTAAACTTCAGTGTCCCCTTCTGGTAAATGAGAGTCCTGAGGCCAGCTTGGGCAGGGATGGAAGCATGTGCTCTGGAGCCAATCTACTGCTGCTTCCTGGCTGTTCATTCCTCAGTAAGTTTCCTAACCTTGCTGTGCCTCAGTTTCCTTATTTATCACAACAGGGATTAGGAGAGGATCTATCTCTTGGAGCTGTGGCAGCAATTAAACTAGCTAATATATGTCAGGTGCTGAGAGAGTACCCAGCAAAAGTTAAGTGCTTTCTCTCTGTTATTGTTATTATTAATCATTATTACTGTCTACCTCAGAGGATTTGGAGGAAATCAAATAAGACAAATGCATAGGAAAGCATTTAGCAGAAATGCTTAACCAGAAGCTTGGACTTTGCTTCTGATTTGTCTGGAGTCTTACCAGAGGCATTTTCCTGTCGACACCAGCTCAGAAAGTCACCCATCCTGCCGTAGAGAACACTGCACAGAGGCACAAAGCGACGGGCATTCTCTGCATAACTAGTGACAAGAAGGTGGTTGTTTTCCCAGAACAGGGACTAAGGAAAAACAAACACAAAATTAACATGAAAATGAAATCAAAGTAGATCTTTTTTTCAGTCAGGCAGTGCGTTTCTTTTTTTTTTTTTTCAAAGATTTTATTTATTTATTCATGAGAGACACAGAGACTGAGGCAGAGGGAGAAACAGGCTCCCTATGGGGAGCCTGACGCAGGACTCGATCCCAGGACCCTGGGAACACGTCCTTAGCCCTGAGCTAAAGGTAGACCCTCAACCCCTGAATCACCCAGGTGTCCCCAGGCAGTCCATTTCTTATTCGACTCCACCTTGCCTGACAACTGCACTTTCTTTTTCTTTCTCTTTGTTTACCCATTCAGAGTGCCATGATCTCTCCCACCCTTGCGACCACATCATGCACACATTAACAAAGTACTTTCTCAGTAGTAAATATATATATTTATCCCTGACTTTAAAAAAGACCAAAGGACCTGGGTTTGAATCCTGACTCCGTTATACACTACATGTGCAATCTTGAACAAGACATGTCGTAGCCCTGTGCCTGAGTTTCCACATCTGGAAAATGGGGAGCAAAGCCCTTTCTCTTCTTCCACAGCTGTGTTCAGGATGATATATCACCACAAAAAGCACTTCAGAAATATGCTACTTTTATATTGTATTTTACAGTTTCTGCTATAAAGCTACAGTGTATTCCCACAATGGTAATACAAATAACAATATCCCTCTAATGATCTCATCAAACCCTTAGTAGTCCAACTGTTCTATGCCTGAGGGCAGGGGTTATTTTGTTCCCTGTTGTAAGCATCCTCAAACCTTAGCACAAGGCCCAATACATGAAAGGAGCTCAATAACTATTTACTGAGTTCAGCAACTCACACCAAAATCTATGAAAGAAGAGGGGCACCCGGGTAGCTCAGTAAGTTAAGTGTGTCTTTGGCTCAGGTCATGATCCCAGAGTACTGGATCCTTGCTCAGCAGGGAACCTGCTTCTCCCTCTCCCTCTGCCTACCACTCCTCCTGCTTGTGCTCTCTCTTTCTGTCAAATAAATAAATAAAATCTTAAAAAATAAATCTGCTAAAGAAGGGAACACAATTTAAGGTTCCTGTTTTTACTGGCAGGGAGGCAATAAGGTTCAAAATTCAACATATTCTTAAAAATCATTATTTTTAACCTGTTATATCTCTGAACCTTCCAGCTCCATTTACAAAAATTTTAAAATGCTGTTAAGATTTGTTCATTCATAAACATCAATGTTACCTGATTTTACAATGAAAAATCAGGTTGAGAATTATGTCATCAAAGAAACAGAAAACAAAAGCTATTTGTTTTAACTCAAGGTATTGTTCTATGCAAGCATTTTATGTAGATTTTCTCATTTATTTTCATTTTATTAGAACTCAGAACACAGACATGTGTTTGTTTTTTCAAGATTTTTTATTTATTTATTCATGAGAGAGGCAGAGACAGAGGCAGAGGGAGAAGCAGGCTCCCTGTAGGGAGCCTGATGTGGGACTGGATCCCAGGACCCTGGGATCACAATCTGAGCTAAAGGAAGACACTCAACCACTGAGCCATCCAGGTGTCCCCAACATGTGGTTTTCTTAAAGAAACGGGTACTATGGGGGAGCCTGGGTGGCTCAGTAGTTGAACATCTGCCTTTGGCTCAGGTCGTGATCCCAGAGTTCCCAGATCGAGTCCCACATCAGGCTCCCCACAGCAAGCCTGCTTCTCCTTCTGCCTCTGTCTCTGCCTCTCTGTGTCTCTCATGAACAAATAAATAAAATCTTTAAAAAAAAGAAAAAGAAAAAAGAAAGAAACTGGTACTGAATAGATAGAATCTTAAGGTCCCTTAAAAGGAGGGACTGGCCTTCTGGGAAGATAGTGAGGTTAATTCAGGGTCTTCTGAGTCACTCAAAAGTTCGGCCATTGGGGCAAGTTAGGACACAAGTTATTCAGAGTTGGCTAACGGCAGAGCCCCAGGAAAAGGTGTGGCAAGGTCCTAAAGTAGTGATTCCTGCAGACTTGTTGACTTAGGAGACTTCCTTCTGCCTAGACAGGCAGCAGACCCAGGATTGACCCTCAAGATAAAGATACCTCCCCATCAGAGTTCAAGTTTACTGCTTGACTTTTTGGCAATACTGAAACAGGGTCTCCCAGGGTCGTAGACACCTGGCCCATGTACCATCTATCTCTATAGAGACAGAGATTAATGTTTTACCTTGTCTGTGGGAATGGAATGTCTGGAGAGGCTAATAAAAAGGTCATAGTCTGAGGGGAATACGGAACAGGGATCCTTATCCAACACCACTTTAAAGGCTTCCCAGATAGCCGTGCAGTTCTTTTCCCTGTGCAGCAGTACGAGTTAAAAAGAAAAGAAAAGAAAAAAAAAAACATCATGATGTGTTGTGAAGTATTGCCATTTCTCTCTAAGTACTCCATCCAACAGCTTTATGAGTAATTTTACCATTTATCATCTGTGAACTAGGCACAAAAAAGACAGCAAATTGTCATGGCTGAGGCCTTAACCCCAATTCAGGAGAGGAGAAGAAAACCGAGATGATGGATTTAGAAACCTGCCAGTGAAAGTGGCTCTCAGAAAGTATTACATATTTCAGAGCTAAGGAATAAAGTCTTGTCCCGGGCTCCCAGACATGAGCAGAAAAGGCACTTGGCTGGAGGATGACAATTCCAATAAACCACGCAGGCTTCCAATTTCAGGTGCCTCTCTATTCAGACTTAAGGTCCATTGCTCCCTGGGACCTGGTGTGGTCAGGCAGGTGGTGGACTAGACCTTGTAAAACCAGGAATGAGCACCGAGTGTTGAGAAAAGCTGTTTCGCCTCCTGCTGGCATTAGGGATGAAGTGAGAAGATAAAGGCAACTAGGTAAAGTTGGGGACCACAGAGAACAGATAAGCTGTCTCCTTCTCCAGCACCTATTTTGTTTGTCAGTTTCACAATCCTTTGGAACTGCCCCCTTCCTGGGAAACGCCCAAAGTTACTCAAGAGAGCAGCAGATGTTCTTGGGAAATTATCCAGTCAAGCAAACCCCTTGAATGCCCTTCTCAAAAGATTACAAAGGTTTTAGGAAGTTCCTGAGACCGGCTTCCTATTTGTAGGGAATAACAGCCTCAGATGTTGCTGGCTGGGAGCATAAAACAAGCCTGAAGTTTGTGTTACGGGAGACAGTGCTTTGAGAACTATCTCCCTGTCTCCTTACTTGCTGGAAGTAATAAAAACCATTTGCTTAAGCCAAAAGATTTGAGTTGATCTATTGGCTGACGCATCCCATGCTGTCACCCTTTGTGTTAGGTGACACTAACTTCTAGTCCATCCCAGCTTTCCAAAAACATTTCCCAAGGCATTTGTAACTTTTTATTTCTTGTGTTAGGCAGGGATAATTTTATTCTTTGCTTTTTTTTTTTTTTTTTTTTTTTTGGTCTGAGTCAGAAAAAAAAAAAAACTGGCACAAGAAAAAGACATTATGAAAACAGAAAAAGTAGATCCAAAGAAGGAACAAAAATATGAGTAGGAAGGATTGTGCTGGCAAGAGACACTCAAACTCATAAAGTCCTCTAGGTTAGAGGATCTGAAATTTGAATTCCCCAAGTCCCTGGATTCACGAATTTCCAGCTGAAGGCCATCTTCCTGGGTCCGACCGTTCTGGCTAAGCATGTGCTGGCTGTCACCCAAACTCCCCTCAACCTAATCCCCTCGCCTCTAGACAGACAGCCCAGAGCCTCCTTCGCTTAGGCACTCCCGCACGCAGGCTCACACTCCACCCCTAGACTTCCCCTCTTCGCATCCTCTGCGCTTGGCTCCCCGGACCTTCAGAACTCCTGTGCACACAGTCCCGCGCACATCTCTCTGGTCAAAACCCTCCACTCCCCGCACCACTCACCCTCCTCACCTCTAGACCTCCCCGCTACCCCCGCCACGCTCACCCCTGCTCCGGGTTCAGCAGGGCGACGTGCTCCGCGCAGCGGCCCAGGATGATGCTCTGCAGGTGCCGGGTGGTGCCCTCCCCGCGCCATCGGGCGCCCCCAGCGCCCGCGATCACCAGCAGCAGCAGCAGCGGTAGCGAAGACGCGAGCCCCAGGGCTGCCATCGCCGGCGACTGTCCCTCCAGCTCCCGGCCTTCTGACTCACTTCTCAGCCCGCCCTAGGGTGACTTCCTTCAGCTGCGAGGCTCTCAGGCACTCCAACACCCCCCTGTGGCTTTCTGCCTCTACTAGCTGCTTCAGTTCCAAGACTGACTTGGGGCTTCAATGGGGACAGGACTCTTGCTCTTGGTTATTTATTTATTTATTTATTCATTCATTTATTTATTTATTTATTTATTTATTTATTTATTTATTTATTTATGGTAAGACTTTATTTAGGTAGTCTCTAGCGATTACTTGGGTGTACCAAGGACTTGGGGCTTCAATGGGGACAAGACTCTTGCTCTTGGTTCTTATTTATTTATTTATTTATGGCAAGACTTTATTTAGGTAATCTCTAGAGATTACTTGGGTGTACCAAGGTGGGGCTCCAACTCAAGCCTGAGATCAACAGTCGCTTGCTTTAAGAAGCGACTGGCCCATGCACCATGAGGTTTTTTTGTTTTCGTTTTAATTGAAGAATAATGAACATACAGTGTCATACTAGTTTCAGATGTACAACATGGTGATTCGACAACTCTACATATTACTCAATGCTCACCACACGTCACCATCTGTCACCATAGGTTATATTATTATATATTCTCCATGCTGTACTTCTCATCCCTGTGACTTATTTTATAATTTTTTATGTATCTTTCCTCTTCACTTACTTTACCCATCCCCCATTCACCTCCACCTGGCAACCACCAGTTTGACAAACAAACAAAAATACGGCCCTTGGCTAATATTGGCCAGAGTCCAGAAGGAAGGAGCTCCCACAGAAGCAAAGTTGCAGAACAGGTGAGGAAAGTTTAATCATCAAAAGAAAGATTTTCCTGGCCCCACACTCTGACACCTTTGACAAATGCTCTCTTTTCCTCCAAAGATGAATGGGTTTTGTTTTCAGGAAGTAATAACCACAGAAACTAGTATTTATTGAGCTGCTATTATGTGCCAAGTACTCCACAAGCAGTTTTCAATTACTTTTCATAACATCCTCCCAGTTAGGATTATCCCCATTTTACAAATGAGGAAACTCAGGGAAGCTAAGTAACTTGTCAGAGGACATAATCTCCCTTCCAGATAGATGCAAAATCCTAGAGAGACAGTCAGTTCGGAAAGCCAGGATTGCTGGACTTGCACTTGGAATTCTGGGGTCTCTAATCCTCAATTCTTACAGTAATGATAGCTGTGAGCTAAGGGCCCTATGGCAGGCATTTCGTAAACATGAGCAGCTGGTGGGGAAGGGGGGGTGGTTCTATAACATTTTATGTGAGTCTTTTTCTCTCTTTTTTAAAGTTTATAACCAAACCCCACATTCTCCTGTCCAGCCCTCCCTGACTCGGCCCACTTTCCAGAAATAAGCATTTTTAATTATTTCAATAGTGTTTTTATATTTACTTCCACATTTCTAACTAACATGCCTATATGCTGTTTCTGGTTGTTTCCATCTTGGATTCTACTCTTTGACTTCCTAGGACGAAAAAGAAAATTTTATCTTTAACACCACACATCCTCAAAAGGAATCCTTTTGTGTCTTTCATCATCCTGAGTGTTTTATCTCAAGCTTTAAATCAGTAATCAACATTTACACTATTATAGTCTGTGAATATTATTCATGCCCGAGCTTGTATTATTCTATGATTATGTTTCCTTTCTTGTAAACTTCTTGCTTACCCTAGAGGTAATAACTAATCTCCCTTATCCCTCTCCTCCCATTCTTCACCCCTACCCAGTCTTATTTGTTCATGTGCGTTATTATATGCACACTTATGATTATGGTCAAATTCTTTGCAACACATGTGAATTCCCCAATGCATTCAAAAGCATCAGCTTGTATTTTAGTTGGTTTGTTTCTCTTTCTAAGTGTTTTTCTTCTCCCTCTTTCTCTTTCTTTCTTCCCTCCCTCCCTCCTTACTTTTTCTTTCTTTCATTTCTTGGAAACATCCTTCCTACAGCTGTTACTGAAATGAATGGAAACTGAATAGAATACCAAGCACACAAATAAGAGAGGGGTAAGCACACAAATAGGTGGGGGAGACGAGTATTACCTCTGGGATAAGCAAGAAGTTTACAAGACAGGAAACAATCATAGAATATTGTAAGCTCAGCCATGAATAATATTCACAGGTCACAATATGAATGCTGATTACTGATTTAAACCTTGCATCTAGGGGAGCTTGGGTGGCCTAGTTAAGCATAGGCATTGGGCTCAGATCATGATCTCAGGGTCCTGGAGTCAAGCCCTGCTTAGGGCTCTGTGCTTAGTGGGGAGTCTGCTCCTCCTTCTCCCTCTATCTCTCCCCTTAGCCCCTGCTCGTGCTCTCTTTCTTAAATAAATAAATCTTAAAAAAAAAAAAAAAAAAAAGCTTATAGAAGAAAAGCAACTAATTTTAAAATGGACAAAACAGAGGATCCCTGGGTGGCTCAGCAGTTTAGTCCCTGCCTTTGGCCCAGGGCATGATCCTGGAGACCGGGGATCCCACGTCAGGCTCCCTGCAGGGAGCCTGCTTATCCCTCTGCCTCTCTCTCCCTCTCTGTGTATCTCATGAATAAATAAAATATTTAAAAATTTAAAAAAAATGGACAAAACAGTTGACCAAGATACCTCACCGAAGATATGTTCATTACAGGGTATTTACTAAGAAAAAGATGAAAACATGTCTACCCAAGACTTATACATGAAATATTCATTGAACTTAATCCATAATTGCCCCTAAACAATTGTAAATGTCCAACAAGAAAAGAATAAACAAACTGCAGTCTAGTCATACAATGGAAAACCACTCAGCAATACAAAGGCATGAACTACTGATACATGTAAGCATCTAAAAGTATATATACTGAGTGAAAGCAGCTACATGTAAAAAAAACAGGTATTTTATTATTCTCCTTATAGGAAGTTCTAGCAGAAGGCATAGGATGCTGAAATATACAGAAAGTTGGCGGAAATGGATTTTAGATAGTACCAATTGCCTGAGCAAAGACAAAATAATGGGAAAGCATGGGGTTCTCCTGGAAAAATAAATTAGTTTGACTGGTAAACAGAGTGCAGATTGAAACAACAGGAAAGCTAGAGTCACATCTCAAAGACCTTGAACTCAGCTCTAATCTGGATGTTGTTTTCTTGAACATTAAGAGCCTTCAATAATCCTGGACATTATTAAAAAGTTTGTCTTAAAAAAATAAATAGGGGACTTGGGTGGCTCAGTCAATTAAGCATCTTCCTTTATTTTTATATTTTTTTTATTGGAGTTCGATTTGCCAACATATAACACCTAGTGTTCATCCTGTCTGCCTTTAGCTCAGGTCATGATCCTGGGGTTCTGGGATTGAGTCTCTGCATCATGCAGCAGGTCACTCCAAAGAAGACTCTAGGGTTTTATGGGGTCGCTGGTATTATTTTCCCATCCTCCCCTCCAGGGACATTATCCATTACTCTGCTGCTGTGCGAGTAAACATCTCTGAAGAGGGGAAGAAGGCTTTATCTTTACTTCCCTGGGGTGTCTCTAGCTTCATGACCCTAAACTGTCTCCCTTAACCATTCTTAACTTGGATGCAAATACCTTTATTCAGATCCACAGAGAGCAGACAAGTGAGATGTTCATGGAGGATTGTCTTCCAATACTTTATTTCAAGCACAAAACAACAAAAAAAGCGCTGGGGGGGAAAAGAAGTACCTTTAACAGAATACAAAATATGAAAAATCAGTATTACAATAATGCTTAGTGTGGTAGGTGATGGAAAGGAATTGCTTAACTTTTTTGATTTTAGAGAAAGCCCTTGCCCAAAGAAACATCACTCACTGGAGTCAGCTAATACATAAAAGAAGTTGGATGTGAGGAATCCATTATCAATCAGTGTCATTTTTGGATGCTTATAGAGGTTATCTGACAAAACCAGATTTTCAAATGCAAAAAAGGCTTTGCCACATATTTAATAATTATTCCTGATAGTATGACCTCAAGTTCAGATGTTAGAGACCATTGTTTTTTTAATCAAATGTATACTGAACGCCCACTATGTTATCATACAAAATGGACATGAACTCTTCTGGAGCATTCATTCTAAGGTGGCAGATTGACAATGATATACTACAAAGAAAAGAAATAAAGGGAATAATGGAACAAAAGCTATGGTGGTTAGTAAAATCCTTTAGGGAAGTAACATTTAATCCAATATATTCTCAAAATACTGGGCAGTGTGTGTCATTTATTTCAGTAACCTCTTCACCTAACAAGGGGTTCAAACTCATGACCCTGAGGTCAAGAGTTTAGATGCTTCACTGACTGGGCCAGCCAGGCACCTCTGAAGTGAGTCTTTATTTATTTGAGAGGAGATAAGTGGATAGGAGGAACAGAGGAAGAGGGAGCAGCTGACCCCCAGCTGAACAGGGAGCTCAATGTAGGGCTCAATTCCAGGACCCTGGGATCATGACCTGAACAAATGACAGATGCTTCATCAACTGAGCCACCCAGGTGACCCTGGAATGTCTTTTAAAACTTAATTCAGATCATCTTTTTCCTCAAAATAATCCTTCAATTGCTCTCCATTTCACTGACAAAAACCCAGAAGCCCTATAATGGACTAGAGTCCTTCATGATTTTGTCCCCAAATAGTTCCCTGACCTTTCTTATTATTCTTTCCATAGCACTTATCTTTAAGATATCACAAGCCTTACTCATTGTCTCTCTCTCCCCCACAGAACATAAGTTCCACTATAGAATGATCTTTGCTTTCTTCATTTTGTATCCCAAGTATCTCTAGAACAGTTCCTGAACTCTTTTAACAGTTCACTAAGTTTTCGTTCAGGAATGTAAAGTTACATTATGATTCTATTAGTATTTAAATAAAGTTATCACATACAATGCTATGTTAACATCTAAATACAACACAGAAAAATACCACAAAATAAGAAACACAAAAACAAAAATCAGGTAAGATTTATTTAATGTGATGGGTGTGCTTGTCTGTTCATAAGTTCATTCCAGTCTGGAACACAGGAGGACAATGCTACCCGCATATCTGCTGCACCATTCAATCCATTTCTTTCCTTTGCTTTTAACTGGGTTAAGACTGAAAACCCTAGCTCACACAAACTAGTTGTTGTGAATGGCAATAATAGTGGGACACTCTTTCTACTTAGCAGAGGAAAGTCTTCCTTTACCTTAATCCAAAATGCTGATAAACTTAGTGTTTCATAATCACTCTTCAATGTATATGAAGAACTAAGCTGCAATAATTCACTCTCTTCTTCAGGCACCAAGTTTAATTCAATTACTGATTCTGGGTTTCGAAAAGCAAATGGATCTTTTACCCAGCAATTTTCTCTTAATGTTTCAAATTTCTCTTCTGGAAAGAAATGGTTAAAAGTTTGAGACAGAGAAGTGAGATGCAACAATATCTCTAATTTTATTTCTTTCAAAATGTTTTCACTAATAATATTCTCTTCGATATGTTGCAAAAATCTTGGAAACATGTAGTAGCTAGGACAGTTGCTTTTAAGCCTCGCTTGCCATAACAATAATGTCTTTCGAAATCCCTGAATACGTTCGACATGTTGGAATATATCACTATTTTTCCCCTGTAGTTTTAAACTCAGTTCATTAAGAATGCCAAAAATATCAGTTAAATATGCCAATTTCATTACCCAAGTATCATCTTCAAAAATACTTGCCAAATGAGATTTTTTTTCAATAAGAAAAATGTGAATCTCATTCCTGAGTTCATAAACCCTGCTTAGTATTTTCCCATGAGACAACCAACGAACTTTGGTATGATATAGTAAGTGGGTATGATTAGTTCCAATCTCTGAACAAAATGTTTCAAGAAGCTGGTTATTTAGTGTGCTTCCTTTAATAAAGTTAACAACTTTCACTGCATTTTTCAATACTTCCATGAGATTCTGTGGGATTTCTCTAGATGCTAAAGCTTCACGATGTATAAAACAATGATTCCATACAGCACCATTATTAGTAACTTCCAGCAATTTTTTAATTACTCTGCTATGTTTTCCTGTTAGGCTTGCTGCTCCGTCACTTGTAATTCCTTTGCAGTTTTTCCAGTTTAATTTATATTGACCAACAATGCATTTTTCTAATTCTGTAAAAATATCTAATCCACTTAGGTGTGAGGCTATATTTAAACAACACAAAAAATCCTCCATAAAATCATCTTGCCACGCATATCTGACATACACTAAGAGTGTTGGGCAGCTTCCCACATCACTGCTTTCATCAAGTTGGATTGCAAAATCTATACCAGACTGCAACCGAGCAAGAAGCATGGTTTCTAAATGTTCCGCAATAGTACAAATGCGAAGAGATACTATATTATCACTAGATATAGTTTTTAATTTATCAGCTGATTTGTCATCAAAAATTGTACGTACCATATCCAAACATGCCGGAAGAATTATTTTTTCAGCAGCTGTGTGAGCCATTTTCTCTTTTGCTACTCGATATGCAACCAAGTATGATGATAATAAGGCTTTCTCACTAATGGTGGTAGAACCACCAAGAAATTGTGTTGACAACTTTACATCTTTTTTCTTTCTTTGAAAATATTCAAGAGGCTTATCAATAAGTTCAGAATGCTGAGTTTCTAAGTGTCTTTTTAATTTTGAAGGTTTTAAGCTTTCATTTGCAAGAATATTATTACAAATAACACACTGAGGTCTGTCATTTTCAAAGGGTTTTTCACATTTGATAAAACCATATTTTAAATAATCTTCATTATAACGTCTTGCACTTACTTTTTTCTTTTTGAAATGTGGCTCAAACGAAGTTGAAGTTTGCAAATTAGAGTCAATATTTTTCTCAATATTGTCACTATTCACATTTCCAGGTCCAGCAGTTGAACTTGAACATGCTTCTGCATATTTCACTTCACTTTTCCTCTTTCTTTTAAAAAAGTTATGATCCATTTTAAAGTAATTGATTAAAATGTTTTAACTGCCACTAACCAAAATAATAATAATAATAATAATAATAATAATAATAATAAATACATATATCCTAGATAACATCTCTCAAAAAAATGCAGTTTACAAAACGCATCTCAGTTGAACATTTCAGACTTCACATCTAATTGCAAGTCATGGTAACAAAAAACTAGACTGCTCACCAACTTTATTCTTATGAAAACTGAAGAAGACACAAGTGGACAAAGGACTGAAAACCCGTTTCTTAGCCAGTATACGTTCTATTCATTATATGCCCTCCATTAACTATCTTTTCACATATTGAAATTGACCTCAATATTCCACAGAGGATTCTGTGGAGCACAATTCTGACAGAGGATTCACTTGATACTTTATATTTTATTTTGTTTTAAAATTTTTTTCACTGTGACTCATAAAACTGATTTCATGACCTACTAATGAGCCACGTACAGAATGTGAAAAATATTGATACAGACATATTTTCCTCTGCTGTGCTGAGCTTGAGTATGTCAGCTTGATGATCAAAGCAGCAAGCTAATGTGCTAGACTGTTGGCTGGTACAGGAACTTCCTTGAAGTGGTAGGTATATATCTTATATTTTCACTCTTGATACTTTTTGATAGGAAGAGTTTTTAAGAATGCCAGTATGGTCTGACCCAGTGAGGATTCAAGGAGGCTTTCCATAGCTAGGTCAACTACCAGGTTGGACCTGATGATATATTTTTAGAACTTTCTTGGACTGCATCTTTGACCTGGGAATAAGAGCAGAGATATGACATTAATGCTTTACAATGCAGAGAATATTACTGCCAGCTATGGCAACCCTCATGACATCCAAGATCATGAGTGCTGAAGCAAAAAGCCTGAAGCTCTTTTCATCACTATGCTGTATCAGCTAAGGATTATTTCTGTAAGGCAAATCACCTAAACCATGACTGGTAAATAGAAAAAATAATGTCAAGGGGCACCTGGGTGGCTCAGTTGGTTAAGAATCTGCCTTTGGCTCAGGTCACGATTCCAGGGTCCTGGGATCAAGCCCTGCATCAGGTTCCCTGCTCAGCGGGAGTCTGCTTCTCCCTCTCCCCTTGCCCCTCCCCTGCACACGTTCACACGCACTCTCTCAAAAAAATAAAATCTTAAAAAAAAAAAAAGAAAAAGAAAAAAGAATGTCAGTAAAACCTGGAAGTCAGCATCAGGAGTTACAAAGTCTACTTACAAAGCGGAATACAGCAAGCATGAAGGAAGATAGTTCATTTGCCATTATATACTTCCTCTTAGCTCAGTTTGGTTATGTCCATCTTAGAAATACAGGTATCCCCCACTTTCTAAAAGTTCGTGTTATACCATTTCACTTTTAGGACAGACCTACATTAATACCTATTTTTGCTAACTGAAAGAAATCCAAAGAGGATTTTCACTTTTACAAATAAAGCTGTTACCATACTAATGTCTTCGGTAAAAGCAAAGAGGCATAATAGGAACTTTCAGAGAGATTTCATAGGAATGCTCTACTTTGGAAGGGAAACCTGTACTTAATGCACTGCTTTCTTTGATCTTAGTGTATGTGGGTCTTAGCACCATAACACAGCACTTCTTTACACACCCTTCCATCAAGTTGTTTCATCTTTCTGGGAGAGGGAGGGCAAGGCCTTATGTTTACTGTAGTGTTTATTAGAAAGTCAATGTTTTGGGCTGCCAGGGTGGCTCAGTTGTTGAGCATCTGACTCTTGGTTTCCGGCTCTTCTGGCAATATTCCCTTTGCCCCTAATTATCCCAGGTCCAGGTACCTGGCCCCTGGGGGGCAGCCCTTATGCCCTATGGCTTGTTAAAATTAATAAAAATGCCAGTTCTAAACCTGATTGGCCTGCTTACCCTCCCTCACTCATTCCTCTCTACTACACGAGGTGCAGGTGTCAGGAATACCAGGCACCCCTTAAAAATGTGCTGCACATTGTTTGAACGCCATGAATGTTCATCAGCCTGTTGCCACCGTATTTATGTGGGAGCCTAATCTTTTAATAATAAAGCCAGCTTTGAATGAGACATCACACAGAAGGGTAACCTTGAGACAAAAAGATGTTCCCAGAGGGAGGCTATAGCCTTGGTGATATTCTTCTGTGGGATTTCATTAATTATATCTACATGGACTTTACTATTAACAGTAATTTGACAATTGACAAATGTAGGACGTGTATCCATCACTGTGGGATTATAGTGTGTTCACGGCCCCAGAAATCTTCTTTGTTCTGCCTATTTATCCCTACCTCCTTCCAATCTCTGATAATCACTGATTTTTTTTTTAATGTAATACAGTTGAAATTATACAGTACATAGACGTTTTGGTTGACTTCTTTTACTTAGTAATATGCATTTAAAGTTCCTTCATGTCTTTTCATGGCTTGATAGCTCATTTTTTTTCAGTACAGAGTAATATTTCCATTGTCTGGATACAAAAGTTTATTTATCCATTCACCTACTAATAAAAACATCTTGGTTGCTTCTAAATTTTGGCAATTATGAATAAAGCTGCTATAAAAATTAGTTGGTTTTTGTGTGAACATAACTTTTCAACTCCTTTGGGTAAATAATAAGGAATCTGATTGCTAGATTGTACATACAGTGCATTTTCAAGGAGGATCCATCAAAAGCTGTGTATTTTTTCTTGCTGGAGCATACTAAAATGGGGACACAGATTATGCATTATAGACATCGTGTAGTTGTTGAATGATTTTTTTTTTTTTTTTTTTGGCAATGGTGTCAACGTTTGTTAACTCATTCATACTGGCTGATTTCAAATAATGCCAAAGGGACTACTCTAGGATCTCATGAGTCATGAAGGCCTAGCATGCTACTCAGTTACCCTGCTGGTGTCTCTAATATGAACTGTCAGAAAACAATGAAATTAGAAGTGAAGGGTATAGATTTGAAGGTATAGGCAGGGGTAAAGGTGGCTGGTGAGATGGGTCACATGATTTAGCATAATTCAGTGAAAAGCAGTTATGTGGAGAGCTAGTCAAGAGAAATCTCTATTTGGTCAGTGAAGCATTGGATAAATGTTAAATCTTAAATTTAAGGACTGAAACATTATGAGAGGGAAAGCTTCAATGAGCATCCCGGAACAATGTTGGAACACAGCTTCAGGAAGGTGCCAGGAAGCTGGCAGAAGCCATCTGAGAAAAAAGCTGTTGCTATAAGAGTAGGGTTGAATTGTAATATGCAATAGCACAAAATGCATCACCTTTTCTCTAGGCTAGTACTGTCTTGGCATAGTTAACTGTTTATAGTAATACAAAGGGTCAGTGCCATCAGGAAGGCCTACAAATGGGGACAGAGGTCGGGGCTTATTAGAGTGGTAGCAATTTTAGGTGTTGGTTGCCTTAGGAGGCGCTTAGTATATCAATTTGGCTAGTTATTATAAGTGCTTTAACTATGGCTAATAAGTAGCCTAAGGAGCTAGAAGTCTACTGTATACAGTACCTGCCTAACTTAAAAAGATGTGCATCTTGGACAGAATTCAGTGACCGGTAGAAGCCTTTGACTTAATCTTGGTTAGATGTTTCTTTGAAAGATGGTATCTTCCAAATATTTCACATTGGTCTGAAAAAGGCAAAGTTTTTTTTTTTTTTTTTTGGATGTCTTATGTCCTATCTTCCAAGGTAGGTAGTAGGACTAAAGAGTTTACTTCTTGGGATCCCTGGGTGGCGCAGCGGTTTAGCGCCTGCCTTTGGCCCAGGGCGTGATCCTGGAGACCCGGAATCGAATCCCACGTCGGGCTCCCGGTGCATGGAGCCTGCTTCTCCCTCTGCCTGTGTCTCTGCCTCTCTCTCTCTCTCTCTCTCTCTCTCTCTCTCTGTGACTATCATAAATAAATTTAAAAAAAAAATTAAAAAAAAAAAAAGAGTTTACTTCTCTTGGATGTCAGAGCATGGTGTACATCATCAATGTTTTATTTTTTTTAATTTTATTTATTTATTCATGAAAGACACAGGGACATAGGCAGAGGGAGAAGCAGGCTCCACGCACGGAGCCTGATGTGGGACTCGATCCAGGGACCTCAGGATCATGCCCTGAGCCGAAGGCAGACGCTCAACCACTGAGCCACCCAGGTGTCCCCATCATCAATGTTTTAAACCAGAACTAAACTGTTGAAAAAAACAACTGCATCTAGATTCCTTTTTAATGAATAAAAAGAGTTGGAGGGAAATGCACAGAAGCCTTGAAGCAATCAGACTCAGATATATAGCTGCCCTTAAGAGCTAAAAGAGAACAATTATTGACTCTCTTGCTCTTATAGTTAAAAGTTCCAGTAAGGATGCTCATTTGTTTTTAATACTTCTTTCCCTCCAAGATATCTCAAACCACTAGACCTTTTTTTTTTTTTAAGATTTTATTTTTAAGTAATCTCTACAGTCAATATGAGGCTTGAACTTACAACCACAAGGTGAAGAGTCACATGCTCTACCAACTGAGCCAGCTAGATGCCCCTGAAACCACTACAATTTTAAGGATAAAATATGCTGTGTCTCCCCAGATATATTTACCTTATAATGTTAAGAAAAACAGAGCTAAACATGCTCCAAAGTCTTCTGTTTGCCCTCCCTTTTGTCTCTGAAAGGTGCCTTAATGGGAAGTCACAGCAGTTTTGGGGGACAGGTTCAAATCTGAAGTTTTTGGTTGAATCATAAGTTTTGGAATTTTAATTTGAAGAGATACATCCTTAATTAGAACTCAATGTAAATCAGAGCATATACACATAAGATGAGTAAGTACATCAGTGTAATTCCACAGCCCAGATGGGTTCTGATGGGATAAATCCCGTCTGGCCGAAACTTAAAAGATCATAATAAATGTATGCAGTGATGCTTAAGATACACGATTGAGGTTATTTGCTGTAGATAAACCACATTTCTGAGCAATAATGCATTTTAATTAGCTGGACATACATTTAGCCATCCTTTAGGACAGAATTTCAATTAAGATGACCAACTACTCATACTTGAAGGTTACATTTAATATAGTCATGTGATATGGTTTCAGATTATTGGTTTTGCACTAATGAATCTTATCTACCTATTCCTATAATGTGTTTGTCATATGGTAGGTCAATAAATTTGAAAGAATAAATGAGAGAATGAATGACACTATTTTTGCTATTTTTTAGTGTTTTTACTATTACTATTACTTTATTTGAAAAATAAGTTATAAACTATATTTGAACAATTCAGCAACATGTAAGACAAAGGCTAGTAAAACATATTCTCTAAAATAGGATAATCAAAGCTATCCTAATTCACCATAAACTACTTAAGTAGTAGAAAGAATGGTCCTATAAAAACAGAAATGTAAACTATGTTTACATTTAGCTTACAAAGCTTAACACCTAAATCTACCTAAAAATAACTCATATAAAAATACTAATGTCTCATTTATATTATTAAGGGTATGAATTATTTTTTTAGAGAAAAACAACTGCCATTTAATCATTCTGGTCTTTTTTTTTTAAAAAAAGATTTTATTTATTTATTCATGATAGACATAGAGAGAGAGAGAGGCAGAGACACAGGCAAAGGGAGAAGCAGGCTCCATGCAGGGAGCCCAATGCGGGACTCAATCCCGGGACTCCAGGATTGCGCCCTGGGCCAAAGGCAGGTGCCAAACCACTGAGCCACCCAGGGATCCCCTCATTCTGGTCTTTTATATTTTTACTATTCCTATTTCAACCCAAGCCTCGAGAGTTTATAATTGGCAATGCTTCAGACTCTTGTATTCAAAAAGTAGTCTTCAAGAGCTACTCCCTCTCCTAAATCAGATAATTCACTTACAGTAATTGTAGAGGTAATGTATTAGGGTATAGACCTGGTAGATGTAGTAATGAAAGCATGGGGAAGTCCTTTTCTTTCTTTCTTTCTTTTTTTTTTCTTTTAAGTTTATGTATTTTCTTATTAAGTAATCTCTACCCTCAATGTGGGGCTTGAACTCATCACCCTGAGATCATGCTCCACCCTGAGATCACCGCTCTTTTGACTCAGCCAGACAGCTGGGTTAGTCTTTTTCTAACTGAAATAGGATGCAAGATATCAGCTTAATGAGACATGTAAGAAAATATTACAGGTTTGGGGCACCTGGGGGGCTCAGTGGGTTAAGCATCTGTCTTTGGCTCAAGTCATGATCCCAGGGTCCTGGGATGGAGCCCCCCACATTGGACTAACTGCTCAGTGAGGAGCCTGCTTCTCCCTGTCCCTCTGCTGCTCCCCCTGCTTGTGCTCTGTCAAATAAATAAATAAAATCTTTAAAAAGAGAGAGAGAAAAAATGCTGCTGCTGCAAGTTTGACAGAGAAGGTATGAAATAGTTGTGTAGGAAAGTGGTACTATGAACGGTCTAGGAAAATGCTTCAGGATTTTAAGCAGTTTGCATGCTTATCTTACTTAATGCAATGATCATTATTGCTATAAGCGTACTAGGTGGTCTTTAATTCCCTGCCACTAACTCTTACCTCCTAGTCCTATCTCCATGGTGTTATATTATCTTCTAAAAATACAGCTTGCTTATTTATTTATTTAATTTATTTATAAGTAAACCTTATCCACATGAGAACTGAACCAATCAGGTGTTCTTAAAAAATACAGTTTTGATTTGGTTTCCTCCTAATTCAAAAACCTCTCAGGGTCCTGAGGTTGTGCATTCTCCTCAGGACAATATCCTCGAAATCTAAACCTTATCTTTCTAGGTGTCTCCTTCATCACAAATCTTCATGCAATTCTACATTTTAAGCTCTAAGACTTTCCAAGTTCTTGAAATACATCATGCACTTCCACGATTATGCTTCTGACTAGTATTCTGTTTTAATGGAATACTCTTTAAGTCCTTTGAAATCCTATTTATTCTTGAAGTGATTTAGCTCAAATGCAACGGCATTCATCCATTCAACTTAACAGTTAAGTGCTTAAAATGTATCAGGCACCGGCCATAGAAAGCTAAATAAATAAACAAACAAACAAACAAATAAATAAATAGTGGAAAATTAATATGAGGAAATACCTGCTGGGCCGTTACAATGAATGAACCAGAGTTACATCACACTGACAAATCTTAACTGCAAAAGGATATTACATTATGCAAAAACAGTGCCGTGTACCTAATTAAAATTACAACATAAAGGTGCTTGGGAGAGTGGTGATCTTGGGCCAGAGGGAACAGGATGAGATTGCGTGGGGCCGACAAAGGATTTCAATTCATATTATCAAACAACTTGTGTCACTGATTTCTCCAGTTAGGTGGCGAGTACACAATGAGTCCTACTTTTGTTTCTGTATTTTGTCTAGAATGTTCTACTTTTTTTAAAAGGGATATATAAAGCGTGATTCCCTCCTGAAGGCACTGCAGACTGTCTCACAACCAGTAACCTCAAATCGCCTTCCGTCTCCAGGACTCTCTTTCGCTTCCCTTTATGCACAACTAGACCTTAGGGGCAGGAACTTCCTTCAAGGTGTCCTATCACCTTCGGGTGTATTCGCACGCTCCGCTCTTCCCAGCAGATTCCTGTTCCCTCCTGTCCTCTCGGGCCCAACGAGGCCTTCTAAGAATTTCACCCTGACCCTCTCAGCCGACCCTACAACAGCTCCCCCCAAATCCCGGACTGCTGCCCCCCTTCCCCCGGGAGACCTCACTGCGTCCCCTGAGCAAACCCAGAATGTCTCCCGTTAGCAGCCTCTGGTCCACTCCCGTCACAGGCTGCCCTTCTCCTCCTCACCTCCAGCCAAGCGCCGCAGGCCTCTCACCTCGCCCGTGGAGCGGCGGTTCAGTGCGTCCCCCCATTCCCTACGCAACACCACTTCCGGCCTCACCGCGGCCCCCACAAACAGCCCACTTCCAGCCGGGAGTGGGCCGGCTCGGCCTTCTGCGCACGCGCAAAACCGGACAGCGGGGCCGCATTTTCTCGTCACAGAGCTCGCGCGACACTCTCGCGGTATTGCCTTCTCCCGCGGGAGTTATTTAAACGCTCGGGCGGTAACGCCGTTCTGCGCGCTCCGCTGCAGGCTGACTCTTCCCTGAGGCGATTCTGGAGGCTGGACGTCCCGTTCCGGAGCCCAGCGCAGACGAGGCTCGCTCCGACCGGGTCCCGGCGCCATGGGGGCGGAGAAAAAGCTGCTGTCGGCCAAGGAGGCATTGCGGCTGCCGTGGCAGCCGCAGTACAACCAAGCGAAGCTGCTGGTGGCGCTGAACCGCGTCTACCGCACGGTACGCGCCGCCCCGGGCCTCGGCCGCCGCCACTCCCCCCCGCCCCCCCCGCCCCGGGCCAGCCTTCCCCAGGGGCCTCCGGGGACCCTCTGGACTCCAACCTTCTCAGCTTTCCCGACCCGGTTCGAAGAGGTCAAGAGACCTGCCCGAAGTCGCCCCCCGCCACCCCAGCGACTTCCGGCCGCGGACCCCGGAGTGACCCGCGAGCGCTCGCCTGTCCTGTCAGTCTTTTTTTTTTTTTTTTTTTTCCTGTCAGTCTTTATAAGAGGATTGTAGGGAATTTTGAATTTTAGTACGTTTTACCTGGCTTATTTAGAGACTCCTACTGTATTTAATAATCACAGTCTTGTGTCTCTTAAGGTTAACAGTTCACTGATTTTTAACATGAATCTGCTTTTCATTAACTAAGTTTAAAATAGATACGTAAATATACGTTTATATTTCTGCCCAGTAATGATTTTAGCGAAACACAATTCTTATTGACAAAAATCAATCAGCACAATTACGGATAAGTGCATCTTTGTCACCAACCAGCTATTCTTCAGCCTGATAAACTTACTGCCTTTCGTTACCAGAAATAGAAAAAGAAAAGAAAAAAGCATTTATTTTCCTCAAGTTAATTTTTTTCATTTGGCAGGATTACACAATGACAGATTTTTTTTTTTTTTTAAGATTTTATTTATTCATGAGAGACACACAGAGAGGCAGAGACACAGGCAGAGGGAGAAGCAAGCTCCATGCAGGGAGCCCGACGTGGGACTCGATCCTGGATCCCCAGGATCACGCCCTGGGCGGAAGGCGGCGCTAAACCGCTGAGCCACCGGGGCTGCCCTAAAAAAAGGAACAACTATTTTTTTTCACTAGATTTTTAAACCTCTTTGATTAGTAAACATTTTACATGCTCAAACCACCTAGGAAGAAATGCACTGAGAAGACTCGCTCCTTTCCTAATCCCCATCCAGTACAGTCCCTCATAGTCTTTTACAAATAACCATTTTTAACTAGTTTCTTGTGTATCCTTCAGGGTTTTGTGCAAATACAAGCAAATGAGAATATGTATAGGTTCTTATTTCCCTTCATTCCTCCTTCAGTGTTTTCTATGTTGTTCTGCACTTTTTTCACTTAATAGTATATTCTGGGAGAAAAAAAAAGTATATTCTGTATACTCCTTATCATTGTCTAGTTACATCTCATTCTTTTTTTTTTTTTCTTTAAGATTTTGTTTATTTATCTGAGAGAGAGAGAACGAGTCCGAGGAAGATTAGAGGGAGAGAGAGAAGCACACTCCCCACCAAGCAGGGATCCCAGGACCCCTGACTCAGGACCTGAGCTGAAGAAGGTAGACACTTAACTGAATAAGCCACCTAGGCACCCCTTTCTTTTTCTTTTTTCTTTTTCTTTTTTTTTTTTTAAAGTTGTCACACATTCCATTTTGTGGACATACCCCATTTTACAGTCAATGCACTATAGGCACACACTTGTGTTGTTTCCAGTCTTTACATATTACAAACGACGTTTTTTTAAGTAATCTCTGTGCCCAGTGTTGAGGGCTCACAACCCTGAGATCAAGAGGCATGCTCTACCAACTGAACCATGTTTTATTGAATATGTATTTCCTACATTTGCAGGGGTAACTAATTGTCAGATTGAAGAGAATTGCTGGGTCAAAGAGAAAATATATTTGTAAATGTGGTAATTAAAGTTGCCCTTCATAGAGTGGTCCATTTTATCCTCCCAGCAGCCAAATATGTGAGGTATTGTTTTTTTTTTTTCCTTGCTCTTTTTTTTTTTTTTTCTTTGAGGGTGTGTGGGAACCATTGAAATATAATTAGGGGAATGTTTTTGATAGGAAAATTTGTACATAAAATCCTGAACAGTGTGGGAACAGGAGTTGCAATGATACACAATACATCAAAGGGAAATTATAAAAGGCAGTGTTGAATTGACACCAGTGTGCTTGTTGTTTTTAAACTGAAGTGTATGTATCTTGGTACATTTTTCTAAATAGACTGAAGGATGTGTAGAAGAATCAAAAGAATCTTTTGTAATCAAAATCTTTTTTTAGGGTTTTATTTATTCATGAGAGACACTCAGAGACATAGGCTGAGGGAGGAGCAGGCTATCTCTGAGGAGCCTAATGTGAGACTCAATCCTAGGACCTTGGGATCCCAACCTCAGCTGAAGGCAGATGCTCCACCACTGAGCTACCCAGGTGTCCCTATAATCAAAATCTTATGCTGCCTTCCTCCATAACAGAAGTAACTCAAAAATAGGGACACAAGAAATTATTACTCGAGTCTATTTTCCTTAATCTGTTTCTGCTGGATGGACAACTAAAAGTTAAGGAATAAAGATTTTAGTTTGATAAGAAAATATTAATATATCTTGGAGAGTCTTGGATCAGTGCTAGAGATAAAGACTTATCAGTGTAGTTTGTGGATGATTGGTTTTTATATTTCTGATTATCAGTAAAACATTTTTACAGGAAGCATTTGTTCATACCTTAAAAACATTATGATAATCTGTAAATAGGAAATCTGCAGTTGAGCAGGAAATGGAATTTGCAGTTTATTACTTGATTTAGGCAAATAGAAGGAAGATAAGACAGTGACATTTCAAGTTATATTATTTTACTTTCTTTTGAACATACTCTAGAATAATTTTGTCAGTTTGTATTAACATTTACAGTGAATGTATGTATCATTTAAAAATTTACTGGGTTGAAAACTTTAAGAGCTTTTATAATTTAGAGAAAAGACATCTAAAAGTCTAAATTTATATATGATGATAAATACGGGTGCCTGGGTGGCTCAGTCATTTAAGCATCCGACTCTTGATGTCTCTGCTCAGTTCATGATCTCAGGGTTGTGAGATGGAGCCCCATAGTGGGCTTTGTGTTGCCCAATCTGCTTGTGTGTGTGTGTGTGTGTGTGTGTGTGTGTGTGTCTCAAATAAAATATTTAAAAAAATATATTTGATGATAAATAAGTTTATGGTATGTGTACATACATAGACAAATTCATGTCACATGAGTCACCTTATACATTTTTTTCTGCAGAATAAACTATGACAAGCTAATTCACTATATAATTGTTTATAAAGGTTTAATTTATTTATTTTTATAATGCTAGCTTTAATTTTAAAAACTTAAGAACCAGTTTAAGGTAATTATATTTAAATGAGCACTCAGGAAAGAAAGATTATTTTTTGGGTTCAAAATTACTGCATTCTAGCTTTGTTCTTTTTTTTTTGCATGAATTGTACCTTCCTCATCAGTTATTAAATTGTAGAATTCTGAACTTGGGGGAAAACAAATGGTTGTCATTATAATGCTACCTGGGAATAATTTAAATTTTTTTTTTCTTTTCAGGACTGAGGCAAATAGCAATGAAGTTCAGTGTTTAGTGCACCAGATTCTAAATAAGTTCTTGGGAAATATGCTGGAAAAAGGCCAGATTGATGATGTTTTGTGCATAAAATGGATGAAGGTCTTAATTAGACTAAAAGATAAAATTCCATATGTGATGATACAGGCAATCCTGGCTCTTTCAAGGCTTAAGACCTATGGGTAATGATTGCCCCATGGTTAAAGATATTGCTACTTCATAGTTCTTGTTTGGTTTTGTGTGTAGTAAACTTTTCCTTATTAAATATATAATGAGAGTGGAGAGTGTGTGATACATACACACACCTCATTTAAAGATAACATTATTTCAGTAGCATCCATTGATACCAAATGGGTATGCTATAATTTACCCAGAATTAGGGCGGACCCACAGGTCAACCAAGGGCTCAGTCGCGCAAGATTGCCCCTACTTCAGACACCAGCCACAAGTCTCAGGTATCCCCAAATTACTTGCACTTATACTTAACTAACTACAAATTTTGGAGATTCCTGTGACTGCCACACACCCCCCTCAAGGTATGAAAATTCCAGGAATGATTGACAGAATTCAAATAAGTGCTGTACTTACTATTAGAGTTTGTTGTAAAGAATACAGCTGAAACAGCCAAATGGAAAAGATGCATACGGCAAAGTATGGGGGACAGGGAGTGCAGAGCTTCCATGACCTGTGTGGGTATCCCACCTTCCCAGGACATTGATGTGTTCATCAACCTGGGAAGCTTGAGCTTAGTTGTTTCAGGATTTTTTTATGAGATTGCACTGAGTAGGTATGTTTGATTAAATCATTGACTTCTTTGAACTCAATCTCTAGTTCCTCTGAAAATTCCATCCTTGTAATCACCTAATTGGCTTTTCAGGTGACTAGTTTCCATCCTAAAGTTATCTAGGGACCTTTCACCCCCACCTTGAGTCACCTCATTGCTATAAATTACCATAAAGTTGAAAGGGATTTCAGAATAACAAGGCATTCGTATCACTCAGGACTTGCTGAGGCTTTTTGAGCTCTGAACCAGGGATAAATATCAAATACATTTTTTATTATGCCATAAAAGAATATACCCACTATCTAAGTTGAGAAATGGAATGCTGAGATAACTTTTTAAGGGTCTTGTGGCTTTCTCTAAATGTATTTCCCCTTCCTTTCCAGAGGAAAACACTATCCTAAATGTTACCCATTACCTAGCTTTTCTTTAGAGTTTACTTTATTAGAGTTTTAAGGCTACCTAGATGTATCCCAAAAATATGTACTGTATCTTTGCCTTTTTTCACCTTAATATAATAGAGTTACATTACATATACACTTTGATTACTATTTTTTCCATGTAGTACTGTTTCTAAGAATCTAAAATCCAAATTTATGGATGTAGCTGTAGTCCATTCCTTTTCACTACTAGACAGTATTTTGTTTTAGAAGTATAAGAACTTGATTTATCCAGTCTCTTGGGTACCATTAGGAACTAAACTTCTATCAGCATTCCCAAACATGTGGAAGCATTTCTCTGGCTAATAATGCCTAGAGGCAGTATTACAGACTGAATTGTGTGTCCCCAAAATTCATATGTTGAAGCCCTTACTCCCAGTAAATGCCTCAGAATGTGACTGTATGTGGAGATCGGGTCTTTAAAGAGGCAATTAAGTTAAAATATGGCCTTTGAAAGGTAGCCCTCATCAACCCTGATGTGTTTTATAAGAAAAGGAAATTAGAACATACAGAGAAAACACTGGATGTGTGCACTGCCAGAAAAGAGGCCTCGTGAACCCAAACCTGCTGACACTTTGATCTTTGGACTCAGAGCTTCTAAAACCAAGAAAATAAATTTCTCTTGTTTAAGCCACCTAGTCTATACTATTTTTGTTATGGTAACCCTAGTAAATTAATACAGTTAGAATTGTTAAATGGTAGGATTATGTACATGTTCAGCTTAATTAGTAATCCTGATATATTTTTTAAAGTAATGGGATTAATTTGCAGTCCTACTAGCAGTGTCCTGAGAATTCTTGTTCTACATTCTTGGCCAAACCCGGTATTGTCAGACTACTTTTTCGAGTCTGGTAGGGGAAAAAAAGAAAACTGTCATTTTAATTGCATTTTCCTGACAACTAAGAGTTGAATATCTTCATAGGTTTCTTGTTTCTTTATCAATAAAATGCCTTTAAATTTTTGTCCACTTTTCTGTTGTGCTGTGTTTGTTACTGATGGATAGAAGTTAACTTTTTTAAAAAAGATTTTATTTATTCATGAGAGACAGAGAGAGGAAGAGACATAGGCAGAAGGAGAAGCAGGCTCCCTGTAGGGAACCCAATGTGGGACTCAATCCCAGGACCAGGATCACACCCTGAGCCAAAGGCAGATATTCAACCAACTGAGCCACCCAGGTGTCCCTAGAAGTTAATTTTAATGGAAGTAAGATCCTTTGGTGGCCTGTCCTCTTTATTTTTTTTCTGAATGTTGTGCTTTTACATTTGAATCCTCCTATCTGGAATTTTTTTTAATGTTTAATTTGAGGGAAGTACATCATTTTTTCTCATATTAATAACAATTGGCCCAGACCTATTGAATAGTCTTTTCTTTCTCCTCAGCTGGTCAACAGTGGCAGCTTTGTCATCAGAAGTCTGCATGGAATGTGGTCCTTTTTTCTGGTCTCTATTCAGTTATAAGTTTTGTCCAACACTAGACCAGCATCATGTTGTGGGGTTTTTTTGTTTGTTTGTTTTTTTGTTTTTTTGTTTTTTTGTTTTTTTTTTTGGTTTTTAGAGTATGTGTGAGGCGATGAGGGGCAGGCAGAAGGATAGTTAGAAGGGGAGAGAATCTCAAGCAGGCTCCACACCACGCAGAGCCCAACGTGAGGCTCAATCTCACTACCCTGAGATCATGACTTGTGCCAAAATCAAGTCTGACGCCTAACCCAACTGAGCCACCCAGGCACCACAAAGTAGTCTTAATAGGCTTTTGTAATCTCTATATCTGGTAGTAGTTTAAAATTTATGTTTTAAATGATGTATGACATATAATTATTTAACAGTCCAAGTGTACAGATCCTGAAACTGTCAAATGTAAGAGTAGAGCTGCATATTTAAACATAGAAAATGGGTTTTGCTCCAAAAATTAGAAATTCTTTTCAAGACCGCATAATTCAGATCAAACTAATGAGTCTTTTAAAAGCCATTTCTAATAAGGCACTCAAGTTTGGGGTATTTTGGATGAGGTTTTAGGTGAAAAAGCTGATGGGCCATGAGTCGATAAATTGTTGAAGCTGATTTAGTGTATTAATTTTATACATTTCAAGTGGTTTATTAGTACATACAGAGTATCACTTGTTAGATAATTATATTGTGTCCTTAATACTTTTTCTGTCTTTATGTTAATATTTTATACTTCAAAAATTCCATTTTTTCAACAGGCTAGTGATAATATCAGGTGACATGTACATGATAGATTTGTAAGTCATACTTCTTTTATACTATTATGAAAAATTTCAAAGAGATTAATAAAATTAACCATTATCAGTATTTGTCCAATTTTGTTTCTGTTCCTTGCCCCTTAAATACCTGCCCTCATACCTACACATATACACACTGCCTGCATCCTACTCTTAGCTAGAATTATTCTAAATCTTGGCCATCATAGCATTTCATCTAATATCCAGTGTTTTCTAATTTTCTAAAAAAAGTCTTCACCCTGTTTTCTTTCATTAGGCTCTAAACCATGTCTGTATGTTTCATTTGATTAATATTTTTTACCATGTCTTTTAATACCATAATGGCTGTCCTTCCCTCCTTGAATTTATTTGTTGTAGCAGTTAGGTCATTTGTCCAGTTGAATTTAAGTTTAAATGATGGCTACATTAAAGTTTTGAGGGAGGTGGGAGCGTTTAAAAATGTGTTTGAAAATACGTAGTGGCTCATAAACATTCTGTTATTAAGAGATGAAAGACCGATAACATTTTTTAATCCATGTCCTAATATATATGAATTACGATTATAAAGCAATGATATAATTTCATAAACCAGGTTTCTCATATCTTATTTCCTCTAACCTCCCTATTTATATAAATGGGGAAACTAAGGCTCAGAGAGTTAAGTATTTGCCGAAGGCCAAACATCTCATTTCATAGAAGTAGGGTTCTTGGGTGTCTGGGTAGTGCAATCCATTGAGTGTCTGACTCAGGTGATCTTGGGGTTGTCATGTCAGGCTCAGTGCCTAGCAAGGAATCTGGGGTTCTCTCCATTTGTCCTTCTGCTTGCTCGTTTCCTCTCTCTCTCTCTCTCTCTCTCTGGAATAAAATATTTTTTTTAAAAGGCAGATGGGTGGGCACTTGGATGGCTCAGTCAGTTCAGAGGCTGACTCCTGATTTCTGCTCAGGTCATGATCTCAATGTTGTGAGATCCAGCCCTGCACCAGGCTCCACGCTCTGCAGTCAATTTGAAATTCTCTCCTCTCTCTGCCTACCCCCCACCCTGCTAGAACACTCTTGCACCTTCTCCCCTCCCCTCCAATCTTTAAAAAAAAAAAAAAAAAGGACTCTTCAACCTATTTCTTTTAAAATTTCCTTCAGTTGTAAATAATTCCATCTAAAGGCGTTTGTGCATCAGAAAAGAGGTGGTCAGCATAGCATTACTGCCCACCCAACTGGTTTTTGTAACTGAGAAGGTAAGACATGGTATGTTTGTAAACTTCTAATTCCCTTGAGTGGTTCTGTTTTGCACTGCCAGTGTTGTAACTAAGACCTGACTTTGAAAGTAGTGGGGAAGGGCCTTAGGACCTTGGGCTGAAGCCTGGTATATCTAGGTTAGGAAGAATGCAGGACAATCTTTTTTTTCCTTAAAAATGTATTTATTTTAGAGAGCCTGGGCAAGGAGTTGGACAGACAGCAAAGGGGCATAAACTCACTGAGCATAGAGCCCATCGAGAGACTCAGTCCGGTGACCCTGAGATCATGACCTGAATGGAAATCAAGAGTCAGACACTTAACCAACTGTGCCACCCAGGTGCTCCTGCAATAAAATTTATAGGCCACAATAGTAGTCTGTTATTTGGTCCTAAATAATTTTTTGAAAAGATTTTATTTATTTGAGACAAAGCAAGCGTGAGCAGAGGGAGAAAGGGAGAAGCAGATTCTCTACTGAGCAGGGATCCCAACACAGGGCTGGATCCCAGGCCCCTGTGATCATGACCTGAGCTGAAGGCAGCCACTCAACTGAGCCACCCAGAAGCCCCCTAAATAATTTTTCACTTAGGAATTTGTTCACCTCATTTCTTTTTGTACTAGTATGCTTTGTTTCCCTTTTTGGTTTCTATTTGTCCTATAAATATTAGCTCTAAGTTAATTTGAAGAAAATGAGTTATGTAACAAGATACAGGAAAACTAGAGGGAAGTTACATTTCTCTACAGCTTATGTAACTGAACAGATGCTTTGTAATCAGTGATGCGAAAAAATCTTCTATAAGCCTGGTTACACTTCACTGAAATATCTTAGAGTTGCTTCATCTGTTTGATATGTAAAAGTGGCCTGCAGTGGCAGGCTGTTTTCCTTTCTATGACTCCCAGTGAACTATTAGGAATTTGCAAAAACAATGGTTGTAGGTAATGACAAATTAATTCATTAAAAGCCATTACTTTGATTATTTTCCAACAATAGAAATATGTTAGCTGATAGGGAGAACGGAAGGTTATATAACCAAAAACTTTAATGAAGTGATACCTTTGTAGAAAAAAAAATCACATATAAATTCACTTAATATATAAATGCAACAAAGAATCCCAAGTAAACGCAATGCAAATAAAAACTGGGGAGCATTTTATTTAATATGACAAATGTGCTGTCTTTATAAGTTCATTCCAGTGTGGGATACAGGAAGGCAATTCCCACATGTCTGATACATTATTAACACCTGTTTCTTGTGTTTTTATTTGGATTAAGTGTTAAAAGTACTAATAGTACTACAGTAATTCTGTTTTGTAATGTACAATCTTATCCAAAAGAATGATAAAGTTAATGTCTCATAAGCACTGTTTAGTGTTTATGAAAAGTAAATGAATGTTTTTATGTTCTTTAATTCTCAAGTATAACTCAATTTTTGATTCCAGATGTTAGAGAGCAAGTGACTATCCAGACATTTTTCTTGAATGCTTCAATTTTTTTTTTTCCTGGGACATAATGGTTAAAAGGTTGAGATAGGGGATCCCTGGGTGGCGCAGCGGTTTGGCGCCTGCCTTTGGCCCAGGGCGCGATCCCGGAGACCCGGGATCGAATCCCACATCGGGTTCCCGGTGCATGGAGCCTGCTTCTCCCTCTGCCTGTGTCTCTGCCTCTCTCTCTCTCTCTGTGACTATCATAAATAAATAAAAATTTAAAAAAAAAAAGGTTGAGATAGGACAGTAATAGTAAAAAAAAATTTACAATATGAAACACTGCTTTTCAAGACATAGGGCAATGAAGGATGTAAGCCCTCACGGGGTGGAAGCAAACAAGGTGAGTTCTATGATTGCTCCAGCTCACTGCTTTGAGAGAGTTTGTGTTCTAAACCACAGCACAGGGAGAGGGAGATGGAGAGCCTGGTGGAATGTTTGACAAGACAAGGCTGAGAGTCTGGTGAAACCAAGATGGCTAAAGTTTGTAGCACAGAGTAGTAGAGAGAAAATTGCTGCACAGAAAGAGAACTCAAAATTTGAAAGGACTCTCCTTGACATTTCAGGTGAGCACTAATTAGTGCATGTAGCTGAGGAAAGGAAAAGACAATGCAAAGTAATAGAGCATCTCAAAGAGGGCTGGGAATAATGGCTGTCCCCACACGACTGGAAAATTTCATCAATCTCAGACATTGGGTAGAGTACATAGAAGGGTTTAACCACAGTTGGTAATGATTGGTCCTAGGCTGAGCATCGTTCTGTCCTGCCTTGTGTTTAAATCAAGACCTGAAAGCATCAAATTGTTTCCAAGTAACTGTAATAGAACAAAAACTATCAAAGATGTAAATAAGTAGGGAAATAGGACATAATGAGACATATCAATTGAAACTGACATAGATTTTAGAATTTGCAGACATACTGTTATTCATACAACTATTCCAATTGTTGAAAAGTAGAGCCATGGATGATGGAAAGACAAACTTTTATTAGAGATAAATGTGTGAAATATACAACACCATTGGGACTACTGGCAGACTTGACATTGAAGCAGCAAAGATTCATGAGTCTGAAGACCTATCAATGGAAACTCCAAAATCAGAAAAAGTTTTTTAAAAGCATCTAAGGTAACAGACTAAGGAGTGGAGAAGAAATATGAAGAACCTTTGAAGAGGTGGTGATAGCTAACAAGTGTCTGATTATGATGAAAATTATAAACCCACAGATCCAAGAAGATCAATGAGTCCCAAGTACAAGAAGCATGAGAACAAAGTACATCAAGGCACATAATTGTTTCATACCAATGAGAGATTTAAAAAAAAAAAGGAATTTCTGGGTGGCTCAGTGGTTGAGCATCTGCCAGCAGCTCAGGTCGTGATCCTGGTCCGGGGATCAAGTCCTGCATCAGGATCCCTGCAGGGAGCCTGCTTCTCCCTCTGCCTATGTCTCTGCCTCTCTCTCTGTCTCTCATGAATAAATAAATAAAATCTTTAAAAAACAAAAACATCAGAGGATAAAGGCACTATCCACCATTTAAGGTTAAAATAGGAGAATGACATCAGATTTCTTTTAGAAAGCAAATTGTTGAAGTCAGTATATATAATATACTACAAAGAATGCTGTCAACCTAAAATTCTATGCCCAGTGAAAATATATTTTAAAAACAAAGGCAAAGGGCACCTGGGTGGCTCAGTCAGTTAAGCCTCTGCCTTTGGCTGAAATCATGATCCCTGGGTCCTGGGATGGAGGCTGGTGTCAGGCTCCCTGCTCAGTGAGGAGTCTGCTTGTCCCTCTCTCTCTGCTCCTGCCCACCCTACTTGGGTGCTCTCGTGCTCGCTCTCAAAATCTTTAAAAAAAAACAAAAAAAACAAAGGCAAAATGCTTTTTCAGACTAAAGGTGAAAGAATTCATCACCAGCAGATCTATTACATAAGAAATGTTAAAGGAAGTCAAATCTTTTCAAGCAGATAGAAATACACTAGAGACCAAAAACTGTGATCTGCAACTTGTTATTTAACTGCCCATAAGCTAAGAATAGTTTGTACTTTTTAAGAAAAGATATTTATTTATTTATTTATTTATTTATTTATTTATTTATTTGCTTGCTTGAGCCAGAGAGCATTCACACAAGAGGGGAGAAGGAGTGGAAGAGGCAGAAGCAGACTCCTCACTGAGCAGGGAGCCCTATGCATGGGCTTGATCCCAGGACCCTGAGATCATGACCTGAGCAGAGGGCAGCTCACCCAACTGAGCCATAAAATCTAAGATTTTATTTATTTATTCGTGAGAGGCAGAGAGGGCTGGGAGCAGAGACACAGGCAGAGGGAGAAGCAGGATCCTTGCAGGGAGCCTGATGCAGGACTCGATCCTGGATCCCCAGATCACACCCTAAGCCGAAGGCAGATGCTTAACCATTGAGCCACCCAGGTGTCTCCCCGCAAAAAACAAATCTAAAAAAAAAAAAGTATAATTTTAGCTTATTTCCAAGTAGCTTTTATTTTATTTTATTTTTTAAAGGATTTTTTATTTATTTATTCATGAGAGATACACAGAGAGAGAGAGAGAGAGGCAGAGATGCAGGCAGAGGGTGAAGCAGGCTCCATGCAGGGAGGCCGATGTGGGACTCGATTCCGGGTCTCCAGGATCACGCCCTGGGCCAAAGGCAGGCACCAAACCGCTGAGCCACCTGGGCTGCCCTATTTCCAAGTAGCTTTTAAATTTTGAGATCTTATGCTTTTATTTTTAAAATGCCAACAATTTGATAAACCCACATACTAAATCATCTTTATTATAATCTTCTGTATTTTTTTCTTTTTAGAATGTGGCTAAAATAACAGGGTGCTTGGCTGGCTCAATCCTTGGAGCATATGACTCTTGATCTTGGGGTTGTGAGTTTAAGCCTCCCACTCTGGGTGTAGATATTACTTAAAAATCAATTTTTAAAAAGATTTTATTTATTCATGAGAGACACAGAGAGAGAGGCAGAGACACAGGCAGAGGGAGAGGCAGTCTCCCTGTGGGGAGCCTAACATGGGACTCGATTCTGGATCATGACCTGAGCCAAAGGCAGACGCTCAACCGCTGAACTACCCAGGCATCCCCAAAATAAAATCTTTAAAGAAAAAAAAATACATAGCTTGAATGAAATAAAGATTTGCTGTTTAAAATAAACATTTTTTTCTCCATATTTCCATTATTTTACCTTCCAGCTCCAGCAGTGAGCTGATTTGAGAGAAAAATACTGTTTTCACTTCATACTTTAAAAAAAATTTTTTTATAAACTTTTTCTTAAAGTAATCTCTACATCCAACATGGAACTTGAACTCATGACCTTGAAATCAAGAGTCGCATGCTCTACCAACCGAGTCAGCAAGGCTCTCCTTCACTTCATACTTAACTATTTTTAAAAATATGGTTTATGTCCAGTTTGTATTAGTTTGATGAAAGTGTAACAAGCTACAAATTAGAATGGGGAAGGAGATGGGGTGACTGGGTGACGGGCACTGAAGGGGGCACTTGACGGGATGAGCACTAGGTGATATGCTATATGTTGGCAAATTGAACTCCAATAAAAAAATTTAAATAAATAATAAATATAAATAAATATAAATATAATACATAATCTAAAATTAAAAATATATACATATAAAAAATAAAATAATTAAAAAATAAATACTGCACATGGGCTGAACATCTACAGCTGAAAATCTTGATACTTTCTGTCTGCAGTAGATGAAATGCCTTCACACGCTAAGCCACAAATAATTGGATTATATTAACCAAACATTTAATTGTACAATTATGAGCCTTCTCAATAAAGCGATAGTTAAATTGGCCATCTTATACCAGGAAAGCGAATGAGAAGGCAGCCATCAAACTATCCTAGCAATTCATATTTTATTTATTACCTCCTTTCCATTATTTGATTCTCATAACAGTTACCAAGGTTGATCCTGGTATTTGTGGCAATAGACATAGTCCTTGCTCAGACTTTAGGCAAGTTGCTCTGGCATTTTCTATTAAAAAGATTTGTTGGTTTCAATTCACAATTATCTTGTGGCCTGTTGTTTAAAAAAGCACTATACTATGCCATTAAATTTGCATTTAGAGGCAATAGAAGACTTTGCTTGGACTCATTTGAATGTAATGATGGATGAGTCTTCCCCAATCTGCCTGTCAAATAGGATACTGCTACTTAGTATGATACTCATAAAGAATACAAGTTGTTTAATATGTGTTAAATAAAACTTCCATTTTAACAAATATTAAATTCCTGTAGAAAATGCCAAGTGTTATGCTAGGCACTTATTTTTTTTAATGAAGATCTTATTTATTTATTTATTTATTTACTTACTTATTGAGCATGAGTTGGGGGAGGAGCAGAAGGAGAGAGAGAGTCTCGAGCTGACTTGACATGCAGCCTAGAGCCCAATGTGGGGCTCAAGCCCAGGACCTTGAGATCATGACCTGAGCAGAAGTCAAGAGTCAGATGCTTAACCAACTGACCCACCCAGGCCTAGCCACTGCTAGACACTTTATGATGTTTTATAATGGATTGCCATAAAGGTTAAAAACCTTGCTTATGACCATGTGGTGGTTTAGTGAAAGAGCCAAAGAATCTAAGTACTGTGACGTGCATTTAAGCTCTTTTAATGAGCTTAATGCTCAAATCATTAAGCATGGGATAAAATTTCTTGATTAGTAGTTTGAAATTGTAATAATACTAATATAATTTATAACTTCACTTAATTTTTTAAAAAAAATTTATATAGTTTTTGAGAGAGGGGGGGAGAACATGGATGGGGACAGAGAGGGAGAGGGAGAAGCAGACTCCTGGCTGAACAGAGAGCCCAGTGCAGGGCTTGACCCCAGGACCTAAGACCATGACCTGAGCTGAAGGCAGACACCTAACCGCTTAACCAAATGAACCACCCAGGTACTCCTATAATTTCACTTTAAACTGGGAAGTACTCAACAACTAGTGATTTCTTTTTAAATGAGTCTTATTTAATACCAATGAACTGGAAACACTACCAATGTTTAAAACCCTGATCTAGTTAGCAATTTGGGTGAATTTTCTCCACTAATACCACATTGTGTAAACAGGTTGCAGTTTCATCAAAATTACAACAAACAACAAATACCTTGTATTTAAAACAGGAAAGTCAAATCAGCCTAAAAGATTTACATTACATATGAACAAGACAACAAAATGGTTTTTATTGTTTGTTTTATCCAAAATGTGTTTAAAGGAATGGTTTCTCATCTTGATTCAGGGTGCTTTTAGTGCTGCTTCCATCTGTAGGAGCGTTCTTCCCTAAGCCTTGCTTTTCCTCCTATAGGCTGGCAAAGGACATTGGAGCAACCAACACACAAAACTACTGTTTATGCATGGTTAACAATGGTGGTGATTTTGTAGCATTCTGGGTACTTCTTACCCATGAAATAGGATTTGGGGCTCTGCCCTAGGCACGTCTTCTTGTGCTTCCTCTTCTCTCTGGAGACTGGTGGAAGAGGTCCTTCACAAGGATTTATGTTCTCATGGGGAGGTCATCACCACCAGGTAAGCATTCTTTTTAAAAGGAGTGTGTCAACAGGAACTTGAGGCAATTTTGTCTACAGTGGGCCTCCAGAAATGTGACCTAGCTTTCTCTCACTTCAACCAAAGGGTTTGGCTTGCAGTCATGAACACTTGTGACCCAGATTCCTTTGGAGGAGTCATTTGGAGAACATAAATGCACATATACTGTAGTCTTTAGAATCCTGGCAACAGTCAAATGCATCTCAGGTGACAGCCCATGTTTTTTGCTTTTTTCCTTAAGTGCCAGAATTTCTTTGTAATTTTGGATTGAGGGCCAGAGAGTCTCATCCTAAATTTGTGTTCCTTCCCTCAGATAAAATTTAGCTCTTCTCAAATGGCATAAAAATCATTTTTATTATGTTTAAAAACATTTATTGAGACTTTAGTATGCACAAAGCTCCGTGTTAGGCAGTGGAATTGGTGAGGGGTGTGGGAAGGGGGAGACAGTTGTAGCTTAGATCATATCCTTTGAGTGTTCTCTGCAGGCACTCTGGACTCAAATAATATTAAATATACTTGGCATACTGGTAGGGTGGCCCCATAAAAGTTTCACCAAATTTTCTTTTTTCTTTCTTTCTTTTGTGTGTGTGTGTGTATGTGTGTGTGTGTGTTGGCTTGGTGGATTCTCCAGCAACCCTCCACCAAATTTTCTGTGATGACTTGAGCAAGGCAGATCATCCTAGGGGAAAAAGAAATGAGTTGGACTGGTACTAAAACCATTGTTGGAGTAAAGGAGGGATTCTGAATACGATGGCGTGGCTGTACCTCAAATTTGTCCTGGCTCAGATTCCTGAGAGTGTATCTGATGCCCAGGGAGCTAGAGGCAACCCTACTTTAACAGTATTTCACAAGGAAGAAAGCTATTCTTTTAGTACTTGTGGCACATAGCTCATTCTGACAATCAGAATACAGGGCTCAAAGGAAGAACGGGAGAACCACAGTGGCTCACTTGTCATGTGGGGTAGCAGCCTAGCTACCGTGGGGAGAGAATCTGCTACTGAGTATGTGGGAAACATTCCTAGGGAGTCAGGAGTACTTTGTAGTATGATGGATTTTGCTGAAGCTACATGTCCTGCACTTGCTAGAGGAGCAATGAAGGAGTAAGATTCATATATTGATGATATTGTGACCTCATTTGTACCTGTGGGCTCTTGGAGCCTGGGGCAATATGGTTATATAAGGATAAACAAAAGTATCCCTACTTTCAAAGAGAGCCCACTTTAGTGAGGAAAAAGACACATTGATAACAATAAAAATAAGATGCAATGTATTCGTCATTGTAAGGGAGATACTGCACTGGTTGCCTTATTGAACAGCACATAGAAGTATTATGTAGAATCCTGGGTCCTATTCTGTAGAAATTGAGGTGCCATTACATGTTTTTAACTAAGAGTCATTTAGCATATCTGTGTTTTAGATATACTTCTGACAAGTTCGTTTGATGGAACAATTGAATGAGAAGCAGCCAAAATTAAGGAGACTGATAGTTCAATCAGAACATCAATTGGCTCTAACTTAGGTCTGTATTAGTGTGAATAGAGAAGAGGGGGTGGATCAGAGATGTTTAAAAGGACTATGTATCTTATTAGATATTGAAGTGATGGAGAGTGAGAGCTTCTAAAATAACTCAAAAATCTTTAGAGGCAGTATTTCTTTTTAAGACTTAAAAAAAAATAATTGCTACACCCAGTGTGGGGCTTAAACTCACAACCCCAAGATCAAGAGTCACATGCTCCAGCCATTGAGTCAGCAAAGCACCCCTAGAGGCAATATTATGTACACTAAAAGATATAGGTTCTGAGACTATACTGTGTAGATTTGAAACTTGACTCTGCTGTTCCAGGATTGCCTTGGGCAAATCATGTATCCTGTCCATCTCAGTTCTTTCATCTGTAAAATGCAGATGATAGTAGTACCTACACTTCATACAGTCATTCTGTGTGAATAGATATAATTTAATACCAAAGGAGTCCTTAGAAGAGTGCCTGGTACTCAAGTTTGTTTGCTATCATTATTTTAGCTAGGGTACACAGCTCATCTAACTAGATGAGCAGCAATAATAGTCACTGAAATGAAAATACAGAGGATTGACAAACTCGGAGGTCAGAGAAAATGGTGAGTTCATTCTTGGATATACTGAATCTGGAGTTCCTGACCCATTGTACTCACACAGTGTTTGTTGAAAAGTAATAGAAATGATGGGATCCCTGGGTGGCGCAGCGGTTTGGCGCCTGCCTTTGGCCCAGGGCGCGGTCCTGGATATCCAGGATCGAATCCCACGTCAGGCTCCCGGTGCATGGAGCCTGCTTCTCCCTCTGCCTGTGTCTCTGCCTCTCTCTCTCTCTTACTGTGTGCCTATCATAAATAAATAAAAGTTAAAAAAAAAGATAATTATTAAAAAAAAAAAGAAAAGTAATAGAAATGAGCAGATTTTTCCTTTTAAAAGCTCTTTGATCATATACCAGACATGGTCATAAACTCTTTACCCGTATAATCTCACTTCATTCTCAGACGATTGTGATAGGTAGTATTATTTCCATTTTACAGTTTATTTAGCAGAATAATGAATAGGTTTGTGGCTTAACAATATTAACAAAATCCTCATTTCCAGAAGGCAAAAGAAGTTCTGATTTACTATGCTAGTGGTGAGAAAGTAGACCAGCTGAGATTTGAACCCAGGCTGACTCTAATTCCAAAGCTGGTGTTCTGGATCACTATAATGGATTGAACCATTTTGAAACCTCTGGTCCCTAATCTCTCTCTCTCTCTCTTTGTTAAAGATTTTGTGTATTTATTTATTTTAGAGAGAGAGTATATGTGTACAAGTGGGGGTAGGAGCAGAGGAAGAGGGAGAGAGAATCCCAAGCAAACTGCACTGAGCATGGAGCCCATGATGGAGCTCGATCTCAGAATCCTGAGATCATCACCTGAGCTGAAATCAAGAGTTGGGCACTCAACTGACCAAGCCACCCAGGTGCCCTCCTCAGTGTCTCTTAATACTAGAGTCTGTTAAGATATGGCATTCTAGGGGTGCCTGAGTGGCTCAGTCGGTTAAGTGTCCGACTCTTGGTTTTGGCTCAGGACATGATCTTGCAGTTGTAGGATCAAGCCCTCCCTGCATTGAGCTCTGTGCTTAGCGCAGAGTCTGCTTAGGTTCTCTCTCCCTCTCACTTGCTCTCTCTCAAATAAAGAAAATATTAAAAAAAAAAAGATATGGCATCCTATTTTATACAGTGTTGGATGTTTAATGATAAGAATACCTATCATTGGGGCACCTGAGTGGCTCAGTGGTTGAGCATCTGCCTTTGGCTCAGGTTGTGATCCCAGGTCCTGGCATCAAGTCCTGCAACAGGCTCCCCACAGGGAGCCTGCTTCTTCCTTTGCCTATGTCTCTCTCTCTCTCTGTATCTCTCATGAATAAATAAATAAAATCTTTTAAAAAAAAAAAGAATACCTATCATTCATTTGACAGCTATTATGTATCAGGCATTACACATATATTGTCTGAGTCTTCACAAGACCCCATAAAGGTGTTATCTATATTTTAAAGCAGTGGAAATTAAGGCTCAGAGATGTTCAGAAACTCATTCAGAATTGCATAACTACTAAGCAGGAGAGGAGAGAGTTGAGCTCAGGTCTGTTTATTCCCAGTTCTGTACTATTTCTAGAGTAATCCATCTTTAGCTATATCACGTTTAATGTATCATGTCACATTTTGCAAATGATACCATGAGTTCCATGAATTCTACAAACACCTCATCAAGTTTGAAAAATAGTTTTAATTGTGAAAGCAAAATAACTGGAATAGTATTTCTCAAACTTTAGTTTCATAAGAATCATATACAGAGCCTGAGACCTTGCCCCAAATTTACTGAATAGACTGTCCAAGGGTGAGTCTTAGAAATCAAATCTTTAAAAGGACCTATTGTGGTTCTAATGAAGGTTCTTCAAGGATCATGTTTTGAGGAATGGTGCAAGGACAGGGTTGGTTCAGGTGCTCTTGGCATTTGAACTCTCTGGGTGAAGACTTATGGCACTTTTATTGCTAGTAGTACCATAGCTTATTGCCTCCTCGTTATTATTTCAGATCTTCTACTGTTAATTTAGCTGATCACAAACACTTAGCTAAGAACCTTGAAGCAGTGTGCACTCTGCCTCCTGTTCTGTCAATATATTATTTCCTACTCTCTCCACCCCTTTTCACTGATGAAACTCCCAGCAAAGCTGCATTGGACTTGTGCTTCACAGAAAATGAAGTGTGATAGCTATATAAGAGGAAGCCCATTGTGGTGTGTTAAGAACATGAGTCCTGGCTTCAAGTCCTACTGCTGCCCCTCTGAGCTTCAGTTCCAGTAAAATTGGGTTGGCAGTGCCTACTTCACAATATTGTGAGATAATGTGAAGCTTGGTATAGAGTTAGTCTTTCAATAATTGGTGGCTATTATCAACGCGTAATACACCCTTATGTTTAGAGGCAGATCGTAGAATACTATGATGTCTGCAAAGGGAGGGATATCATTTCTCATGAATTGGTTCACTTAGAGGTTGGAAAGATTAAATGTACGTAAATCTGTAATTGTGAATGGGACTAATCACAGTAAAATGAACCGCAGTTAAACTAATTACAGTTAAACTAGTTACACAAAGAAAATAATGATTGAGTAAAGGTCAACTAACTCTTGATAGACTTATCTGGGTGGTTGGTGATTGATTTTCCATAATAGGAGAGCAGTTGTCTGGGAGAGTAGTTTTTACATGTGTTGTAGATTCTATGTATTAATTACTTATCACGCCTTATCACTCTCAAAACTGTCCCAGAAAGGGCAAATGATTAGCCCAAGGTTCCATGGGTCGGTAGGTAGTGGGCAGAAGTAGAATCAGAACTTTGGTCTATGTTTTATGTATTAACCAGGCTATTAAAAAACAAAGAGCTATTAGTTAACGGGAATCAGAGGTGTATATGACACTCATGTTTCTTTCTGCCTACAAAGCTGTCAGCATTTAAGAATTTACCAAGAGTTGTCTTATGTAATTCCAGATATTTTTTGTACTGTGTTTTGGGTTTATGAGGGTTTTTAAAAATGTCAGTGGGAAGGAGGAAGGAAACAGAACTGGCACTTCCCTAATACTACCCACTCCACCCCTGCCCTGCAGGGATTAAGCAATTGCCTGCCAGATTTCATCATTACAATAAATGTAAGTCCGACAATTTACAGGAAGCTTATCGGTCTTTTCCATTCCAGAAACTTGTGAGGCTTTTCATGGCTACATGGTACAAACAGCTGAGTCAAGTTGTCTTTAAAAGTAGCCACCTTTCCCTCAGGTTATATATACTGCACCATCCTGTTCCATGCAAGTTAGCCCATAATAGGGCCTTTGACTGAAAGTAAAGGAGTTGGTGTTGACTTGGCAATACTTACTGAGAATAAGATAAGTGACACACAGGTGCGTTTAGGAAATGGAGGGCTTTTAACTGTTTGGAATTTTTGCAAAGAAATGCAAATGTGAACCATCATGCACATTTATATGTCCATATTTGTAATGAAGCAAAATCTGATCTTAGCATTATCTGAACTACTAATTTTCAAAAGGTAACCTGCGGATGGAGACTATTCTATATTTGGACACATGTAGTTTATGATGTAGCCCATACTCTTCCTAGTAACCATTGACTCCAGTTCAGAGAATAAGAGCATATATTAGTCATTTAGTTTGTTGACATAAACTAATGACAAAATTGTTTTTCAGTGTAAGGTTACAGGTATGCTGTGGGATGAGTAAGACATAGATTTATACCCCTTAATTGGTATATTTCCTTTAGCCCCCACATTTTTTTTTTAGAGGGGGGAAGGCAGAGGGAGAAGGAGAGAGAGAATCTTAGGCAGACTCCAAACCCATCCCACAGCCTGATGCTCAGTCTCATGACTCTGAGATCGTGACCTCAGTGGAAATCAAGAGTTGGATGATGCTTAACCCACTGAACCACCGAAGTGCCCCCTTTTAGCACCTTTTAAATGTATTTATAAAATATAATTGTCATGGGACACCTGGGTGGCTCAGAGGTTGAACATCTGCCTTTGGCTCAGGGCATGATCCTGGGGGTCTGGGATCAAGTCCCGCATCAGGCTCTTTGCAGGGAGCCTGCTTCTCCCTCTGCCTGTGTCTCTGCCTCTCTCTCTCTCTCTTTCTGTGTCTCTCATGAATAAATAAACAAAATCTTAAAAAAAAATAATCAGATTGTAATATGCTCATTTCTGTATTTCTGACATTAAAAATAAAACATGTTCATTTAAAGCATTGGAAAGAATAGAAAAAAATGTAAAAGAAGGGGGGATTCACCTATAATTCTTACCACTTAGAGGAGACTTAAGATTTTGCCTCTTTTTTTTTAGATTTTATTTATTTGAGAGGGGGAGAGAGAGAGAGAGAGAGAGAGCGCATGAGGGGTGAGGGGCAGGAGAAGCAGACTCCTCTCTGAGCAGGGAGCCCAATTTGGGGAGCCCTGGGATCATTAACTGAGCCCAAGGCAGATGCTTAACTGACTGAACCACCCAGGAGCCCCTAGATTTTGCCTCATTTATTTCCAATTTTTCTTTTTCTTTTTTAAGATTTTATTTATTTAGTCATGAGAGACACAGAAAGAGAGAGAGAGAGAGAGAGAGAGAGAGGCAGGGACACAGGCAGAGGGAGAAGCAGGCCCCATGCAGGGAGCCCGGTGTGGGACTCAGTCCCGGGTCTCCAGATCAGGCCCTGGGCTGAAGGCGGTGGTGCTAAGCTGCCAAGCCACCCAGGCTGTCCTATTTCCAATTTTTCTTATGCATTCTGTAAACAGGGTAATAGATTATACATTAAGTACAATTTTGGTCTTGCTCATTCCAATTAACATTCTACCAGACCAATTTCCCCAGTGTCATTAAAACACTGTCTGTACCCTCAAAGATGCTTCCAGTCTGATGGGAAAGATGATTGTGGATCAAAGGGTAGTAGTGTACACAGAGAAACCAGAGGCAAAGCAGATGTACAACACACATCAGAATAAAATTTTAGGATAGGGGATCCCTGGGTGGCTCAGCGGTTTAGCACCTGCCTTCGGCCCAGGACGTGATCCTGGAGTCCCGGGATTGAGTCCCACGTCGGGCTCCCTGCATGGAGCCTGCTTCTCCCTCTGCCTCTCTCTCTCTCTCTCTCTGTCTCTCTCTCCCTGTGTCTCTCATGAATAAATAAATAAAATTTAAAATATATTAAAAAAATAAATTAAAAAAAGTTTTAGGATAAACATAAAATGGCTCTATGTCCAATTAGCCCCATTGCTACTGATTATTTGTAACCAAACATTTTTTCTTTAATAGTATTTTTAAAGATTTAAAAGTTATTGCCTTAATTATTTTATTTTTTATTATTTTTTAAAGATTTTATTTATTTATTCATGAGAGACACAGAGAGAGAGGCAGAGACATAGAGGGAGGAGCAGGCTCCATGCAGGGAGCCCAATGTGGGACTTGATCCTGGGACTTCCAGATCACTCTCTGAGCCAAAGGCAGATGCTCAACTGCTGCCACCCAGGTATCCCATTGCCTAAATTCTTTTAAAATTCATTCTTATTAACAAATTTTTACTTTCCAAATTTTAAAACTGCACCAAAGGGTACATATTTAAAAAGTATGTAACTGCTTTCCATCCCAGATACCCCACTTACAAATTTCTGTTTTTATTCTAGAAACATGCTTTTTTTTTTTTTAACACAAAGGAGATCATATTTAACAAAATATTCTCTACATTGTTTTTTTTAACTTAGAAAATGTTGGTTTTGTCCTTCATCAGCAAACATAGATGTATCTTATGATTTTTTTTTTAACACAGAGGCATACTTGTCTAATGAATGAATGTGCTATATTTTATTTATCTGATATCCAGTATCCTACTAAGGGACATCTAGTTGTTTCCAGGTGCTTTGTTGTTGTTGTTGTTTTGGTCATTGTTTGGTCAAAAAGTTTTATCATATCTTTGTGACAAACTTTTCTTTCCATAGTGTTACAGGCTGCATTGTATTCCCCTAAAATTTGTACATTGAAGCTCTAACCCTTAGTATTGCAGAATGGGACTATACTTGGAGATCAGGTCTTTAAAGAGGTAAGTTACAAAGATGTGGTTAGGGTGGGCCCTAATGCAATCTGACTGATGTCCTTATACAAAAAGGAGATTAGAACATAGAGACAGCAGACACATATAGGCACAGAGGAAAGGCCCGTGAGGGCACTGTGAGAAGGTAGCTGTATGCAAGCCAACAAGGGAGGCTTCAGAAGGAATCAAATGTGCTGACACCTCAATATTGGACTTTCAGAATAGTGAGAAAATACATATCTGTTGTGTAAACTGCCCAGTCTGTGGTATTTTGTTATGGCAGCCCTAGCAAGCTCATATACACAGTAACTCATCTATAATTACATAGTGACACTAAAAGGGAAATATCATTCACCATTTAAAATAAAATTTATTAAATATTTTATTTGTTTATTCATGAGAGACACAGAGAGAGAGGCAGAGACATAGGCAGAGGGATAAGCAGGCTCCATGCAGGAAGCCTGATGTGGGACTCATCCCAGAACTCCGGGATCATGCCCTGAGCCAAAGGCAGACGCTCAACTGCTTAGCCACCCAGGCATCCTTAAGATAAATTTTAGAAAGTAAGGATTTAGAGGGGCACCTGGGTGGCTCAGTGGTTGAGCATCTGCCTTTGCCTCAGGATGTGATCCCAGGATCCGGGATCAAGTCCCACATCGGGCTCCTTTTGGGGAGTCTGCTTCTCCCTCTTGCTGTGTCTCTGCCTCTCTCTTTCTGTGTCTCTTATGAATAAATAAATAAAATCTTAAAAAAAAAGTAAGGATTTGGGAAAAACTGCAGGCCTATATATATTTCATTTTCTGAGGGCGATTTGCATACAAAATGTCCTAAAGGAAGATGAAAAAAAGAAAGAAAAAGTAACCTCTGACATTGCATTTCAAGTCTGGTTATTTATTTATTTATTTTTTTTTAAATAATGCTATCACCATCATCCCTACTACAACCTGTACTCCTAAATCAGCCTAGCCTGCTGCAGCAAAATGTTGATTGGCTGTTCTGACTGACAGTGAGGATGAATTCTGGTACTGAGTTAGGATTGGGATTCCAACTGTTTTTGCAAGAGCAACATTCTTTCACTGCTTGTTTTCACAACTCACCCCTTGTTGGGGAAAGTGCTGTGTCACTCAGATAAACAGAGTTAAATGCCTTAGAATTGACTTTCCTTGACCACTAATCCTTTCCAGAGCTCTCAAAACTAGGGTTGGAAAATACTAGCGAGGAGGCTCACCATCATATTTTTAGGTCACCACGAAATGATTTGGCATCTTTTTTTTTGTCTTTCCCCTGTGGCATGCAGTTTTTCATAGAGAATGAGAGCAGGAAAGAAGGAACCATCGATACATCAGGCACCATACGATGTGGATGTTCATGGCTCTGTTCATGTGCCTATCCAGTCTCCTTGTGGTAGCTGATAGATAGATGGTCAGTTAGAACTTTTCTGTCATATATGAAAAAAAAATCATAGAGAGGTGATTAAATTGACAACCTTGGCCTCAGTAACAATGCCTTCTTTCTGGGGCTAAAGTTTAATGTAAATCAATCATTTATTCTAGATATAGCCAGTGATTAATTGCTACATTATTCAGCACATGGAGCTAATGTTAACAGCTTCCTTCAAAGGGAAGAATGACCACAGAACTTATTTTTTTTATCATTGTATTTTTTTTCATTTTGTCATCTTAAGCAAATTCCCTGAAATGACCAGAATCCAGAGGGGCTGTTATTACTGTTGAGCTGACTACACAGCTTTAAATTCTAGGTTACAGCAAAATTGTGTCTGGATGGATTTTTTCCTTGTTGTGAAATACTTATTTAATTTGCTTGCTTCAGGAGGTGCACAGGTGAACAACACGGACACAAACAGGGATTGGGAAATAGAACATGGTGTATTAAAAGTCAGTGAAAATGAGGAAATTAAAGAATGTCAGGAACTTCTCTCAATCCTTCCTTTTTTTTTAATATTTCATTTATTTATTCATGAGAGACACAGAGAGAGGTAGAGGCTTAGCAGAGGGAGAAGCAGGCTCCCTGCGAGGAGCCTGATATGGGACTTGATCCCAGGACTCCAGGATTACACCCTGAGCCAAAGGCAGACACTCAACCACTGAGCCATCTAAGCATCTCTCTTTCTTTTATTTTTTTTAAGATTTTTATTTTATTTACTTATTTTAAAGATTTTATTTATTGGTGAGAGACACCCACAGAGAGAGAGAGAGAGAGAGAGAGAGAGAGAGTCAGAGATACAGGCAGAGGGAGAAGCAGGCTCCATACAGGGAGCCCAATGTAAGACTCGATGTGGGGAACTTGGGGTCACGCCCTGAGCCAAAGGCAGCCACTCAACCACTGAGCCACCCAGGCATCCCTTAAGATTTTTATTTTTAGGTAATCTCCACACTCAACATGGGGGTCAAACCTACAACTCCAAGATCAAAAGTTGCATGCTCCACCGACTGAGCCAGCCAGGTACCCCATTCCTTTTTTTATTCAACAGATTATTGAGTACTGATTGTATGACAGGCATTGTTTTAAGTACTGAGCATGAAACGAAGTGCATGTTCTCATGGAACTCATTTCTCCATGTAACTGGTTCACTTGAAGTCTGTACATTTTAAGACAGCTGGAGTGAAAGATCAGAATGAAGTAAAGAAATAGAGCGGAAATAAGAAAATGTCTTCTGGGGGATAACAAAAAAGTAGAAGCAAAGCCGTAGTGAAAGAGCAGAGTTTAAAAGAAAGGAGGAGAAAGGGGAAGAGGATAACTGAGCTATTAAGAAATCTTATTCTATTACTTAAGTGTTATTCTTGTGTCTTTAGGATAGACTGTGCATAAACCTCATCTCTGTATCCCACACAAGTAATACAGTGTCTGAGAGGGTGTCACTGGACCAAGATTCGTATGGCCAGATTATTCGGTTACTGATTTATGGGATGCTAGGCAATTACCAGAATTTCTTCAAGACTTAGTTTCCTACAGGACTACTTCACAAGTTGTTTTATTTAATAATAACAGCTTATAGACAGTACTTACTATGTGCCAGGTGCCAATATAAACATTTCAAATATATGAACTCTCTTAATTCTCATAGCAGTGCCATAAGGAGGTATTTGTTTTAGCTCAGACTGCTGTAATGAAGATATCATAGACTGGATGGCTTACAAACAACTGAAATTTATTTCTCATGGTTCTAGAGGTTGGAAGTCCAAGATCAGGGTGCCAGTATGGTGAGTGCCCACTTCAGGTTTGCAAACTGCCTTATAAGGGGAAGGAAGCAAGCTCTCTAGTGACTCAGAAGGGCAACAATCCATCATGAGGACTTTTTTTTTTTTCTAAAGATTTTATTTGTTTATTCATGACAGACACAGAACGACACACGCGCACACACACACACACACACACACACACGCACGCAGAGGGAGAAGCAGGCTCCATGCAGGGATCCTGATGTGGGACTCATCCCTGGTCTCCAGGATCAGGCTGTGGGCTGAAGGCCGTGCTAAACCGCTGGGCCACTGGGGCTGCCCACCTTGAGGGCTTTGTCTTCATGACTTCATCTAATCCAACTACCTTCCAAAGGCCTAGCTCCTTATGCCATCACATGGTGAGGAAGAGGGTTCAACAAGTGAATTTGAGGACACAAGCATTTAGTCCATAGTAGTTTTGTCTCCATTTTCTGTATGAGGAAACTGAGGCTGAAAGATCTCATGTAGCTTATTCAAAGTCATACAAGCGGTATCTGGCAAAACCAGGAATCTAATTTTATCTCCAATCCGTGCGTTAGAAACAAACAGATGCCCTCTACTGCAAGGTTCTTTCTTGCCTTCTACGCCATCAGTTCTTGAATATTCATCAAACCTGTCCACCTTGTCATGGAACTATGGCAGATAATAGGAACAAAGGAGCGAACAGAACACATCTGGTTCTTGCCCTCCTGCAGGTTATAGTCACTAAGCAAATAACCAAACACTTCTAGGTTCTTAGCATTCTCTGTTTCCTCCCATTTCTCTATGACTGACTCCGTTAGTTAGTTCTCCAGCCAACCAGTGGAGAGTTGGTCAGGATTCGCAGAGCCCGTAAGAGTCTCCCTAGGCCTCTGGGATGGCCGGGGAGGGGGGGGAGGGGGGTGACCTCTGGGAACAGACTGGCCTTTTGCTTGACCTCGCCTGTCCCCTTACTCCCTGAGCCTCTGCTTACAAGGGAGGGATGCTACTGAGGTTCTTTCGGGCGCGAACCTTCGGGGATTGTTGGCCCTTTGCCCTCAGCGCCCAAGGCCTGACCTCCGTGACCTGGAGTTTCTGTGCTTCAGGTACATTCCTGCCTCCTCGACGCCCAGGGCACATTTCCCCCCTGCTTCCTCGGGCTCCCGCATTCCACGCCGCCCCCGCCCCAGCCCCCAGCCCGCGGCTCGGCGCGCCCACCCCGGGGGCGGCCGGTGTCCAGTCCGCTCGCGCACGCGGCGCCGCAGGCCTCCGAGCCTCGGTCGGTCGGTCCGGGGCACCCACTGCCGAGGCCTTTGGCCTGCGGGCCGGGAGGTCGAGCCTGCCACCTGGGAGCCACCTGGGAGCCACCTGGGAGCCACCTGGGAACGGCAGCGGGGCAAAGTGCGGCCTGGGAGGGCCCGCGGGCGCGCGGAGCAGCCACCCCAGCAAACGGGCGTCTCGCCCGCTGCTCCCGGCCTCAGCGCGGCCATTGTGCTCGGCCGCCCCGGCCTCAAGGCCCGCTGGGCGTAGCGGCAGCGCCGGCAGCGCCCCACAGCGACAGCCCACCCCTTCGGGCGACGTGTTTCATGTGGTGAAACAAACAGGGTAAAAAGACTTGGTTTCTCTCCGAACGCGGCGGCGGAGGTAGGTGCGAGCGGGCCGCCGCCGAGGCCGCCGCCGCGCGCCCGGTCACGTGGGCCTCGGCGACCGCATGGCGGCGGCCCGCGCGCCCCCGCGTCCCGGCTGGCGGAGGGGGCCGGGCGCGCGCGCCGACGGGGCGGGCGCATGCGCAGGGGGGCGCGCCGCCTCTGCCCCGCGGCGAGGGTGTCTATGGAGAGGCGGCGGCCGCGGCTGCTGAGGCGGAGGCTGAGGCAGCGGCGATGGCGCCCTTCCCCGAAGAAGTGGACGTCTTCACCGCCCCGCACTGGCGGATGAAGCAGCTGGTGGGGCTCTACTGCGACAAGGTAACGGCGTGCGAGGTCTCTTGCTCCGGGCGGCGCGGGCCGGTCCCCGGGCGGCCTGGCCTGCGCCGCGCCCGCAGCCCCCGGGGCCGCCCGCGCCGATGTCCGCCTACGCAGCTGTCAGCGCCGAGCTCGCCTCCCCGCACCTTCCCCCGAGAGCCCGCGCCGCCGCCCGCCCGGCGGCCTCGGACGTGCCCTCGGGGCCCGCGGCGCCGCTCCTGCCCCGCTGCGTGCCCCCGGCCGAGGGCCGCGCTCGCTGCGGCTGCGCTGGGCCCCCCGCGCCCCGCCCGCGCCCCCGCCCCCTCCCCCTCGGGGACACAGGCTCCCGGGCGCCCCGCGGGCCTTCGGGGACCCCGGGCCGGCCGCCTGCGCGGGCGCGCCGTTCCTGCAGCTGCCCCCCCCCCCCCCCCCGCCTCCCCAGCACCACCGCCCCTTACCCTGCTCCCGGCCCGTTTGGGGGCTCCCGAGTCCCCTTGCAAACACCCATCCATCCTCGAGAACCTCTAGCTTGCTGCTTCCTGGCTCAGCGGGCAGCTTCTCCCAACCACCCCCTGCTCCTTCCACACCCCAGCTTTTCAGCTGGCTTGACTTGGGGGAGAAAACCCAGGTTTCTTGGTCTAGGGACTGGAGAAGCTGCACTTTTCATTTACGGTTATCTTTTTTTTTTTTTTTTTTAATTTTTCCTTGCAACTTTTATTGTCCTGGAGCATTGACTCTCTGTAGATTTTGTTGTAAGACCGCTATTCTCTCTGGGAATTCTTAACGTGGGCTCGAATAAAAGGGACCTCGGAAAAAGTTGGTTTAACTGTGAAAACCTTTTTGGACTCTTAATTGGTGCAACATTAACTGGGGAAAAAAAAAAAGCACTTTCTGGAGATGATGCAGGGCCTTTTTAATGATTTTAAAACAGTATTAAGTGTCCACATTTTTATCATTTTTGCGTCGGGGGAAGTCCACATATATGCACATATATCCCAAAAACTTCAGGCAGTCCTGTCTCGTGTAGAAATGAACCAGATAAAAAGCATTTAAACAACTATTGTTTAAGCATAGAAACCAACTTTGATGAATTTTCAGAAATTACATAGCATTGAGCAAAACCACTGTTGAGGGAAAAGAGGGGTTCTTACAACCCAGTGGGGTAGTTGGGGAATGCCCCGTATTCAGTGCTAGGCCACATTCAAAACCCACGATTTAAAACGCACTCACAACCATCCTTTTCCTCCCTCCATTTTGAAAATTAAAAAATACCTGATTCAGATGCAGGTTTAAACAGGACAGTCCAGGACAGTGATTCTCAAATCTCGGTTGCTGATTAGAATCATCCTAAAGACTGTTAAAAATCCCAATGTCCAAACCACTGAGAATCAGCCTCTTCTCAAGGATAATTTAAAGCTCCCCAGGTGAGTCCAGTGTGCAGCCAAGGGTGAGAACCATTTATCCAGGGGAAGCGTAAGGAATGTGGGTAAGCCGTATGTTAAGCTGTGTAACCCTGAATTTTTTGAGTTAGATTGCTATAATGTCTTTACCTCCTTTGGCTTTTGAACTTAGTCTGACACTATTCACTAATTGCAGGAAATTTTTGAAATGGGAGGTTTTTTTTTGCTTTCTTAAAATCGAAAAGGGAAAGCTAGTGAGGACGGCTAGACCCAGTCGTCTCTTTAGTTTAGCCTGGAGATCACCTGAATTTGTTATGGAAAATTTTGTGCATGTGTACACTTCCCAAGGGACTTTGCGGCTTTCATTAAATGATTATGATTCTCTCCATAATAGTTAAGAGTCACAATTTTATTTAGTTACATGATAGAATAACCAGCCTCATACAGTGCCATTTAAAAAAAAAAATACGTGAGTCAAATGAGATTCTTTTCAGTAGTTAAATGTTTCTTCTCGCAGTAATTAAGAAAGCATTTTCAATTTGACATAGCATAAGTCAAAATTACCACTAATTCTTAATCAGATGTAGTTAATGAGATTGTTGTATATATTCATCAAGGAAATGAAAAGTGCAGTTTTCCAAACCATAGATCAGAGACCAAGGTGATTTAGGGAGGAAAAAAGTGTATGGGAATTCTACATCCAGATTTCTTGATACTAATGGCTAGTGGAAATCTCTCCTAGGATGATGCCCTTTGGGAGCTAAGGTGGAGAAGTAATTGTTTAATGATGGCTGAGTAATCTTAAAAGGACTATTTTTTTTTTTTTTTATTCATTTGTCATCTCAAGTTTTGCCTTCATCATCTTTCCGTTGTAAAGACCAGGGATATTCAACCCTTATAGCCTATAGTAGAACTTTACAAAATGGGAACTAGTTTTTGTACTCAAACTGAAAAGATACAAGGTATGTTATTTCCCTGTATTCTAAGTGTTGACTCTGAATGCCCAGTAATTGTAAAACAGTTTTATTTTCAGTATCAAACTTTCCAAATACAATATATTTTAGAAGCATTCATGTATTTACTACCATCAAATAGTTTATATGCTTTATACGTTTATATGCTTAGACTAGTTTACTTAGATTTATTTATTCTTGTAGGCCATTTTAAATACTGCTGTGTAATACCTAATTTAATCCTTTGCTCTTGGATTTCCTCTTACATTTAAAACTTTAAGTTTTATGGAAAGGTTTTTCACCGTTAATCTGGACAACATTCCTTTGATGTAGGTAAAGGAAGGGGCATTTCTCTTTTACAGCTGGGGACTTGTAGGCCTAGGTTAGATAGCCTTAGTTTATGTAAGCAGTGAGTTATAGATCCAGATGGAAACCCAAGTCATGATCTTGATTCCTAGTTAATTTTCTTTGTATGAAACCAGAGTAGTTTCTGAAAAATTTTTTTTGGTAACAGCCAGTTACGAAATCTTTTTGCTAATTCACTGACCTTCCAAATTGTTATAATTTTAGTGAACATTTCACTGGATGACATCCTTTTTCCAGTTTACTCCAGTTCTTTGGTCTTTCCTCTAATCCTCAAAATATAACGACATTAATTCTGCCAGTAAGTGTGGAGTCTCTACTGTCCGTTGGCCCTGTGTTTTGTCAGTATCTTGCACTGGTGATGTGCGATGTGGATTTTACTATCTTAAATTTGTGCTAAGGTGGAAATCCAAATGCAGTATAGTGGGAGTGGAGGGAAGCATACAGTTAGCTGGACATTGAAGTGTCAGGAGTGGTGTTACAGTGTCTTTGAATTGAGTTCTGGGAACAAAGTAGGTGGTGGTTCTAATGATGTGTATAATATGGAGATTCCTAGACTTACACATCAGCCAGTTGTAAAAGTTTGAAGTGGTGGAGGCTTTTATAGAGTGTCTAAATTTTTCAGGTAAGGATATTAATAAGTGCCATTTGCTTATCATTTTATAAACAAAGGACATTTTATGACAGAAGTCCTTATAGAGAAATAAGCTTATAATAATTGGAATAGATTATTTAAAAAATTGAATGAATATTATGAAGAATTTAGTTTTTTTTTCCTCTGCATATCTGTAAAAACTGTTGATTGGCATTGGGAAGATTGGTTTATTAGAATATTGAATTGAGAACTAGGGGAGGAAGGAAAAGGTAAATGAGTTCTTACTATATGCTTATGTTATTTCTTTTAATCCTCACAAGAGTCCCATGAAACAAGTATTATCTGTCATTTAAAGATGAGGAAACAGACTTAGTTAAGTAACTTAACCCAACTCAATCAACTAGTAATTAGGAGAGCCTGAATTTTAATTATAGGCTTTTTTCCCTCTTCCAAAGCCCATGTTTTTTTGTATTACCTTACTGGTTCTGCTACTTATTACTTATTACATGATTTTGTGCAAAACATTTCACCTGCAGGCCATAGTTTTTTTTCTGTCCATATAGTTGGTTTGACTAGATAGTTAATTGAGGTTTCTTTATTGAGAATAAATATCCTTTGGTTGAACCAAAGCATTGTGTGACTGAGTGGATAAAAAGTAAAAATTTATTTGTGGTAATAGCGTTTGGGTTTTTGTTGTATTATTTTTCATGTGTATTTTTGAGCTTAATCTAGTGACACAACTTTTCAAGTCAATTTGAAGCCAGGCTGTATGATTTTAGGTTGTAGAGTGTCTGAGACAGAAAGTCAGTTATAAATCTTTTTAAAATACGCCATGTCACTGGTTGTTATTATTCGTTGATTATGTGTATCCTGTTCTATATAGGTTCATCGTTGAATTTGCCAGGCAGCAGACTATGTAAGTTTATAGGTCATTTAGGAACTTTTATATCCTACTGTAGCATAGTGTTTTTCATGGTGTGTCCTATAATCCATTAGTGGGTCATGAAATCAATTTTGTGGGTCAGAAACAGCATTTAAAAAATGAAATGGAAGAGTAAATATTAGAGTACATCACAGGGTAGAGAGGGAAATACTGTTTCCTGAAATTTGTTTGAAGTGTTTGTGATGTGTGTGTGTGTGTGTCTAGGTTGCATTGTATTTCAGACTAACGGGTCATGGTTAAACGCGTTTGAAAAACACTTCTTTAGAGTAGCATTTCTCAACCACAGCACTATTGACATTTTGGGCTAGATGACTTTTTCTTGTGGCTGCTGTCCTGTTCAGTGTAGGATGTTTAGCTGGATCCCTGGCTTTTACCCACTAGATGTCAGTAGCACTTCTGCAGTGGTAACAACCAAAAATGACCTCACCCATTAGTTCCTAGGGGGCAGAATTGACCCTTGGTGAGAACTGTTGCTTTAGAGCAAGCATTCTTTCGGACAGTTTACTCTGTTGGATGTGGAAAGATAACCTTATGATTGGGACTAATACTGTATCTTGTGGAAAGAAGAGTCCTACTAGTTGTATGGTTTTGGGCAAGTTATTTTTTCTGAGCCTCAGGTATTTCATCTATAAAATGGGAAGTATAATACCTACTTTATCTAAAAATGCTTTTATAGTACATAAGTGCATCATGGATCTCAATGTGTCTCATATCATTAGTGTCTAGGTCTATTTTTGTCTCAATCTAGTTTGTATGTTTGAATAGCTTTGTAAAGGCAAAGAAAATTTTAAAAATTCATATAAACAGATTTTTAAAGAGTTAAATTGTATGTGCTCTGGTTATCTTTTTAGCTGCTAAATTTACTGATTTTTAGGTACCACGTTGAAACAGTTGCTCATTTCAAGTGGAGATAAAGTGATTTGGGAGTATAAGGACTTCTAGTGATAGTTTTATTTGGGCTAAGTATAAAAATAACAGAAAAACCCAAGTAGAGCTTATCTACGTTATATTTTGTTTTCTTTAGATATATTATGGAATTATTACAAGAACCCTATGAGGTAGTTAATATTAACTTTATTTTACAGATTAAGAAACTGAGGTACAGAGCATTGTAGTGACTTGCTGGCAGGGATGGATTCATGCCTAAGCAGTCTGGCTCCAGAGTCAGCAGTTTAGCCACTAAACTGGATTGACTCTATGAATAATGTAGAATCCTTTGATGCATCTTATTGGGTTCTCAATCTGTGGTATGAACCTGGTCTTATCTTAGCTTGTTATTAAATCTGAAAGATTTTTTACTACCATGAGAATGTATGCAGAATTTCCTGCATGTCTTTTAAAATGTTATTATCCTTAAGTCATGGAAGGGTGTTACTTATTTTTTTGCTATGCTTTTGGTTTTTGTTTTTTTAAAACTTGCGTAGCTAATACCATGTTTTTTTTTAGATTTATTTCTTACTTCTACTAAGACTTATTTTTAATTAAAATTTTAATTAAAATTTAATTTTATTTAATTTAAATAAATGACCCATGATAGTATTTGCTGAGATTAGCCACTAGTAAATTTTTTTGTGCTCTTGTGTAGCATTTCTTTTCTTTTTAAAGATTTTATTTATTTATTCATGAGACACACACACACACACACACAGAGGCAGAGACACAGGCAGAGGAAGAAGCAGGCTCCATGCAAGGAGCCCGATGTGAGACTGGATCCCAGGACTCCAGGATCACACTCTGGGCCCAAGGCAGACGCTAAACCACTGAGCCACCCAGGGCTTGTGTAGGATTTCTTATGATAAGATCTACAACATTGGTTTAACCGAATCTGTCCTGCCTGTTGTTTTTATATGGCTCAGGAACTAAGAGTGGTTTTTACATTTTTAAATGGTTGGAGAAAATCAAAGGAATAATATTTTGTGACATTTGAAAATTATACAAAATTCACATTTCTCTGTCCATAAATAAAGTTTTATTGCAACATAGCCACACTCATTCATGGACTGCTTCTATGTTACAGCAGGTAAATTAAATAGTTGCTACAGACAGTGTGCCCTGTAGAACTTAAAATATTTACTGTCTGGCCTTTTACAGAAAGAGTTGCCAACCCCTGTTTTAGATAACTTACTTACTTATTGTGGCTGCTGTTCTTTGTGTTACTTCCCTTCACTAGAATATCAGCTTGTAGAGCAGAGATGTTTGTTTTGCTCACTGATGTATCTATCCCAAGTACCAGAAGCAATGCTCAGCTCATAATAACTGCTCATTAAATATTTGAATACAGTAAACAATGCAAGAATGTATAAAAATGAATGATTAGTTTTCAAAATAGTGAGACTTAACATTTATTAAATACCAGTTCATTTTAATTTTACAACAACCATGTAAAGTACAGATGTTATCCTCATTTCTCACCAAGAAGAAACAGACATTGAAGGAAAAAAGTAACTTACCCAGGGTTACACAGCTAAGTAAATGGTAGAACTGGATCTGGTCCTAGAGACTCTGGTCTGGATTCCCATAAATGACTTAATACCTAATCCATAATGCCTTTTCCATAAGATACTTAACTAATTCTGCTATGTATAGTGGAATAGTTTTGCTTTAGGAGTTTACCATTTTTTCTCATGCTTTGTCACGAGCCTGCTACTCCTGCTGAGAACAGGCAATTAAGACAGCTAAGAGTCTACTCCATTTTAGGAAAACAGGATAAGACTTGACAAACCAAGTCCAGAAAGTGTGTTGTTAGTAGCTTCTTCCCCTCTACTTATGGTGTTTTTAATGTAATCAGATTTTCCCCCTTAAAATGAATTTTGAAACTGAAGTTGAATTGATAAAATAGTAAATTTAATATGACAATGGAAGTAATGGAGGATTTGAATATTATTTTGATCTTTAATTTGAATCAAGTTTCTAGATAAGATCTTTGCATGTAAACATGATGATTTAATTTGCCATTAGATGTAAAAAATTAAAATTACATCCAAATAGTAATTTTCTTTTGTTGAACAGTAGAATTAAAGAAGATGACAGTGTATATATTTCTTTGTATTTTTATTATTTGTAGCTTTCTTGAAGTGCTTTTACTTTCTCATGCCCTGAGGTACTAGGTTTCCATGTTGTACTACTTCAGAAAAGTATGTGCTTTCTTATATAAGCTGCTCTTTATCCCATTTTTAAGGGGGAAAGAAAAAACTAGTTCCCCTCAAATCATCTATATTCTAATAGCTTAATACTTTATAATTATTTCTGGAACAGATCAGACTCCTCTTGATATTAAAGTTTAAACAAACTATAATAGGGCATTTTTAAATTTTTACATTGTAAAAGTATTATAATAGCATAAAGAACATTTGAACAAAGACAAAAGCACTTGTAACATTATCCTAGCACAATTATTTTAAAATTTCATATAACTTTATAGAGTATCTATTTAGTATGTATATAGAGTAATGGAATTTTAGGTTTGGAGGGAGTCCGGTCTAATCCTTTACATTTAAAGAAATTATGTGATGTGTTGGTTGGTGCATGCATCATTTAACTATATCATCAAGCCCTTCAGAGCGCAAGCCAGTATCTTTTTGACCTAGCGTACTTTTTATTATACTATTATCATTTGTTAATTTATAAATTTCCCTTATTTGTACTTGAACCAAGCATACAGGATGTATTCTGCTATGTATAAAACTAAATAGAATGCATTTGAATATTTTTATTGGTGCTTATTTACATATATTTATTATGCTTTTCTTTTCAAATTTTTATTCAGCTTTCTAAAACGAACTTTTCCAACAACAATGATTTCCGTGCTCTTCTGCAGTCTCTGTATGCTACTTTTAAGGAGTTCAAAATGCATGAGCAGATCGAAAACGAATACATTATTGGTTTGCTTCAACAACGCAGCCAGACCATTTATAATGTACATTCTGACAATAAACTCTCTGAGATGCTTAGCCTCTTTGAAAAGGGACTGAAGAATGTTAAGGTGAGTTGCAAAAATGGGCATTTATCATAACTTGTGTCATTTGCTTGTATGTCAGCAAAAACTGTTAGAGTTTTATTGTAAATGATGTTATGTTATAGAAAAAATATTCTTACACTGGTTAAAGACTTTATTCAAGGGATTACTGCATTGAGGTTTTGCAGGAGAGGAGAGAGATGGGACTGAATTCTGCATTTATCAAGGATAGCTGGGGATTTGTAGCCAAGGAACAGAGTGGGGTCAGGAAGATTACTAAGAGGAAACATCCAGGCTAGGGAGGATCTTGCTAGACTGACTCAAGAGGGTTTTTGCTGAAGGCAGATCAGGGTGGTAAGATATTGAGGGTGGATAGATGATACTGAGAATGATCAGATGCCAAGGGTAGAAGGATTTCTGCTAAACTGACTCAGAACTTTTGCTAAAACTGGACTTCAGTAGGCCAAGGACAGAGCTCAAAATTGGGACCTAGTTGAGAAGAAGGCTCAGAGGAGCCTGTCCTGGGTTGATGATAATCTTTGTCAGTTACCTTTTCGTTACTATATATAAAATTTTATAGTGGATGTTACTCCCTAACTCTAAAAGTTGGTTTTGTAAATGGAAGTTTTAATCACCGAAACATTTTTACTTTTTGGTAACATTTGCTCAACTCTTAAAGTATAATAAATGCCTAATAAATAATAAATGTTACTGATGACTAAAGGTGAGATTGTTGCAAGAGTGAATACTTTTATTTTATAAAATTTATTTAAAAAATGAATGTTACTTATAATGTTCACTATATTTCCTTATTCCATATTTTAGGATGCAGGGATTGTTAAACAGGACAATTTTTTTTTTAAAGATTTTATTTATTAATTTGACAGAGCACAAGCAAGGGGAGAGGCAGGCAGAGGGAGAAGCAGGCCCGATGCGGGGCCTGATCCTAGAACTCTGGGACCATAATCTGAACTGAAGGCAGATGCCTAATTGACAGAGCCAGCCAGGTGCCCCTAAACAGGACAGTTTTTAATTGTATAACATAAAATTAGCCATTTTTGAGTGTAGTTTAGGATAATGATGCAGAAAGATTTTCCTTTTAATTATATTTACATATTATAGAAATTCAAAATTTGATCTTCGTTTATAGTTTCCCTTGTGGCTTAGTGAAGCATAGACTTAGGTTGCAACTGTCTCAAACTGCCACACACCTTTCACTTACAGATTTGTGTTCTAGAAAACCTGTTCTGCAGCAGAGAAGAAGATGGGCTAAAGGGATAGAAACGACTGAAGTAGGAAGATGATTCTCAAATGTATTGTAATAGTGTCTGGAAGAAGATACAGTAACTCCTTGGTAGGGAGGTAGGCGATTAGGTGAGGATAGGGTACTGGATATTGATGGAAAGGTGGTTTACTTTTTATCGAATACTCCTTTGTACTATTTTCAGTTTTATATTATGTTCCTGTATTACCTATTCAGTAAAATTATTAAGATCTGAACTAAAGTAGAGGGAAGGGGACAGACTTGAGATTTACATAGGACAAAACTGATAGCACGTAGTGCTTGCATAAAAAGGGAAAAGGAACAGAGAAGGAGAGAGGAAATGAGAACTGAGCCTAAATTTTTAGGGAATATAGAAGAAAAGCTTGGGGAATAAAAAGATCCCTTTTGGACACATTGGATTTGAACTGCTTATGCTTAATAAATGGTAGGCATTTATTAATAGGAGGCATAGATGGATTTCAAGGTCAGAAGAATAATTTGATTTGGAAAAGCAAATTTGGTTTATTATTAGCATTTGAAGTGGAAATGGAAGCCACTTGGGCATGCTTAGGGAAAATGCATAGAATCTTCAGAGAAAAGGATGTTGAATGGAATATTGAGAAATACATATATATTTTTTTAAGATTTTATTTATTTATTCATGAGAGACAGAGAGACAGAGAGAGAGAGAGAGAGAGAGAGAGGGGCAGAGACACAGGCAGAGGGAGAAGCAGGCTCCATGCAGGGAGCCTGATACAGGACTTGATCCCAGGACTCCAGGATCACACTCTGGGCCAAAGGCAGGTGCTAAACCGCTGAGCCACCCAGGCGTCCCTGGATAAAATATTCCTATATTTAAAAAGTTTTCTTGTTTTGTTAAATACCACATGTTTTAAGTTGAAAGGGCTGATGTAGAAGTGATAGATGTTATAGGGAGGAAATGGGATCTTAGTTCATTTGAGAAAGAACTTTGTAGTTACTGTCCAGGATTAGAATGTTTTACTTTAAGCTGGTCTGAGCCCCTTACTTTTAGAAGTATGCCTTTTGAAATAGACATGGGTTTCCGTCAGCATAGTATAACAGTTTTGGATTGTGTAGTGATTCTGAAGGGACTCTGTGGTGATACAGTCCACTGAGCACTTGGGGACTGCTCAGATGTAGATTAGGAAAACTGAAACAGAGATTATATAAATGGATACATTAGAAATCAATAGAAGTTTTGAGCAAATATTTGCTATTTTTTTTAGACTTTTTTTTTTTTTTTTAAAGATTTCACCTATTTATTCATGAGAGGTAGAGAGAGAGAGAGAGAGAGAGAGAGAGAGAGAGAGGCAGAACTGATTTCCTGGGCAGCCCCCGTGGCGCAGCGGCCACCTGTAGCCCAGGGCTTGATCCTGGAGATCCTGGATGGAGTCCCACGTCAGGCTCCCTTCATGGAGCCTGCTTCTCCCTCTGCCTGTGTCTCTGTCTCTGTCTCTTTCTCTGTCTCTGTCTCTATGAATAAATAAAATCTTTAAAAAATAAATAAATAAACTGATTTCCTAAGATCGGTACAATATAAATAATGAAGCAAAACTTTTATAGGATATAATTTTTTTTTTGTTTCTAGAATGAATGTGAGCAGTTAAATTATGCAAAACAGTTGAAAGAGAGATTGGAGGCTTTTACAAGAGATTTTCTTCCTCACATGAAAGAGGAAGAGGAGGTAAGCATAATTTTTTTTGCCTTGTGATTTTGATTTATAAAATTTTAAAGATGTTTTGCCTTTCATTCTTCAGAATAATGCATAGGAAGATAAGCCTCTGGTTCATTTTAGGAAAGGAAGAAAATCCGGAGGGAAAAAAGCATTAATTTTGTTCCCTCAGAGAGGTGGTTGCTTTTCACTGAATCAAGGTTTAATTCATTTACTCAACTAATATTTATTTTCTTATTATGTAGATATCACTGTATTGAATGTTAATAACTTTTTATGTTACCTTAATTTCATCTTAGAACCTTTAGAGGATTCTTAAAACTTTTTAATGTTGTATTTTCATGCTAAGTTTAAAGAATTTGTAGTGTTTTTTTTTACATATTTATTTGAAAGAAAGAGAGAGCATGAGGGGGTGGGAGGGGCAGAGAATCTCAAGCTGAGGACTCCTTGCTGAGCATGGAAACTAATGCAGAGCTCCATCTCAGGACCCCGAGATCATGACCTGACCTGACACCAAGAGTTGGACGTTTAACCAACTGAGCCACCCAGGCACCCCTAGTATTCCTTTTTTTTTTTGTAGTGGATTTTGGTAATCTAATGGTAGTGTTAAACTTAACAATTTTATTCCTGTTTACACATGTATTAGGATATCACTGAGCAGATGAGCAAAACATTTTCTCATTCTCTTTCTCTAAAAGTGGGGTGAATATTAGGACTAGAGTAAGGAATAGAAAAATTATTTTATGAGGAACTGGATTCTTACTCAGTTGTTAATCAGTTACTATGGTGATTATCACCTATGGCTTCACCTTATAATCAGATCTGTATTAAAAAAAAAAACAAACAAACCTGCTTTTCAGCTCTTTCCAGACTAATTAAATTAGGTGAGAGATACTGGCCTGGATGTATTTTAAGGGTCCCCAAGTCATTGTAATATGAAACTAGCATTGAAGTCACTGAGTTACTATAGTAGTGTTTCTTAACCTGTGATGCACATCAAAATGATCTGCAGAACCAAAAACAAAACAAAACAAAACTGTGGCTTCAATTCTTAAAGACTCTAATTCTGTAAGTTGGAGGTTGAGACCAAGCATCTGTTTCAAAGAAGGCATATAGATAGTTGAGGGTCTCAGTAGAGCTCTGAGTTTTATGGTTCTTAGTACACTGGGTACCTTTCTCATAGGATTTAGAGGTCCTGTTGAGGTAGAGTTCAGTTACTGTAGTAGCAGCAGAAGGCAGTTAACTGACTGAAGTGTCTACCTATCTGAGACTGAGTAAGTGTATTTGATAGCTCTGCACAGGAAAAACTTCTGATGCTTTTTAATTACTTGGGATTTATTAGCCAGAGAAGCCATAGAAAGAAGGGTCTTTTTGGTGATATTCTTCCCTACACTCTCTTTTAACTAACTTGGTTGCAACAACTAAAACTTTTAGCTCTTTGAAGTATGGTGTCGTAATACTACAACTGAGCCATTAATTAAAAAGTGTAAAGAAAACTAGTTAAGCATCTTTTCTTATGAATATTTTGTTTCATTTAGGTTTTTCAGCCAATGTTAATGGAATATTTTACCTATGAAGAGCTTAAGGATATTAAGAAGAAAGTGATTGCACAACACTGCTCTCAGAAGGACACTGCGGAACTCCTTAGAGGTCTTAGCCTGTGGAATCAAGCTGAGGAGCGACAGAAGTTTTTTAAATATTCTGTGGATGAAAAGTCAGATAAAGGTGAGATTTAGGGGATCCCTGGGTGGCTCAGTGGTTTAGAGCCTGCCTTCGGTCCAGGGCGTGATCCTGGAGTCCTGGGATCAAGGCCCACATCGGGTTCTCTGCCTGTGTCTCTGCATCTCTCATGAATAAATAAATAAAATCTTTAAAAAAAAAAAAAAAAAAAAGGTGAGATTCATACATTTAAATAGTGAGTAAGTTCTGAGGCCATTTGCATCTTGTTGATAGGAACTTTAGATTTTGTTTGAGGAATAATTTAAACCATTTATTTTAAGTGTACATTTAATTGAAGACAGTAATTTCTAAGAATTTGGCTTTATGATACTTTAACGTCCCATATGCATTATAGTGTTTCTTAAGGAACTTATGTAGTAATAATATAATTATTATTTTAGCCAATCAGAATTACTGAAAGCTATCATATACAGCACTTTTGAAGTATCATCCAACTTTTTTTTTTTTCTCTCCCCATCATCCACTTTTCTGAGCTCCATTAGCCATAGTGACTGATTTTATCTTTCCTTGTTTTTTCCATCAGGTTTTAAAATCAGTTATGCTTATAGCTTTATTTTTATCCTTTTTTTTTTAAGATTTTATTAATTTAAGAGAGTGCAAGAGCATGAGCAGCGGGGAGGGGCAGAGGGAGAAGAAGAAGCCAACTCCCCACTGAGCAAGGAGCCTGATGCAGGGCTTGATCCCAAGACCCCGAGATCATGACCTGAGCCAAATCAGATGCTTAACTGACTGAGCCACCCAGGCACCCCATATTTCTGTCCTTCTCCATGTATCATTCTCTTAGCTATATCCAGTAATACACAGGGGAGTGGGTATGAGAGGCATCATTTTCCTGTGTACAGTTACTTTGAGAAAACAAATAAATGTAAATAAAATGTGCTTGGCTTTTTTATTCATAGGCTACATGCTTATTCTTATTGATCTTTGATAGCTTTGCCTTTTAAACCATCATTAAAGAGAATTAGCATCCTCAGGCTAGTAAAAATTTCTTTTCTGCTTCTAGATGGGCAATAGCAATGACATTCCTGTTAACATAGCTTAAAATTCTTTGAAATTGATCCTTTTTCTCTTTATTTAACAAAGTAGGTGAGATGCATGTTAAAACAAAAATGTTTTTGTAAGTGAACCTGTAATTAAAGCCATAAAGCTTGTGTGCTTCACTCTGAAATACAGCTTGTGCCTTAGATACCAAGCCAAGACCTGTTGTGTCTAGTTTAATTGTAATTATAACATGGGATTTAAAAGCATCACACTTATACATTTAGTTTTCCCACTCCTTCAAAGCAAATTATAGCTATATTATGATTAAATATTTGCCTTTTGAAAAGGGTTAGGCTAAAGTAATTTGATCATAGCATTTCTGTATTTAAGTTGTTTTGTGGGGGCAAATCAGAGATACAAGGTGCTTCAAATTTTTCAAATCTTTATTGATGAATCTCCTGTAGTTTATCTTCTTTATTGTAGCATCTTATATGCATTTTTTTGAAAATTGCTACTTAAGTATTTCATTATAGGAAATTGGATATTCAATGACTACTTTTTAAAATAGTTGCTGACAAAAGATTGCTGATAAATGTACACCAGCATTAGAAATGTTTACATTACATTGTCTCAACTGGCTCACAAATAGTAGAAGTAGATTAGGCCACCTGTGGTTATAGAAGTTAGATTTCATAGATCTCTTATATCAAATGTGAAAATCAAAGAGGGAGCACAAGGAAAATATTGACAGTCACATGAATGGAACGTGTTGTGAAATTTGTGTGTGTCATTAAAAATGCCCTGAAGATCTCATAATCTGGCTGACTCCATACTTGAAGCTGTATAACCTGCTGAGTTCCTTTTTCAAATGATGCTTCTTATGCTACAAAGTGAGTATTGTTTTTTCTGTGACACCTTTGTAAGAGGAAGTCACTTTTGTGTTCATTATTGTAGCCGGCTGATGAAGTACGATTTGGGCCATGATAGTTTAACCCCACGGGTTCTTAACAAGTTAAACATCCCCATGTTACCACTAATCCATGTTATTTCCTTTTCGCATCTCGGAAGCAGAAAGAAGTGGACTTTAGGCACTGGATTTTATTTATAGAAATGTGATTATAATTTCTTACTGTATTTGCTCTTACAACCTTTAATTTTGAAGTTTTTCTTTCTTATTTCAGAAGCGGAAGTGTCAGAACAGTCCACAGGTATAACCCATCTTCCTCCTGAGGTAATGCTGTCAATTTTCAGTTATCTTAATCCTCAAGAATTATGTCGATGCAGTCAAGTAAGCACTAAATGGTCTCAGCTCGCAAAAACTGGATCGCTTTGGAAACATCTTTACCCTGTTCATTGGGCTAGAGGTAGGTAAATGAGACTTCTAGTTTGTTTTAAAAAAATAACATCAATCCATTTTTAAAAAATGATTACTGTAGACATTAATAAGCAGGGTCTGGGAGGGAAATTCTGAGAGGTTGACCAAAAAGTAGATTTCATAGATGCTGTGTTTTTTTGTATATACTTTGAAAAACTAGCAATGTTGAGGTGTTCATTGGTGATTTTTGTGATGTGTGCAATTTCTTTTTAAAATAATTGGTAAAAACAGTAGAGAAAATGCAAAATAACTGGCAAAATGTTGATAATTATTGAAGATAGATGATGAGGTCATGGCTATTCATTATGCTACTTTTAAAATTCTACTTCCTCCTACTTCTGACTGTTTGGAGCTAAATTGAAATTGATAGGTTGTCAGAACAGCTTTAAATAATTAGATTGAATATTTTAAAAATACAGAATTCTAAAACATTTAAAGATGAAACATTATGGCTGCCTTGCTAGTAGCTCAAAATAATGTTTTTGTCTGTAGCATATTTTTTTGTGATTGGTAATGCCTTACTTTACAAATCACAATTTCATATTTATTTCATTGTGGTAAGTTACTTTTTCATGTAAATAGTTAAAGAGAATTTCCTTTTTATGAGCATAAAGTGCAGTCATGGAGTAAATACAAGTACTATGGCATACACTATTTTGTATGAAACTGAATTAAAACCGTTTCTTTTAAGTGACTTTTAACTTCACATTTACATTAAATTTTTTTGTTTTCTATAATTTGTCACTTTGATGTGGAAATATATATTTCTCACATAATTATAAATTTAAAAAATTAAAGTTAAAAAATTTTAATATTATATAGCACTTTTAAAATAGCTGTTGTTAAATATTTATTTTTTGAGCAAAGTTGTTTGAAGTATTGAGTAGATTTATTAAATGATTGGAATTTTTTTTTATGTAGAATAATTTTTCCTGTTATAGGAAAATGAAATATTAAGTGAAAGGTCAAGGCTAATGTGGATATATTTAATACTTTATTGTTTAGTTATATTTTTTAACTGTTAATAACTAATTAGTAGGAATTAATACTTAAGTACTACTTGATGTACAGATCAAATGTAAAAATGCTGTACAAGACTTCTATGTTAGTCACATCTTAAGTATGCTTTTTTTGTCTTATATGTTGAGACAAAAAATTTCAATAAAAAGAGTTTTTATTTTTGTTCTTTTTTTTTTTTTTCTAATTTATGGTGTTTATTTCCAGTGACTCTTAATCAGAATTTATTTTACCACCCTCCAGGGAACATTTTGAAATATTTGTGGAGACATTTTTGTTTGTCCCATTTGGGAGGATTATACTAGCCTCCAGTGAGTAGAGGCCAGGGTTGCTGCTGAACACTGTACTATAATGCACAGGACAGCTCCCTATAGCAAAGAATTATCCAGCCCAGAATGTCAGTAGTGTTAAGATTGAAAAATCATAATTTAGGTATAATGTTAAGAGTTCAATAAATTAATTCTGCATTGTCTCTCACTTCACAGTTGTATAATTTAATTACAATGTATTCTCCAGGATCTTTAAATTTATGGTTTAGCTTTACCTTAATCTTTCCCCTTTGACTGTGTTCCTACCTTTTGCTAAATTGCCAACTATTCACTACTGAGCAGAAAGTCTTTGCTTACTTTTATTAGCCATCATCATTTGGAGGGTATTGCTGGTGCCATTGTGAAGCCATAGTAAGGGAAAAGGTTAAGTTCTTTTCAATGATTTCTAAAATTGCATGTAAGACTATTGATAATTATTTTCCATAATTATTTTTAGTATGTCTGAAATTCCTTTGCATATTATTTAAGTGTAATTTTTAAACCATAATTGTACATTTCTAATAATAACTGGCCCATTGCCTAGAGCTCAAGTATTTTCTGTGTGCAGACATTTTTACTGTAAATAGGTTATTTTTTTGTAATGGTAGCCAGTCTAATCTTATTTTGTCCCTCTTATTTATTTGTTGAGTAGGTGACTGGTATAGTGGTCCAGCAACTGAACTTGACACTGAACCTGATGAGGAATGGGTGAAAAACAGAAAAGATGAAAGTCGTGCTTTTCAGGAGTGGGATGAAGATGCTGATATAGATGAATCTGGTAAGCTAGATTTAGAATTAAAATTAGTACATGGTGCTTTAGCAAGTAATATATTTAATAGTTAAGTGCTTATAAATTATTAGGTGTTAAGATTCACATACTTTGTGTCTTCTAAAAAAATTGGTGTTTATAAATAAGCCTAGTACTTTGTAAAATTTGAAAGAATAATTTAAAATTTATTGTTTGATTTAATTGTATACAAGATTATTTCCCATCTATTTTTATATTTAAATACTTAGAAAATAATGGCAGTTCTTACTGAAGTAATGTGCATTCATTACAGCACTTTGCAGTGCAGTTTACTGTGTGTGTGTGTGTGTTATTTTTTTTTTTTTAAAGATTTTGTTTATTCGGGATCCCTGGGTGGCGCAGCGGTTTGGCGCCTGCCTTTGGCCCAGGGCGCAATCCTGGAGACCCGGGATCGAATCCCACGTCGGGCTCCCGGTGCATGGAGCCTGCTTCTCCCTCTGCCTGTGTCTCTGCCTCATTCTCTCTCTCTCTGTGACTATCACAAATAAATAAAAATTAAAAAAAAAAAAAGATTTTGTTTATTCATGAGAAACACAGGCAGAGACATAGGGAGAAGGAGAAGCAGGTTCCATGCAGGAAACCCGAGGTGGGACTCGATACTGGAACTCCAGGATCACGCCCTGAGCCTAAGGCAGACACACAACTGCTGAGCCACCCAGGTGTTCCTTTATCCTTACCTTTAAAGAACTCATATGGAAAAGAATTTAGAATATGTAGTTATTAATTCACAATATATAATAAAGCCATAGTAGAGGTGCAGAAAGATTCCATTTGCTATTTGGGAGTATGGAGAAGGAAGATACAAAAAGTGTTTTAGAGACTATTCTAGGAAATTACTAAAAATCAGTGAAATAGTAAAAAAAAAAAAAAATCAATAGGCAAGACATTCTAATACTTGGTAAAACCTAAACTGTAGGGAATTTTCATTTATAAGTTGCCCACTTAAAAATGATCAAACTGGGGGTGCCTGAGTGGTGTAGTCGGCTAAGCATCTGACTTTTGGTTTTGGCTCAGGTTGTGATCTCAGGGTGGTGGGATCGAGCCCTACTTGGGTTCTGTGCTCAGCAGAGAGTTGGCCTGAGTTTCTCTCTCTCTCCCTTTCTTCCTGCCCCCCCATGAATGAATGAATGAATGAATAAATCACCTAATCTATCTTTTAAAAATATAGTAAGCTAGTTTGGGAAAAGAACTAAAGATGTGGAAAGGGAAGACTATAAATATAAAGATTATTATTATTTTTAAACTTACAGTTTCAGGAGTTTTATTTATTTTTTATAATAAATTTATTATTTATTTATTTATTTATTTATTTATTTATTTTTTATAATAAATTTATTTTTCATTGGTGTTCAATTTACCAACATACAGAATAACACCCAGTGCTCATCCCGTCAAGTGCCCCGCTCAGTGCCCATCACCCATTCACCCCCACCCCCCGCCCTCCTCCCCTTCCACCACCCCTAGTTCATTTCCCAGAGTTAGGAGTCTTTATGTTCTGTCTCCCTTTCCGATATTTCCCACACATTTCTTTTCCCTTCCCTTATATTCCAGTAGCAAGGTTACTTCTGTGAGTTGAATCATTACATCATGTTTTAGTTTTGAGCATTTAGAGGGTGCTACATAAGGGAGAAGTCTGTTCCAGCTAGATTTGGTGAAGCGCTTACCCTGTGGCAAGAACTTTTTTGGGCATAAGGTTAGTAGTGAACAAAATCGGGGAAAAAAAATGCTAGGCCTTAAAATTTGGAAAGCAAAGGGGTACCTGGGTGGCTCAGTCGATTAAGAGTAAAGTCTGCCTTTGGGGACATCTGGGTGACTCAGCGGTTGAGCGTCTGTCTTTGGCTCAGGGCATGATCCTGGAGACCCAGGATTGAGCCCCACATCAGGCTCCCCGCTGGAAGCCTGCTTCTCCCTCTGCCTATGTCTCTGCCTCTCTTTCTGTGTCTCTCATGAATAAATAAATAAAATCTTAAAAAAAAAAAAAAGTCTGCCTTTGGCTTAGGTCATGATTTCAGGGTCCTGGGGTCGAGCCCCACATTGGATGCCTTGCTCATTTGGGAGTCTGTTTCTCCCTCTGCCCCTCCCCCTGCTCATGCTCCCTCTCTCTCTCTCAAATAAATAAAATACAAAAACAAATTTGGAGAGGGGATATAATAAACTCAGGCAAAATATTTGCTATGTTGGATAGTGTCAGTACTGTGGAAAAAAATAAAAAGTGCCAGGAAGAGAGGGAAGTTAAAATTTTAAATAGGGTGATTGGTTAAGATCCTCTGAGAACTTTGAGCAAAACCCATGTGAGTTTTAAAGTCTTTACCAAACTTAGTGTATTTGTCTCAATACTTGAAGATAACCAAAGAATGCTTATCAATAAGCATTCATTTTGAGATGGAAAGGTTAAAGCTGTAATGATTGAGCCTTGATAAAGTAATAGATCTCTTTAGCTGTTTGGTGTACCTAAGAATAAACTTTGGATCTACCAGCTGTGATTTATGTTGGCACCTTTTCAGTTCAGTTATCTTTACTAGTCTTGCAGGAAGATACTGTTCTTCATAGGATGGGTGATTTTTGTTTTTTAAGAATTTCAGAGTAAATAATACAGATTTAGATAGGATCACAGAAACAAACAATTATTTGGGAATAAAATTATAGTAGAATAAATATGGCTTGCTAAAAGTCATTTTTATGTCTACGTCTTACATAGATGTCTGACTAAACAGGGTATTTAAGGTGAATCTGTAAACATAGAAGAACCATTAGTCACAAATTCGGAATTTTTCTTTTTATATTTCGTTTGTTAGTTGTACTCAGTTTTGTTTTAAATGAGACTTTCTTAAAAATGAGACTTTAATTTATTCTGTTAAACTGTTTTATGTTTAGAGACATTCATTTAGGTATTTAGATAAGCATAATAATACTGAGAAAGATGATACAATTATTTATTCTTTTTAGTGTAGTTGGTGTGTTTTTTTTCCCATTTATATCAAATTGGGAGTTTGTAGTGTTTTTGTTGTGTTGGTTGTTACAGTGCTGCATCTTATTGTAAACATCCTAGCTCTATAGAAATTATTAAGCAAAAACCAAAAGCCATGCTTCTTAAAAGTTCTGAGGTACTTTTACTTTTGCTTGATTCATGATAATGAGGCTTGCCCAATTGTTTTAAATCTCTTCTAGCTCTATGTCCCTTTTATTTTACTAAAATAACAAATAATACTTTTTATTATGAGTCATTTTTCTTTTGATATCCTATATTTTCTTGAAGAGCTTCTACTATTCTTTTAAACATTCAGGGTTTTTCCAAAACTTTTTTTTCAAGTTCCTGAATCTGGGGTTATTTTTTCTCTCTCTGCTATACCTACCTTGATATGAAAATTACCTTCATCCTTGAAGCAAGTGGAAAAAAATCTTCCCTTCATTCTCATTGTAAACTTTTTTTTTCTTTTGTCTCTTTTTAGTTGACTGTTACATACTGAATTCTACTGAGACCTTGTTCATTGAAGTTGGCTTTACATACATAAGGGAATTGAAGAATAGCATGAAGTATTAAAAAGAGAAAAGGGGGCATCTGGGTGGCTCAGTCGGGTTAGGTGACCAACTCTTTATTGCAGCTCAGATCTTGATCTCAGGGGTGTGAGTTTAAGCCCTATGTTGGGCTTCACATTAGACGTGGAGCCTACTTAAAAAAAACCCAAAAGAATAGCAAAGAGTAGTTCTTATTTAGTGACTTGGTGATTCCTTGAGTAGCCTAATTATAATTAGTGGTATCCAATTCTTAGATTTTTGAATTCATTTTACAGAAGAGTCTGCAGAGGAGTCGATTGCTATCAGCATTGCACAAATGGAAAAACGTTTACTTCATGGCTTAATTCATAACATTCTACCCTATGTTGGCACTTCAGTAAAAACTATAGTATTAGCATACAGCTCTGCAGTTTCCAGCAAAATGGTATGTATAAATTGGCACTACTTCGGGTATTAAGAAAAAGTAGCAGTGATCTAAATTTGGTTTACCCATTTCTGAATTTAATAAAGGAAAAAAAAAAACCCCCAGCTATTTACCCATGAGAGTGCCCTCCCATGGGCAGGCTTACACTGCTACCTTCTCATATTATTTCACTTCAGTTTTCATAGTAATCTTGGTATATAGATACTGTGTACACATTATAGAAAAGGAAACAGACTAGGAGAGGTTAAACAATTTATTTAGTTTCACAGATACTAAGTTAAGTGATGAAGCCCAGGTTTATAAAATGCTTTTATGTAGGGCATGGTAAAATGGGCAAGTGAGATTAAATCACTGTTTTATAAGTCCATCTTGTAATGTCCTACATCAGAATCTCCTTGAGTATTCCTTAGAAATACGCATTTCCTGGGTCTAATCTCATGGTTACTAAAACAGATTCTCCAGAGTTTTAGTCAAGAATATATATTTGTAATGCAGAATTGAAATGATTTTTTACATGCACAGAAGCCTGAGAACCACTGGCTTATGTTATTTACTAAAAGTTATGTCTTTCTTAATCTACCTAAAAGTCTGCAGATCTTCATGATGATTTTTTTCCCCCTTAGGTTAGGCAGATTTTAGAACTTTGTCCTAACTTGGAGCATCTGGATCTGACCCAGACTGACATTTCAGATTCTGCATTTGACAGGTTAGTTATTTTTGAATATTTCAGTGTAATGTTTTCTACCTCTGAGTTAGTAGTATTTTCTGTAATTTCTTGTTTGCATAATTGAAGTTTAATTGTACTGCTATTTTTTACTATCACATCTCAGTCATGTAGGGCTATAACTTGATAGTACCGTCCAGGACTTTGCTTCTTGTCCATAGGGTCCAGCTGATCCAAAACTTCAATTTGCATCATCCTGTCATCTTTATAATCCTGTACTATGTCTAGACCTTTGAACCTTTCTGTGCAGTCAGTGTAGGATTGGCACTAATTTTTTTAAGATTTTATTTGTTTATTCATGAAGAGAGACAGAGATATAGGCAGAGGGAGAAGCAGGCTCCCAGTGGGACTCGATCCCGATCCCGGGACTCCAGGATCACGCCCTGAGCCAAAGGCAGACGCTTAACCGCTGAGCCACCCAGGCGTCCCAGCACTAAATGTTTTTAAGAAGTTTCCCGTTTCAGTTGGGCTCCAAATGCCAATTGGCAAAGCTTCCTCTTACATTCTTCATATTCTGGAACTGTAACATTTTCCTCAAGCTACAATCTTTATAAGTTTTATTTCCTTAGATGCCACTTTCCTTCTTATTCTACCTCACCTTTCTCTTTCCCACCCTCGCATTTATATTAGCATCTTCTTCCTGTTTCAGAAGGAGAGGTATACCCTTCTCTGGCTCTGGCTAACTCGGAGTTCCTAGAGCTTCTTTTAGATCTTCCTCTTTTAATTATTAGTTATTCTCTTTTGTTGGTGTGTGTGCAGCCTTTCCTTCACTGGTTCCTTTTTCGAATAATAAATTGAGGTCTCTCCCTTCAATACCTTTCTCCTCTCCTACCCTTCTGCTAGGCTAGCAGTACTTAGACCCCAGTTACTCTTACTGTCTTTTCCTATCCCTAGTATCTAAAATGATGCCTGACAGTAGGTATTCAGTAAATATTTGATTATATTAGATTTTAAATCTTCTAGTTCCCATCCACTCAGTGCAGTCAAATGGTTTTGAAGATTTTAACAATATCCACTAATAGTCTTATTTCTTAATTATAGTTGGTCTTGGCTTGGTTGCTGCCAGAGTCTTCGGCATCTTGATCTGTCTGGTTGTGAAAAAATCACAGATGTGGCTTTAGAGAAGATTTCTAGAGCCCTTGGAATTCTGACATCTTATCAGAGTGGCCTTCTGAAAACTTCTACGAGCAAAATTACTTCGACTTCATGGAAGAATAAAGACATTACCATGCAGTCCACCAAGCAATATGCTTGTTTGCACGATTTAACTAACAAAGGTATTGGAGAAGAAATGGATAATGAACACCCCTGGACTAAGCCTGTTTCTTCTGAAAGTTTCACTTCTCCATATGTGTGGATGTTAGATGCTGAAGATTTGGCTGATATTGAAGATGCTGTAGAATGGAGACATAGAAATGTTGAAAGTCTTTGTGTAATGGAAACAGCATCCAACTTTAGTTGTTCCTCCTCCGGTTGTTACAGTAAAGATATTGTTGGACTAAGGACTAGTGTCTGTTGGCAGCAGCATTGTGCTTCTCCGGCCTTTGCGTATTGTGGTCATTCATTTTGTTGTACAGGAACAGCTCTAAGAACTATGTCAGCACTCCCAGAGTCTTCTGCATTATGTAAAAAAGCATCAAGGACTAGATTGCTTAGAGGAAAAGACTTAATTTACTCTGGGAGTGAAAAATCTGATCAAGAGACTGGACGTGTACTTCTGTTTCTCAGTCTGTCTGGATGTTATCAGATTACAGACCATGGTCTCAGGTAAGTAAGCAGTTGCAGAATATTAGGAAATGGGTATGTCCACATTCTCAAATGGAATATAACAATTTGAATCTAAGTCATTCCTTTCAGCTGATTTGTTTAACCAAGAGTTAACCAGAATCTCTCCTACTTCAAAGCATTAGAACAATATAAACTTGAGCTCAGAGTTTCATCTCAGTCTTGTGATAGCAACGCCTCGGTGGCTCAGTGATTGAGCGTCTGTATTTGACTCGGCGTGATCCTGGGGTCCGGGATCGAGTCTCACATCGGGCTCCTGCGGGGAGAGCCTGCTTCTCCCTCTGCCTGTGTCTCTGACTCTTTCTCTCTTTGTCTCTCATGAATAAATAAATAAAATCTTCATAAAAAAAATTCTTTGTGATATATAGAAGAACGTTAAGAATTTATTTTTTATTTTATTTTATTTTTAAAAAAGATTTATTTATTCATACTTCAGGGGATGTTGAATAAAGGTTCTCTGGAGATCAAAGAGAGAGAGAGAGAGAGACCTATCATTCAGTTGTAGTAAATAATCAGAAAATTTAATGAGGCAGGATACCTAGCTGGCTCAGTCACCAGAGCATCTGACTCTTGATCTCAAGTTTTGAGTTCAGGCCCCCATGTTGGGCATGGAGGGAGCACCTACTTTAAAAAAAAAAAAAGAAAAAAACTTAATGTAAGAGATGACACTGAATTGAATCTTGAAGAAAAATGAAGGATTTTGATAGGTGTTAGTGGGATAGGACATCATTCATTCCAAGCAGTGGGGATTATTTGAGCACATAGGATACACAGTAGTAACTGTTATAGTTCTTGTTAGGTTATTTTATTGTTACAGCTGTTCTCAGCATTAATTACGTGCAATAATTACTTCATTTCCTTTGATAGGAACTTTTCAAAATTATTTACGTGTTTTCTCTTTTACCCTGTAATAGACTTGAATTTTATTAGGGTTCTTTAATAATGGGGTGCTAGGCATGATAATGAGAATTCATCCAACATAAAGCCTCTTTTCTTATAAGTACGATTTTTAGCAGATTATGTTGGACTCAATAGGGAATGTTTAGAGACTTGGTATTCTGGTTTGATCATAGTAAAGGATAAGTACTGGGCAATAGTAGGATGTGAGTGTATAAAAGTAGATTGGTGATATATAAGTGGAAGGTTAAGAAAAGCAGAAAAATAGTATTTTTAGAGTAGCCTTCTACTCTATTTTTTCTTTAAGAAGTTAGATCCTTAAAAGAAAGGCATTTATATTTTAGGTGTACCCCGCATGGTTTAATTTACAGAAATGCTATTTGTAGCTAAAACTTTTATAGATAAAATCCTGTTTTAAATCTATAAAATCTTGTTTTAAATCTGAAAGGTAGCAGAAAGATCTTTGTAAAGGTTTTTGGAAAGAAAATAATTATATACTAATTTATTGGCATTTATACTAGAATTTGGCCTACTAAAAATCATTTTTTTCTACTAAAAATCTTTTTTTTTTAAAAGATTTTAGGGTGCCCCCTAAAAGTAATTAAGGAAAGCATTTGGATAATATTCTTTTTTTCATTGGCTTATAAAATAAACACGTAGAGGTTGGTTCTTAAAGAAAGAACATCCTCGAAATGAGTAAATTGCTCAAGAGCTCAGGGAAGCAGTGTGGTCCTCAGCTGTTGATGGCCCCATTAGAAAATATTAGCAGTGGGGTTTGGCCCTGGAGATATGACAGTGGACATCTGAGACAGGAGTGCCCTTGCAGGGTGTCTCAGTGGTTGAGCATCTGCTTTTGGTTCAGGTAGTGATCCTGGGTTCCTGGGATTGAGTCCTGCATGGGTCTCCCCACAGGGGGCCTGCTTCTCCCTTTGCCTGTGTCTCTGCTGCTCTCTCTGTCTCTCATGAGTAAATTCTTTAAAAGAAAAAAAGTTGTTAAGGGGTGCAGACTTACATTTATTATTCCTTCATCATTTAGGATTTTCTTTTCTCTTTTTAAACTTAAAATTAGAGTTTTATTTTGGGGATTTTGGAAAATGTAGAATGTCTGTAGAAGTAATTTAGTGCCATTATATAGCCTTTAAGTCTTAAGCAAAGCACTGTTGAATTGTATTGGAATTGAGTAGCCAGAGTTTAGAGTTTTTGGTTTTTGAGAATGATCTACTTGTACTGCCTTTTAATTTTTTTTTAATTTTTAATTTTTAAAAAATATTTATTTATTCATGAGAGTCACTGAGATAGAGAGACAAAGACACAGGCAGAGAGAGAAGCAGGCTCCATGCAGGAAGCCTGATGCGGGACTCGATCCTGGGACTCCAGGATCACGCTCTGGGCCAAAGGCAGTCACTAAACCGCTGAGCCACCCAGGGATCCCTTGTACTGCCTTTTTAAGTTACAGAGCGACTATGTGGGAGAAGTTCTATATTTTACTTTTTTTTTTTTTTGGTCATTGCAATCTTTAGCAGATGAAATTGATCTGTTTTCCTAGAGCAAAGAAGGATGGAGGTGAAACATTCATTAGCGCAGAGAGGTAGTTCTCAGCAGCTAGATTCTGTCCTATGTTTTATAGGACCCACTTGGAGCTCTGTTAGATTTTAAGTATTCTTATGCAAAATGTTAGAGAAAATACTGTGATTCACTGACTTTGGGGCTAGATAGACTTGGTATAGATTAATCCTGGGTTGTTTTTTTTCTACATGACTGGCATACTTAACCTGAGGCTTATATAAAATGAATAGGTGACACATAGTAGGTTTTCAATAAGTAGTAGTAGCTATGCATGATTAGTTATTTTTGATACGAGCCTTTGGAAATTGATTACATGTTTTCTCTTTTGCCCTGTAATGCAGTTGACCTTTGAACAATATGCATTTGAACTCTGCAGGTCCACTTAAAGACAGAATTTTTTTTTTTTTTTGATAGAGTACATTTCTATAAATATATTATTTTCCTTCCTTATGATTTTCTTTATAATTTTTTCTTTTTTCTAGCTTTATTGTAAGAATACAGTATAGAATACATCTGTAAAATCTGTGTTAAGTCACTGTTTATGTTATGGGTAAGGCTTCCAGTCAGCAGTAGGCTACTAGTAAATAGTTAAATGTTTGGGGGTCAAAAGTTACACTCAGATTTTCTGTTGCATGAAATGAGGATTATTGATGTGCTTACTGCTGTATCGTTCAGGGATAAACTATAGATTTGAATATTACCAGACCTCATTAATAACTGGATGTCAAATATGTTATAATGAAGAAATCACGCAGCACAAAACCTAATATTTCCCTGCCATTATAAAAGATACTAAATATGAGATTATTAAAAAATCTTTCAGAAGTCATATACCAAGAATGTTCTCCCCTGAGGTAACTGTTGTTACTCTGATTTGGTTGCTGTGCATCATTCCATTAATTTTCTTTTTATTCAAACTCAAGTGCATGGATTGTAAGGAAAGCAATAAAACAAAAGACAACCATATTCTCATTCCTTTTTAAACTTTTTATTATGTTTTTCAAATATGTATACCTGATAGAGTTTTAGTTTTTTTTTTTTTTTTTTTTTTTTAAGATTTTATTTATTCATGAGAGATACAGAAAGAGGCAGAGACATAGTCAGAGGGAGGAGAAGCAGGCTCTGTGTTAGGAGCCTTATGCAGAACTCAATCCCGGAACTCCAGGATCATGTCCTGAGCTGAAGGCAGACACTCAACTGATGAGCCAACCAGGCATCCCTGGGTTTTAGTTTTTGAATATAATTTGGTTTTAAAGTAAAAGGAATTTTTGATTCAGTTTAAAACTAATAATCCATTTTCCAATATCATTATCTTTTTCATTACCACTATACCTTATTAAAACTTAGTTGTGGCTCTATTCAGTTGTGTTTTCTTGTTCTTTCTTTTCTTTTTTTAGTTTTATTTTAAGTGATTTCTACACCCAATGTGAGGCTTGAACTCAATCCTAAGATCAAGAGTTGCATGGTCTTCTGACTGAGCTAGCCATAGTGCTTTGTTGTGTTTTCTTTTTAAAAAAATTTCAAATTAAAAGAATTTTTTTTTTTTTTACTTTTATCATTGTTTTATTTTGGGGGTGATACAAAAAGGTGATTTTATTAAAGTATGGGGACAGGACCCGTAGACAGAAAGAGCTGCTGCCACTTTTAAGTAGGCTCCATTGCAGAGTACCCCATGGGGTTTGAACTCATGATTCTGATATCAAGAACAAGCTGAAATTAAGAGTCAGACACTCAGCCAAGCTAACCACATGCCCCCAGTTGCATTTTCAACATGACCAATTTTATTCAAAGAATGAAATAACACATAACAATCTTTTGTGATATTCCAGAGCTGTAGTGATATCTGATTAAATGGCAATTTTCCTATATTTTCTTAGTTTTGTTGGGCTTATTTATTTATTTTTAAATTTTTTATTATTTTTTTAATAATAAATTTATTTTTTATTGGCGTTCAATTTGCCACCATACAGAATAACACCCAGTGCTCATCCCATCAAGTGCCCCCCTCAGTGCCTGTCACCCATTCACCCCCACCCCCTGCCCTCCTCCCCTTCCACCACCCCTAGTTTGTTTCCCAGAGTTAGGAGTCTTTATGTTCTGTCTCCCTTTCTGATATTTCCTACCCATTTCTTCTCCCTTCCCTTCTATTGCCTTTCACTATTATTTATATTCTTGTTGGGCTAATTTAAAATAAGCCAGAATTTATTAAAAATTCTGTATAATTAAAAATCATTTTCAAAGGGAGTCAGAATTTTGATCAATATAATTAAGAGGAATTTTGTATTTGCCTTCACTGGAAGAAGGATTTAGAAATTTCTTGGTAAGTTTTGGAAAATGCTAGAAGAGTGCGGGCATATTTCACCTAAAAGCAGAATTATAGGGCTTCATTTGGATGCGAAAGAATTTCCATCCCCATTTCCCTCCAAGGCAGGAAGTGAATTCCTAAATGAAATTTGAAGAAAAGCATGAAAATGATTTTAGCTCTTACTTCACAGTATGATTTTGGGCCTTATTATTAAATGTTGATATTATTAACTTTAGAAATAACTAAATAGAAAGTTTACTGCTATTGGGATTGGGAATAAGTTACATTTTGCCTTATGGTTTTTACAAGTAGTGATGAGTTTGTATATGAGATGTCCTTGAAATAACACTTTTTTTTTTTAAGATTTCTTTGAGAGAGCATGAGTAGTGGGAGGGGCAGAGGGAGAGAGTCTTAAGCAGACTCTCCATGGATCAGTGAGCCTAACGTGGGGCTCCTTCCCAGGACCCTGGGGGATCATGAACTGAACTGAAGGCAGATAGATGTTTAACCTGCTCAGTCACCCAGGTCCCCTGAAAATCAAGATTTTAAAGTAGATTGAAGCCATAGAGAACAGAGATGGTATTGTGTGTGTAGTCTTAATGCAAGATTTTCAGTTTTTCAGGCTATTAAAAATAGCCTTTTATTTAAATTCTCAACCTTTGGCCCCCTCACATTGCTATTATTGTTTTGTTACACACTACTTCTCTCCTTGAGCCCAAGGCAACTGCTTTTTTAATCTTTTGCAGACAGCATATATTTTTAGGTCTTTAAAAACTCAGTCACATATTCTCTGTTATTTAATTGATCTATGTAGGCCATTTACATTTAGTATAATTATTGATATGGTTATTTAATTTTTATTTATTTATGATAGTCACAGAGAGAGAGAGAGAGAGAGAGAGAGAGAGAGGCAGAGACATAGGCAGAGCGAGAAGCAGGCTCCATGCACCAGGAGCCTGACGTGGGATTTGATCCCGGGTCTCCAGGATCGTGCCCTGGGCCAAAGGCAGGCACTAAACTGCTGCGCCACCCAGGGATCCATGATATGGTTATTTTTATTCCTATCACATTGCTGTTTGTTTTCCTCTTTTTTTTTCTTCTTGTTTTGTCTTTTCCTGACTTTTTTTTGGATTTATTAAGTACTTTTTAGTATCTTATTTTATTTCTCCAATTGGCTAGTACCTCATGTATTTAGTGTTTGCTTCAGAGTTTGTATGCATTTTTAAAAAAATATTTTGGTAAAATATACATACCCATAGAGATGAGCATTTTAGCCATTTTTGAGTGTACAGTTCAGTGACATTAAGAACATTCAGTGTTGTGTCCTTCACCACTACCTAGTTCGAAAACTTTTTTATCACTAGAAACAGAAAATAATGCTACCTACAATAGTATCAAAAAGACTAAAGTACCTATTAATTTAACCAAAAAGGCAAAAGACTTATTCACTGAAAACCATAAAACATTCCTGAAAGAAATTAAAGAACAAAAACAAAGACTCAAACAAATACCTGTATGCCATTTTCTTAACAGCATTATTCACAACAGCTAAAAGGTAGAAACAGTCCAAGCATCCACCAATGATGACATCAATGGATAAATGAAATATGATGTATAAGTACAGTGGTATATTATTCAGCTATAAAAAGAATGAAGTTCTGACACATGCTACAACATGGATAAACCTTGAAAAATCATGCTAAGTGAAATAAGCCAGACACAAAAGGACAAGCGTTAAGTGATTCTATTTATATGATGTATCTGTGATGTAGAAATGATGCAAATAGGGATCCCTGGGTGGCGCAGTGGTTTAGCGCCTGCCTTTGGCCCAGGGCGCGATCCTGGAGACCCGGGATCGAATCCCACGTCAGGTTCCCGGTGCATGGAGCCTGCTTCTCCCTCTGCCTGTGTCTCTGCCTCTCTCTCTCTCTCTCTGTGACTATCACAAATAAATAAAAATTAAAAAAAAAAATTAAAAAAAAAAAAAAGAAATGATGCAAATAGAGAGACAGAAAGTAAAACAGAAGTTACCAGAGGCTGGGAGGGATGGAAAAACAAGGAGTTATTGCTTGATAGTTATACAGTGTTTCTGTTTCTATAGTGATCCTGGAGGATCCTTTCTTAACTCTTCCAGCTTCTGGTAGACCTATGTGTTGATTGGCTTGTGGCAACAGAACTCCAGTTTCTGCCTATGTCTTCCCAGGGCAGTTTCTGTTTCTGTCCAAATTTCCCTCTTCTTATAAGGAAACTCATCATACTGGATTAAGGTGTCAAGTGTGGGCACTCCCTCCCCCCCCCCATCTAATCTTAACTTGATTAAATCTGCAAAGACCTTATTTCCAACTGAAGTTATATTTATAGATACCAGGGCTTAGGATCTCAGCATATTTTGGTGGGGAAGGAGGTGACAATAATTTAATCCATAATACTAAGGTATTTTTTTTTTTTTTTTTTTTTTTTTACCTTTTTTTTGGTGGTGGTAGTGGTGCTTTATTTTGGCTAATCTGGTTGTGTCTTAAAGTACACTCATCATTTCTACAATATCTAATCACTCCTAATCTCATTCAGTGTATTTTTATTTCAGAAATTGTATTTTTCATCTCTAGAAATGTCATTTGATGTGCTTCTTCCCCCTACCCCACTATATATATACATATACATATGAATTTGTAATATATAAGTATACAAAAGCATACAAAAATATTAAAAAATATAAATATTTTTATTCTTATGTTTATATTTTCTTTTAAATCCTTGAGCATATTTTTTTAAATTAAAAAAAATTTTTTAAATCCTTGAGCATATTCAAAATATAAAAGCTGTTTTAAAGTCATTGTCTGCTAATTCCACCATTATCATTTATTGGTCTGTTTCTATTGATTGATTTTTTTTTTTTTCTTGATTCTTTGTCTAGTAGTTTTTTCAGTTAATACCACATAGTGTGAATTATACAATCATATATTGTTGGGCTCTGGATTTTTTTCTATTTTTTAAAGATTACTACTTGTGAATCATTCCCTGGTCTGTAATATTTTTCTATAACTTGTATAATTTCTATAACACCATCTTATTGCATATATTGTCAATAATTTTTTTAGTGTTTCTTTCCCTCGTTGAGGGCAGAACCTATATTTGATTTGTTCTGTATTTTACTGTTTAGGCATGTGCCTGACATACTTGGGCATTGATGACAAAAGATGAGAGTGATCTTCCTAGAATGCATTTCTAATTACTTATTATTACTCTTCTACTTAAACCTTTTAGTGAGTTTTGTTGCACTTTGGTTAAGTCCAAATTTTTGGCCTTTGCTTACCTTTGTAGTTTATATCTTGTTATGTCCCTTAAATCTCTATAAATTTTTATTTGGTCACATCATCACCCCTGCCACAAAAAGACAACAAACAGGTAAATGTCACACACACACACACACACACACACACACACACAGCCATCCTTTCTCTAGCCATACTTAATTACTCTCTTTCTCCAAGGCACCATAGGTCTCATCTTTAGACATTTGTATTTGCTCTGTCTGTAATATACATTATTGGCTAATGTCTGTTCGTTTCTATCACAGTTTAAATGTCCCTTCTTGGGATGCCAGAGTGGCTCAGCAGTTGAGTGTCTGCCTTTGGCTCAGGGCATGATCCCAGTTTGGGGATCAAGTCCCACATCAGGTTCCCTGTGGGGGGAGCCTGCTTCTCCCTCAGCCTATGTTTCTGCCTCTCTCTGTGTTTCTTATGAATAAATAAATAAAATCTTTTTAAAAAAAGAAGAAATGTCCCTTTTTATAGGAAGCCTTTTTGGACTTTCCTCCTTCCCCCCCCCATCAGCACCCTTCTGTATAATTTTGCATATTTATTTTTGACTTTGATTTCCCATTAAGGTTAGTGAGGGCAGTGACTGCACAAGTGGTTTCTTCAAGTATACTTGTGATATGAAGTTTTCTATTCCATGCAGTCTGTCTTCTGTGTGCTGAAAATTCTTAAATTTTAAGAAATGGAGCAGTCTCTGCATTGAGATACCTTCTGAGATCTTTCAGACCACTTTTTTTAAAAAAATATTTTATTAGTTTAGGGGCCCATGGGTGGCTCATTCATTTGAGCATCTTGATTTTGGCTCAGGTCATGATCTCAGAGTCATGAGATTGGACTCCACACTCAGTAGGCAGTCAGCTTGAGAGTCTCTCTTTCTGCCCCCACCCCCCCACCGACTCATGCACTCTCTCTCAAAGTGAATAGATAAATTTTTTTAAAAAAAGATTATATGGATGTATGTATTTATTTATTTAGAGTTAGTGAGTTGATGCTTGTGAGCAGGGGGAGGGGTAGGAAGAGGGAAAGAGAGAGAAGATCCTGAGATCATAATCTGAGCTGAAACCAAGAGTACAGTCAACCAACTGAGCCACCCAGATGCCCTGAAACCACTTTTTTTTTTTTTTTTTTTAAGTAGGCTCCATGCCCAAGGTATGGAGCCCAGCATGGGACTTGAACTCACAACCCTAAGATCAAGACCTGAGCTGAGATCAAGAGTGGAAGGTTTCACTGATTGAGCCACCCAGGTGTCCCCAGGCTTCTTTTTGAAAGCTGTTTTATTTCTTATTATGAGCTATTCAACTTCATAGAAAAAAAAGAATTAACTTTAAACATTGTATTGTCTTCCTTTCAAGACCACTGTCTTTAGCTGCTGTGGCCCAGTCAAGCCACTGAAGTTCTGAACTGTTACTGGTGTTAATTTGAAATTTGAAGGCATGGATCAAGGAAACTTACGATTTAAAAGAAAAATCAATTTAAATTAATTTTTTTTTCAGTCAAAATGTAAGGGGAGTATGAATTTAAATCTCTTGGGGCTTGGAGTTTTGATAAGTTGTGTTTATTTTTTTTAAGACTTATTTATTTATTAGAGTGAGTGTGTACATGTGAGAGTTGGGGAGGGGCAGAGGGCGAGGGAGATAGAGAATCCCAAGCAGACTTCCTACTGAGTGCGGAGGCTGACATGGGCTTGATCCCACAACCCTGAGATCATGACCTTAGTTGAAATCAAGAGTCAGACACTCAACCAACAGAGCCACTCAGGTGCCCTGGTAAGTTGTTTTCAGTAGATAAATTTCATTTTTTTTTTTTTTTTTTTTTTTTTAATTTTTATTTATTTATGATAGTCACACACAGAGAGAGAGAGAGAGAGGCAGAGACACAGGCAGAGGGAGAAGCAGGCTCCATGCACCGGGAGCCCAACGTGGGATTCGATCCTGGGTCTCCAGGATCGCGCCCTGGGCCAAAGGCAGGCGCCAAACCGCTGCACCACCCAGGGATCCCTAAATTTCATTTTTTAAGCATGCAGTTATAAAACTTTAAAATCTTCCCTCCTAGTCTTTGCTAGTCAACAGTCCTTCACTGAATATATAAATATTTCCATAGTTTTAAAATATTTCAATAATTTATATATTTTTACTTATTAACTTTACTTCCTAATTTTCCTTTTTTTTTTTCCAAGATTTTATTTATTTATTCGTGAGAGACACAGAGGGAGGAAAAGCAGGCTCCATACAGGGAGCCAATGTGGAACTCGATCCCGCGACCCCAGGATCATGCCCTGAGCTGAAGGCAGAGGCCCAACTGCTGAGCTACCCAGGCGTCCCTACTTCCTAATTTTTGTGTACCTGCACAATCATGTTAAATTTTTATTTTTATTTTTTATTTTTTTTAATTTTTATTTTTTAATTTTTATTTATTTACAATAGTCACACAGAGAGAGGCAGAAACACAGGCAGAGGGAGAAGCAGGCTCCATGCACCGGGAGCCCGACGTGGGATTCAATCCCTAGTCTCCAGGATTGCGCCCTGGGCCAAAGGCAGGCGCCAAACCGCTGCGCCACCCAGGGATCCCAATCATGTTAAATTTTTAAACAAAATTTATTGTATTGTTAGTCTCTTGGCATCCCTCTTAAGATAGGCTGTTCCAGTTTTCACATTTTTGCTGTAGTATTATTGCTTTAAATATTGTACAGAAAGCTGATATTCCCAATTTTATTGTTGACATTTTCAGCTCTGCCTTTCTCATTTTAGCTAACTTCTCATTATAATCTATTTATATTAATGTTTTTATTCTTCTAGGATATGCCATTAGGTTTTCATTTTTACCAACGTGTAATTCACTACCATTAAATTCATCCTTTTGAACTATACAGATCAGTGGTTTTAGTAGATTTACAAGGTTGGCTGGCATCATCCACTAATTCAGAAACATTTTCATCATACCATAAGGAAACCCTCTGCTCTTTAGCGGTTAGTCCTCATTCCTCTTTGCCCCAGGCCCTGGCAACTGCCAGTCTTTCTGTCTCTATACCTATTCTGTTTTGGATATTTCATATAAATAGAGTCATGCAATATATAGCCTTTTGTGTCTGGCCTTTTTCACTTAGTGAAAATGCTTTCAAGTTCCTCCATGTGGAAACATGTATCAGTAACTTTATGGCTATATAATGTTTATCCATTCATTTTAATCAATTGAAATTTGAATTGTTTCCACTTTTTTGGCTATTATGAATGCTGTTCCTATAAACATTTGTTTGCAAGTTATCATGTGAACATATGTCTCAGTTCTCTTGGGTGTATACCCGGAGAGGAAGTTTTGGGTCATATGCTAACTCTCTAACTCTGAGGAACTGCCAAAACTCGTCAGGAATTTTCTTGATGATTTTCACTTAGACAACCTGTAGGAAAATGAAGATTACAGTTCCAAAAGATTCAGAACTTCTAAGAGTTGAGTTGCTGTAATGTTCTTATGAAGAGAAATTTCATTGTTTATGGAATGTCATTAGGAAAAATACAGGAAGTTTTCCTTAGTTAATTGTATTGCTGCCTTAGGATGAGGTTAGCTGACCATGTTTTATAGAAATTCTTGAATTTCCTCATTACCAAATTGAAAGATTTATGAATAGTGGTCCAGTAGGCCATAGGAAAACATAAATTTTCATAGATTAATACATTCTCATTGTTGGATTGCTTTTCTTACAGGGTTTTGACTCTGGGAGGAGGGCTGCCTTATTTGGAGCACCTTAATCTCTCCGGTTGTCTTACTGTAACTGGTGCAGGCCTGCAGGATTTGGTTTCGGCATGTCCTTCTCTAAATGATGAATACTTTTACTACTGTGACAACATTAACGGTAATGTCTCTTAATGAGATAATTTTGAAGGAATGGATTCAAAAATTTTTGGCAGTTCTGATGATTCTTAGGGTTTCTGTTTAATTTTCTAGATTTCTGATTACCAAATCGTTTTGCTTTCAGAGGTATTTCTTTACACTTGATAAAATTTAAAAATCACATGTTTTCATTAATTAGCTTCTATGAAGGTAAGTTTTTCTTGCAGATAGGTATTTCAAATATATATTCTGCCAGATTTTTGGGATATATCATAATAAATCCTAAAATGGCAAGTTGTAGAAATACTAAATTTTTATAGAATTTTGGGAAATTATTTGAGAGAGATACAGCACTCAGCAATTTAGAGGTATTGTTGTTCTAGATATACCAGTTTCTTAGGGATATGGTGACTCAGTTTTTTTGTAGCACAACTTTGAAAAAATGTAATTGAGAAGAGAAGACTTTGGTAATGCGAACTTGTTGGGGATCCTGGGTGTGGTTTCAAATCAATCTCATGGAAGATTGAGGTGGGATGTGTGTGTGTGTTGGGGGGGCGCGTATTGAGGAAGAAGCTGAGATGCTTTAGACAGGACTAAAATTCCTACAGTATTTTGGAGATTGATTCCTGAACATGTTATAACAATCATCAGGTAAATATTTTTTGATTGTTTTATTTCTTAAACTTACCCCTACCCGGTAGTGGGCATGCTGCATGGTTTTTCAAGGTATATACAGTGCCCTTTTGGGATTTTGATAGTGATAGAAACTGAAGTTTCTAGAAACATAAAAAGCTGCTCCTCAGTTATTAGTAAGCAAATCAACCCCCTGTATTATAACTGGAAAAACATTTACATCGTTCAGATTCTCTTATGTATCTGTCTTTTTACACCATATACTGTTTTCTTTGAAAGCCTGAGTCATCTTAAGATGACAAGATCACCTGAGTTTCTCTCAGGGAAAACAATTGACAGGAATCAGGAAGACTAGAGGAATGGTCTCTTTAATGACACATTTGTAGGCAGAGAAGTTAGCAAATTCCTATTTCTGGAGATTAGGTTTTCCTTAAATACATATAAAGTGACAGGAGATTGCAGCCCTTTTATTTCTGTCATCACATAGGTGATGCAGGAGATGACCTCCCTTGTTCTGGAAGTAGCACACTAAATAGGAGCATCTCTTTACTCTCTCTGGCTTTCAGTGTATTATGATCCAGGAATGATGAAGATGAGCATAATTTTATTTGCAACCTGCTAAGCGTACAAAAATAAACTTTGCTTCCATGAGCCATTTGCTGCTTTTGTAGATACAGTGCATTTGGGTGGGAGTTTTTTTTTTTTTTTTGTAATGTACAGTCATGTCATTGTAGGACAGTATTCTACTTCTTAAGGCTTATAGGACATATTATGAAAAGTAACTGGTAAGCAGTTATTTTTATAAGAAAAACCTCTTATTTGTATGTTGCATATGAATGATCTATAATTGATTTCAGCATAGGTTATGCTTGTGGGAATAAATGTCGTGACCAAATTTATTAGATTCTCTTTTGGGTATGTAGATGTTACAGGATGGGAGAGATTGGATTTCAGTTCATTTTTATGATCTACTTGTTTTGCTTGTGTAATTTTGAAAACTTCTTGAAATAATTTAGGTGATGGGATAAGTTAAATACTTAAAACCTTTTGCATTTTGTTAGGATATTAGAATTCATTTCATCTTAACTGGTTTTGAATATATAAATATTAAAGTGTTCCAAAGGAGCTGCTACATTCCTTTTGTTGAATGCCATTTTTTTTGATAAATGAGTGGTACTTTTCAAAAAATGGATTTTAATGAAGATATCTGACTTTGAAAGATTTGAAAGAAAATTGACAGTGCTTGTATAACTCAATATTAAGTCTCCTTTTTACAGCTTTTTAAAACATGATTTTGGGGAAATGGAAATCCTTTAAAGTTTAGGCGACTTGTCTTATTAACTTGTGTTCTAGAGTTCCAGCTATTTGCTCTTAAAGCAATACTCTGATAGAGTTTTTTCCTTAAAAGGACATATGGACAACCTAAGAAGTATTAGAATAAAGTGGCATTGTATCCAGTTTTCAAGATGACTCAATTGATCCCAGTATCTTTTACTACAGCTCCATTTGTATAATAAATACTTAATGACTGCTTAAGGGGCCCCCTTCTTCTTATTATTTTTATTTTTTTCTGAAAGTAGTTAAAATGTTTTATAAATAGTCTTAGAATAATAGGGAGCATATTTAGGGACAAACTATATTTTAAATATTTGAGTCATACATAACTAAAAATATATTTGTCAAAAAAAGCTTAGTATACTTAGCTCCTAGATTTCTAACTAAAAGAAGTAAATACTGGCAAACAATATTCATTAAGTAAATAATGAATGATAGATAAGTAAAGCAGAATGACCTGTTTCCTAAGCGCTAGCAGAGATTTTAGAGGAGTTAGTATCAGATATTCAAATAATATCTACTGTGAGCAAGATACTGTACTAAGCACTGATTAAAAAATGCCAGTTTTATTCTTTATGATTCCTCATTACATTTAAATTTGTTATTTGATTGATAAAGTTAAGATTTAAACATGGAAAGGCTTCTTTGCAATAAGATTGAAAACTTCTTTGTCATTTAAGAAGTGTTAAATGGAGTCACACAGTTTTGGAGCTCTGAAGAACACTTGAACAATGATAGCAAATAAACTTTTTGTGCTGATTTGCATTTCAATGTCTGTATAATTTATGAATTAAGATAGATTAGTTCATAGTTCTGGAGGTGACACAGTCTCAGATGATTTGCTCTCTTATGTTTCTAATTTAAGTTAAAGAGGAATTGAAGGTAAGTGAAGGTAAGTGCAGATATACAGCATAAATAATATACTTAAAATTCAGGAAAAACAAATCAATAATAAAAATTTGGGAAAATAACTTATAGTTAACATTATAGCTCTTTTTATGTAATATTTAAAAAATGCTTTCTTACAAATTTATTTTTACCGTGCCTTTAAACATTTAATGATTATGCTAATTTTATTTTCCTATTTTCTTTCTTATTCTTTAATATAATTTAGCCCTCAAGTATTACAACCACTTGAATTTTCTATTCTCTGAGGTAGACATTTGCAGGTGATGAGTCAGATATTGAAAGGGAATGTGGCCTTTTGAGTTGTCAGTGTCTGGAAGCACAGCTGTGTGCTGGAGATCCTGGGCAGATAACCTATGAGAGAGTGTAGCCCTGTTCCTGTCCAATGCCTCCTCCCTTTCTGTTGTCCACTTACTCGCTGTTCTCGGCAGTCCTTCTGTGACACCGAAGTCTCACTGTTAACATTGCTTACAATTTTTGTGCTTTGGAAATTGCTGTTCTCTACAATATGAGACTAACCTACATTAAAAACAGTGGTTGTCTTCACTTTTGCTTTGCCCCAGTCCTTTAATAGAGTAAAATCTTCCTCAGTGTTTCTCTTAGGATCAGACGCACCTGGTCTGTAATCGACCTTCAGGTGGAATTGTAGTTTTGAGATAGTTACTGTTTAAATCCTCATAGACTTCTCTAGATAGATCCTACTGTCAGATTTGAAAACACTGATGTATTAATTCCCTCTCTTCACTCTATACTTAAAAACTCAGATATTCTTGTGCATATCTGAAGGAGGGGTCATATTTTATATCATTGAGTGAGGAATTTGTTTTGTGATATTAATAAGATGTTGATAGATGAGCGGGATTGGGTTACTTTCAACCTAATATGGGACACCTGATTTTATTCCTACATTTTTGTTCTCCTGTTACCCCTATTACCATCCTTTAGACTTTGAGACCAAAGAGTGATGAAGTGGCCAGGGTGGCTCTGAGGTTGCTGAGCCTCTCTTTTGGGGAGGATGGTGACTAGCTGTGTGAATATTTGGAAAGATAGGAATCTCTAGAATAGCTTCCTTGGTCCTGTTGGCTCCTTTGAGGCTCCCTTGTATTTCCTGCCTTAAAACTAGTAGCATACTTCACTTGAATTGCTTTCAGCCATCACTTAGGATTTTTCCCAGGTCATAGTTGAATTCAGTGTAAAGGTTTCTTCCTTATCTCTCTGTCCTTTTAAAAAATAGGAATATAGAAATTTTAAAGTATTTTAGGGAGTTTTAGTTAGAAAATTGTCTAAAAATCTCCATGTCTCTTTCCTCTTCTCCCTTTTTAAAAATTTGGAGTAGAATTCCATACTGAGAAATATATTTTTGCCAAATCCACCAGTTCATTTCATCCAGGGACTGAGTGTCAGGCAGGGTATTTGGTCTTAAAGAAGGACACTAGGTGATTGTCAGAGCAGGAACCAGTTTAAGCATTGCAGAAAGGCAAGCTAAGAAGAGTTGGCATGAAGGGTTGAGTAGTGTGTAGGGAAAAAGCTGAAAATATGCTTAGAAAGGAAAACCTGGTCCAAAGGTTGACAGTGGGGGAGTAGTTTCAAACTACAGGGTTCCTTATGAGGACATTTCTAATAAATATGATATGTACTAGGACATTCTACTTTGATTTTGGTTAAGATGACTAACCTTGAGTCTTATTTTAAGGAAACCTAATGACAAATACTACTTTGTGAATTTTAAATATTTGACACATTCAAATTTTCATTTTAAAAATAGATTTTAATTTTGATTAAATAAAAATGGGCTTGTAGTAATTTGGCTTTATATTTGAAATTTTAAGCTTTTTGTTATGGAAAATTTTAAACATATAAACAGAATTTAATGAAGCCTCATGTAATATTTGGTTTGGCAGTTATAAAAAGTATGGCCAGTTTTCTTCCATTGCTCACTCCCATACCTGCTCCCCATATCCCAGGCATCACATCTATTTTAAAATTAAACATACGTTTTTGAAATTAAATGAAGTCCTAACCTATTGCAGTCCTACATATGCTCGTAAAGTTCATTAGTTTCTTTTTTTACTTAAAGATATATTATCATTTCTTTATTGAAATACATGAACATTATATTTCAATGATTATATACCCTAAGAAGCCTGCCCTTAGTATTTTGTGTGTGCCACTTCAGGAATACAGGGAACAGTTCTGGGAAATAAGTGTTTTGTGCATTTCATTGCAAATAGCCATTTCGTTAGGATGGTATTAACACAGATGCCTTCTTTTCCAGTGGACTGCTACTTTAAAAAACAAAGCTCATTTAAAATAGCTTCTGAGTTAAACTCTGATTTTTCAGTTATAATCCATTTGACATAGCCTATAAAATTATACTTCATGTACTTTTTGTATGATTCGTACATATCACAAATGCAAGGATTTTGTTTCTAATTGATGAGTAGAAAAGGAATCAGCTGCTCTTAATTTGTTCATGGTGCATACATACTGAAAGGCTTTGGTATGGTTAAAACATCCTTTTGCACATTTGCCTGCCTTTATGAAAACTGTGATTCATTCAGAGAACTTAACATTTGCTTATGTGCAATATCTCTTCTTTGATATTTCCTAATTCTCAGCTGTGTTCCCTAATGGATCTTTTATCTAGTGTCTGGGCAGCATAATGTGAATGGGATAAAATGTCAGTTATTCCATAGAGTTGCATTCTTCTTTTATTATTGAGTCACAATTTTTATTATGTCTTAGGTTTGTTTATTTAGCTAATCATTCATTATATACTTAATGCTAGAAGATAATTTCACTTAACCCTAGCCATTTATTTCAGCTGCAAATGTTATAAATAAAAATATGGAAAACATATTCACTCTATGTCTATATAATTTTTTCAAGTTTTGACTGTAATGTTTTTGTAATTGCTCTCCATACTGGATTCTTTAGCTGATCTATGGAGGGAGCTGATTTTGTCTTAAGTATATTTTTAGTAAAGATGTTCAGAGTGTAAGAAATCTGTTAAGTAAGCCTGGCAGTCTTGTTTCTGTGAGTTATCTTTTTGTCTTAGGTTTTTGTTTTGTAAGATTGTTGCCAAAAAATCGTTTCTTTCTTTTCTTTCATTTAGCTTTTGGACCAGTAGAGCTGCTGTTGGCTATTTTTGTGTCTAATTTTTATACACTCATTGAGACATTTTACTTCTGTGTTACAAATGTATTGCTAGTAAAAAAAAGTCAAATGTCTTAGCTCTTTCATGTGATCTCTATGAAATTTCCTCCTTTCACACTTTTCTGTTTTTATACAGGTCCTCATGCTGATACCGCCAGCGGATGCCAGAATTTGCAGTGTGGTTTTCGAGCCTGCTGCCGCTCTGGCGAATGACCCTTGACTCCTGACTTTGTCTACTTCATTTAGCTGAGCAGGCTTCCTTTCATGCACTTTACTTATAGCACATTTCTTGTGTTAACCATCCCTTTTTGAGTGTGACTTGTTTTGGCCCCATTTCTTACAGTCTCAGAAATCTTAATTTACCAGTCAATTGTACAGTGTTGTTTCTCTTGCAAATCATATTTTTGTTTTAGAAAGGGATTAGATCTTTTCATGAGGGTGAGAACAGTTTTATCAGTTTTCTTTTAAATGGAATGCTTTGAAAAGAATGTCACTAATGCCATGCCATTTAAAGTATTTTTTAGATTGAGTTTTAAAGTCAATGGGGATTATTGGTTCTCTTTATATATAAACACTGTACCAAGCTTTGCAGATCTTTTCAAACATACATTTTTGAAGTTTTATTTTCAGAGATTGCACATTTGAAAACCAGTCTTTTTTCCATAATGTTTCCTTTATTTGAACAATTCACAGAGGGCCAATTCAAACATACCCACATATAAGGTTCTTTAAGAAAATAGAATAAATTGGCTTCTTGGTGTTAGCTCAGTGAGCTGGCAAAGTACCAATGTATTTGTATTTGCTTTCTTCAAATACTCTTGGTTCCTGCCACTGTCCCTAAATTGTCAAATTTGGGAGGGATTTTTAAAAATTCCACAATCATTTGAAGAAATGTATCAATAAAACCTACTTTGAGGACTTTACCAAATAAATTTTTTGGTGTTTTGATTTCATTAGAAACCTCAATTCAAGATTATATTAGTGTAAAATAGGACTAACTAAATATTTTCTTTTGAGCTCCCATGAAATCATGATACTGGCAATTTTAGATACCTAATTTTGTTGAGTTGAATTGCCTTTTTAAAAAATTAATTATGCAATAGTCAGAGTTTGAATGTGTATGCCTTTCTTCATTGCTGTGTGAAAAGACAATGGGAGTGGGGACGTATCATTCAGAAAGGCACATATTGAGTCAATTTTACATAATGCTATATATAATTTTATGTCCTGAAGAAAAGAGTCAGCAGTATGCCATCTACTTTTGGAAATGCATGCAAGGCTGTGGAAGGAGGAGTTAATCTTGCAGTCTTGTTACTTGTGGTCCTAGGTATTCTTTTGTTTGTTTCATTGAGAGATAGGAAGAGTAGGAAAGGTATATATGATAGACAAGTTTCAGTTCAGGCAGAAGACTTTGTTTTAGACAGAGCTGTCTAAAGATGAACAAAGAGGGGCAGCCTGGGTGGCTCTGCAGTTTAGTGCAGCCTTCAGCCCGGGGCCTGATCCTGGAGATCCAGGATCGAGTCCCACATCGGGCTCCCTGCATGGAGCCTGCTTCTTCCTCTGCCTGTGTCTCTGCCTCTCTCTCTCTCTCGGTCTCTCATAAATTAAAAATAATAATAATAATAAAGGTGAAAAAATAATCATCTGATGAGAATATGAACAAGGAGACTCCACCCCGTTTTAAGTCTCAACTAATATTTTAATTAAACACTCCAGGGGAGATGGAGTTGGGTGGAGGCTGCTCTCTGATGGCTCTCCTGAAGTTGTACCTCCTGTCATAATTGACACTTGGAAAACGTTTCTTGCGTGTGAGACAAGGCAGCTGTGTGAGCAGACTATCTTACCTTCAGAGCTTGTACTTCTTAGGTATAAATAGTCTTGCCTTTTGTGGGACTGTGGCACCTAGCCTTCTCCTTCAAAAGTCTGGCCTAAGCACAAAGTAAGAAATGATTTTTTCTTTTTCCTTTTTTTTTTTTTTTAAGATTTTATTTATTCACGAGAGACACACACACAGAGAGGCAGAGACATAGGCAGAGGGAGAAGCAGGCTCCATGCAGGGAACCTGATGTGAAGAAATGATTTCTTGATTCCCTTACAGAACTTGAAAGGAAATATAAGCTTAGGGAGCACTTATGGTCCGAAGTTTCATTTTGTAAGGTTGATTGTCCTGTAGCTACTGTGTTTGTTTCCTTAAGTGTTTAATAAAGTGTATTTGAAAAGTTCATATCAGGGACTATTTCAAGAAAACAAGCTACAAGAATTTTTCTGAGTGAGTCCAACCAGCCCCATACTTCATCTTATCTGTATTTACATGAATTGTAAGTAAAATTACTCATCTATACTCCTGGCCCTGAGTTATCAGGTGAGGGAGGACTCAAGTTTATCCTCCCTGTAGTCACAAAACACTATAATATATTGGGGCGAGAAATTCTTATAATGACTCAGTAGTGTTTCAGGAGTTGACTTAAATGTTACTCTTTTAAATTAATTAATTTGAGCAGCTAATTTCCTCAGGGGTACCAGGTGATTGAGGTGCCTCCTTTTTGCTTTGTCCTATGCTACTTGATATTAGCAAACCATTAAATAAGACCTGGCAGTCTTGGACTACACTGACTGCACATCATCATGTGGAGACTCACTACTCTCTACTCTCCCTCTCCTTCTAGTTGCATGGGGAGACCAGACAACATAATTTATACTTAATTTTGATACACTAACTTCAGGGTATAGTCTTTGATGAGACACTACAAATACTTGGTTTATTTTATTTATTTTTAAAGATTTTATTTATTCATGAGAGACAGAGAGAGAAAGAGAGAGAGAGAGAGAGAGAAAGGTAGAGACACAGGCAGAGGGAGAAGCAGGCTCCATGAAGAGAACCTGATGTGGGACTTGATCCCAGGACTCCAGGATCACGCCCTGGACCAAAGGGAGGCACTAAACCGCTGAGCCACCCAGGGACCCCCCCAAATACTTGGTTTAAATTTGCCGTGGGATTTGTGATTGATTTAGTGCGTTATTGGAATTATTTATTCTTAGAATAAAACACAAGTTACGTGAACTGCCTTGGGGTGCCTGACAGACATCAGGTGCTCAGTGCTGGGCAGTGTTCTAAGTACCTTATACTTACATATACTGACTTGATTAAACTGTGAGAGGAAGGAAGGAGTGTGATCATTTTGATTCTGTATATGGGGAAATAAATAGCAGGAAGGTTAAGTAACTTGTCCATGCATGGTACTCTGTAATGACGAGGTATTGCCTGGTAATGACTCTTACAGGTCAGTCCTTGAGCTCTCTCTCTTGAAGAGTCCCTAATTGAGGTATCAGAGGCATGCCAACTCCTAATTATAATATAATCTGATAGAGGATGGCTTAAGGGAATAAAGTAAAAGGTGAAAGTTTTTGCCTAATTTGGTCCCTCTGGCTTTATGGTTTTTTTTTTTTTTTTTTTTTAAGTGAGATCGTATTCCAGCTATGTTCTCAGCTGGAGTCAGTTTATCCCTAGAGGACAATAGACAATGTATGGAAACATTTTTGGTCGTCACAGTTTGGCAGAGGGAAAGGATGCAAATGACATGTAGTGGGTAGAGATCAAGGATGCTGCTAAACACCCTCTAATGAACAGGTCAGCCATCCATAGCAAAAAATCACTTGGCCCACAATGTCAGTAGTGCCTCTGTTAAGAAACCCTGCTTTTTAATGTATTTCTATTTTGTGTACATTTTTCCATGTCAGCACATAGATTTAATACCTTTTAGTGACTTAGTGTGGTAGTACCTGTGTTTGTCTTAATCTGTTTGGGCTGGTATAACACAATACTATACACTGGGTAGCTTAAACAACAAACATTGACTTCTGCTATATCTGGAGGCTGAGAAGTCAGGGGTAAGGTTCTGGCAGATGTTTCTGGTAAGGGCTTGCTTTCTGATTTGCAGAGGGCTGTCTTCTCATTGTATCCACACATGGCCTGAAGAAAGGAAGCAAGCTCTCTACTGTATTTTTACAGTAGCATTCATCCCAACACCAGGCCTCCACTCTCATACCTAATTCCCTCCCAAAGGACCCATCTCCAAATACGATTACATAAGGGATTTGGGTTTCAAGGTAGGAATTTTGTGGGAGACACAAACATTTAGTCCATAGCAATGTCTTAGTTTTTTAAATGACTTTCCTTTGGGGGATGTTTAAACATACCCCCCTCCCAATACTATATTGTTTCAATAGGATTATGTGAGATATATATGGGCACTTTGTGTACATAGCGCATGTTTGTTCAGTATTTCTAAAGGATAAGGTCTTACAAGATGTTTGGTGTTAATTCTATATTGCAAAATTGTTCCTGCTTCCCCCAGAGAAGTTGTGTTATTTTGCTGGGTCTTAAAAGTATGGTGGGTATTCTGTTGGACAGGCAAAGAAGGAGGGCATTCCAAGTAGAAGGTAAGTACAAAGGCATAGACGTGGGGTGCCCACTTTTTTTTTTTTTATGACACAATCAGTCATAACTTGATAAATCTTTTATTTTCGCCTTTACATTTCCCTCCCAGGCTGCCTGATGTCTCTGTCCCCACCCAACTCTGGAGGCAGCCTGACCCCATCTTGTGCTTTTTATCGGGGGGATGGAGAAAGGGGGCCAGTGGTAAGCACTGTACCTTTATAGAGCTTGTAAACCTGCACCAGAATAGGGGCCAACCCCTCATCCCACCAGCTGGGTCTGGCCAGGAGATGGGCTCTGGGCAGCTCCTAACCTCCCTGGAGACCCGGAGCCTAAGGACAAGAGCAGCCATCCCCACCCCCTCCACTCAGGACTTGGAAAGGAGGGGGATGGGAAGCGTATAAAGACCCCCAGAGGCACCTGTGAGGGGGAACTCTGGGAAGCCTCAATGGAATGTGGGGTCAGAGTGGCAAGAGACAAGACCGACTACTAAATACAAACTTATTTTGAAAATAATGATAGTTTTATTTCATTATTTACAAATAATTTATGTGATCAGTATCACTTAAAAATCTCCTCATACCTTACAGTTTTTACATGATAAAAAAAGTATACAATGAAAAAATTACCTGTTGCGTATAAGGGAGGCAACATAAATCCAGACAGACAAAACATTTTTGGGGTATGGGTGGATATATACAGCTAAAGCAAATTCAACATTAGGAACATCAATATTATGTACTCCGGTGCTATACACTGCTTCAATTAAAGGCTTCAGTTCAGAATAGGGCATGTGAAGGGGAAATCCAGAGAACTGAAGGAAAAGAACAAAACAAAACAAAACAAAAAAAAAACAAGACTTGTAGTCATTAGTGAAGCTTGAAGATTTCATTGTATTTTTTTCCTCACATGCAATTCTTAATATTCTTGTCTTTCTTCTGCACCTTGAAATCGTTTATTTAGTTCTGCTTTCCTATTCAGCTATGTAGTAGCAATACAGAAAATGGAGGGAGGCCAAATGTCTTTTTTGTTCAATTGCTAGTGTATTGACTTGGTGTATAAGACAGCTGTTAGCACCCAGCCGCCCTCCACTGTTCCCTTCCCTCTGCCTGATAGTCTCTAGTTTGCATAGTAACTCACGTGATTTCAGGGATCTGGATTAATGCTAATCAACACATTACATTCTATCCCATGGCCACAGTGACTGATCTATGGGCTTGTGATAAAAGTGAGTCCCAGGAAACCTGCTAGGAATGATGGCACACAGATGTGCTCTCCTGCTTTGGACAACATGTGTGCAGATGTGAGTCCTGCCTGGAGCTGTTCCACCCGTTTTATTCCATGAAAATGAGCCTGAGGACGGTACCATCACACGGAGGAGGGCAAGTTGGGGAAGACTTACAGAAGAGTGGTACAGCTCTGACAGCTACTTACCTCTAATATTTACTGAAATAAGCCAATAAATTCTTTTCATTGCTCAAGCCTGTTTGAATACATTTTTTGTTACTTGATGACATCCTAGCTGAAAAACTCATTTTTTTTTTTTTTAAGATTTATTCATTTGTTTTAAAGACAGCAAGTGGGGAGGGGCAGAAGGAGAGAATCCCCTAGCAGACTATGCACTGAACGCAGAGCAAGGCAGGGCTTCATCCCAGGACCCTAAGATTAAGACCTGAGCTGAAACCAAGAATTAGACTCAGCCAACTGAGCCACACAGGCACCCTTGAAAACCTAGTTGAGTCACTGAATAGAATTAAATGTCCAGGGACACCTGGGTGGCTCAGTGGTTGAGCGTTTGCCTTTGGCTCAAGCTGTGATCCCAGTCCTTCTGCAGGGAGCCTGGTTCTCCCTCTGCCTATGTCTCAGTCTCTCTGTATCTCTCATGAATAAGTAAATGAAATCTTAAAAAAAAATTAAATGTCCAACTTGACGTAACACTGTTTAGCCAACAAAGTTTACTGTTTTGAGACTTTATTCTAGGTTTTATTATCTAGCTATATGATGTGAACACAGCACTACCGACAGGCAGTGGAGAGGACATGCCTAATGAGAGTTTTTCTTAGCTTTGAGAAGCAGTTATTATAAATCATATCCTTAAAATTGACCAAGAATGGTTGGTTTCACCTTTATGTACAGTTGACTCTAATATGATTTAGCCAGATGTTTTAATTGTATTTAATACTCTTGCAATGCATTTTATTAAAGATATTTTTCGTTGCCTAGTCTTATAGCATTTTCAGTTTATGGAGGCATTTTGCTGTTTAATAATAGCTTAATCACTGAGATTTGAACTTTTAATTACATCTTTTACTCTATGCTGCTTCATCTATGTATTTGGACAGCCAAGTAGGTATTTTGATTCTAAAAGTGTGTTACCAGGCAATTTCCAATTTGAAATGAAATCCACAGGTTCAGTTTAGAGCCATTTGTACTTACCCGGTAGTCTCCCAGCTGTTTGAGCAGCTCTGCTCTATGGTCATCTTCTACATCTTCTCCTCGACTTCTTTCTAACACAGGTAAGAAGTGTCGTAGCGCGGAGGTACAGTACCTGTTCCATCTAGTCAGATGGCGTGGCCTCCAGTCCATGATTTTTTCTTTCAGTATTTTTTCAATCCTGTTTATAAAAATAACTCTATTTTTTGCTGGTTTGACTTTTCTCTTATAAACAATGATATGGTTTGTATGCAGTGGGGATTCGGGTGGAGTTGTCATTCACTACACGTAGTTTATGTTGAAAGCCTTAAATATTTGTAGGGCTTTTATTGCTGCATATTGATTCTTAACCCTGTGCTGTGACTTCTGTTTATGAGGTTCTTTTTCTGAATTTCTTTAAGACTGTTCTTAGAATATCCATCATCACTAAGCTTTATGTCCTATAGATCCAGTACCTATCATTAGGTACAAAGCAGGATATCAAAAATTAAGTGGCAAACACAGAATAAAGGAAAATGTCATTTGTTGAGCCTTTATTTACCAGGTACTGTGTAAAATCCTTTCTGTTCATTTTTATTTAATCTTTTTTTTTTTTTCATTTTTATTTAATCTTAACTGTGACTCCTGAGGGGATCTTGTCCCAATCTTACTTATGTGGGGACAGCTTGAGGTAGGATAAGTGACTTAACAATGGCAGGGGATGTGAGGTTTGAGTTGAAACCCTGCCAATTCTAAGGCCTCTCATGCATCCCTAACCAAATGCACAGATTTAGAGATCCATCCAGCTCCTCACTGCTTAATAGCTGCAGGATCTCCTTCTCATTTGGCACATAACACATGTTTGTCCTGGGTTTCAAGACAGTCTGAGCAAGAGTATGATTGAATTGCCATGCACTTCATCAATGTTGGGTAGATAAATAATGTGGGTCTAAGTAATAGTATCCTGAAACTATCTGAAGAAACAAAGACTTTTTCGAGAATTAGTAGTTCTAGGTCAGTACCTCTAGTAGGGCTTTATTTAAAGTTTGAAATTGAGAATAATTTGGAGTTTTCTAGTAATATCTTAGAAAGGGTCACATTTATCCTTGAGTATTTGACATGCTGCTCTTTACACAGCTTGATATAGTAGAAAGGGCAGACTTTAAAATCAGATCTGACTCGGCTCAGAAGCCCCCTCTAACACTTAACAAGTAAGTTGACCTCTTTGAACCTTGGTTTCCACATTTGCAAAACTGGAAAAGTAAAGTTTTGTTTTACATGATTATAAGGATCATGGGAACTCTTCCCAGCCTTCTCCTTGTGTTAGGTTTATAAACTAGCTGAAGTTCAGTAAGCCACTAATTGGACAAAAGAGGCATATTAAGCTGAGGATTATGGTAAGTCTGAATAAGGCCTATAATAACATGATGCTGAGCTCTAACCTGAGGTGAAGTTTTGGGAGAACTACCTATCATTGCTGAAGGTCACTTCTGTTTGTTCCACACTGTACTGTTGCAAAGGTCTCCCTTTGAGCTGCAGGATTTAGAGATCAGATCTGTATTTTGTATCTCTCTATAAACATGAATTAAAGTTTTAATTGCTCAAATTATTAATCCAGGCCAGGAACCGTTCAGTTTTGGTATTACACTTCTAGTGACAGATTGCATGTGGATTTAAGGGTATCATATGACCTGTCTTGTAGCTCAGCTGCAGCCGCTTTGTCTGTGCGCTGGTAAATTAGTTCTTCTGGCTATGAAAGAGAAAATAGTTCAGAAATTCTAAGAATCACACTTAATTTGAATAACTTTCTAATTCTTTTCTAAATCTTTTAAAAAATTGTGAAATCTCAGACATTCATTCAGATACAGAGCATAGTATAATGGATACCAGTGTACCCATGAGCCATCTTAAGTACAATATCACAAAGAAATTAAAGTGCTGTGTAATTTCCTACCTCTCTCACCATAGAAGTAGCTACGACTTGAATTTATTTTTTAGCACTTTTATTCAACATATATCTACGGTGGGCCAGGCATTTTTTATAGGTGATAGAGATGTGGCCATGAATAAAATCACTGCCTCCTGATGTGTACATCATAGTTGGTGGAGATTAGCAAGTTAATAAAATGTATTTATGATTTTATTATATATCTATGTATCCCCAAACAATGTATTATTTTGGTTTGGGTGTTTTGTAAACTTTATGTCTTTTCTCTTTTCTTTTCTTTTCTTTCTTTCTTTCTTTTTTTTTTTTAAGATTCTATTTATTCATGAGAGACAGAGAGAGAGAGGCAGAGACAGGCAGAGGGAGAAGCAGACTCCATGCAGGGAGTGTGATGCAGGACTCAATCCCAGGACCCGGGATCCCGACTGAGCCAAAGGCAGATGCTCACTGAGCCACCCAGGCGCACCCCCCCCCCCCGCTCCCCCCCTTTTTTTCCAAGTATAGTTGACACACAATGTTACACTGGTTTCAGGTGTACAATGTAGTGATTTGACAAGTCTGTTTATGTAATTTTATCCTGTGAATATGCAGATTGCCTTTCTCCCTTAATAGAGATAATAACATCCACATTTTTAGAGTGCTAAGATTTATTAATGTTTCACTTGTGTAGCTACTATAAAATATTCCAGTATGTACTCTACATAATTTGTCCCTTCTGTAATTCCAGTTCTTAGGCTGTTATAAACAATGTTTCTATGAAAAATCTTATATATGTCACCTTGACACATGGAAGAATTTCTCTAGGGCACTGTTTTTTTTAAACCTCTTTTTGGAAAGGTCTGGATCACAGTAAAAAGTATACCTCATATTATACACTTACTGTACACATACACAGATACATATATAGCTAACAAATTTAATAGAACCCTTACTAAACAATTTTCACACTTATTAAAATCTTAACACTGGTCAGGACCTTCTAAATTAATTTTATGAGATCATGCCCTGCGGTTTGATTTCATGTTTTAATAGCAGTCATGAAATTTAGTCATTTAGTGAATTGAGACTAGCATTTAAGAATATATTCTAATGTACTTTTTAAGTCATGAGGTTCATTTTTTTCCCCCACACATATATATACTGGTTCATGATATGGTGGTAATTTCTTACTGTGAGTTGGGCTCAACTAAGTTTGAAAAATATTATTTTTGACTGAATAGTAGAATTCAGGGTAAAAAACATATCTGGCTATCCAGTATAATGATCTCAAATTCCTTACTTCTTTGCATATATAATTAACAGAAAGGGAGAGAGGGGCAGAGGGAGAGGGAAGAGAGAGAATCCTAAGCAGGCTCCTTACCCAGCAAGGCAGCCTACCTGGGGCTCCATCTCACAACCCTGAGATCATGACCTGAGCCAAAATCAAGAGTTGGACACTTAATTGACTGAGCCACTCAGGCACCCCTTTGTCTATATGTTAATAAAAGAATTATATACCTGAATACTGGAAAGGCCAGGATATGGAAGGCTTCTTGAAAAGAAAGATTTCCATAGCTTGGGTTTGGTGACATCAAAATTTATCCGTAGTGGGGAGTCGTATCGTTGAGTATTAAACCAAATCTAAAAAAGACAAGACTATATTAGCATATATGGCAGCAGATGTTTGTGTGTTTGTGTGTGTGTGTGTGTGTGCACGTGCATGCGTGCATGTATGTATAGAGGAAGCAGAAAGCAAGAGGACACACAGATTGCCTTTTTTTTCACATTTTAATTTGTAAAACCTGCATTTTATAATCCGAGGTATCATAAAATTGTCATTGGTCATTTTTTCAAATTTTTCATATCTGAAGTTGAGGTGCACCTTACCACTGATAATAAGTTGATGAAATAAGATAGTTCCTGATAAGATTAAAAATTTTTAGAAGATAGACAAAGCTATTCCTTTCTTAGTCTGGCTTTCCTAACTGTACTTCCTAACCTCCCAATTGAGTTATATGTCTACCTCTTTGCTTCCACAGCAAAGAGGAATCTCTGTAATAGATTACAGGAATCTGTAATCTCTGAATAGCACCTTCCCTGCTGAGGAATGTAGTAAATTGGTTCTGGAGTCAGGCCATTTTTATTTGAATTCTGGCTCCTATATTTATTAACCATATGATCTTGGATGATTTATTTAACTTCTTTATACTTCATTTTCCTCCTCTATGAAACTGGGATAATAGTACCCACCTCAAGGTTGTTGAGCAGATTAGTTAATTCATCTATACCCCTTGGAACAGTGCCTAGAACATAGTAGGTTTCCCAATAATTGTTAGCTAATTTATTACTATTATTTGTGCTTATCATTGTTAATAATTGCCTGTCCATCCATCTGCCATCCTCACTAAATATTACATTGTTGTCTTGACATTTGCCCTGTGCCTTGTTCACCTATTTTTAGCATTTAGCATAGCTTCTGGCACATAGTAGGCATATTGAATGACTGTGTGCATCAGTGATAAATTTGTCCATTCAACACATTTATCTAGTATTTACTATGTTTGGGCTCAGTTTCAGTCCCTAGAGATAAAATAATGAAACAGAGTTCCTACCCTTATGCAGTAGCTAGTGAGAAGATAATGTGAACAAATAAATAAATATATGGGATTTCAGATGATGTTAAATGATACAGTAGATTGTATCACTGACCTGAGTTCTTCCTGCCTTCCTATACCTACACTTTTTGCCATGTTACTTTAGAGTTCCTCCCACTAAAAGGGTTGAAATGTATTTCCCTGCTCCTAAATGTTTGGCCAATAGAATGAAATGGAAGTGTTAGTGTGTAACTTCTGATCTAAGCCTAAGAGGCTTTGTGTTTCCCTGCTTGCCTTCTTGTGCTTCTGCTATTGTCACTGCTGAGTCCCAGAATAAACATACATGAAGCAGAGCTGTTCCAGCTGACCCAGAGAATCATGAGAATAATTGTTTTAAGCCATTTAGTTTGAGGATGGGTTTTTACTATCTTTATTGTGGCAACAGCTAACTTATACAAGAGCTGTGGAGAAAACATGGGAAGAGATGAAATTTCAGGATCAGTAGGGAAATTCTTGCTGGAACAATGACGTTTGATCAGAAATGCAAGAAGTGAGGGAGAAATTAGGAAGATATCCAGTAAGGGGAAAGGTCATCTATGAAGGGGAAAGAGCAAATGCAAAACTTGCTTGATGTGTTGAGGAAGATGGTAGCTTTAGAGGAGTGAGCAAGTTAGAGCAAGTAAGAGATGACATCAGTGGAGGATGCGGGTGGTGGAGGGAGCAGGATGGCTGTCAGGTTATAAAAGGCCTTGTGAAGTATTTTAAAGATTTAGGCTTTGATTTTAGAGTGAGCTAGGAAGCAATTGGAGTACTTTAGGTGGAGGAGTGACATAGTCTGCCTTTCATTTTAACACTAATATAAAGAATATTATAGTCTGCTTTGAGACTAGACCGAAGAAGGTAAGGGCAAATAGTGAAGTCTCCAGTTAGGGGGCTATTTTCAAATAATCCAGGTAAGAGGTACAGTAGTGTGGACCAAATCAGTAGTGAAATTGGTCAGCTATGGTCAGATTCTGGATATACTATGAAACCAATAGAATTTGCTGATGAATAGGATGTGGGAGAAAGAGGAATCAAAGGTGACTCCAAGGATTTTGGCCTAAGTAACTGGACTGATGGAATTGCCCTTTATTGAGATAAGAAAGACTGCAAAGGAAATTGGGAGCTCAAGTGTGGGCACGTTGAGTTTGAGATACATGTCTGATATCTATATGAAAATGATGGGTACATAGTTGGATATTTGAGTCTGAAGTTCTGGGAGCTAGGTGAGCTAGAGATACACATTTGGGGATCATCAGCATTTATGTTTCTAGGGAGGAAGTGTAGATAGAAAAGATGTTTGATGAATTTGAACTTTGAAGTTCTGATTTTTTGAATTTGGAGAAATAACAAAAAAAGCAGCAAAGGATACAGAGGAGTGATAGCCAGGTTAGGGAGGCTTTGATACTTGTAATTCAAATTGTGAAATTGTTTAAAGAAGGCAAGGTCTTTAAGGACTACAATTTGGATAGAGGGTAGGGAATATGCAGAAAAATTGTGGAAAATAGTGCTGGAAAAAGTTGAGGTCAGATTATATAGGACTTTGAAATCTGAGGCAAGAAGTTTGTTCTTAAATCTGTATGTAGTGCGGTCCCTCCAATACTTTTTGAGCCATAGAATGATGAAGCCCAATGTTCATAAACTTAATCAGGTATCAGTACACCAAATAATGGATTGAGTTGGAGAGACTATTTAGTTGGTTACTTACAGTAATGCAGGATAAAACAATAATGGCATGGCCTAGAAAACAACAGGTAGAATCTATATGATTTGGTATCTGTTAATAGCATTGAAGTAGGAGGTTACAGTAACGGAGAGAGAAAATCAAGGATTCTGAGGTGTGAATCTGGGTAACTGACATCCGTAGAAACAGAAACCAGGAGGAGGAGCTTGTTTTGGAGGCAAGGGGGAAATGATCTGAATTTTGGATGTGCCAAGTTTGAGATTTTTGTAAAAAGATTTATTTATTTTATACATATACAGAAAGAGCAGGCACATAAGCAGTGGGAAAGGGAGAGGGAGAGAGAGAATCCTTAAGCAGACTCCTCAGGGATCACAGAGCCCAACGCAGGGCTCTATCCAAGGACCCTGAGATCATGGCCTGAGCTGAAACTAAGAGTCAGCCACCCAGCTGACTAGACACCCAGGTGCCCTCAAGTTTGAGATTTTGATAAAGCATTTGGGTGTCTCGCAGACAGTTGAAAATTCAGGATCCAAAGAAAGATTCTGGGGCTAGTGAAAGGATTATAACTTCTCTGCCAGGATAGCCTAGATAGAGTTACAATTAATAATAATAGGTGTGGTCCTGCAAGAAATCTAAATATAGAATCTTCAGGAATATTGACTTTTAAGGGGTCGAAGAAGAGCGAGTGAAAGAAACCTAAGAAACTCTTCCAGAGAAAATGTAAACCAAACATTCCTTTATCTGTAAACCAATTGGGAAAGTTTTTTTGTTTTTTTTTTTCATAAAGAGGTTATTAGTCATGTTATGCGCCATAGGAAAGGAGAAGAGAGGGAAGATGAGAGTAAACCTTTGGAGTTATTTATCTATTAGTAAAACAATGGTACCTCTCAGGTACCTCTCAGAGTTGAATTTCTATAGGATGGTCAGGGAAGAGGAGCTAGATTTTTAAAAGGGTTAAAGTCTGAGTTTACTGAGAACATAGAAGCAGGGGATATAATTAGTAATTGAAGAACTTTGGAAGCAAAGGAAAGAGAGGAGATGGTAATTCAAGGTTGGTAGAAGCATACAAGCACACCTCTGAGATATTATGGTTTGGTTACAGACCACTGCAATAAAGTGAATATTGCAATAAAGGAAGTCAAATGAATATTTTGGTTTCCCAGTGCGTATAAAAGTATATTTATAATATACTGTAGCCTATTTAGTGTGCAATAGCATTATGCCTAAAGAAACAATATATATACCTTAATTTTTTTAAGGATTTTATTTATTCATGAGAGACACAGAGAAGCAGACACACAGGCAGAGGGAGAAGCAGGCTCCATGCAGGAAACCTGACACAGGACTCCTGGCATCATGCCCTGATCCAAAGGCAGATGCTAAACCACTGAGCCACCCAGGCATCCCATATATAGCTTAATTAAAAGTATATGGCTAAAAATGCTAATCATCATCTGGGCTTTCAGCGAATTATCATCACAGATTATCATAACAAATATAATGAAAAAGTTTGAAGTATTGCAAGAATTACCAAAACATGACACAGAGACGTGAAGCGAGCAAATGCTGTTGGAAAAGGGTACGGACTGATTTGACTGGCACAGAGTTGCCATAAAATGTTCATTTTGTAAAAAAAAACACAGTGTCTGTGAATATGATGAAGCATAATAAATTGAGGTATGCCTGTATTTTGGTACTGTTGCACTTCCAAGCATATCAATAGAGAAAAAATGTAGGGGCAAGTTGGAATAATGAGTAGAGGCACGTCTTGGAATAAGAGTGAAGACACAAACATGGGTAGAAAGGGGAGACACTTCTTTCCTGGCAAAGGACTATAGGAGAAGAAAGGCTGACAATCCAGAGAGGTTGTGTTTGTGGAGCAGAAGGCAGTGGAGATTCTACAGTCAGTATCAGGCCAACTAGGCAAGTGTGAGGTCCTCTACCAAGAGAGGTTAAGGCTTAGAGCAGGTTCGGAACAGGTGCCATGAAGAATGCCCAACATCGTGAACTGTTGTGCTTCTTGTTAGTGAGGAGGAGGGGTCTTTCTTCCTCACAAAACCTGGGCTTTATGTAATTAGTCAATCACACAGTAATTGTTTTGAGAACTAATAATAATTTAGAGAGAGAATGGAATTATTTGAGGTCTTTTTCAATGCCTGTCGACTCTGCTTGATTCCAAATGGCCTTCACATGGTTCTCCAAACAGGAGGAGCTAGCAGCTTATTCACGATTATGATAATGCTTTTAATTTAAGAATGGTACTCCACAATGCTCTTCACACTTGTAATAAATAATAGTTGCCATTTGCTGAACACCTATGAAAACCAGGTGCTTAGCATATATTATCTCTAATTTTTAGCAGTAACCGAAAAGAGTAGATTAGTGATATGTATGTATGTATGTATGTATGTATTTCACACAAATGGGGAGGGGCAGAGGGAAAGAGAGAATCAGACTCCATACTGGGTTTGGACCCTGATATGGGGCTTGATCTCATGACTCCAAGACCATGACCTGAACTGAAAATAAGAGCTAGGTGCTAAACTGACTGAGAGACCTAAGAACCCCTAGACTAATGATCTTTACAGTAGGGTGCACACACCAGAGGAGAAAGTATTAGATTTCCTAATTCTTTTTTATTTTTAAGAGCTTTTTTTCTGTGTATAATGTAATAATATGTTGATGCACAATAAAAATATATAATTTATAAACAGAAATACATATATTGGGGATGCATGGTCAAGTGATTTGTTTTCTGAAAGATCAATGAAGATTAAAAGTGAAAGTATGAAAAACACCATACAAGTAGAAGCAAGACAAAACTGGGGTAGCAATACTTATATTGGAGGGGCACCTGGGTGGCTCAGTGGTTGAACATCTGCCTTTGGTTCAGGTCATAATCCCAGGGACCTGGGATCGAGTCCCACATCAGGATCCCTACAGGGAGCCTGCTTCTCCCTCTGCCCAAGTCTCTGCCTCTCTCTCTCTCTGTGTCCCTCATGAATAAATAACATCTAAAAAATATACTTATATTGGGGCAGCCTGGGTGGATCAGCGGTTTAGCACTGCCTTCAGCCCAGGGTGTGATCCTGGAGTTCCAGAATCGAGTCCCACATCAGGCTCCCTGCATGGAGCCTGCTTCTCTCTCTGCCTGTGTCTCTGCCTCTCTGTTTCTCTCTGTGTCTCTCATTAATAAATAAATAAAATCTTAAAAAAAAAACTTATATTGGAGAAAATAGAATTTAAAGCAAAGACTATAACAAGAGACACAGAAGAATACAACATAACAAAAAGGGGGATATCCAAGAAGATGATCAAAAATTGTAAATATCTATGCACCCAAGATAGGAGTATCTGAAAACATAAAGCAACTAGTAACAGACATAAAGGGAAAAAAATGACAGTAATATAATAATAGTAGGGGGCTTTTTTTTAAAGAAAGATTTTTTTTACTTATTCATGAGAGACAGAGAGAGAGGCAGGTTCCCCACAGGAAGCTGGATGTGGGACTCAATCCCCAGACCCGGGATCATGCCCACACCCTGAGCTGAATGCAGATGCTCAACCTCTGAGCCACCCAGGCATCCCTAGTAGGGGACTTTAACACAACACTTATATCAATGGATAGATGATCCAGACAGAAAATCAACAAGGAAACAGTGGCTTTGAATGACATGTTAGACCAGCTGGACCTAACAGTTATATATAGAACATTTAATCCAAAAACAGCAGGATATACATTCTTCTTAGGTGCATATGGAACTTTCTCCAGGATAGAACATATATTAGGCCACAAAACTAGTCTTAATAAAATAAAAAAGACAGACCATAATAGTTATGAAATTAGAAATCAATCACAAGAAAAAATCTGGAAAGAACACAAATACAAGGAGGCTAAATAACATGCTATTAAACAAGTGATTGGTTGAACCAAGACATCAGGGTGAATTAAAAAAAAATACATGGAGACAAATGAAGATGAAAAACAAAATCTTTGGGATGTAGTAAGAACTATTCTGAGAGAGAAGTTTATAGCAATTTACAGGCCTACCTCAAGAAACAAGAAAAATCTCTAATAAACAACCTAACCTACTCCTAAAGGAGCTAGAAAGAGAAGAAGAACAACAAAACCCAAAGCCAGTAGAAGGAAGGAAATAATAAAGATTAGAGCAGAAAAAAATGAACTAAGACAAAAAAGTAGAAAAGATCAATGTAACCAGGAACTGGTTCTTTGAAAAGATAAAAAAATTTATAAACCTTTAGCCAGACCCTTAAAGGGAGGGGGGGAAAGACTAAAAATCACAAATGGAGGAGAAATAACAACTGACCACAGATATACAAATGATTTTAAGAAAATATTTTATTTTATTTTATTTATTCATGAGAGACAGTGAGGCAGACAAGCAGAGGGAGAAGCAGGCTCCATGCAGGAAGCCCGATGTGGGACTTGATCCCGGGCCTCTAGGATCACGCCCTGGGCTGAAGGCAGATGCTCAACCACTGAGCCACCCGGGCATCCCTGATTTTAAGAGAATATTATGAAAAATTATATATAACAACAAACTGGACAACCTAGAAGAAATGGATAAATTCCTAAAAACATGTAACTTAAAACTGAATCAGGAAGAAATAGAATATTTGAACAAATTACTAACAATGAAACTGAATCAGTAATTAAAAAAAACTAACAAAATTTCAGGACCAGATGGCTTCACAGGTGAATTCTACCAAACATTTAAAGAAGAGTTAATAACTATTCCTTTTAAACTATTCCAAATGATAGATTTGGGATGAAAGCTTCCGAATTCATTATATGAGGTTAGCAGTACCCTGACACCAAAACCAAAGACCCTACAAAAAAAAAAAAAAAAAAAAACTATAGGCCAATATCTCTGATGAACATAGATGCAAAAATCCTCCACAAAATCTTAGCAAACCAAATCAACAATATATTTTTAAAAATCATTCATGAGGGACACCTGGGTGGCTCAGCGGTTGAGCTTCTGCCTTTGGCTCAGGGTGTGATCCCGGGATCCGAGATCAAATCCTGCATTGGGCTCCATGTGGGGAGCCTGCTTCTCCCTCTGCCTGTGTCTCTGCCTTTCTATCTCTCTCATGAATTAATAAATAAATATTTAAAAAAATCATTCATGATTGAATGGCATTTACTCCAGGGATACAGGGTGGTTCAATATTTCCAAGTTAATCAGTGTCATACATCACATTAATAAGAAAAAAGATAACCATATGATTACCTCAACAGATGAAGAAAAAGCATTTGGTAAAGTACAACATCCATTCACGATAAAACTCTCAACAAAGTAGCTTTAGAGGGAACGTACTTCAACATAATAAAAGCCATGTGTGATGATAAACCCACAGCTAACATCAAACTCAGTGGGGGAAACACAGAACTTTTCCTCTAAGATCAGGAACAAGAGAGTGATGTTCACTCTCATCACTTTTATTCAACATGGTACTGGAAGTCCTAGCTACAGCAATCAGAAGAAAAAGAAAAGGCATTCAAATTGGTAAGGAAGAAGTAAAACGTTCACTATTTGCAGATAACATGATACTATATAAAGAAAACCCTATAGATTCTAGCAAAATACTCCAAGAACTGATAATTCAGTTGCAGGATACAAAATTAATATACGGAAATCTGTTACAATCCTATACACTAATAATGAAGTAGCAGAAAGGGAAATTAAAAAAACAATCTTGTGTACAGTTGTGCCAAAAAAAATAAAATAGCTAGGAATAAACTTAACCAAGGAGGTGAAAGACCTGTACTCTGAAAACTATTAAACACTGATGAAAGAAATTAAAGATGACACAAAAAAAATGGAAAGATATTCCATGCTCATGGATTAGAAGAACAAATATTGTTAAAATGTCCATATTGCCCAAAGCAATCTACAGAATTAGTGCAATCCCTATCAAAATACCAATAACATTTTTTTCATAGAACTAGAATACATAATTATAAAATTTGTGTGGAACCACAAAAGACCCCAAATAGCCAAAGCAATCTTGAAAAAGAACAAAACTGAAAGTATCACAATTCCAGATATCAAGATATACTACAAATCTGTAGTAATCAAAGCAGTATGGTACTGGCATAAAAATGGACAAATAGATCAACAGAACAGAATAGAGAGCCCAGAAATAAACCCATGCTTATTTGGTCAATTAATCTTCAAAAAGGAGGCAAGAATGTGCAATGGGAAAAAGATGGTCTCTAACAAAGGGTGGTGGGAAAATATGCAAAAGAATGAAGCTGGCCTCCTTTCTTACACTGTACACAAAAATTCAAGATGGATTAAAGACTTAAATATGAGACCTGAAACCATAAAAATCCTGGATGAGAGCACTGGCAGTAATTACTCTGACATTGGCTATATTCACATTCTTCTAGATATGTCTAGAAGAGGCGAGGGAAACAAAAGCAAAATAAACCACATGGACTACATCAAAATAAAAAGCGTCTACACAGCATAGGACACAACAAAATAAAGGACAACCTATGGAATGGCAGAAGATATTTGCAAACAATATATCCGATAAAGGGTTAGCATCCCAAATATATAAAGAACAATGCAACCAAAACAACAACAACAAAGCCGGCAACTAATCCAACTAAAAAATGGACAGAAGACATGAGCAGAAATTTCTTTGGCCATACATATGGCCAACAGACATGAAAAGATTTCTAGTATCACTAGTCATCAGAGAAGTGCAAATCAAAACTCCAATGACATCTCACCTCGCACCTGTCAGAATCACTAAAATAGAAAACACAAGAAACAACAAGTGTTAGTGAAGATGTGGAGAAAAAAAACCCTTGTGCACTGTTGGTGGGAATGCAAACTGGTGCAACCATGGTGGAAAATAGTTTTTTCTCAAAAAATTAAAAAACAGAATTACCATATGATCCTATGATTCCATTACTGCGTACTTACTCAAAGAAAATGAAAACAATTACACACACACACAATGGAATATTACTGAGCCATAGAAAAGAATGAGATCTTGCCATTTGTGACAACATGGATGGACCTAAAGGATGTAACACTAAGTGAAATAAGTCAGAAAAAGACAAATACCATATGACTTCACACATATGTAGAATTTAAGAAACAAAACAAAGACAAAAAACCAGACCCCTAAATACAGAGAACTGAGGGTTGCTGGAGGGGAGGTAGGTGGAGGGATGGGTGAAACACATAAAGGGGATCAAGAGCACATATTGAGATGAGCACTGAGTACTGTGTAGAATTGTTGAATCATCAAGTTGTACACCTGAAACTAATATAACCCTGTGTGTTCATTGTACTTCAATAAAAAAAAAAAAACAAAAAAAACATTGGGGATACATGCTGAAATGATTTTTCTAGCAGATGCATAAAGTTCAGACCATTAAGACAGGTAATGACGATAAAAACAATCATAACAGTATAGAGTTTTCCCTGTGTGTTAGCTGCTTTACACTGATCATCTGCTTCATGGCTCACAACACTCTTCGACGTCATTGCACCCATTACCTTCCATTTACCAATGAGACGCTGAGGCTAAATGACATAAGAAACTTTCCCAAGCTCATTCAACTCTTAAATGATGAAGTTTAAACTCAGGTAGTCTGCCCCCATAACTCATGTTTTTAACTACTGTCCTATATGGTACGCTTCATAATTAAGTTTGCCCTCAATTACCTGGTGGGTACTGGGAGTCTCTCTTTAATAAAGGGGGGGCGCCTGGGTGGCTCAGTTGGTTCAGTGTCTGCCTTCAGCTCAAGTCATGATCCCTGAGTCCTGGGATCGAGTCCCACATCGGGTCTCCCTCTTCAGCAAGGAGCCTGCTTCTCCCTTGCCGTCTGCCTCTCCCCCTGACTCACACACTCTCTCTCAAATAAATTAAATCTTTTAAAAAAATAAACAAGTAAATAAATAGGGAAGGGAAGGGGCACCTGGGGGGCTCAGTCAGTTGAGTGTCTGTCTTTGGCTCAGGTCATGATCTTGGGGTCCTGGGATCAAGCCCCACGTCAGGCTCCCTGCTCTGTGGGGAGCCTGCTTCTCCCTCTCCCTCTGCTAGTCCTCTTGCTTGTGCTCTGTCTCTCTGTCAAATAAATAAATAAGACCTTTAAAAAGAAAATAAAAAGGGAAGGGAGGGGAAAAGGAAAAGAAAAAAGGAAGGAAAGATGGAAGGAAGGGAGAAGGGAGAGAGGAAGAAGACGGAGGGACCCAGTCTTCTCAAGTGATAAATTTGCCTCACTTACTTCTCAAAAAGCCCTGAGTTAGGTACTTATAAACTCTATTTTGGAAGAGACAAGTGAGGAGAGAGCCAGGACATAAGCTCAGGTCCTCTGAATCTGAGTTCTATATTCTTAACGTCATTGTGCTTCTCTGCAGAATCCGGTGACTAATTCAACTGAAAGTTTAGGACAGACAGTCTTGCCACTGTGCTTGACACTATATTTCTATAACTGTTCTATGTGTATGTTTATATACATTTTTTGATACATAAAATATTATTAAATCAGTAGGTCTATTAAAAAAAAAAAAAACGAAAGCAACAGTCATCCAAAGGTAATACTTACATTATCAGGACCAATTAAACAGCCCACACTTTTTAAGGGACAGAATGTATCAAATTGACCATAAAAATGTCCACTGCAGGGATTCCATATTAAATAGTGACTTTGCTCCCGAGTTAGCACATAGGCAGTTGGACCCTGAAGGAAAATAGTCATTAAAACAGTTTCCAATTATGCAATTGAGGTCAAGATCAGTTTGCACACACAATTCATTATTTTAGCCAGACCCCTCATTTCTAAAATTTATGGCTAATGATGAAAATTAGCTTGAAGTTCTAGGTTGCACTGGATTTAAAAACTAAAATCAAATGTTCCTTTTTGCAAAATGTTTGCATTTATTAGTTCAGTATAGTAGACCAAATAGGGATAGTTGGTTAAGTACATAGAAGGCTGGGACGCCTGGGTGGTTTGGCAGTTAAGCATCTGCCTTTGGCCCAGGGCATGATCCTGGAGTCCTGGGGTTCAGTCCCACATCAGGCTCCCTGCATGGAGCCTGCTTCTCTCTCTGCCTATGTCTCTTCCACTCTGTGTGTGTGTGTCTCTCATGAATAAATAAATAAAATATTTTTTTAAAGTATATAGAAGGCTGATTATCTCTGAATACTATTTGTTTCTAATACCGTAATTAGTAGTTTAGATATAATAATGTAAATGTGTAGAAGATGTTTTGAAAAGATACACACCAAACTGTTAGTGAATACACCTGGGGCGGGGTGGTGTGTAGATTTGAGAGTTGGAGCCTGAAGAGGGACCTTAACTTTTTATTCTGAATACTTCTATATTATTGGAATATTATTATTACTTTTTTATAGTGAGCATTTATCCATTTATTGCTCATGTATGGATTTCCTTTGATGCTCACAATAGCCTTCCGGGGAAGGCAGGACAAAATTTATTATCCTCATTTCCTTATAAAGCCCAGAGTTGTGAATTGACTTGCTTTGAGCCCCACAGCTCATGAGGAATGGGCAGACCTTTGAACTCAGGCCTTGTGACTTCCTAGCCTAGTATTCTTTTCCTTGTACTCGGCTCCCTGGAAGATAACAGTGGAGAATGAATTAGTTTTTGGACGTGATACTACCTGCCCAGTGGCAACTTGTACTACCTAATTCCGCAGGATTCCTGGAAACTTGTGTCTCTTTTTGATACAGTCTTTGACTACGCTGCTTCAACTCATGAATTTTGTAAACTCACGCTCCAAGTGATCCTAATTCTCCCCAAATTTAGGGACATTTGCATGGGCTGGGGAAACATTCTAATAGTTGCCATCTCCAGTCTAATAAAAGTAACAATAGTATGAAAATATAGCTGCTAACATTATTTTCTTTGCTTCTGGGGTTATCTGCTGTGTTTCCTTTTGCCTGCTGGTTAGTAGCAGAGGCCGGAGGAAGCAGTTCATGACAGGAGAGATCTCTAACCTTGTCACATTTCTTCAGATCCCTTTCACTCATCCCTTAGCATGAGTAACACTCGATCACCAAGGGAATCAAAATTCTTAGGAACGTGAGCAGGTGGGGCCTTTGAGTGGCAAAGAGTTCAGATTTGCCAAAAAAAGCTCCCCCAACTGAAGCAGTGATCAGAGTCCGAGTACCACTAAAAACCATTTCACGTCTCATCACTGCTTTTCTCTGACCTTGGTGGAATCTCTGGGCCACTTCCCTTGGAACTCAAAGGATCGTTATGCAAATTAGTTCATAATCTGGAACATAACACAAGCATGTTAGACAACTATTCTCTTTTGTTGGAGCCAGCCTGAGTGGTCTTACCTCAGGAATAGCATTGCCCATCATGAGCCAGGCCTTCTTTCCCAGAAAGAGAAAATAATTACATAGTAATACTGCATGCTCTTCTTCATCTCCTGCTAGGAGATCCAGAAATTGCTGACAGAAAGAAAAGAAAAAGTATGTTGTATTGAATGACTGCTTCATTTTGGATTGGCCATACAGGATTTTAAAAAATTCACTGTTAAAATTAGTGCCTTAAAGTAGAAGACCTCTTTTAAAAATCTTTTTTCCAGATTTTGGCACTATGTTTTTTGTTTTTGTTTTTTAAAATTTAAACTCAATTTGCCAACATATAGTATAACACCCGGTGTTCATCACATCACGTGCTCTCCTTAGCACCCATCACCCAGTTACCCCATCCTCCCACCCACCTCCCATGCTGCAACCCTTTGTTTATTTCCCAGAGTTAGGAGTCTCTCATGGTTTGTCTTCCTCTCTAATTTTCCCACTCAGTTTCCCTCCTTTCCCTTATGGTCCCTTTCACTAATTCATTGAAATGAACAAACAAACATTGGTATTTTCTCTGACACTGATTATAAGGATTTCTAGAATCAACACTTTGGGTGGGGGAGACAAATTTCAAAGTTTCACTTTTCATTTTGAATTTACGATAGCCCACCATGTGTCGAATAATTTTTTAAAGACTATTTTTACAGCACAGTTTTCATTTCATAGCATACTTGGGAGGAAGAGATTTCCCATCTACTGTTGCCCCCACCTAGTATCAATATCTATCCACAAAGTGGTATGATTGTTAGAACTGATAGACCAACACCCAGAGTCCACAGCTTATGGTAGGGCTCCCTCTTGGTGTTGTACCTCCTCTGGGTTGTGAGAAATGTGTAATGACATGCACCCATCATCAGAGTATCACAGAATGATTTCACTGCCCTAAAAATCATTTGTGCTTTGCCTATTTATATCTCCCCCTGCCCTGCTCCCAAATAGTTTTAAGCACATTGCATGCCTTAACTCCCCCTAGAATAATCCTAGAATAAACTTTTGAGGGAAGTACTCATCTTCCCATTTTATAGATGAGGAAGTGCAAACAGGGAGCGGTGAGGGATCCCTAGGGAGTGGTAAAGTTCGTCTGAGTCTGGAGCACATGAATTATTCTGTTCTTTGTGTATTTTCTTTAGATGTCTTGAGGTTGTAGAAATGCTACCTCTAATACTGTCAACATTATGTTAACAAAATATACAGAGGAATGAAAAAATTTAAAGTGTACTTAAATTTCTTTGGTTTAAAGATATCTTTCAAAGGGTGTCATAGGATATTGTTTAATTTTATGCAAACACAGTACCACATGAAATCCAGAAGCAGAATGAATACCTGTGATAATGTGTTCGCTTCATATAAGATCCATTTGCATGTTATGTAACATACATAGATTGTAAATTCTATGAGGGCATAGGCAATGTTTATTTTGTTCATAGCCCAAACTTAGTACAATGTCTGATATATAATAGTGGACCAGGAAGTACATGCAGAATCAGTAATGACATGGTGTGCCTTAAGAAGCCCATAAACTATGGAATATGCAAGTTCCAAATGTAATAGAGAATGTTAAGTTTTTTTTTAATAAATAAATCTGGGATATTGTTAAGGTCATACTGGGAGGGTAAATCAGTATTAAGACTTCTGAAATGTTTTTTTTTATTTTTGGTGCAAATAGTTTTTTCTTAATTTCTAAACTTGGGCAAACTGAACCAGAAAGAAAAAATACTGCAGAATTTAGCTCAGTATGCTAAACAGATGACCAAATGGATTTTATAAGGACTAATGAATGTTGCAATTTAAGATTATACAAGCCTTTGGCCAATGTTCAATGAAGTCAGCTCAAATTAGTAAATCTGTGAGAAAGAACTACTTACATCAGATGTGCTCCACAGGTCACAGATGCCAGCAAATGAAACAGTGTCAGGTAAGAAAGGAATCAATGACACATATCGAGCCACCAGTTCCTGTTTAAGCAGAAAATAATTGAACAGTTCCTGTTTAAAAAAATAATTTCTGACAAAATAGAAATCTGAATACTCTTTTCTTGCAAGAAAATTTCATAATATCACAAACATTTATGTGTACAAAATGAAGTGAATGCTCACCAAGTGTTTACTGAATGTTGTGTTAACATTATGTCATTTCATCCTCTGCACACATCCTATGAAGGAAGTCACTGTTAATATCCATCTTTTACAGATGAAGACACTGGCTCATAGATCTCTTTGAAATGTCCTCTTTTTTCCCCCTGTACTTCCTTACTTTCCCATATAAGAAGACTTTTCACAATAATCTTGTATTTTCTCTAGCCTAGTCCAGAAAGCAGCCATTTCTCCAAGGAGATTTTAGAGAGCAATAGTAATTAGAAATCAAGATCAGGGAATCATTGTAGTTTTAACTCATATTTCTGCAGTCTCTAAGGAGATTGAACATCTTTTCTTATACTTATTGGCCTTTCAAGTTTATACTTCTGTGAATTTTTTTTTTTTTTTAAGGGAGAAAACTTTTTGGCACAGTCATTCCTATCCTTGTTAAATTAACAGAGTGAAGTAGTGATTTTTGAACAGTTAAAGCTGGTTTCTCCCAAATGAGTTTCACTGAATTAGGTTGGTAGGCCAGTCAGGTTACTATCACCTAGTATTGTTGTAAGGAGAGAGACCGTCTGTGAAGCAAGTATACAGCTCTTCCAATGGTTACTCTTTCATTCACATGATCAGTTGAGGTGCACAAAATAATAAAACTTCTATTTAAAAAGGAATCATGTCAAGGACAAAATAGAGAGGGTGAGCAACACTGCAAAGCTCAAGAAATGCAGGGCTGGCCCTGGGAAAATGGCTTTCTCCAAAAGGGCTGCTCTACTATTTTCCTTCTCAGGCTATTCCAAATCTAACAAGCTACTTCCTTAGAAGTACTGCCATTGGTGAGAATTTGTCTTGTTAGGAACTCCACTTTCTATTCCTTTGGAAAACCTACAAACCCCTGAGGTCTCTGTCTCACTCCCTCGTGTGCATGGATAAGGGAGGATGTAGAAGTGACTGTAAGAGGAGTTGGACCAGCAGGCACCACACAGAGCCCTAGGCTTTGGGGGAAGGCCTTGCTTGCTTGCAACGGTGGCTTACGTGGTCTAAGCATACACTTGGATAGCAGTCTACTGCATGGGCTGGGAGGTAGCCAGGCCTTGGATGTGTTTCCTTGGAAGACAGCTCTGATGGTAGACACGATGTTTAGCCCTACTCTTCAGGTATTATCTAAAAACCTTTTGTATTTTATCGGAACTCAAAGACTAAAAGACATTCCTACCCTGTCTCATCACCAGCCCAACTGGCTATTTAGAGAAAAGTTGCCCCGTGGCTGGCAGGATCAGTCCCACTATGAATTTCTGTTTCAGTATTTTGTACATTTTCTTATTGATTTGCAGGTATTTTTAAAATATATTCTAGTTGGTGTTCATTTGTCTATTATATATGTTGTCAACATCATTTTTGTGGTTTTTCATTCTTTGTGGTGTCTTTGATAAAACCCAAGTTCTCACTCTTAATATGGCCAAATGTATCATTCTTTTTCTTTATAGCTTGTGCTTTTTTCTATCTTGTTTAAGAAATACTTTCTATTTCAAGTCATAAAGATGAAAATGCCTTCACATGTAAGTCCTCAATCTGTCTGTACTTGAGTGATATGAAGTAGAAGTCTATTTTTTATTTTTTCCATATGTAAAAATCAGTAAACTTTGTGTAATAGTCAATCTTTTCCTTACTAATTTCCAATGCCAGCTTTGTCATGTGTCAGGTTTGAGTGGGTCATATTTGAGTGGACTTTTAATTTTTTTCCATTTTTCCCTTTGTTATCTGTGTGCCAATACCATCTGCTTTAATTACCATGGTCTCATAAGTAGTCTGGATATATGGCATGGCAAATCTTCCCACTGAGTTCTTCTTATTCCTCAAGATATCTTGGCTATTTTGGCTCTTTGCACCATCGTATAAATATTAGAATCAGCTTGTCAAGGGCCACTATAAACAGTTTAAAAATCTAGTCTGGGGGCAGCCCGAGTGGCTCAGCGGTTTAGCGCTGCCTTTAGCCCAGGGTGTGATCCTGGAGACCTGGGATCGAGTCTCACATCAGGCTACCTGCATGGGACCTGCCTCTCCCTCTGCTTGTGTCTCTGCCTCTCTCTCTGTGTCTCTCACGAATAAATAAATAAAATCTTAAAAAAAAAAAATCTAGTCTGACAGGCTTTGTCTTTTAACTGTAAAGTTTAATCTGTTTGCTTTGTGATTACTGGTAAGCATTTAGACCATTTCTACTACCTTATTCTGTGCTTATTTTTCACATTTTTTTCTACATTTCTTTTGGTTCTCCCCACTCTCTTCATCCTCTTTCTTTTCTTTTCTTTTCTTTTCTTTTCTTTTTTTTAAGATTTCATTTATTTATTCACAAGAGACACAGAGAAAGGCAGAGACATAGGCAGAGGGAGATGCAGGCCCATTGCAGGGAGCCTGATGCAGGACTCCATCTCAGGACCCCGGGATTATAACCTGAGCCAAAGGCAGATGCTCAACCATTGAGCCACCCAGGCGTCCCCCATTTTATTATTTTATCTCCTGCCACTTTGAAAGTTACATGCACTTAAATTTTTTTTTTTAAGTGATTAATCTAGAAACTTCAACATGGGGGCATCTTGGTGGCTTAGTCAGTTGAGTCCCCAACTCTTGATTTTGGCTCAGCTCATGATCTCAGGGTCACGTGATTGAGCCATGTTGAGCTCCACACTTAGCACAGAACCTGCTTGTCCCTCTCCTCTCCCGTCTGCCCTTCACCTGCTTGTGCATGGTCTCTCTCTAAAATAAGTAAATAAAATCTTAAAAAAAAAAAAGACATTTCAACATGAATATTTAGCTTAAACTCTAAAAGTTAATAAATATCTTTGCTCTCCTCTTGGAAAAATACAAGGGTATTAATATTATCAATCCTATCCTGACATATATGCATTTTACCCCAGGATTTTTGTTTTATCACTGTTTTTCATCCTCATTACTATTATTATTGATTTGAAGATAATGCCTGTTTAGATTTACTCACAAATTTCCCATACCATTATGTGTAGTGTCTAGGATTTTTTTCAGAGTTTTCCTTCTCTTTGAAGTATATTTTTTAGAAATTTCTTAAGTGAGAATCTTCTGGTTGTAAATTCTCTCAATGTTCGTGTGAAAGATGGTTTCACTGGATATAAATAAATAGTTTGATGGCCATTTTCTTTCAGCCTTTTGAAAGCCTTCTCTGACTTTCATTTGTGCAGCTGAAAAGTCTATTGGATGCATCATTGATCTTTTGTAGAAAATCTGTTTTCTCCCCAGCTGCTTTTTTATTTTTTTAATTTTTTTTTATTTTTTTATTTTTTTTTCTCCCCAGCTGCTTTTAAGATCATCTTTGTCTTTGTAGTTCCCTATGGTATGCCTAGATTTTAATTTCATTTTATTTATCTTGTGTTGGATATATTGAGCTTCCTGCATCAGAGAGGATTGTTGTCTACATCAAATTTTATAAATTCTCAGTTTATCTCTTTGAACATTGCCTTTCTCCTTTCATACAGGTTTAGTCCTCCTCCCTCTATCCTCCATGTCTCTTAACCTTTCCTTTTAATCTTCTATTTTTTTGCTATCATTGTGCTATATTCCAAGTAAATTATTTGCATGCATATTCCAGTTAACTAGTTCTCTCTGTACTTATCTGTATGTAACTTAACTCTGTATTTTACTGTATTTAATGTTTTGCTTGAGCCAGTAGCTCATTTTCTAATTTTAATGATTCTATATTTCTATAAATACCATGCAATATTTTTAACAATCTGCCTGTCAGTTCTGATAGTCTACTGTTCTTCTGTCATATTTTCAATTCCCTGGATTTCTTAAACTTAGTAAACATATCTATTTTATATTCTTAGTCTGATAATTCTAGTATCTGCAGTCTTTGTGGCCGGATTCTGCGGTGTGTTATGTGTACTAACTCTCACCATCTTCATGGTGACATATTTCTTCATTGATGATCTTTTATATGGTTGTGTTGCTTGGAACTTTGGAACATTTTCTGTTTGTTTTTAAAAATTGTATTTATTTATTCATGAGAGACATGCAGAGAGAAAGGCAGAGACATAGGCAGAGGGAGAAGCAGACTCCATGCAGGGAGCCCGATGCGGGACTCGATCCCGGGTTTCCAGGATCACGCCTTGAGCCAAAGGCAGACACTCAACTGCTGAGCCACCCAAGTATCCCTTTTCTGTTTGTTTTTAAGGCTGAGGAAATTTAATTTAAATTTCAATTATATTTTCATTTGAAGTTTTTTTGGGGGGGTCCTAGAGGCAGTGTAAATTCCAGTCCCAAATGTGAATAAATACAACTTAGTGATTGGGAATTCTGTGGAGAGACTTTTCACATTTCTCTTCCATCCAGAGTCAAGACTAAGACAGGCAAAATTCCTTGCAGGGTAGTTCCTGATTTAGCCACTGTTGACATTACCTGTCAATGGTCCTAACTGTACCTGAGTCTCTAATTCAACCCTTCTGCCTACGCTGGCACCACGTATTAACTCCTTGCCCTATAGCCTTGTGGCTGTCTTGAAGCCCAATTTGAGGCATTAGGAATTATCAGATGACCTCAGAGCAAATGCTATTTCAGGCTCTCACCCTTATGAAATCTGCTTCGTGGTTTCCTATTTCCTGTCTCTCAAGTTTCCCCCTTCACCTTATTTCTATGTCAGCCATGATTTTAAAGATTTTTTAAAGATTTTATTCATTACTCCTAAGCGTTCTCTCCTGGGAGAAGTTTTCTGCATTATTTACTATGCTAAGAAGAATAGAGGGAAGTCCCTATTATGGTTTTTAATAAAAATTGATTAATAAAGCAAGTGAAATGTGGAACACAGGTTTTTCTTTTGATATATCTTTATCTGCAAATAGATATATCTTCACTGTGTTCCTAAATTATTATGTTAATGACTTATTAGTAGCAACTACTCCCTATACTACCCACTCACTAAAATAGTTATGGGTTACAGTATTCACTTAAAAATAGCCTGCTTAACATATGACTTCTGTTCGTGTGTGGTACCCCATCAGGGTAGGGTGCTTTGCAGCCAGAGAATGTGCATATATATTTAATGGCCCAGTATGGTTATATTCTGTGGTGATGAAGTTACATGTTGTGCATCCTCAAATCTTGGAAATAATTTGCTTAATTTGAATTCAATGATGCCTATAATATTAAGTATAATATTGAATTGTTATCTTGCTATAGTAGAATGTGCATGATTTCTAAAGTGAGAGGCCTAGGATCAAATCCCAAAAACTGATGGAAGACACATAATGAAGACATGTTTATGTAAGACACTGCAAAAGTGTAAAGCATCTTCCAAATGTTAATTTCCAGAACCCAATATAGTGCCAGGGACACAGGAAGCTCTGCATAATTATTCACTGAAACAATGAACTAAGGATTACTACCCTCTCTGGTACCTTCAGACTTTTCTACAGAAAGTGAGCCTCAGGGTAATAAAAAAGTGTTAGTCATTTCTTTCACCACTAATGATCTCAATATAGGGACTACTTAAGTACTATGAAATAGAGTAATTAAGAGGGCAATATATTAAAATTTTAACACATTTTTAGCAGCAGCCCTGATTGGCTATGAAATACTTACTGCCGTTGCCTGAGGATTGTTGGGACAGGCATCCAGGAGCTCCTGTGGAGGGTTTAAAGGCTTCAGGTAACGAGTGACAAAGACAGTTTTTCCACTTATGTCAGTCACTGTTGTGAGGCACTGGCGATGTGGAAACTTTAAGGCACATTCAGTTTGAAACTTCTCTGTTGCTTGAAGCAATTTCTCATCTTCCTGAGAATCAAACTTTAAAAACAAAGATTATGGAGTCACATATGATTACTGGAGACACAGCAGAACTTGTTGAAAACCCACAGTCAACCTGAACTACATATGTGCTTTTAGGAACTATGATTAAGTGACTCCTTACAATATTGTCATGCTTTTATTTAATTATATTTATAATCTAAAAATTAGGTGGATTCATTAAATGCTTAAAATATATTGAACAGAATTGAAAGAAAGTAGTCAATAGGCAAGCAGCCCTATGGAAACTTTAAACACCTCTAAAAATAAACTATGATGTACTAATTTTGATTGATGTGACCAAGCAATAGTTTTATGTGTATTTTGACATTGGTTTTAGAGCGGAGAGGGCTTCAGAAATCTAACATATCAAATGCAAAGCTTGAGCAACTCGTGTTAAATGCATAACAAATTGACAGATATATGTTGGTATGTTAAGTTTTGAATGCATAATCAATGTAATACATAATAGTAATGGGTCACAGGGAAAATGGAAACAACTAAAAAGAACAAATGTATTATGTTTATTTTAAGCCTTTCTTTGATCCAAGATGAGCTACCAGTTCCCAGACTTCTGGTAGTAACTCAAAGCAGATGAAACAGAACAATTTTCATTTGCCTTTAGACACATGTTGTGACTTTTTCCCTTAAAATTATTGCTAAAAAAAAAGTTTGAATAGAGCAGATATTTAAATGTTTTTACAAGATTTTTGTTGCTTAGTGTAAAAGTATACATATAGTTGCTTACATTTCAAAGGGTTTCAAGACAAACTCAAATACAATTTTTTTATTTTTTATTTATTTATTTTTAAAATTTGGACTTTTTTTTTAAAGGTTTTATTTATTCATGAGGGAGAGAGAGAGAGAGATAGAGAGAGAGAGAGAACGAGTTGGGGGAGAGACAGAAGCAGAAGGAGAAGCAAGGTCTCTGCTGAGCAGGGAGCCTAATGTGGAGCTCTATCCTAGGACCCTGGGTTCATGACCTGAGTTGAAGGCAGATGCTTAACCCACAGAACCACCCAGGCACCCCTGATCTTGTTTTTTATCTGCAGTACTAGTACCACCTGGCACATAGTACATGTCGTAATTGTTTCACAAATACTGTTCAGTGAATGAGCAAGTGCATAGAAAATATCCCCTTACTTTTTGATGACTTCAAATTGAATCTAGGCTATCCCTGTTGTTCTTGATTACTGTTACATTGGGGCTGGACTGTGGCTTTTGTTTCTAATTTGATTGCTACATCCTGAAGGATTGGGGTGGCGGTTGTGGGGATTAAGTAGGAAGCACCTCCAGAAGCCTCCCATATATTCTCATGGGATGTCCCTGACATCTGAATTTGAATATCATCATCATCATAACCACCTACTGCTCACCATAGTGCCAACACATGGTAGCTGCCCAGCAGACATTATGATGGAGATATAAATAAATGAAAAAGGTGAGCTCCTAAGACTTACTTGGTATGGGTGTGTCACCGACTCCTGGGATAGAACTGTCACCCCAGAAATAATATAACTTTATTATAAAGATGGGTAATTAGGAAACAAGGGTGGTATGAAACAAAGCACCTAGTGAATTCATCCATTTCCCTTAAACTCATTCATTTACTTACACATCCAATTGTTTGCTGAGAGTCTAAAAGGTTCCAGGCACTGTGAATAAATGAGTATGAAACAGTACCCTCAAGTAACTTCTAGTCTAGAGGAAAGCATTAATAATAATTTCAAGTCAGGCACTTGAAATACTTGACCAGAGATTCTATGGAGATAAACATGGTGTGCTAAGGAAGCACTTAAGAGGCAGAAATAGGCATTGTCCAGAGACAGCAGCAAAAACCTTGAATCAGTCCTGACCATTGGACTTACAGATTGAAGAAACGGTGTCTAAAACTTTTCCTACCACTTGGGCCTGAATGTGCTGTTGTGTTTTTTGAGTACATATCTAGTGCTTCATGAGAGCAGGGCCTATGCTTGAATCATCTTGTGGTCCTCTCTGCACTGAGCATACACAGGTAAGCATTTAAGTAAGTATTATTAATGGCCATTAATACTTGCTTAGGTCATCAGGATGCCATTTAATAGAGCGATGCAGTGATTTAAAGAGGAGTATGCCGTATTGGTAATCCAAGAAGTGCCAAAGGAAAGCTAAATACTAAAAGAAGTTGGGTAAAAAAAAAAAACAAAAAAACAAAAAAGAAGGGATCCCTGGGTGGCACAGCGGTTTAGCGCCTGCCTTTGACCCAGGGCATGATCCTGGAGACCCGGGATCGAATCCCACGTCGGGCTCCCGGTGCATGGAGCCTGCTTCTCCCTCTGCCTATGTCTCTGCCTCTCTCTCTCTCTCTGTGTGACTATTATAAATAAAAATAAATAAATAAATAAATAAATAAATAAATAAATAAATAAATAAATAAATAAAGGAAGTTGGGTTATTACAAAACAAATTAAGGGCTAACTGACAAATTCTCAGTTTGATTCAACATGAAGTTTGGAAGATTTCTTAACTGGGTCAATTTTTTAGCTCTAGGTTAGTGTCAGAGAAAATTGAATGGGTTTAAAACCTCCCTTTGGATAGCTACACTATGACAGCTCCACCCATCAGAAATCATTGTCACAGCTGCACTGTCTCTGTAAGAAGTAGCTCATGGATTTTATAGGCTTGGACACAGTAGAGATAGTGCCCAGGATGCAGGTTACATGCACACCTATAACTTCCTACATTCAAAGCTAAAAATGGGCCAAAAGACAAAGCTGGACATTCTTTAAGGAACTTTAGATGTCTGTGATTCATTGTCAAGAGATCACACATATACTAGGACCTAGCAGCTTCCATAAAGTGGCAAGGGACAAAAAGCAGCTAAGTGAAAGCCTAATAACTACTAACCAACGAATGTAAAACAGAATATTTGGTATACCTTTTTAAGCATGTCATTCATCTATCAGAGGCAAGAAGGAAAAAAAGAAATGAGAGGAAGACTTTATTAACAGAAATAATCTATTTTTAAAAATTTACTTTTATCAAGACAATGTAGTTACAGTAGGAGTTTCAGGAGTTGCTACCGATTCTTACGAAAATTCCATGAGTAAATCCATTTAAAAAGTCACAGGGAATGGGTCCCCATGGGATGATCGTGGAGGGAAGACTCTGATCTGCTAATCCTGGAAGTTGCTGATTAAGTGGAAAAACAGTTCCAGGTTGTAGCCTCTATTATCTTAGGGTGAGAGATTGTCTCTCCTGAATCATCTGCAGGGGAACCACCGAGTAGTGTTTTCTGCCACTGTGTTTAGGACATCTGAGTGCCTCAGTCCACATGCCTTCCTCATCAAATAGCAGCAAAGAACCTGTGTCCTCCAAAGGGTTTTTTAAGCCCTTGTTTCAGAGGCCTAAGAGAAATGCTCCATGCAGCCACAGCGGGGCAGTGAAATGCCACCAAAGGACAGCCTAGTTTACCTGGCTGTAGGCAGGGAAGGTTGCAGGACCTGGGGGCCCTTTCAGAGCCCAACGGGGGTCAATGCTAGGAATTGCGCCAGGTGCTAAGGCGGCTCTGGTTTTCAGGCTTTCAGCCGAGGTCACAGACTGCTTTCACATGTTTTGTAAGCTCACCTCCAGATGGAGTGCTTTTTCTTCATTAGGAATACATAGAAATAGCAAAATCATCTTTTGTCTGAGAGCAGTTTTCTATGTCAACATGCTTGTTGGCTTTCTCTTGAATTTATACATAAAGAAAAAACATTCAGAATACATACTTCACTTCCTAGAAATATTCTGAAATGCGTATATTTTGCCATGTTTTCTAGAGAACGTTTTTGTCACACTGTCAGTGACAAAGGCTAACATAGAAGATTAATTTGAATTTTAGTAGATTTATTTTTCCAATAATCCTTGCAAAGGGCAATAGTATTTTTCCCTGTGAACCAAATTGTAATACTGTAAAAGAAAGAGGAATGTACTCATTTTTCCCCATCTCCATCTGAGTCGTAATAATAGAGTCAGCATGAGAATGCAGTTGATGTTTTTAGTAGGTGACAAGCTGGGTTTAAACATGAACGTGAGCTCTGTGGGATTTTTATCTGCTTTTCTAGGCTGCTGTATCTCCATGCTTGAAAAATGCCTGTCACATAGAAGATGCTCAGTAAATATTTTTGACTATGTAAAGTTTCGAGTCAGACCTTTAATCGTTAGCTCTGCATTTACTGCCTGAATGAACTGGAGAGTTGAGCCTCGTTTTCCTCCTGTCTCAATCGGAGACCAACTGTACAGTACAGCTGTGAGTATTAAGAGAGCACGCGTGTCAAATGTCTGACACGGTGCTGAGGACTGAGTAAGAACTCAGTACATGGTGGTGGTGGTAGTGCCGATTGTATTAGTTTTTAGAATAAAGAGGTCATGATCAATACTTTCTCCCCAGACCAATGAAGGCAGCGCACATCAATGCTGCATAAGCATGTTACATTGAGAAAGTGTCTCCTGGCTATAAGGGTTGGGACACAGTTGCCAACAAAAGGAAATTCTGGAAACTCTTAGTTGTAGATCGGTTCAGAATTAGAGGTACTTTTGCATATATTTATTTGTTTCTGTCCGAAGGCACTGAAATGAGGTAACCCCTGGAGATCTAGCCTTATGATCCTATACATTGATTCAACCCACAGCACAACCAAGGATGTGAGGTTAGATATGGAGATGTATTTTGGCATGCTTGCCAATAAACATCAATATAAAAGAGGAGTCCGCTATTTTTTCTTCCATTAAGAAAATTCTTCTAAACCTGGACCATGTTTATGTTTGTCTTGCTTGAAAGTTTAAGTTGTTGATCAACCGAATTATTGGCTCAATGATACAAATCTGCAATCTCATATTCTGTTCAGACCGTAGAGTAGTGAATGGACAGTGTAAGGAGACCTCTGCATGTGCCATGCAGTCTGCATTTATGAAGCATAGCCTAGCAAGCATCTGTTGTGTCTCATCAACATCAGACATGCAATTCTAAAGTGGAAGTGGTGTTACCTTTTCTCGAACCAACTCCCCGGGAACCAGCTGAGGCTCGATGGTAATGAACAGGGTGATGTAGGAGCCTTCACTCAGGCTTCGTACAGAGTCAAAACCCCGCTCCATAATCATGCTTCGCTCCTTACTGTAGCCCAGAAGAACAGGGGGAATGTCTATTTTAAATGTTCCATCAATCTGTGAAGAACATATGACTTGGTAAACATACTGGTGGTTTTCCAATGGAAAAATGGAAAATGGACTCATCTTTATTGATGAGTCCAATAAAGACTGATCAGCCTGGCCTTCAGGTCTCACCCCATCTCTCACAGGAAGGCCTATGTCCCTGCCTCTGCACAGGTCAGCAGAGCATGTATCAGTTCTGTAGATTGACAGTAACAATAGGTCACCTGGGTTCAAATCCTGGATTACACTCCAAGTACCTCACCTTGTGCACTTATAAAGTACCTATTTGTATGGTAGTTAGGTGTGCTCACTGAATAGATACCTAACACTCCAAAAAATGCCTGTCATATGCTCAGCACTCAATATTGTTGGCCAGTAGTCATTCCCCCTTTTCTGGAATGCCCCAGCTTTTTATCCCCCCTTGCAAAGTATTCATCATTATTTTCAGACTTGAGCCAGATGTTGTCTCCTTTGTGAATTATTTTGTTATCCCCAGCAGCCTCACACATGGTTTGCATCGTCCGTGTTTGTTACTGTGACACGTTCGGCCAGACTTTATAGTTGTGTGCATATTTATCCATTTGTTCTGGATACCTGACTTCTCTGTGAATAGATCTATATATCACTCCCATTTAGACCACCCTTCTCCAATGTATAGCAGTGTTTTGTATGTACAGCAGGTGCTCAATATATGCAGGCTTAATGCACTACAAGTCACTTATATAAAGTGACCTGGTTTCTGTAGAGGCTCCAAAAGACAAGGATTTCCACTCTTGCATAGCCAACACAACAATAAATTTATTAAAGACTGTCTGGTGCCACACAAATATTCAGAGCTGGAATTTGAAATTCACATACTTACGGAGAATCTAATTTCCTTTCAGTCTTTAGTGGCATTTATGTCTCAGGAGAAACAGAGAAAGAAGTTAAACTTTCAGTGATTGCACCTTCCAGGGAGGTATTAAGTGAGCTGTTGTTTATTTTCCTCCTTATACCGGTGCTTTCCCCCAGAGCCTGCACCAGGAGGGCAGGTGAGAGGGTACAGGGAAAAGGATACAGAAATAATGCCGTGAAATGTGCAGCTGAAATAACTGAGCAGATCTGATCTGGGAAATAGGTAGATGACTTAGAAAGGATGGGAAACTATCTCCAAATAGTTGAAGTGTAAGGATTTAAGACAGCGTTTCTCAGCCTGGGCACAGCTGATACTGGGGCCTGATGATTGTCTGTGGTGGGGGCTGTCCTACGCCCTGTGGGGTGTCCACAGCATCCCTGGTCTGCACTGACAAGATGCCAATAACTCTCTCCCACTGGTTGTGACAAACAGAGGTATTTCTAGATCCTGCCAAATGTCCCCTGTGGGTACATGGAAATGCACAAGCTTTGGAGTCAGATAAAATTTTTAAGTGACAAATGTAATAAAATCATTCTCAAAAGTAATACTGAAATGTATAAACCCAAAACTTGAATGGTTCTCTCTCCTTTTACCAGTCTTATTCCCTAGGGATAAGCAATGTGAGAGCATTGTGGGAAGTAGGGAAAATTTGAATCCTGCTCTGCTGTAAGCTTTGGGATTTGAGTAGTGACTTCACCTCTCTAGGCTTCTGTTTATTCATCTGTAAAATGGGAACAATAAAGCTGACTGGCTTGTTGTGAGGTTTAATTGAGGTGACACACAAATCAGCTAGTAACGTCCTGTAATGTGTGTCTAAATATAGCTATTCCTACTGTTAGTAGTGAGTTGGGATTCGACATGTTATATGTAGCTCCAAACCAGGACCTACGAATAGGGAAGCACATAGATTATGGCAAGAAATTTATAACACAGCCTGGCAAAGAGATCAAATTGCCTCATGAAGTCATGAGTTCCCTGTTTGTAGAGACGCTCAGAGTATGGACATTATCACAATACAGTAAAGGACATTCATTTATCAAGAAGGGATTTGGAGTAATTACCTCTGAGTACCCTTCCAAATGTGAAATTCAGCAACGCCAAATAAATGGCTGTTTCGTTTACAAACTCATGTGCTCTTAAAAAAATTTTTTTTCATTTAAGATCTATTCAAAGAGGGAAATGTAAATTTTTTGGCCAGCATATCACGGAAGCTTTACCTGAGACTGACTGTCCCTTTGTCTAGGGGGAGAACTGTAATTCTAATTGTCCCTGAGATTCCAACCCATCCAAGCCTCGGTCTTACTGAAGACTCTGTGGCTGGGGTGACGCTTGCTCTGTGTGGTCATCTCCTGTGGAATTAAACCGCCCCCTCTGTAGCTGTGGGGGATTAGTGGCTCAAAGCCTCCTGTTGCCATGGATTTAATACTAGGGTATTAAAGCCATTGCAGAATCTTTCACTGTCCCAGATTAGAGCTACTAAATCATTCAAGAGTTGTTAACCTAATGGGTCCCCTTCAGCAAAATCATTAAACTCTGAAGAAGGGTGTCTTAGTTGAACGAGCCTGTACCAACCATTTTTCATGTCTGAAATAGTGAGCACTCTAGAAACATTAGTAGAATGCACGTGATTAAATGAGCCATCACTGTCCTGATTGTTCCCCTTACATTACTTTCAGGCACCCATCCACTCCACTTTTGTCATTTTGACAAGTTTCCGCTTTGTCCCACCTCTGCTTCACTTCTATTTAAATGTTAGAAAAATTCTCAGATTGGAACAGTTCTCCATTAACTCCTAACTCTGCAGGAATTGGATGTTTTACAAGTCACGCAAATATGACACAAGATCAATGGCTTTTTATCTTTCCAACTGCGGCTTGCACACAGGTTCTCTCAATGTAGAGGGTAGAGACCTGCAAAGAAAGCTGTAACAGAAGTGGATACAGCCATTCCCTCGTTTCATGGGATTCTGACTTCGATCCTTACCTTGGCTTGGAAATATATTGTGCTAAATGGAATTTTCACACTTCCCAACCAGTGTCTCTCAATACGGGTGTGGATTCCACTTCCTCTTTCACGGTCATCCTGAAGGAAAGTAGGAAGCGGTAACTTTAAGAACTCCAGCCACTCATTTATTTAATCTGCCCCAGGAAAATGGTGGGGTTTAGCTGAAAGCCCATGGGCAACGTTAGACAGACCTCAATCCCGTTCTGGTTCAGACACCTAATCATTTTGCCACCCTGGGAAAGTCACTTAACCCTTCTGCACTCACTAAATTGGAGATTTAACAATCTACTTCACAAAGTTATTCTAGAATCAAGACCATATGTGTAACACACCCAGTGCAATTCCTGGAACCTAGCAGACACTCAGTTGAAAATAAGAAAGCTAATTCTCTTCCTCCCTTCTCCCTTTCCTGTTTATACATGTAAAGTTTGAAACATTTCAAACACCACTAAGAGTATGTGTTAACTTACAGTGAGTAGAGGACATGAACATGAGTGCATGTCTTCCTGAAACTGTGAACTTACCTCTAGGACATCGTACAGCACTTCATCGAAAATGTTAATGAACACGTCATCTTTCACTGACTGCAAACTTGTTGTGCTGTAATCCCCATTGGGAGCCCTGCAAATGGGCACATGTGACCAGGGACCATGAGAATGAGTGAGATAGAAACAATGGGCACTCAAATAGCAAAACTTGAAAAATACTCAAATCTGAGCATAGATATGAAGATTAAAAGCAGTGCTTTCATTTCAAATATTTGTCTTTGCACTGAGATATTATAACATAATATCTATACTCAGGTGGAAGGAGTATTCGACTGGATGCTCTAGGCAGAGAGAGAAACCCCCTGTCTGCTGGCTTGCCCTGCCAAGCCTCACATCATCCCCCAACCTGCATGGTGAACTTTGCCAGGAGCCAGCTGGCCATGATTGAGCTGGCTCAGTAGACAGGCTACATTCAAGACCATCAGCTAACACTCATGCCAGTAGGCAGGTTTCCTAAGCAACTGGGCTCTGGAAGATGCTTCTCCAGCAGACCATTCCCTCCTGGTATTATAAGGCTGGTTGAATGGTCCCTGCCTTCCACTTACTTTCTCCACAGATAACTAGAGCAGTGCAGGGGTGAGGTTCATCTCCTATAATATCACCTGCTCTGAGTCCAGCCAGGCCTGGCCCAAGACTGTTGCATGTATTTTGTTGAGCATTTGCCTTTGTGTTTGCTCATTCTTTGTGCTTATTCTGTGCATAACAGTGATATGTGTCTCTGTCTTCTGACTGGACTAGCTCTAATCCTTGCTCTGTCTTTAAGATGCTATGTGGACTTAAGCAAGTCACCTTCCATCTTTGGATTTTCTTTTCTTTTCTTTTCTTTTTTTTTTTAAGATTTTATTTATTTATTCATGAGAGACACAGAGAGAGGCAGAGACAGGCGGAGGGAGAAGCAGGCTCCCTGCAGGCTCCCTAGGATTGATATGAGACTCAATCCTAGGACCCCAGGAATCACACCCTGAGCCAAAGGCAGATGCTCAACCACTGAGCCACCCAGCTGTCCCTAATTTCTATAGAAGTAGAATGAATGTTGCACTAGGTCATTTCTAAGGTTGCTTCAAGATCTGAAATAAGGGAGTCTTGTAAATATAAAAAATCACTTAAAATTTTAAATGCCTATGTATTATTTCTGGTGAGGAAGAAAGTGTAATTATGAAAAGCAGAGAGTTACAGGCTGGGGAGTTTACTTGAAGCTTCCAGAGTCGGGGAGATGAGGAATAAAAGAAAAGTAGTATAGGGGCCCTGTGGCCAAGGGAATGAGAAGCTTTGGGCCACAGAGGCCAGAGCCTGGAGAGGTGTGGGGGTATCCCAACAGTGAACCCGAGTCTCAAAAGTTGGACATTTTCCCATTTTGCTCTTGACTGGAGTCAGTTGTGGTACCACAGGAGCAGCATGGGACTCAGTGTTAGACTCTTTGATCTTGTCCTGGCTCATGAGCTACAGAAACTTTCACTGTAGTCATTTCCCCCTGGGGCTCCATTTTATTCACATTTCTTTCAAATATCCTGCAGTTACCTAAAGAGTAAAATACTCTTACCTAAAAGGAAGTTCAAGTTCTTCATTCCAGCTGGGATTTGGTCCTTCTGCTGTTGTTGTGTGGCAAATCGTTCGTTGAAAAGAAACTTCCACAAAAGGACGTACTAAAACCTTAAATGTAAGAGCAAGTTATTAGCGTCCATAACAGATTGTTGAATTATTTTGTTCTTAGCAGAGGTAGAATATGTTTACTGACTAGTGTGTTTCCAAAGAAAATGAAGCAGAAAAGAGACTATAAAGTTTGTAGGCAGTTCTGATGGGACAAGGTTCTTCTTCTTCTTCTTCTTCTTTTTTTTTTTAAGATTTTTATTTATTCATTTGACAGAGAGAGAGAGAGAGAGAGAGAGAGGGAGAGAGAGAGCACAATTAAGGGGAGTAGCAGGTGGGGGGAGAGGAAGAAGCAGGTTTCCCGAGGAGCAGGGAGCCCAATGCAGGCTCCATCCCAGGACCCTGGGATCACAACCCAAGCCAACGCAGACGCTGAACTGACTGAGCCACCCAGGCACCCAAGGGGCAAGGTTCTAAGCTGTCACCCAGCATCTAGGTATTTCACCTGGCCGAGGGGGTAGTCCGAACTGTGGGTTGGGCTGTGTGTGGTTGGGGAAGCAGCACGCTTCTCGCTGAAAGTCCTTGAAGATCTTGAAGGCTGCTGGAATTTGCTAGGGGCAAGAAATGCATGACAGAAATTAATGACAAGAAAAATCCAATTAGATACTCAGCAAGATAGCTTCTCCAAAGAGGTATGGCTCTGGTGACAGACATTTTCTTTAAGTTTGTTGACACTTCAGAAAGCTTTTCATATGCATGGGTCCTCTCTGTGACCTAGTAACTAATAGAGCCACCCCAACTTCCATCCCTAGACCTGCATGTCTGGCTGGAACAGAGAACAGTGTTCTCTTCCCACTCCTCTGCTCCCAGAGAATGCCTGAGTGAGGAATCTGTTTTTCCCCCCAACAAATGAAAGCACCCTGGCCAGCCTGCCCTATCTCCACCCAGACGCCTCCCACTGTGTTCTCTATGACCCTGCACTCTCTAATAAGACCCTTCTCTGGGCCCACCAGGCATCACCGGGATAAAAGGATCTCAGGGATTCCTAGCTTGAGTTAGGATCTATGGGTCTTGCCCTATTTCCCTTTGGGATTCTTTTTTAATAGATTTAATTTGCTGTACGATGTGGGTTTTTTTGGATTTTATTTGTTTATTCATGAGAAACACAGAATGAGAGAGAGGCAGAGACACAGGCAGAGGGAGAAGCAGGCTCCATGCAGGGAGCCCGACATCCGACTTGATCCAGGGTCTCCAGGATCAGGCCCTGGGCTGAAGGCGGTGCCAAACCGCTGAGCCACCCTGGCTGCCCTGGGATTCTTATTTTTAAGAGAGAGCTCACATGCAAGCTGGGGCAGAGGGGTGGTGATAGCGAGGGGTGGTAAGGGTGGAGATAGAGGGGAGGGGGCAAAGGGAGAGGGAGAGAGAGAATCTTAAGCAGACTCCACGTCCAGTGTGGAGCCCAAAATGGGGCTTGATCTCATGACCTTGAGATCATGACCTGAGCTGTAATCAAGTTGAATGCATAATGGACTGAGCCACGCAGGCACCCCATCCTTTTTGGGATTCTTAAAAAAAGGAAATGAAGATCATCTCCAGAGAGTCTCTCCCAGATACCTCTCCCCTCATCCTAACAACACACCTGCGTATTTGCACTGAACTTAATGGTTTACCAAGTATTTCATATTCATTACTGGGCAAAATATAAACTGTCTCTACCAGATTATCTTACCTTTTCACGGATAAGGGTATCAGACAAACCATGAGACAATAAAAGTGGAATATTTAACACAACAATTGCCAGAGAAACCCTTTTTCTCTTTGGAACACCACTTGATTACAGTATTACAAAACATCTGTGAAGTGCCTACTATATTTCAGGCCCTGTGTTAGACTCTGGAGCTGCAGAGACAAATCAGACACACTTCAGCTCCAACTAAAAGGCCAGCAGACATGTGAACAGATAATCATGATACAGTGGGACACACGTTAGAACATAGAGATGGGCATGGGCTGTAAGAGTACAGAGAGAGAGATGAAAAATCTGATCTAGTTGGATGCAAGGGTAGAGGGTTAAGATTTGGGCAGGCTTAATGCAAGAGTTGATATCTGAGCTGTCTTGATGAGCCTACACATATATATAACACAGAGGATCAACTAAGCTTCCTTATAATTTGAATGAAATGGTTTAACACCTAAAAAATATTCTATAGGAGCTGGAAGCCAGAATTATAAAGCAAAGGAAGATGAAACCGCCACTGGATTTTCTTTTCCCCTTCCTTCCACCACCCACTTCCAACCTAAGCTCAAGCCAGTGGCCTTCTGGCCCAGCACAGCTTTCGCCATGGTCCTCAACGGTGCTGACATGCAAGAACAGATTAAGCATATGATGGCTTTCATTGAACAAGAAGCCAATGAGAAAGCAGAGGAAGTAGATGTGAAGGCAGACGAAGAGCTCAACATTGAGAAAGGTCGTCTTGTGCAAACCCAAAGACTGAAGATGATGGAATACTATGAGAAGAAAGAAAGGTGGATCGAGCAGCAGAAGAAAATTCAGATGTCTAATTTGATGAATCAAGCAAGGCTCAAAGTCCTCAGAGCAAGAGATGACCTTATCACAGGCCTACCAAATAAAGCAAAACAGAGACTCAGCAAGGTGGTAAAAGATACAACCAGGTACCATGTGCTACTGGATGGACTGGTCCTTCAGGGTTTGTGCCAATTGTTGGAACCCCGGATGATTTATCCGTTGCAGGAAACAGGATTTCCCTCTGGTAAAGGCTGCAGTGCAAAAAGTGATTCCTACGTACAAAATTTCCACCAAAAAAGATATTGATGTCCAAACTGATCAGGGGGCCTATCTGCCTGAGGAAACAGCCGGTGGAGTTGAGATCTATAATGGGGATCGTAAAATAAAAGTTTCCAATACCCTAGAAAGCTGGCTGGATCTTGTAGCCCAGCAGACGATGCCAGAAGTACAAGGAGCCTTACTGATGCAAATGCCAACGGGAAGTTTTTGGACTAAACCTTTGGAGAGGTGGAGTTCATCCACTGCTCTCCTGCTGTGATGTGGAAGTTTCTGATATTTGAAGAAACAGGGTATCTGTGTGGCTTCCTCTTCGCTGTTCTAATATTCTGTATTATTGGTGGATACTCTCTGTAGCTAATGCCCTTAGCTTAATTGTTAACCATGAAAGTTTCACTTAATGCAATCAGGTAAGCTCCTTCCTAGCTTATCTAAAAGTAGCACAACTTTCATTTGCTTCTGTAGCATGAAGGTAAGGATATCAGATGGTGGTTATGGGAGCTTCACCAAGTCTCCACTCTTCCTCTAGTCTTCCGCTTTCAGTTCTAGAGTTTAGAGGGTGATATGTATGGCGTTCTCTGACATTAAGTCTGTTCTTTAGGCTTAAAATGCATGGGGATTAGGGGGAGGGGCATGCATTCCTTCCAGCAATAGTAGCTTCACTGTTAACCTGTTTGGGTCTAGAGTGTCGCTCATCTGTAAATGTGATTTAAAATCTAAGCCATAAATATGTCTTATTTATTAAAACAAAAGATTTACATGGAAAAAATATTCTATAGAGACCAAAATAAGAGAAACACTTATACATTATTTTAGAAAACAGCTTTTCTTCCCACAGTTAAGCTTTGAGTCAATTGAGGTGAAGGGGTGTGGCTATACTCGAGGAAGCAATGCTATGCGCAGATTCAAGAGCTTAAATGGACATTTACCAGCAATCAGATGGTGGGAATAGTTGGTGATGATCAGATGTAATGGGTGGAAGAGTTAGGTAGTAAAAAAAAAAAAAAGTTTAAAATAATGGATAGGGGATAAATTTGAAAAGGAGGATCCTAGAGAGGAAAGAAGATGCCAAAGGCCAGAATGGTGCTCTTCTGTGAATCAGACGGTGCTGGATGACGCTGGACAAGCCACCCATGTGTTTTCCCTTTCGTAAAATGGAGATATTAATAGTAACATGAAATAAGTGAAATAATCTGTGTGAAAGAGCCTCAGCATAGTGAGGGAAACCTGGTGAAGAGACGAGAAAGGTCAGCCTTCCTCATTACACTGATGAAGGCACCAGGAGGTAGAAGTTTTAATACTTGCTCTTTCTTTAATTCTCGCTCATCTCTGTTCTCTAAAGGGAACAAGAAACTCAGGCTCACCTTACCCTGGTTGAGGGATTCCCCATTGCCCCAGGGTAGTGAAACATAGTTGGCATCACTCATGTCTCTGAGCAGATCATTTTTATGCTCATAGCATGTGTGTTTAGAACCTGGGACATAACCCTTCGAGTATCTGCCCCAGCTCACACCTACTTATCTGAGAGCCATTTCCCACCCTCAGGGCTCAGACCCTGTACTTTCCATCCCAGGGCCACCTGGAGGGCTCTCACCTTGTCGTTGGCTTCCTTACGGGAATGTCATAAGCCCGGATAATGTTCACCAACACCTTTATGTCTCCATCGGACAGGTTTTGGGCTGTCACCTTCTTCCGACCTTTTCTCCTTGGCCTTAGTGGTCGCTTTTGTTCTGCCAGCTTGAAAAGGCTTAGCCCCAGAATGCTAATGATCACAGAACAGGATTAGTACTCTAAGGAAAGGAAAGGTCTGGAAAGCTATGAGACAATTTCCCAAACTCTCCCCCCAGGGTCCCTCAAAGGCCCCTGAATGACTCTGTCTTTTTAAGGAGGGGTAGAAATTGTCAAGAAATTCTGAGACTGGGGAGATCCTTGGGTGTGGATCATTTACGTTGATTTTAGCTGCTACTGATCAGAGGAAGAAAAGTATGCTTGGGTCGCTCTTGCTTCCTGCCTTGTGCTCTGCCTTGCTCATCCTGGGTCCCTCGGATGTGTAGGTGCTCTCCTGCTCTGGGCCTTTGCTCGACCAGGCCAGTCCTGCACATGGGGTGCCTTCCCCACTTCCTCTTTGTCTGCCCGGGGCTGCAGTTGTACCACGTTAGGGCCCAGCCATGTCAGCTGGAAGGAGTGTCCCTTTCCTGAGCCCTAGAGCACCCATTAGCCATTAGCCTGCTCCAATCACATGGCAGGTGATCACAGCCTTCCTGGGACTTCCTAGAGTACCTTGGCCTCTGGAATTAGACAAAGCCATGGGACTCCTGGCTCCACTCTTTGACCGTGGGCAAATTATCTCACCTCTTTGTTTCTGTTTCCTCAGCTGTAAAATGGGGGATAATCATACCTACCTCTTGGGATTGTGCAGAGGATAAAGGGAAGGGGTGTATGCAAAGCACCCTGGCACTGGTCTAGCACTTGGTGGATGCTCTAAATATGATGTGACATGATGGCAGTGATGATGCAGGAGGAAGGGGAGGGGCAGGAGGATCCCTCTCCTCTCCCTCCTTCTCACTGAGGTGAAATCCGATAAACACTTCCAAGAGGATGGAAGCACTGTCAGTGAATCATGGTGGGACAAAGGGCCATGAAGCGGATAATTAAATTCCAGCCCAGAGACTGAACAGAAGCACAGATGTGACTTTGTATCTGCAAGCTGACACTGTGCCAGACAGCGCAGGACAAAGCCAGCTGTGCAGAGCCGGCCTCAGGCTGCCCTGTCTCCCTGCGAGCACGGAGCTGCCAAGCAGCCTGCCTGTCTGGGGGCCTCTTTCCAAGGGGCACATGCCAGCTGGGGAGGTGACAGCTCCCGATGGGCTCCCGCTTGTTCCCCAGGGCCTTCTGTCCCGAGGACACAGAGTAGCTGCCATTTATCAACACCTTCTGCAGATCAAGCAGAGTGCTGGGTGCCTTACATAGAATAGTTCTAATCCTGACAAGGGTAACATTTACCCCACTTTTCATATGAAGAAACTGGAGGCTCTGGGAGGTGACAGGATTTGCTGAAGGCTCCTAAGTAAGAGGGAGCTGGGGTTCCACCTCAGGTCACTCTGACTAAACAGACAGTTCCCTCCTCTTTTGAAAAGTCTTATTTTATTTTTAACTCACTTAAGAGCAGGCCCATTACATGTTAACATAATGGAAAGCTATGAAAAATAACTAGGAGGAATGTGAGGAGAGTGACACTGCAAATCTCTTTTCTGTATGTGACTTATTATCTACATTTTATTATTTTTAATTTAATTTTATTGAGATGTAATTGTCATATAACATGTAAATTTAAGGCATACAATGTGTTGGTTTGATACATTTACATATTGGAACATAATTGCCACTGTGGAGTTAGCCAACACCACTATAACTTCACATAATTACTTTTGGGGGGTGGTGGTTGAGGGGGGAAACAATGAAGATTAAAGCACTTAGTAACTTTGAAACTTACAATACAGTATTGACTATATTCACTATGCTATGCTTGAGATCTCCAGAACTTATTTAATCTACTGGTTGTGAGCTTTTACCTTTAGACAACATTTCCTCGATGTTCCCACCTCTTAGCCACTGATAACCACCATTCTACTCTGTTTTTATGAGTTTGGCTTTTTTAGATTCCACATATAAGTGAGCTCGTACCATATTTGTCTTTCTCTGTCTGATTTATCTCACTTAGCATAACGCCCTCAGGGTTCATGTTGCTGCAAATGAAGCCCATCTTATTAATCACTCTGCCAGGACCCCCACTAACCCAAATTTGGAAACCTCAGAGAGACACCATGGCCAGGGGATCCTAACATGGCACATCCCTTCTCTTTGTCAAAATTCCTCCCCTCCCTTCCCCTAGAGGCAGCTCTTTGCTGCCCTGCTAGCAGTCAGCATGGGAACATCTTGGTGGTTGGGACCATTAAATATAAAAACATCTTAGTTTAATGCTAAGAACAAACCAAAATTAAAAGAAGAAAGAACATACCCTGAGCCTTCAGAACTTAATGCAGAAAGTAAAGCAGACAAAGAAAAAGAAAGAAAAGAAATGGAAAAACAGCATGAAAAATCACCATCTATTCTAAAGTATAATTTTCATGACTGAAAAAAAACACATTCAGTGACTGGACTCTGAGCCTGGAATAAAGAGGGAGGGTTTGCATGAGTGTATGTGGGTACAACCTCCGGTATATGGATAGAGGCCAAGTCAAAGAAAGGGGCTGCCATGGATGGACTTTTTTTTTTTTTTTTTTTTTTTTTTGTCTCCTTCTTAGCTTGGTGGTGGAGAGAAAGTACATGCATAGGAAATTAACTTTTTAGGAGACCAATAGATTTAATAATCACAGAACAAGTCAGGAAGTTAATGCACTGCACAAGACCACCAATACAGAAAGTTATTTTTTTGTATTTTATGCCTCCACCTTGAGTTGAGACAATTTGAGGATTATTCTAAGTAACAGAGATAATCAAGCAAATGCAATGGAATCCCAACTTCTATATAAATATTCATTTTCCCTGCTGCCCCTGCCCCGTCACCAAACACACAGCAGCTCTCAGTCTCCCCCCACCACCTGGAACCCTAGTGCTTATTCTGAGCCACCCCCTCAGTCCTGTGCCGGGCAGGGGCGGGGGTGGACTATGGAGCAGTCTAGCAGAGGGAGGTGGAACACAGGAGCCTGTGCAGGAGGGAAATGCTGTCAGACTTAGTCTGATTGCAGCGGGGAAGTGGCAAAGGCTGGTGAAGCTGACTTGGGCACAGTGGGAGATGAGATGTGTATTGGGCGTGATAGAGAGCATCTTGTGTGACCTGTTCAACAAAGCCCCCCAACTAATTTAACCATGAGGCATTAATCAGGTTTTACCAGTTCCTAGCCTTACTGGGGCCCAAAAGCATCCCATACAAGGATAAAATCTTCTATTTACATAAAAATTTTAGTTTAATACCATAAAAATAATATTTATAAGAAACAAAAGATTTGTTTGCTTTTACCTGATATTAGGAACTTCTTCTTCTACTATCAAATCCGAAAGAAGAAAATGGTGTTTTGCAATCAGGAAACGATTTATTACTGATTCTCTAACCTGAGGACAGATAGTTGTGTTTTTTTTTTTAATTTAAATTCGGTTAATTAACATAAAATGTATTATTAGTTTCCAAGGTGGAGGTCAGTGATTCATCAGTCTTATATAACACCCAGTGCTCATTACATCATGTGCACTCCTTAATGTGGACTCCACCCCACCCCCTCCAGTGACCCTCCTATGTTTAAGAGTCTCTTAGGAAGTTTGTCTCCCTCTCTGATTTCATCTTTTTATTTATCCCTCCCTTCCCCTATGATCTTCTGTTTTGTTTCTTAAATTCCACATATGAGTGAAATCATATGATAATTGCCTTTCTTTGATTGACTTACTTCACTTAGCATACTACCCTCTAGGGCCATCCACATTGTTGCAAATGCAAGATGTCGGTTTTTTTGATGCTGAGTGGTATTCCATTGTCTATATACACCACATCTTCTTTATCCATTCAACTCAGGCAGGTGGTTTTATTTAAAATGTTCCTGGTCCATTGACTTTAGGGCTCATTGCCTAGACTCCTTCAAGACTTCACTTCTCCCCAGTACTGACCTCTTCTTATACAAATCATCCCGCTTTGCTCACTAATGTAAGCTCCCTAAGGCAGAGGGAGTTCTTTTCCATTCACTGCTTTATTTGAGGGACCTGGGAAAGTTTCTAGTGGATGATAAGTAAAATTCTGCTGAATGAATGAACAATTGGAAAAATATAAGACCAGTCTTGAAGCACACACATTTCAGATTCTTCTTCCTCTATTCAGACTGAATTACTTTCTAATTATTCATCAAATAGAGGACCTCTTAAATGTCATAAATCTTTTTTTTTTTTTTAATAAGGAACCCAGAGTAGATCATTTGGGTGAAAAAAATGTACTATAGTGACTACAGCATTTCCTACAAGTTACATTTATTAAAAGAAGAAAGGGCAAATGGATACTTCAAGTTTTTAGTGCATTAGGGTAGTTAGTATGTGATTTATAAAATTTTTTCATTACAAAGGTGATATGGTGCAAACATGCAAATTTGAGAGAAATCATGACTTAGAAATCGTGTCCCTTGCAATCATGCCCCACTTAAGATAACCACTGTTAATGAACTGAGACACATCCTAGTATTTCATATGTTCAAAAGATGAAGATGGCTGTTAATTCCATATCTGTAATTATGAGCAAATAAGTCTACAGAGGTTAAGTAACTTTTAAATAACCCACAGATAACTTAGAAAGATAGACACCACCTTTCCCTCATGATAGGGTGCTGGCTATTTTCCCCCTATGAGGATTCTGTAAAGTGATTTTCCTTACCTGTTGGAGGTACTTGGCTACTATGGCCCTATGAGTATCTATGTGATCCTTGGTTTCAATTACATTTCTGTCTTGTAAACGTTTTTCATAGTCCTAAAATTAAAAAGGATTAATTTTATGATTGTAAATTATTATTATTCTCCCATGTGAGATTAAAGAATTTATCCTGAGATGAATTTATCACATGTGATTTAAGTAATAAGTTATGGTTCTAAATGCTTCTTCCACCTTCTTCTTAATTTTTGGCTCAAAATTGATCTTTGATGCAGTATGTAGGTTTTGGTACCAGTTGGTTGAACTGCCTTATAAGTAGAAGATAATTCTTTTATTTATTTTTTATTTATGATAGTCACACACACACACACACAGAGAGAGGCAGAGACACAGGCAGAGGGAGAAGCAGGCTCCATGCACCGGGAGCCCAACGTGGGATTCGATCCCGGGTCTCCAGGTTCAGGCCCTGGGCCAAAGGCAGGCGCTAAACCGCTGCGCCACCCAGGGATCCCAGTAGAAGATAATTCTGTAGAGCAATTATAGCATAAGCTGTTCATGTAGGAAGAAACAGAGGCCATGAAGGTAACAGAAAGACCTGCTACCTCACCCAAGCAACTTAGCCCAAACCTCGGCTTACATTTTTGTCTTTTCTATTTTAAGTAGAGCAATTGCAAAAATAGTAAATAGCATCTGGCTGCAGCTGACTTGGGTCACCCACTTGGAGGAGAGTATGAGTGTTAGTGTTGTCTTCTTAGGCTGCTGACTTTGCTCTATCTATCATAAAATCCCTCATGGGCCCAGGAAGCTGCCATGTTCTGCTTCAGTCCTTCTCTAGTCACAGCTGAATGCCCAGGGTGGCTCCTAACCTAGCCTGGGCAATATAAGCCAGCTGTTCCCAAGATTTTTAAAAAAATATTTATTTATTTGAAAGAGAGAGAGAGCACCCTCAAGCATGGGAGTGTGGGGGGAGAGACAGAAGGAGGGAATTCTCAAGCAGAACCCCCTGCTCAGAAGAGCCCAATGGGGGGATGCATTCATGACCTGAGCTGAAATCAAGAGGCTGATGCTCAACTGACTGAGCCACCCAGGTGCCCCTAGCTGTTCCCAAGAATTTTAAGCTTGGGACAAGAAGACACATCTCTCTCTGCTGGCTGAAGTAACTAGATGTGAACTTGGATAATGTTGGTGACTATGCAGCCAAGTAGAGAATCTGTCTCCAATGGGGACCAATAAGAAGCCCTGACAGGACAGAGAAAAGTCCTGGCAGCATTCAGGTTCTACGTCCGGCCCGGCCCTCACTGAGGCACAGATAAATTCCTGCCATTCATGCATCTTTAGATATTTAACCCTATTTTGTCATTTCATCATCCAATAAACTTCCCTTGCTGCCCAAGGTAGCTCAAGTTGGCTTTTTATCTCTTACTATCATGAATCCAAACTAATACAAAAAGAACCAAGTAGCCAAAAATATTCTTCAATAGTTTCCACATTTTTTACATAAAAAAAAATCACAGTGGTATCAATTTCTAATGGCTCTCCACTTACCTCATCAATACTAACTTGCCTTTCTGGTTTTCATTGGCCTGTCCCTTCACCCCATTATCTGTAGCTCCTCAAAGTCTCCCCACCTGTGGGCACCCCCTCACCTGTGCACCCTGCCCACCTGAGATGGCTGAGACCCCAGCAGCTCTCCCCCAGCTCTTACCAAGCATTATGCTCAGTAAATAACTTAATGTGTTAAAATGGCATTGAATTGACAGGAGCAATGTGGCAGGATCATTTCCCATAGTAACACATAAGATACTTTTCAACCCTACAGTTCTAATTTTTCTTAGTTGATATGTCATTATATTGGGCAAAGAGATTATTTAGACATTAGATTTAAGAAAAAGAATGGAGGGGCAGCCCAGGTGGCTCGGCGGTTTAGCGCCGACTTCAGCCCAGGGCCTGATCCTGGAGACCCAGGATCGAGTCCCACATCGGGCTCCCTGCATGGAGCCTGCTTCTCCCTCTGCCTGTGCCTGTGTCTCTCTCTGTGTCTCTGATAAATAAATAAATAAAATCTTTAAAAAAAAAAAAAAGAAAAAGAATGGAAAGGTTATGGTAAGTACTATAAACGAGAAACCAGTATCACTACTGAGAACACGACAGCAAGAAAATACACAGGTAATAGTATACCGAACGGGACTGAGCTGGTTAATTATCTTATTAATTCCTCCATGGCAATTTCTTACCTGGAATACTTTTTCCATAATTTCTCGGTCATATGCTGGAATTTGTTTATAATTTCGGAATTCTGGCACCTCTTGGCTTCTAAGACAAAGAAGCCTGAATCGTTTAGATCTATTTAATTCCTCATCTGAGACAAAGTTAAATTCTTGTTGCAGCTGTTCCAGTCGAAAGAAATCAGGGACATAGGATTCACCGCTGGTAGCAACCTATAGAAAACAGAAGGGGCACAACTTTAGGTGGCCATGGGCAGACTGTATCTGAAGGAACCTAGCAGTGAGCTTTTGGCAACAGAAGCTGGGACTGAGACTTGAAACATCCTGGATTCGTTTAAGGACAAAAATAAGTTAAAATATCATAGTTATAAGGTAGATGCTATTATATTACTGTCCTAGCTCTAAAAAGTACCCCAAATCATTTTTGCAAAAAAAATTGTAAAGTTCATCTTTTGGTATGCATGCTTCCCTCATATTATGCAAAGATACAGGCTGAAAAGTGAGAGATTTCTATCAGTATCAGTACTAGGTGCCAACTGGAAATAGGATTGCTTATATACACAGTGTATGTAAGATCTAATATATGTATTCAAAATAGATTTAAGATATATCTTATCTTAAAATATTTAGTATAACTTAATATAACTTTAAAACTATATGTAACAAAATATTTTAAAATATTAAAAAAAAAAACAACTATGTACACATGTAGATAAGGGACCAGAATCAACTGATTGGCTTCTCTGGCTCCAGGGTCATGCTCTTCTGTCTTTGAACAGCACCTCATGGCCTTGGTTCACTGAATAAAGAGAGCCAGAGATGGATGTGGGTGCTCACCCCCCTACACTGGCACAGAAAGGATGGTTTCAGGGTACCACTGAGAGTCTGAGCAGGTGGGGCTGCACCCTGCCCACAGTCTGCTTGGACTTTGTCTGGGTGCTTTGCCAGTGGCAACTTCCTCCTCACAGGAAGAAAAACAAGGAGCAGAGATTTGTTGGGGCTGTGCAATAGGAAAGGTGATCCTGCTGTGAAAATCCAGAAAAAGAGACTAGTCAGGAAGGCCAGCTCTGTGCTCTGTCCTTCTATGGGAAGACAAATAGTTAAAAAGGAAAAAATGGAGGTGACATTTGTACTTTCTTACCACTGATTTAAATATAGTAATTGAAGCATGATTTGAAAACTCTACATGGAATAGACTATGCTCTAGGTAATATGGCCTATTCTTTTTAATATTTCTTTCAGTGACATTAAGAAGCATCATGTTGGAAGGAGAGCTTAGAAAGATAAAGGTCAAAATAAGCCAGAACTTACTTTGAGACTTATCTTAGAAAGTCAAAGACAGAAATGAAAATGTAATCCCGGTTATACTTACCCTGCTGATGAACTCACACTAGTAAGTATAATCACAGAATATGTTGCTATGGTCACTTTCCAGATCATCTACTTGTTTATTATGTTTTTGTGGGAATTATGAACTTGGGAGTAAGAACAATTGTATTTGCCACCAAGAACAATCATTTATTGACTAAAGTTCCATTTTATTTATGAATTCACTGAAGAGAGAATTTTGAATGTTATGATAGACACAAGCAATTTATCTCAACATACTTAAATGAAACCTAAATGATAATCTAATTAATCATCAAACAGGAAAACAAGCAAACAAAACCACCATTTCTTAAAACACCCCACCAACTCTTCCAAATGTGATAGACTAAGCATGTGTTCTGAAATCAGATTGATCTGGACCTGAGTTCTTACCAGTCCTGTGAGCTTGAGCAAGGGACTCTGAGGGTCCACACTCAGGCTCCTCTCCATCAGAGGGGCCAAGTAAGACCTTTCCTTATGGTTTTATAGAAGTTGGAGGTAAGAATAACAACAACACTGCAACAACAACTATTATTTATTGCATACTGATTGTGTGCCCAGCTGAGTGTTGAAATGCAGCAGTGCATGTGCTCATGGCCACACTGTGAGGGTGTCACAGCACCTAAAAGCACAGGTGCTTGCTTTGATTGCACAGCCAGGCCGATGCAGAACTGGACTGTCAACCTGTCATTCAACAGCCCACTCATGTTCTAAAACGCTATCACACTGGAGAACACTGTGTGAAAGAAAATGTGTGTAAAGGTCTGAGCCATTTCTATTATTATCGCACCAAGTCAAGAAATGGGAGTGTGTACATGGTTCTCCTGCCACATTACCGAGATTAGCTGCATCAAGGGGGCATTGTTGGGGTCGTTTGGGTCGAGCTTGGACTCTGCTGCCCATTTGGCCAATTTTTTCAAGTCTGTCAGTCCTGACGTACCAATAGACGAGATGGCATCTGCCCTCTTCAAAGCACTGGAAGAAAAGTTAATGCCATGAGATAGACACTTTCACAGGGCAGTTTGACTCAAGCCCCAAAATCCCAGGGACAGCATTGCTTAAAGAGGCTCTTCTTATCTATGGGAGAAAATCTGATCATAAGGAAGGAATTTTGCCAGTTTCCTTTACTTGATGACTGCTACTAAGTATGTCATAGAGATAATAGAGAAGAGTGAATTGGGGAAGAAAATACTTGCAAACCACATGTCTGATAAAGAGTTGATGTTTAAAATACACAAGGAACTCACAACTCAATAGCAAAAAAACAAATAATCTAATTAAAAAATGGGCAGAGGACCACAGTAGACGTTTCTCCAAAGAAGACATACAGATGGCCAGCAGGGATGTGAAAATGTGCTCCACATCACTCACCATCAGGGAAAGGCAAATCAAAACTACAGTGATGTATCACTTGACACCTGCTAGGATGGCCATCATCAAAAAGACATGAGATCAACTCAGGACACATCTGTTGGGGCAGGACCAAAGCAAGACTTGAGCCCTGGCACCTGGCTCCCATAGTGCAGGCTGCTGGGACACGCACCAACCACGAGGAGGTGGGACCCGCCTGGGGGGACCTGCTGAGACCCAGAGTGCCTTTCTTCTGGTCTGGAAAGGAACCAAAGGGGCTAACAATCAAGGAACAAATCTGATAGAAGGGACCTATAATAACCAGAAGGTTCTACCACTGTCATCATTCACGTGGAGGACCACATATACACAACCGTGTGCTGTGCGCTTCCCCTGGCTATAAAGTGGGGACAGGAATCCTTCACAGAGTTACTGGAGAGATGAAATAAGGCAAAATGCTTTTTGCTGTTTCTGACACTGCTAAACATCTAATACTTATTAGGCTATTCATATATTTAATTCTTACCTCAAGAAAATTAAAAAAGCCCTGGAAATACTGGCACATGAGAATAAAAGGAAGGAATGTGATATTGCAAGCTTCTTCCTCCCATATCATTAATACAAATGCTGACATTACTCATAGGATTGTTATAGACACACATTACCTTCTAAATCCGATGTTCTGCTGTGACAGTGGAGGAATTAAAGGTATCCCATTTTCTCCAATGGCCCATGCCACACTGTTGGAGACTTTCCCCGATGTCATTAGAATCAATTGATTACTACCGTCAGCTTCAAATGAGAAGGGCACTCCTAGAGAAACACCAGATTACACAGATGTTGTTTAGAAAAAGGGAGTAAGCCCAGTTCTGGTAAGAAGGCAGACAGTAGACAAATGGAACAGAGTGGAAAGGGCTGGCAGGATGCAACACATAATTCAGGTTAGCATCACTGAACTTCTTCAGGCAATGATGCTCAGAATTGGCCTCTTAGTTCTGTCTCTGACAGCAGAGTGTAGACCATATAATGAATGAGACACTTTGCAGTGGGATCATCTGTGTGCATATTCTGGTTCTGCCACTTAACAGCTGTGTGACCATAAACGGATTGATTAACTTCTCCAAGCCTTCATTTCTTTATGTGTAAAGTAGGGGTAATAATAGTACCTCCTCGAAAAGATTACTATGAAGACATTCATTGATTCACTCATTCAACAGATGCATGTTGGAGCTCCTCCTTCCTACCAGGCACTATTCTAGACTGCAGATACCAGTAAAGGAGCAAAACTGATGAGAATCCCTGTTCTCAAGTTTAAGTTCCAGCCAAGGAGACAGGAAATAAGGAAGAGAAATAAGAGGAATGTGTGGTCCGTTAGAGAGTGATAAATGTGAAAGAGAAACCATAAATTAGGGAATGTAGATGGAATATGTGTGCTTTGGGGGGATGTGGTGGCAGAGGAGCCTCCATGAGAAGGGACTCATGGATAAAGGCCTGAAGAAAATGAGGAAGTGAGACATGCAGATATGTGGGGAGAAAGCATTTTTGGCAGAAGGAACAAGTCCAAGTGGCTGAGGGTGGAAGCACGCCCAAGTGAGGTCATACTTGCAGAGCACTTAGTGCCTGGAAGACAGTGGCTACTTGACAAGCCTTAGCTACTGTTATTAAACTACTGTGACAACAGTAAGTCTCACTTACTTATTTGGCCTCTACTGGTTGGAAATTAATGATAAAAAGTCTCAGGACTGTTTGTTTAATCAACTAAAGGAAGAAAGGATTTCAAGCACTAAATATAGCCACTGCATGCCCTGGAGTTCCAGTTCATATCCATAGCACAAAACAGTACCACTATTAGGCTGTTATAATGTCTTTTTATTTTTCAAAGATCTTTCTTTCAAATTGAACGTATGCTTTAATCTTCAAAATCACCCTAAAAGACACTAAAGGAATTAAAGGAATCTTTAGATTCAGATGATATTCAATAGATTACATAATTATTAGAGTCCTATAGATTATATAATTACTAGAAACCTACAGCTTATCAATGTGAAAGTCAGAACTGAAGCCTAGGTCTCCAGACCTTTCAGTTGGTGAATGGATTTGAACCTTAAAGAATTCTTGCAGATACATTTCCAGATACGAGCTCACAATAAAAAAATCACTAGACATGTAGAAACAAGCCACTATGAATATGAGGGAACAGAACCGGACCAATAAACAGATATATATTAAAATAATCAAGTACAGAACATTAAAAATATGCATAATGTCTTTTTAACAATAAATGAAACATGAATGGATAAAAGAAATGAAATGATCGAGAGTTGGAAGAAAGGACAAATGTTATCAGAACTGACCAAGCAGATTGAAAATGAAATAAATAGAATTCCTAGAGGTGAAAAATAAAATAATTAAAGAAAAGCCTCAATGATGAATTTTGATGATTAGACGCAATCAAAGACTGAATTCATGACTTGGAAGACAGATTTAACGAAGTTTTATAGAATACAGTAGTGAGGGCAGCCCCGGTGGCTCAGGGGTTTAGTGCCGCCTTCAGCCTGGGGCGTGAGCCTGGAGACCTGGGATCGAGTCCCACGTCGGGCTCCCTGCATGGAGCCTGCTTCTCCCTCTGCCTGTGTCTCTGCCTCTCTCCCTCTCTCTCTCTCTCTCTTTCTCTCTCTCTCTCTCATGAATAAATTAATAAAATCTTTAAAAAAAAAAAAAAGAATACAGTAGTGAAAGAAAAAGATAGCAAGTATATTACAGAGATTAAGAAACATGGTGGACAAAGAAGGGCCATCATATATCTAATCACAATTATAGGGGATAAGAGAGAGAATATTAATTAATAACCTCCCTATTATAATTATTTAAGATTTTTCACAATTTTCAGCCCTATGAATATCATGATGTACATTTTTTATGCACAAAGCTTTGTACTCATTTCAAATTATTTTCTTAGAAAAGATTCTTAGAAGAAAAATTAAGGTGTCAAGGCATTTTAAAGGTCTTTATTCGAATTCTCAAACTGCTTTATACTTGCCTAGTTATATGAATTTACTGGCCATGAACAATATATAAAAATGACTTTGCAAAAAATTATATAAATCATTTTAATTTGAATTTCTGAAAGCAATTTTAGAATTACCTGGTTGTTTGAAAATGAAAAAAAAAAAAAAGCTATGTTCAAAACTGACAGTAAAATTATGAGCCACTAATAATAATTAGCTTTTTGTACCACTTCCAACTCCTTCGTGGTCCAGTGTTACATGCTGGTTACTGCTAAATTCCACTTCTTCAATAGGAGCCCTTCCAGTGACAACGGTAGTTTCAGGAATAGGCAGAAACACTTCTGCTAGCAAAGTCGTACCACTGTGTCCAACTGTTTCATATACCTGAAATTGAGGAAGAAAAACAGTCAAATAAAAATAGCAAGAGTGTGCTCACTCCTGGATATTTAATCCATTTATCTATGTTGATCACTGTCTAGCTCAGAGTGGAAAAGTTGAGTTGTGTTATTATGGTTCCCATGGAGACTAAATTACACCCAATTTGTGGCTAAGCTGTTGACATCCTGTCTTCTTGTCTACTCTCCTGGGATAGAGAGATTAAGCAAAGTAGCAGGCTACCACACCAGTTTTTCCATTTCAAATCGATACACAGGTTATCTGGAGAATGGGCTTCCTCTTTTTTCCTGGTTCATGTTATTTCAGAAAGAAATGCCATCAGGTGGAATGGGTGAGATAAAATGGGCATGCCACTAGATGATTTATTATTTACATCAACTGCAAAGTCAAGAGGAAAAGTATTATACCTAGAAGTACTCTAGAGTATCAGGTTCAAATCTACTATTTAGTAAATCTTTCAAATTCTTTCCTTCAAGAGCTCATTTAATTTGTCAGCTGCTGAAACCCTACAAGTTCCTTCACGGACCTTCTCCTAAGAAGGAGCCAACTAGGCTAACTGTAGCTCTAATTACTGTGGCATGTCTCATTATAATGCTGTCACTATGAAATGAAGGACCCATTGCCAAGGCAACCACAGATTATGAATATACAATGCAGCTTCAATAGGACTCTTTGCTTCATTGGATCAAATTTCTCTTGCATCCTTGGATCATTTCACTTTTGTGGCAAGAAGATAGTAAAATATTCCACAGTTCTGCTGGCTTCTTTCCTGTGTTTTATTCTTTCCCTCCAAGAGGTCTCTGGCTGGTACACATTTTTCTAAAATGCTCCTTTCATTTTTACTAATTAAATCTTCATATTTTCTTCTTGTGCAATAGAGCCCCCCCCCCACTGATTAATACTTTCCACTTACAAACTGAAATGCACAAAGATGACCCTACAGATCCTCCTCACCCCCTATTCTCCCTTACAGGGTATATGATATGAATTCTTTTCCAAGGATGAGGATGATTTTGTGCGAGGCTGCCATTCTGGCCTCATCATCTCCCTGGTATCCACCAGCTTGCATTTGACAGATGGCTGACTGAACTTGGTGGGGCTACTGCGGCAAAGACAAAGACATAACAACTGAACTCAGGACCCTAGACAGTATCACTGTGAGCTATTCTAACAGGCTGTGTGCACCGAGAGACCTGTGATTGTCAGGGCCTGCCTGTGCTGAGGGGCCAAGTCTACCTAATTCAGGGCTCAGTGGGAAGCCCATGAATAAATCAAATTCTCCATCTTTCTCAGTAAATAGGTAATATTTTTGTCTCTATTAAAAACTATCTTTTATGGAAAATGTCAAATATATAATCCTAGAAGAATAATATAGTATGAACCCCTCACCTGGCTTCAAATACCATTAGCTTATGGCCAATCAGATTTCCTTTCTATTCTCAGGCTTTCCCCTCTCCACCAATATTTGGAACCCAGACATCACTTCATCTGTAAATATTTCAATATGCATTTCTAAAAGATAAGGATATAAGAAAGCACAGTTATAATATTATTATCATAGTAATTCCTTCATGATGTTAAATATCAGTAAGTTTCAAATTTCCTTCAGGGTCCAAAAAATTACTATAAAACCTTGTTTGAATCAGTATCAAAATATATTCTGTACAATGAGACTGACTGATAAGTTTACTCAAGCCTCTGTTAATTTGTAGGGAATACCCATCCCTTTCTATAATTTTTAAATTTTTAAATTTCTCTTTATTTTTATTGGTTAGAGCTCTAATGGAAAAAGGAGTGCCACTTATTGCTTGCCCCAAACTCCCATCAGAGCCTGTGGGTTGTAACTTTACAGAACTTAAAGAACATTGAGCAGATTATTTTGTCTTGCAACGAAGACCTTGGTTGACCTGTTACATTATGGACTCACTAGCATGAAGTTTTAGCCTGAGAAAATGATATAGTTCCTTTTCTTTTTCAAATTTTTTATTTTTTGCCTACGTCTTAATTGAGACATCCATTTATATGCAGCCCAGTACAGGCTTTGGTCTGGTATTTTGTCTAATCTTTCACATATTCCTATAAAGGATGGTTTCTGGTGAAGACTAAGCAAGATAATAGACCCAAAAATTCTCGATGATGGATTTGAGGATCCAAGAGGAGAAACTCCCCCAGCCACCCATTTGGGGTGGGATTTGAATCCACAACTATTTCACTTTGAAAAAAGCTGGGATTTGAATCCACAAGTATTTCATTTTGAAACTCATACTTTTTTTTTTTTTTGCTATGTCTTCCTTATGGGCCAGGGACAATCAGAAATGCAATCAAAGAATGAAGAATTCTTTTAAAGTAATAGCATGATCCAGAACATATAATTAGTTTAGACAAACTGGTGAGAAATAAGGATTGAAAGAATATTTAAAATCTGAATGAAATAAACAACAAAACATGGAAATACTATAAATACAATGTCTAGGGGCACCTGGGTGGCTCAGTTGGTTAAGCATCTGACTCTTGATCTCAGGTCTTGATCTCAGGGTTATGGGTTCAAGCCCTGTGTTGGGCTCTATGCTGGGCATGGAGCCTACTTTAAAAACAAACAAGCAAAAAATAATCCCCAATGTCTGTAACCAAAACTTAAAGGATCACCTCAGCATATGCAACTGTGATCGAAAGACTACGAGCTATTCCTGTCTCAGACTTCTTAGTTGCTCAGAATTCTCAAGAGGGTTGCTATCTCAGCAAGGCAGGTGTGGCCTGCTCACTTCAGTGCAGGTGCTTTAACTCACTGTAAGGTGCCCAGGTGTACTGGGCACCAAGTGAGGCACCTGTCCTATACCCATGTATGTGCCATCACTATATCCCATGCTCTCCCTAAAGAAATACTTATCCACTCTATCAAAATTCCTTATTTATGCATCATCTGTCTCATTGGACATGGGGATTCCTGAGGATAGGGGTCTTGTTTGATTTCCCTTTGAATGCCCAGTACCTGCCATTTGGGAATTAATGTATTTAGAAGGGAGCATGCTAACTCTGAATAGAAGTAAGGCACTATTATTATTATTATTATTATTATTATATTTTTGCTAAGTAAACTCTACTTCCAACATAGGGCTCAAACTCATGACCCTGAGATCAAGAGTCTCATGCTCCACTGACTGCTTAAGCCAGCCAGACACTCCTAGAAGTGAGGCATTAAATGATAAATCCACTGAATGGAATGGTTTTCTTCTCTGAACAGCTGGTAGATCTGGTGTAGTATGGCTCTCAGATGTTCTCTCTTTTTTTTTTTTTTTGAGATTTTATTTATTTATTTGACACAAAGAGACAGCACAGACAGGGGGAGCAGCAGGTAGAGGGAGAGGGAGGAGGAAGCTCCCTACTGAGCAAGGATCCCGATGTGGGTCTTGATCCCAGGACCCTGGGATCATGACCTGAGCCAAAGGCAGATGCTTAACAGATTGGGCCACCCAGGTGCCCCTCATTGTCTTATTTTCCTTCCTACCTATAACTCCTCTTGAAGCCTGCAGAGGGCAGTGTGGCGGACAGGACAGGGCAGTCTTGTGTTCAGCAGATCTGAATCCTGACATTGACACTTAGTAGCCATATGACCTTGGGCATAACATTCCACGATTTTTGCTTTCATTGTAAAATGAAGATGTTATTTAAAGCTCTGCAGGAAGGCAGTGGTAAAGCTTTGGGACATGGATCAAAAGTCTTCCTCCCTTATGAGTTCAATAAATGTTTATTCTTCTTCCTCTGGGCATACATTTGAGAATAAGTACCTGCATTGTTATAGTACTATGTGGCTCACAAAGCTCTTTCATAAACATAATTACACTTCCCAAATATCTTGTTAAATATTGCTGGTCAACTGATTTTAGTAAACTTTATGAAATAAGAATCTCTTTTTTAAAAATTAAATTTGTAAGATCTGTTTTCTCAAGACACTAATTTTTTTCAAAGAAGACGTTAAGTTGCTGAGGGTTTATAGGAATTTTATGGCATATTCCATATTTGTAATGAAATCATCTATATTTCTGAGTCCCCAAAGACAAGGAGGTAAAAAAATGAACTACATTAAGCCTTAAAAGTGTGCTTTTAAAAAATCAGGAGTTAATGAAGTCCTGATATCACTTCAAGTGAAGGGAATAGAAAGCATACCAATAGTCAGAAAATACCATTTATGAGGGTAAAATGTTTCAGAAATTGACATGAATGCTGTATTTAACATTTCATTAAACCTTGTGTCCCTGACCTCGTGACTCTCTTACCTCCTACTACTTCAGAATTCCAAAATTCTCCAAACTCAATGCAATTAAATAAGTGTGTGAAGCATATTTAAAAATAAGAACAAATCCAAACATTTTTCACATACTTTGCGTCTCTTTCTATAACATAAAAACTTAGTGTTTGCTTACTCAGCTGTATAAGATAAGATTTCTAAATTACATGGCTCCAACGGCTTTACAAAAACATCTTTGTTGGACTTTCATAATTCATCAAATACTTCATTATGAAAGGACCATAAGAGCTGCTTCTAAGCTTTTCTTTCTTTCTTTTAAAGATTTTATTTATTTATTTAAGAGAAACGAGAGACAGAGCATGAGCAGAGAGGAAGGGGCAAAGGGAGAGGGAGAAGCGGACTTCCCACTGAGCAGGGAGCCCAGACATGTGGCTTGATCACAGGACCCTGAGATCATGACCTGAGCCAAACAATTAACTGACTGAGCTATCCAGGCACCCCACTTCTAAGCTTTTCTGTTTGGGTTCTTATTCCCTATAGGTGTGCTTAGTAAGGATCCATAAGACATGCAGTTATTGTAGAAGGGGCATTTCTGGTGGATGTCAATGGAAGGGTCCTCGTTCCCAGTCTCTGGAAACACCTTCCTGTTTAATGTCAGGAGAGGAACTAAATGGGAACTCTTGGGGCTGAGTCTGTAGGACAGAGGAAGTTATGACTCAAGGGGAGTGGAGGGTTTGTTAATTGAGACTCCTGTCTCAAAAGATACTTCTCAACTTTTTTTAATACGGAAAAATGGATTCCATCTGTCAAAGTAAAAAAGAAATCCAGAATTTTCCCACACTTTTCACCCTGCTCTTTCAAGGTGACAGCAATTCTTTTTAAAGCTAGGGTGCAACGCTGTTTTAAAAAAATCAGAAATTGGGCATCTTGGTTTGGGGTTTGTAAACAGCTTTCTGTATAATTAAATTTAGTTTTTGGTTTTCTTTTCTAAGTCAGGGGTTGTCAAACTCAGCACTTTTGACATTTTGGGTCGGACGATTCTCCATTGTGGTGCGCTGTCCTGTACACTGTAGGATGCCTAGCCACATCACTGGCCTCAACCCATTAGCAGAGGTACCAGCTCCCCATTTGTTAGAATTAAAATGTCTTCAGACACTGCCACATATCCCCTGGTTGCAAAATTACCTCTGCTTGAGAAGCACTGCTCTGAGTAAGAAGGGTGCTCCTCTGTGTGTTTGAAGGTGGAATGCTAGTGGAGAAACAAGACAGGAAATATAATTGATTTACACTCAACTGTTCTAAAATGTTTCTGTTGTTGCAGCAGTAAATTCAGAATAGCAATTAGATCCATGGCTACCAATTTGAGATTATTGGTAAAAAAAAATTATTATTGGGGCGCCTGGGTAACTCAGTCGGTTAAACATCTGACTCTTGATTTTGGCTCAGGTCATGATCTCATGGCCTTGAGATCGAACCCTGTGTGGGGCTTCACGCTGAGCATGGATTCTGCTTGAGATGCTCTCTCTCCCTCACCCCCTGCCCCTCTCCTTGCTTGTGCATGCTCTCTCTCTCTCTCTCTCTCAAATAAATAAATCTAAAAAAAATTTATTATTGAACTTTGATTAACATACTATGCTATATTAGTTTCAGGTGGGTGTACAACACAGTGCTCCAACGGTTCTATACATTGTGCAATGCTCACCACAATAGGTGTAGTCATTATCTGTCACCATGCAACGTTATTCTAGTATTATTGACTATGCTGTATTTTTCATTTCTGTGACTTACTTCTTTTATAACTGGAAGATTTTACCTCTTAATGCCCTCCACCTATTTTTTTATTTCCTCACCCTCCTCCCTCTGGCAACCACTAATTTGTTCTCTGTATTTAAGAGTTTGTTTCTGTTTTTGTTTTGTTTTGTTTTGTTTATATATTTGTCTAACTTGGGGTGATTTATGCAATTATTACTACTCTATTTGGAATATTGTTTGCTTTAACTCAACCATCTGGGGTAGGTGGACCTGCTAGCAGTATTTAGAACCTTAGAAATGTAGGGACATTAAGAGAGATAAAAAACAATATTCCCCTGTGAAGCAGAATTTATGTTGCATGGTTTTAAATCATGATTCTCTGCTTTTAAAACAGAAGAGAACAAAGCAGAACACTCCATGTCTTGCACCTGGTAATGCTGGGTCCAGTACAGGTGGCTGTTCTTTAAGCTTGGCTGCTCGTGACATTCTCATCTCATGGTCCCCATTTCCCTCAGGATTGAATCAAACCCTTCTGAGTCTTGTGCCCACATATTCTCTTCCTTTGCTGAAAAGGTGGAGGGCACCTGAGGTGGACCCCCTCCCAGCCCTGTCCTCTACACCATCCCCTGTGACATCATGCCTGACCCAGAGGAACCTCCCGTCATGTCTTGACCCCACCCCTCCCAATACCCTGTGGGGTCTGGTCCCTCTCCCCACCGCTTTCCTTTTTATTTTCAAAGTCACCAATCTTTTCTGTACTGGTTGCTTTTCTCACAGCTAACAAACATGCTCAAATCAACTACACCCAAAGTAAACCACAATCCCTGACAAAACCCTGATCCATTTCCCTTCTTGCCTTCTCTGCCAAGCCTCTGGGAGAGGAGCCTTCTCTTGGCATCTTCCTTTTTTCTCCTACCATCTCACTGGACCTCAGTCACGAGGTCTTCCTGTCATTTTCCTGTTTTCCCTCATCTTTGCATGATGTTTATGCAGTAAGATGCCTGTTGGATCTAAGGTACAGACTATGAGTGGGTGCAGCATGATGAGGTGGATATGAGAGCGTGTTCTGTGGGCTGGGGGCTGGTTCTGCTACCTTCTGGCTGTGGGACGTTAGGGTAGGTACTTAAGTTCTCAGCATTTTAGTGTAACAGGGACAATGATACAGCTACCATGGGACTACCGTAAGGATGCAATGAGGTTTCTTTTGTTGTTTTTTGTTTAAAGATTTTATTTGGCAGAGAGAGAGAGAGAGAGAGGGAGAGAGAGAGAGAGAGCACAAGCAGGGGGAGCAGCAGTCAGAGGGAGAGGGAAAAGCAGACTCCCTGCTGAGCAGGAAGCCCGATGTAGGGCTCAATCCCAGGACCCCAGGATCATGACCTGAGCTGAAGGCAGAGCTTAACTGACTGAGCCACCCAGGCACCCCATAGAATGAGTTTATACACAAAATATGGTGCCTGGCATATTGCAATTGCTCAGGAACTGTTATACAAGACATTACTAAATATCTACACAATTCAGTGTGCTGTGATGCCTGAAGTTGTGTTCTAAGACTTCTCCCATAGTAATTGCTCTCAAAGTGTGGAGATATGTCAAGTTTTAGGCTTTGCTCTTCTTTATCATTATACCCAGTTAACATGGTGAAATGAGAGTGAAATTTAGAGTCAGGCAGGACTGGGTTTGAATTCTCTGCGTCTTGACCTGCTTGATGTTGTAAGGTTACTCGGTATCTCTGAAGTGTCACTGGGAGAATAAAAGTATCTGCGTTTTTTTTTGTTTTTTTTTTTTTTTTTGTTTTTTTTTTAAGGATAACATCAGACAGTGTATGTGAAGAATTTGGTCTTGTGGTTGGATAAGCAATAAGTGTTATTTCCTAGGCCATTTTCACAGGCCCCTGTCCCATTCAAGCCTGCATCTTCTTACATGTAGGTGACCTCACCTGGACCCCTGCAACCCATCCTCCCACTGCATCCACTGGCCTTTTACCTATTCTAGGCTCCTCTGCTCTGCACTCTGTTGGGCTTCCTGGTATCTGCTCACCTCGGCTTTTGGGGTCAGTTTTCAACAGTCTGACTCAGCATCATGCAATTGAGTTCATAGGGAAGATATATGTGTAAAAACTATGTTTTTGTCTAATGTCCACAAAGGACCAGTAGCAGTCACAAAAGTGAGCTGGCCAAGGGCTAATTAAGACACTTCTCCAAATACAATTGTTTCTCCCACTCCAATAACACAGTTCTGTGGATGAGAGGGAGAAATCAGGAGAGGATGTAGGAATGAACTTGAGTCATCACCAACTAGGTTCAAAAGGTGGATTTCCTATTATCAGTCCCCATACTAGGAATATGAAAGATTGACAGGATTGACTCATAAGGAAAAATAATAATGCGACAAAATATAAGTGCCACCCAGCAGTACCATGTGATTGCTGTCAATTTGGGAAGTCAGGAAGACGAATGACTGATGCAGATGTGAATGATAAAGAAATAAAGGTAATCATCACAAAACTATTTTCTTCTTTCTTTCTTCCTTTCTTTTTTCTTTTTTTTTTTTAAAGATTTTATTTAGGGGATCCCTGGGTGGCACAGCGGTTTAGCGCCTGCCTTTGGCCCAGGGCGCGATCCTGGAGACCCGGGATCGAGTCCCACGTCGGGCTCCCGGTGCATGGAGCCTGCTTCTCCCTCTGCCTATGTCTCTGCCTCTCTCTCTCTCTCTCACTCTCTCTCTCTCTCTATGTGACTATCAAAAATAAATAAAAATTAAAAAAAAAGATTTTATTTATTTATTTGAGAGAGAGAGAGCATGCACAAGGGAGAGGGAGAAGCAGACCCCCCACTAAGCAGGGGAGCACAATGAGGGGCTTGATCCCAAGACCCCAGGATCATGACCTGAGCCGAAGGCAGATGCTTAACTGACTGAGCCCCCCAGGTGCCCCTTTTTCTCTTTCTCTCTTTCTCTCTCTCTCTTTCTTCCTCTCTCTCTCTCTTTTTCTTTGGGAAAGGGAGAGAAGGAATCCTAAGTAGCTCCATGCCCTTTGTAAACCCTGACACAGGGCTTAATCTCATGACCCTGAGATCATGACCTTAGATCACACTGACTCAGTCGCTTCACCCACTGAGCCACCCAGGTGCCCCCAAACGATTTTTTTTTCTAAATCAAACTTCATTCTTCTGAAAGGCCAAGCATTTGTTTTGGAAAGACCTCAAAAGTGGGGATTTTTAGGACCTTTCTGGAGGGACTCTGGGCCCGCTTGTACTCCCATGTCCCGAGAAGTCTTCCCCTCCCCTTGGAGCCCGCCGTGATTCAACTCCTTTGTACTGTCACAGGTCCAGCCCTCATGATGGGATTGGATTAGTCCTTCCTTTCAAGGTTGCAGTGCTGTTCTAATTAATTCCTTCTGCCTGTTTCTAGGGCTGGGCCCCATCCTATCCTGCTGGCTTTTCGTGCCAGCTCTGGCCTTATCTCCTGCTTCCTAGGATGACCCTGGCATTCCTTTCTCAAGCCTTGCTTCAGGCTTAGGGTTCAAAACATGCAAGGAATCAAACCCCACAGTCAATGCTCAATACTGTTTCTATCAAGGGTCCCTGACATCCGTACAAAGCCAAGTACTGTTTCTCTCTAGCTCTCTCCTCATCTCCCAGCAGAATTTAAGTCTCCCGGAGGCAGCGCTATGGGAACTCCTCCCACCTGGGACTTCCAGTTCTCCACCACATGCCTGGCTCAGGATCAGACACTCATTGGCTCTTAAGCAGCAGACATTCATGGCTTGGCTGTTGGGTCACCAACTGATGCATTTTCATTTTGAGAATCTCAGAACTTTTTGTGAAGCACGCTGGGCTCTGAAGTTGGGGATTTGATAACACTGGCATAAACAGATGCATTTAAGACAATTTTTCTCACCCTCTTAAAGCTGCCAGTAATTTTGAAACTTTCCTAATCTCACACTTGCAATTATGCAGCGAATTCCCAAATGGCAGTTCTATTCCTAGAGAGTTGAAATATGATAGCCCTTAAATTAATTTCATCTGTAATCACTACTCAATCATAAAAATTAGGCCACTGAGCCATTATGATATGTGATTTGATCCGTTATCAAATCTCTATAGATAGCTTAAGAACTTAGCCAAGGGTCTTTTAGTTTGTAATATTTAAAAGGTTACATGATTCAGTTCTCAGGGCCACGCTAATTGCCTATGAATATATTCTTGGTATTCTAGGATAACTGTTTGCTTGTTTATTTAAAAAAATCCATTTCATAATATTTTAGAGAATTACTTTTTTCACATTACTTAAAAAATGTGTTTTGATTGCAACATCTGAGCAAGCTAATCTCTAAGACAGCAAATAGGAGAGAGGCTAAGAGGCTTCCCTTCTGTTTCAGAATATATGCGAAATAAAATATTGGTGCTCATGGAAAGTGGAGGGTGTCTTTCCTTCCATGGAAATTCAGAAAATGTAGGACTGCCCAGCAGAGAAGCTCTCAGAGATGGCCAAGGAATGTGAGCCCTCAGGGGCACCTGCTAGGAGGGGAGGGGCTTCTCTCCTGCTCTGTGCTCTTCTCCGTGGAGTGTTGGGGAGGAGGACCAGGGCTGCCTCTCCTTTCCACTGGGTGTGGTATCCCATGTTATCATCTGCTTCTCTCCCTCACTTCACTCTGCCCATCTTTCTGCTTTTCCCCCTTAATCTGGTTCTCCTTGGGGGCACCAGGGTGGTTCAGTAGTTGAATGTCTGCCTTAGGTTCAGGTCATGATCCTGAGGTCGGGGGATCGAGTCCCGCATGGGGTTCCCTGCAGGGAGCCTGCTTCTCTCTCTGCCTATGTCTCTGTCTCTCTCATGAATAAATAAATAAAAATCTTAAAAAAATAAACTGTCACTTAAGCACATGCATTCAGAGCCAGGGCAGGAGAGTTCATGTGGGAAGTGACAAAGATGTGGGAGCCAGTGGATTTCAAGCCTTACCCCAAAGGCATTCAGATTTTAAACCATCCAAAGCCCCTGGCCATCCAAACAGAAGGGCACTGCACCCCCCCCAACCCCCCCACCCCCCCGCTGCTCGCTCAAGGAATCCCTGGACAGAAAGGACTCTCTTAATTAATCAGGTCTTAGTAGGACAGAGAGTACTAGATTTTTAAATTTCAGCATATCTGAAATGAGAGTGTGTCTTTTGATCCGTGGTGCATGGTAGCTAAGTGATGCAAATAATGGTATGTCTCATAGGGAGTGGTGATGTGAAACCCAGTGGCTTGGATCCCAGAGTCCCTCAGACACAGCTTTGCTAAGAGAACAGAGGAAGAGGAGCCCTCTGTGTGGTCCAGGCGGTCAGAAGGGGACCCGGAGGAGATCCAAGGGAGCGGGTGGCTCCAGCTCACCTCCCAGCACAGAGTAGGAGGGGACTCTGGGTGCCTCTGAAGGCTCACCTTCTGGCAGCATTGCCCTACTTCACCCTCTGTAGCCATACAGTGTTGTAAACCTAGGGGGAAGCAAGTAGAAACTTAAAGATAATTTTCCCACCTATGATCTTCAGAAAGGGAATTTTCAGGCTTTAAGAAATCTTAGTTTTTCACCAAACCTCCGAATTCAATCCCCTTTCAAATACCATTTTTTTATGTTAACAAAATGTCTTCACTTTCTCCTCCCACCCATAGTGAACTTTCAGGTTAGCAGCAAAATAAGTCCTATTTTTTTCAAGTTCCAGAATGCATAGGTATTTTCTTAAAAATTAGAGTTTTAAAGAATTATAGGGGTTACTGGGCCATGTCAACTCTAAAATTGAAAAAAATACTTTTTCAATTGGGTAGATGTCAGTGCTGTTATCAGAATGGCAGAGAATCTGGATTGAGTCTTGATATGTGGTGCCATGTAAGTGAGGATCACGCCCTCTGCCCTTGCCAACCACCAGGTCACGGATGAAGAGGTACATGATAAAATTGCCACAACCTCTGGGACAATCCCCATCTGAGGTGGTTGACCTTGGGTGCTCAGGGCTGATCCTCTCAGGGTCCCCATCCCATTGCTTGGAAACCCTACCCTCATTCTGAGCATTTCCACTATGCTTCCTTCCCATTTCAAAAGGACAACCTATCTTAGCTGTCCCAAACTTTCTCTACTGTTTTTTTTAAAGATCCTCCTTATTTTTTATATTCATATATTTTTTAGAGAGAAAGAGAGAAAGAAAGAGAGAGAGAGAGAGAGAGAGAGAGAGAGATTGCAAATGTGGAGGGGAGAGGCAGAGGAAGAGGGAGACAATCTTATGTAGATTCTGCTCTGAGTGCTGAACCCAATACTGGGCTCAATCTCATTCCTCTGAGATCATGACCTGAGCCAAAATCAAGAGTCAGACTCTTAAATGACTAAGCCCCCCAGGCTCCATCCTTTACTAGTTTTAATAGGCTTTTAACTACTGAGATCTAGGTAGTGGTTGATGTTCAGAATGTCAAAGAACATTCATGGTCAAGTACTAATCAATCAGAAAAGATGTCAGTCATATAGGAGAACAAGGTCCTGGAGACATAGCCTTGTTCACACAACCTTTAATTGATCCATTGTGGGAAGGTCCAGGGGATCTTGGAAGGGGGGTCTAGTGGCCAGAGTGGGATTTAAGGAATCCAGTACATAGGTATTTAAATATTATAATAATGATAAAGCTATAATCGTACCTCCAGATAATGTCAATTACAACCAATAGGTAGTGGCTGTCTGGAGTGTTGAGAAGGATTCTGAAGCTATATCCAGGCTCAGTGGGGGAAAAATACATGACCAAGTTGTCATTTCTTGCAAGGGTGGTAGATGGGAATGAAAAATTCTGCATAAATGGTGGATGAGGACTAGTGATTTCTAAGTGGGTGGTGGATAGCAAGCAAAGGCATTTGTGCCAGATATTTGCGACCCTAGTTACCAGGCCTATTACTATCATGAAAGAGAATTCTGTTAGCATCATGGGAGAGGATTCGCCATTAGAAGAGCAAGCTTGAACACTGTAGTGGATTAAATAATATCCTCTAAAAATTGCTGTCTACCTGGAACCACGGAATGTGACCTTATTTGGAAATAGGGTCTTTATAGATAACTAGTTAAACATCCAGATGAGCCCACACTGGATTGTGGTTGGCCTAAGTCTAGTGAGAATGTCCTCTAAGAGACAAAAAAGGACACTTAGAGACAGAGAGATAGCCACACGAAGATGGAAGCAGATTGGAGTGGCACTATAAGCCAAGGGACTCCAAGGGCCATCAGAAGCAGAAGACGCAAAAAAAGATTCTCCTCTAGAGTTTTTTGGGGGCATGGCCCTACTGACACCTAGATTTCAGACCTCAGGGCCTCCAGAGCTGTGAAAGAATTAGTATCTATTGTTTTAAGCTACCAAGTTTGTACAGCTTAATTGGGGAGGCCTAGGAAACTAAAACAGGGACAAATAATATATTGCTTATGATGGGATTTGGATTAGCAGTGATATTTCTTTTGGGGAGATCCTATAATCTGTAGCCACCTCATCATAGCCACCTGTGATTATGGTGGTATTGATTTCTGAGGTATATCATTCTGGGATCCAGGTAGACAGTGATATTGATGTACTCCTCCAGTGAAAGAGCCAGGAACCCCCCACGTCTCATCCCCCTTCCCCATCTCCAGGCACGCACAGGAGCACTGTGGCCAGCATTTTCAGGAGGTGAAGGAAACAGATCTTCTTCTGACAAGACCATAAGGACAGATGTGGCTAAGAAGAGGCTGACGTTCTGTTCACATTGAAAATCTATCAGGACACCAGCCTAGCCAATGGATGATTTAAAACCATTTCATATTTGAGTCTAGGTGGCTCAGTCAGTTGAGTGCCCAACTCTTGGTTTTGGCTCAGGTCATGATCTCAGGGTCTTGAGATTGAGCCCCACATTGGGCTCCCTGCTCAGTGAAGAGTCTGCTTCTCCCTCTCCCTAGCTCTCTGCCCCTCCTCTCTGCTCCTGTGGGCACGTGCACAGACACATGCGTGCGCATACACACACACACACAAACACACACACTCTTTTTCTCTCAAATAAATAAATTTTAAAACCATTTTATGCCGGTGATCACCAAAAAATGCTTGGGACAATGAGTATAATTAAAATGCGTACCTGTAATGTTAAACTCTCTGGCCAGTTGAATATTTGCAAATTGAAAATCTGTCCAAAGTGAACTCGGAAGTCTGCCCCTAGTGGCCGACTGTCGGTCCTGGACACTTCCTTGTCATTGAAGATCACCTTTAGATATACTGAGCGCTTCTTGACATCCTCCCTTCGTAAGACCTCCACCCTGCAAGGTGAGACCCATCAGAGATTGGGTTAGTGATTTACTAGGCAAACTGGAGCTGCTGACAAACAGGCACTGAACAGAACAAGATACACTGGCAACGACCCTGTCAGGCACTGTAGCTCTCATTGCACCAAAACAGCCACAAGTCTCCAGGAGCTTCGTATAACAAATTGCCATATGGACTAAGAAAGAGGCACTCAGAAGTCCACCAGGAATGGAGGAACTGCAGTCCAAGCACCATTCACTGTGTTATGGTATCCTGAACTGTTTTCAAAGAAGTGTTAGGTTTGCACTCCAAAGTTTTAGGTAAACAGAAACATAGTCCTTGTAAATGGAGTGAATTCAATCCATAAGGGATAGTAGTGATTTACATTTGGGTGGGATGCTTTATCCTAAAAATGTAGTAGCATATCCTAAACAGGTCAAACCCACTTCTCTAGTATTCAAACTTTTTCTTAACTCCTTCTAACAGTGAGTACTCACTGGATACAGAGGGTTAAGAATTGTTTCTTTTTCTTAAAAGGCCATGTGGATTCCAAAAAAAGGCATCCTGGCAAGCATATCCTTCTTATAGCCAGGCAGTTAAAAAAAATCGAAACCTCCAAGAGTAGTCTTTAATTTTAGTATATGTGCTGCTGAAGCGTGCACAGTAGTCTTTAATTTTATTGTGCATATTTGCAGAGATGCCCATCCAAAGAACCAGTTTTTGGTTAAGTCAATAGCAACTCAAGCTTGGTAAGAACAGGGTAAGTTTAGAAAAATAAAATAAAATCCAAAACACACTCTGGGTTTTTTGGGTGGTAAAGTTTTTTTTTTTTTTTTTTTTTTTAATTGCAGTGAAACACACATAACATTAAACTTATATTTTAAATATTTTTAAGTGGACTGTTTAGTGGCATTAAATACATTCACAATATTGTGCAATCATCCCACTATCCTTCTTCAGGATGTTTTCAGCATCCCAAATAGAAATTCTGTATCCATTAAATTGGGAGGTAGTTTTAACTTTTTATATCTCTGTAATTTAGGCCCATCCCAGATATGGACTTGCTCAAATGACTTAAAAATTTTTTTTTCTGTAAAGGACTTTAACATTAAATTTTAAGAAGTATTCAAGACACCCAATGACTCAACTCAGAATTGTTTTATGATTTATTCCCAGTAACCTTTTGTTACAAACAGACCCAACAGGCCCCCATCCTCCGCATGGCCTCTGTTATGTAATGGCCTGATGAGAAGGGTTGATCATAATCATTGGTTTGGGGAAACCTAGGTTATAGTTCTAAATCCCAGTGAAAACTGAGCAATTTAAGACTGAGGTATATATTCTCAGTCAAAATGAGACTCATGACAAAAGAATGCCAAATCAAGCCCAAATTTTCCCTTTAAAATACATGTAATAAAAAAAAAACATGTAATCATATTTTGGATGTTCATGTTTTATTTTTTTTAAATATGGCATGCTATATGTGGCTTGAAATTAGCTAATTCAGTGTTGAAGAATTATTTATGTGTAGTATCTGAATGCAGTGAAATTGGGAGAACAGAACATAAAAGCCACAATTACAAATACATTATTGGTACATTAACAGAAGTTTGAAAGTAAGGAGGTTGTAGGAAGTTGTATATGGACATCCTATGAATCCCCACATCTTAATTATCACTAAGGGGGACTGAATTTGTTATATATATATATATATATATATATATATATATATATATACACACACATAAAGTAGAGTTTCTGTTTCTTAGGCATCACATGAATGATTAGACATTTATTTCTTCTTTTTCTTTTTTAGAGAGAGAAGGAGCATGGGGGTGGGGGTGGGGGTGGGAGAAGAGGAAGAGGGAGAGAGAATCTTAAGTAGGCTCCATGCCCAGTGTGGAGCCCTATGTGAAGCTCAACGTGGGACTTGATCTCACAACCCTACGATCAGGACCTGAGCCTAAATCAAGAGTCAGACACTTAACCAACAGAATCACCCAGGCACCCCTAGAAATGTGTTTCTATCAAATCTGGAGAATAAGCTTCAGAAGGCTATAGGGGATGTCCACCATTCCTCTGAGAGGCTCTCTGGAGCCTTCAAAGAGAGAAGCTAGCCTCTGAGGCAGCTGAAAACAAGGGCCAAGGACAGACCTGCATGTCTGTGCCAGGGAGCAGAGAATGTGCAATTGTGGACAGAAGACACCCTGATGTTGTAGATGAAGGCTCCCAATCAAAAGCCATGGAGGTAGTGGCTGTGAAGAGCACCTGCTACAGGGAGCTCCCCTCCGTGTGTTCCTAACTAGCCAGTGGGGATGCCCTAGGTGGGAGAACCAGTTGAAATCACCAAAATATGGGCAAATATCTACAATTTCATATAGTTCAATCTGATGCCTATTTACAGAGTTCATGATTCTCCTGATCATACTGTGCTGGTCAGGAGGCATCTGCTCACCTGGGACACTGTTCATTGGGTGTGACGCTCCCCGCCAGGCTCAGCTCTGGGACCAGAGTGGGCTCCCCAGGCCTTCTTCTGCTCCGGGCTGCCCTCTCTCTCACCTGTTGCTCTATCAGGGCCCGGTCGGTGGGTTCCGGGGGCACCGGTTTTACAGGTTCCTCCCCGGGATACGGCTCCTCCATCTCCTCATCGGGATGTTCTTCGACTGCTTGCTTCTTTTTCTTCTTCTTGGCCCTCTGTTGGGTAAAAGGCAATCTTACATCAAACAGAAATTTTGCCATTCCACTTAAGACCACAGTCTTCAGAACCAGACAGACCTGCATGCCAAGCCAGCTCCACCTCGAGCAGCTGTGTGGCTCAGGCAGGTTACTCAGCCTCTTGACCTCTCTGTGCCTGTTTTCTCATCTACAAAGTGGGGACAATCATAGAAAATTCTTCCCAGGGCTGTTGAACTGAGGTAATGCCTGTAAAGTACTTATCACAGTGTCTGAGATGTAGAAGGGTCTTAAAAATGTTAGCTACTCCTGTGATCATTAATATTGGCTCTACAGGCCAAGGACACATCTTGAAAGTATTGTGGGCACAGCTATTGCTGGTTCCCTGATCTATTACTTATTGTAGTTGGATTCCATGTTGCTGGGTTACATGCACAAAGTTATATAATTTCCCAAGGGGAGCCCAGACGCATCAATACCCGACATTCAGTGGGAGACAGAGTGGAGCCAGCAGGGCTCCAGTCTGTCTGTCCAGTTTCCCTCCTCTGGCCTCAAGGGATGACTTCCCAGACCCCTCCTGTCCCCAAGGTCAGCCCTGCTCAAGGCTGAGTGACTTGACAAACTTGGGCTTTCTTCCAGGCTTTCCACTGCTGGTATGCGGCTCTGTATGCTTCCATCTTCTGTTCATGCTCTTCCATGTGCTCTTCCAACAACTCACTTATTTCCGCTTGAATTTCTGCTTCATATGCTTCTTCATCTGCTTTCTGGTCAACTTTTTCCCTTTAAAATAATTTACAGTACCTTAGTTATTTCTTGAAACTAAGTAACAGAATAATAACAATGGCAGACACCTGTATGGGGCTTGCTACGTGACAGGTCCTATGTGACAGGTCCTCTTTTTAAGTGTTGGCGCACGACCCTGGGAGACGGATAGTACTATCATCTGCATTTTACACACTGAGGCACAGAGAGAGTAAGTAACTTGCTCAAGACCCCACAGTTAGTGAGTGGAGAGCTAGAATATGAGCTAGATCGCTATTTACTGCCAAGCAACGATGCCACTCTGAGCTAAGTGACCTGGATGGCAAACAGACATGCCTGTAGATTCTCAACTGGGAGAGGTAGAGTGTCATTGTAGTTATTTTATTAGAAGAGGAGCCACTTCATTACGTTGTTTCTCAGCCCCTGAAACTACTAGCCTAAGTTTAGATTGACAATTTGAGTTTTTCTTTGATAATTCTGCTGATACTGTATCAGGAGCTCTGCTCAGCCCAAAGCAGTGTTTCCCACACTGTACTTGGTAAAACACTAGTTCTGTGAGATCCCCTGCCAAAAAAGGTCCTGTGGCCCAATCAACCTGAGATAAACAGATGTGGTATGCTAATCAGCAGTGTGAGTCTCCTGGAAGGGGGCGGCGGACTCGCTGCATCCAACACCTCCAGCCCAGCACTTAGGGATTGTTGAAGCTCATTACTTGGACTTATGTGGTTACTGCAGTCTGGCCTGCAGGTTCTGCTCCTGTCTCTTAAACTTACTCAGGTGCCTAAGGTTGACATAGATTTGCTTACAACACGTGGGGCCTGGTGGTTTAGCAGTTAACAGTTCCCTAAGGCACAGACTCTTTGGGCTCTAGGATGCTATTGAAGATATCACTTTGGAAACACAGTGGCACCGGAAAGTAATAAATGTTGGAGAAATCTGGCTCATAAATTATGTTCCATCTCTGACATATAGAGAATCTTTTGCTCTGCTCTCTGTTATTCAGAGGCATAAATAAATTAGTGGAAATCTGATGACTTTGGCAGAGAAAAAATTATGCTGTATCATAAAGTGGCCAGATGAATCAAGAGTATGAAGAGTGGCACTCTGAAGAAATTTAGAAGGCACCTACTTATGGGAGGAAGGGGTGTTACGTATCACAAAGTGTCACCTAGAAGTGACCTTCAGGGCAAATTTCCTGTAAAGTTTAGTTTATCCTAAATGGAAGGAAGGAAAGAGAAAACAGGGAAATATTTATATTCTGCTTCTTGGTGGGAAGGGTAGCCTGGGAGATGGAATTGGGAAGCTGAAACACTGGAATTTCTGGGAGCCATCCACAGTTTCTGTGGGGCAGACTGTTTGAATTTGCATGTCATCAGCTAATATTAACTGAGCGGGTACCAAGTGGCAGGTGCTCTGGGACCAGATTTCCAGGTGTGACCAGGTCCCTGCCCTCATAAAGCACGATCTTGTGCTTTGTCCTGGGAACTGTAGGGTGTTTTCTGAGTCTTACGAAAATTACCATCCTAAAAAAAATCATAATTTGTACCTATCTTTGGCTGAAACATGGCTGTCTTCAAAGCAAAGTATCAGATAATTGCCCACATTTATTACTTTTCACGTCGATCTACAGCACAGCACTTACTCTGAAGAAACAATCAGGAAGAGACCAAAGCCAACAGCACAGATAATCTTTAATTAATATAGAGAGTATGGTTTTGTTGTGATAACTGTACTCTTAATCATGTATCAAAGTCTAGCAAATTAGGTAGCATAAATGTTATTCAAGTTTACTTTCTCCACACTATACAAAGATCAACAGACTATAGATGAATAAGGAAGATAAAACTATAAAGATTTTAGTCTACTTGACTCAGGGGAAGGATTTCTAGAGCAGCATACAGAAAGCACTGATCATAAAAGAAAAGATGAACATATTTTATTTGTTTAAAATGAAGAGTTTCTGTTATCAAAAAGCAGCCAAAAGGAGTGAAGAGATAACTACAGAGTACAAGAGGGTATCCACAATGCACACCATCAACAGAGGCCTTGTGCCCAGGGTATACACCAAACTCCTACCAATTATGGAAAAGATACAAAGACAACAGCCCAGTTCAAAAATCAATACAACCCTTGAACAGAAAGAGGAAAACAAAATGGCCAATTCATGAACATAAATTAAACGATGCCATTGGATTGGCAAAATGTAACATTTGACAACAGCAGGTGACGTGGATGGTTTGGGTGATAGGGACCTGCGGAAACTCTGGTCAAAGTATAAATTGGCACAACCACTCTGGAAAAGTGTTTGGAATCAGCATGTGAGTATCAGAGAATCATATCCCCTAAGATGCAACAATTTTACCTCCAGGTATATTTTGGGAAAGCTTAGGCACATGTTCCTAAAAAGACATGTACAAGAATACCTGTCGAAGTGCTGTCTGGAAGCTGAAAAACAGAATCAACTCAAATGCCCATCAACAGTGAAATGGACAAATTTTGCTATATTCATATAATGTAGTATTATAAAGGAGAGAAAATAAACTCCAGCTAGCTACGTGTTATAAAGTAGATGAATCTCATCTCATACAGTATTGAAGAATACACTAAAGAGTACACACAACCTACTTTCATTTGTGGATACAACAAATACAGGTGATATTAAACTACATTTTCTTGGGAGTTACACATAGATGAAAACCTGTAAGTAGAACAAGGAAATGCAGATCATAAAAATCTGGAAAACGATTACTTCTGGGACGGAGGGGGAAGTAGTTGGGGTTAGGAACATGGGGGCTGCCCAAATACTGGCAACATCCTATTTCTTAACCTGGGGAATGGTTACATCATTATTTATTTGTTTTCTCAGTTATTATTATTTGCTAATTATTTATTCATAATTATTTTTTAAGCCGTATCAATGTTTTACGTGTTTTCCCAATGCATTACATAGGTCAATAAAATAACTTTCGAAAACGCTTACTTTCTCAAAACAAGTTTCAAGGGTGTATTTGTAAACCTCTGAAATTCTCGAAGGGATTTCATTTCCTTCCAAACTTTTATGATGGTTTTAAGCAACGTTCGATCTTTCTCCTGTTCAGCGTCACGTAATTTTCTTGTTTGCCTAGAAGATAAAATACATTATTATTATTATATTGTTATATATTAAAAAGTTATTTAGATGGGTTTGCAATAAAAATGAAACTAATAATTCTATAGAGATTATATATTTAATTTGATATCTACAATACTTCTTAAGTACTAGAAGTCCAAGAATGTGAATGGAAATTTGAAGACAATAGGATGCCGATCTGTTTTGAGAGGTTATTTGATTTAGTTTTTTCTAGGTAAATCTGACTTCAATTAAACTAAATTATCTTCTAAACTTCTTATTGATACTATGTACCCTCAGGCAAACAGCCACTTTTGAAGTTATAAAAATAAGAGGCTCAGTAAAATCAGTTCTAATGGACTAAATTATTGTACACATACGAAAGTGTGTTGCTGTCCCAGCTAACAATAAACATATTAAAGTCCATCTCTGTTTTTTTAAAAAATTTTCATTTAGGGATACCTGAGTGGCTCAGTGGTTGAGTGTCTGCCTTCAACTCAGGTCATGATCCCGGGGTCCTGGGATCCATCCTGCATCAGGCTCCCCGCAGGAAGCCTGCTTCTCTCTCTTCCTGTGTCTCTGCTTTTCTCTGTGTGTCTCATGAATAAATAAATAAAATCTTTAAAAATTTTTTTTCACTTATTTGAGAGAGACAGAAATAATAACAGAGATAGCGATGGAGAGTGAGAAGGAGAGGGAGAAGCAGGCTCCCCACTGAGCAGGGAGCCCAATTTGGGGCTTGATCCCAAGACCCTGGGATCACAACCTGAGTGGAAGGCAGATGCTTAACCAATTAAGCCACCCAGGTGCCCCAAAAGTCCATCTCTGTTAACACAAATCACATTTAGGAGATGAAGTTATGTCACTGCCTGCCTTGGTGAGTTTTCAGTGCTAACTAGATTAACAATATTTCAACTTGATTTGAAGAGGGATCAGTTGGAAATGCTTCATGTTTATTCCCACTATTTAAAGTGTGTGGGAATTTATTTAATGCCTTACTTTAAGTCTTCTTTATGAATGATAGTCGAATCCAGAACTGAAAGTAGACACTTCACTGACTGAGCCACCCGGGTGCCCCAAGAAACATTCTTCCTGAGAGGAAGTGAAGCATGTAGTTAGATTAAGGGCACAGATATTGGAACCAGACCCTGTAGGTTTAAATCCTAGTTCTATCATTTGTTGACTGGCCTCGGGCAAACAACTGAACCTCTTTATGCCTCATCTGTAAACTAGGGACGCTAATAGAATTTGCTTTATAAAGCAAATTGGTTGTTGGGAGTAAGACTTAATATTAGAACCATGCCTGACATCTGGTAAATGGTGCACACATGGTAGCTGTCAGTATCAAGTGGTCTGTTCTTCTGTCTTTAGATGCTACCTTCCCTGACTCCTTTTTAAAAACTGCAATATAAAATTGTGTTGCTGAGTTATATGACACCCTTAAGGCTTTCTGATACATTTTCTATTTCCTTTTTTTAGTACTTGACAAAATCGTTTCCCAGAAATGCCAAAAAAGAAGTCTTTGCAAGAAAAATTTGACATCTGCTAAAGAAGCAAGCGTCACAAAAGAATATTTATTTATTTATTTATAAAGTTTTATTTATTTACGAGAGAGAGAGAGAGAGAGAAAGAGTGAGCACCAGTGGGGAGGAGGGGCCAGAGGAGAGGGAGAAGCAGATTCCCTGCTGAGCAGGGAGCCCGATGCTGGGGCTCAGTCCCAGGACCCCAGGATCATGACCTGAGCTGAAGGCAGATGCTTAACCAACTGAGCCACCCAGGCGCCCCACAAAAGAATATTTAATGACAAATTGTGGTCAGGGCTCTGGAGGAAAAGGAAAAGGCAGTTTTGCTTAGGCAGTCAGGTAACCCTTTTCTGAAACCTGGTGCAGATGGGGTCTGGCATGCAGAAGGGAGTTTCAACCAGAAGTGAAACTCTGGGAGCCACTGGCATCTGGATAATCTTTCCAACCACAGGACTGGATTCCAATCTCAGGAGAAAATGCAGATTAATAAAGAAAACAAAAACAAAAAACCTTGTGAGGAACTTCAAATCTTTGGAAGCTGGACAGAGGAGAATAATTAGACAAAGGACGATGGGAAGGACAGGGGTGCGGACATCCAAAAGAAGGTGGTGTAGGGAGGAGAAGGAAAGAAATACACCACCACAGGCCCCTCTGGCGACAATGCCCCTCGCTGTCAAGAGACCAGGTAGCAGGAGGGGCTTAGCAAGGCAGGGATGCCCAGGGACTGTGGCAAGATCAGCCTCAGAGGAAAGTGGGGGAGCGAGTGAGGATGGGTTCGAGTGGACAGGAGGTGAGAGAGTAGAGCAGCAAGAATAGTACAGTGTTTTCCCTAAGATTGGCTGTGAAGGAAAATACAAGGAGAAAGTAAAGTGGTCACCAGATGGGGATCTAGGGCCACAGAATTCTTTGTTCGAGTTTGAGTAGGTCCAAGGCTAAAGACCCAGTAGAGAGGGTTCAAAACAGTGTTTCCCTATCTTGCATAAACACCCATGCTTCCTTCCTTATAAAGCTGGCTCCAGTTTGGAGGACAAGACATGTGGTCATGGTGCCATTTACAGAAAATAGGATGGGGAAGGCCTGATGTGGTGCTGGCTGAGGTGAGCGCCACCTGCCACGGACTCAACAGATAGATGCCCAGTGAGGGCTCATAGTGTGGCAGGGTGGCAACAGCCGGGGACCCACGTGAGGGGACATCCAGGAACAGGCCATCTGCTTAGATTTGTTTTAACAATCATGAAAAGTCAGTAAGTCATTAAGAGAGTGGGTGAGCCAGGAACACTGGATCGCAGAGGTGTTCATCTCCAGGGGCGACAGAAAGACTGTGCTGGGTCTGCCAACCACCAGCCTCGCATCATCTGTCCATCTCACATGGCTCTGCCAGTTTTCAAATACTGATTAAGAAGTATGAGTCCCGGGCAGCCCGGGTGGCTCAGCAGTTTAGCGCTGCCTTCAGCCCAGGGTGTGATCCTGGAGACCCGGGATAGAGTCCCACGTTGGGCTCCCTGCAGGGCGCCTGCTTCTCCCTCTGCCTGTGTCTCTGCTTCTCTCTCTCTCTCTCTGTGTGCCTCTCGTGAATAAATAAATAAAATCTTAAAAAAAAAAAAAAAGTACGAGTCCCTATAAAACCACTGCTGTATTCAGGACGGCCTTGGGTCACTTTCCTTACAAAATTTTTGCAAAAGCAAAATTATTTTCTAATTTTTTAAAATTTACTTATGATAGTCATCACAGAGAGAGAGAGAGAAAGAGAGAGAGAGAGGGGCAGAGACACAGGCAGAGGGAGAAGCAGGCTCCATGCACTGGGAGTCCAATGTGGGACTCGATCCCGGGGTCTCCAGGATCGCACCCTGGGCCAAAGGCAGGCGCACCCAGGGATCCCAAAAGCAAAATTATTTTCACAAGGACGCTGCGCTGTGGGCTTTTTTAAAAAAAGCATAAGTAAGCATTTTCATGTTAAAACGTACTCCTCATACTTTTACAATGACAGTATCTCCACATCACTAATTTCCACTTTGTGGGAGGAATTTCCAACTTGAGGCTAGGATGTAAAAAGAAAAGTAGACATTTAAAGTCCTTGATATATTAATTCCTGTTCTAAGAATTTATTTTGTGGAAATACTCATGCATATAGGAATGTCAATTAGAGTACAGTTTCTATAATAAAAAATAGGAAGAATACAAATGCTTATCACCTGGAAACTTAACATCTACATAATGTCAGCCTTTAAAAATAATACAAGAAGGATGCCTGGGTGGCTCAGCAGTTGAGTGTCTGCCTTTGGCTGAGGGCATGATCCCGGGGTCCTGGGATTGACTCCTAAATAGGGTTTCCTGCAGGGAGCCTGCTTCTCCCTCTGCCTATGTCTCTGCCTCTCTGTCTGTGTCTCTCATGAATAAATGAATAAGATCATAAATAAATAAATAAATAAATAAATAAATAAATAAATAAATAAATAAATAAATAAAATAATATAAGAGCACCTGGGTGGCTCAGTTGGCTGGTTAAGCCTCTGACTCTTGATTTCAGCTCAGGTCTTGATCTCAGGGTCTTGGAATCGAGCCCTGCATGGAGCCCCATGTTGGGCTCCATGTTCGGAGGGGAGTTTGCTTAAGATTCTTTCTCCCTTTGCCCCTGCCCTTCCCCACCTTCGCACTCGCACACACACCCTCTCTTTCTTTCCCTAAAATAAATAAATAAATCTTTAAAAATAAATAAAGATACAGACCTAGACGTATTGTAATAAGAAAAGGCCCAAGATGCATTTTACATAGAAAAGCAAGTTGTGACATGGTAAATGCAGTATGATTCCTTAAAAAGATAAAACATATACACACAAACACATCTGTGTATGTATGCGTGAGTATATATGTATAAACAACTTTGTGAATATACATGTGAAAGAGCTAGCAAAAATCTGCTACCATGATTTTCCCCAAGGGATGGGACTCTAGAAGATACCTTCCACATTACATATTTCCTTATTGTTTGGCAACAATCAGGGTTTAAATTTTTAAATGTTAATTATGAGAAATTCCAAGAAGCAGGAAGTATGTGTCAGAAATAATTAGGATACTTGTTCACATTTTGTCACATTTACTTAGGGCTTTCTGTTTTTATCTCAAGTGTTATAGTTAGGTTTGAAGACCTCTTGGATTGCATTCCCTCCTTTCCCTCCTTGGAGAAAGAAACTGGCACATGTGTCTTTTCCATCCACCTGTACCACACATGTGTGTATCTATGACAGACAAGTGTTGTGTTCGGTACTCTTTAGAGTTCATGAACCATATCACTCGTTGAGTATCCTCTTACACCTAGATATTTTCATTCAACAATGTTTTCTGCATATTGGTACATGCAGATCTAATTCAATTTAACTGTGCTACAGATGTTCATTTAAAACTATACCAGATGTGTTCATTCTGGTATGGGGTGATTCCCAGCTCTTGACATTTGTAAATGATACTGTGATTTTCTTACACATTATGTCTCCATGTTCACATCACACTTGGCTAGGCTATGATCAGACTGCCCTCTAAAGTGGTGGCTGTAGCAATGTTTGTTTACCCCAGCAGAGTAAGTTACAATATCCTACATGCTCATTCTCTTATTGGACTTCAAATTTGGTGTTAATAGGATGGATATATCTCATTTCTTCATTTGGCTTAATTTCTCATGTATTCAGTGCATTTGGAAAAACTGGAAAAAAATCTTTCAACAAGTACACATCTAACAAGAACGAAAATAGAAGTTACAATTACAGATTTTACTCACCGAATTTCAGACTTATACTCATTGATGGTTTTTTGGGTTGTATCGAGAGACTTATGAGTTTTTGCTGGATTAAGTCCTGTCTGAACTGCAATTCTGAGAGCTTGGAGCTTAAAAAAATATGGATGCAAGTTTTGAGTTAGACACTACCACCTACTGCAAATTACATTCCTTGAACCACCCACTCCTCCAGGGCAAATGATGCCAGCAAATCTGTGAATGGATGTTCAAGCTTCCAGCTATTCCCACACTTCCACCAAAATGAACTCTCACAGAGCTCTTTCTTCTATTCTTAAAAAATAAGATGAGTAATAAAGAACAGTGTATGTCCCTCCCTGTTCTGCAGCCCATATAATCACGTTGCTCATGACAAATGTTGCTTTTATGTGTGTGTCTCAGAAATAAGGTTTCTTTCAAGGCTAAAAGTGGATCATTTTGGGTCCTGGATATACAGTGATATTTTTGTGAACAGATCATAAAACCATAGACTCAAAAGAAGGAAATGTGGAATTATCTCTTATTTGGGCAGTAGATTTTAAAGTCAGGGTGTTGGACTAAAGTTGCCCATAGTCAAAATTACTCAAGAAAATTCCATTGGAAATAAATGCCAAAAGCCATTTCTCTGAGCATCATTGGAAACAAATGACTCATGTTTGGGTACCACGTTATGGCATATTACATGTAAAGATGAGAATGTCTCAAAGGACAGAGAGATTCTCAAGCCATGAATGGTCTCAGCATCTGAAATCACGCAAGCAAAACACAGCCACATATCTTCCATTAAATGCCCACCCCTCATAGGTGAGATCACTTGCACTGTTTGCACAAACCTTTCTCTTTAAGCCAATGTGTGCCACTGAATATGTGCATGTGAAATGTACATTGTCATATGCTTCCTTTTGCTTGCAGGTGGAACAATCTATCACACACCCTAGGCCAACAGGGCTCAAGAAAAAAGGTGCATGAACATTTGCTGCTAGCAGGTATTTTTGTTGCTTGGGCTCATCAGAAGAACCAACCCCCTTAGCAGTAAGAATGGAAGAGTGTACCTTATCAGTAAGGAATTTTGCCTTGTTTCTCTGGTGTCTTGCAAGGTACTGGTCATATAATTGCGCCAACTTGGCTGCCAAAACATGCTCTCGGCTAAAACAGGGATGATGAGTGAAGATTAACCCTAAAATATCAATGTCCAGTTGGAAATTTCCAGGGGTGTCTCCAGATCCAATCATATGCTGACTTCTATGGACATATTTTATGGCCTGTTAAAGAGAGCAGAGTATGGGGGGACCCCAGTTAAAGCACTTACTGGATCATGATGATCTAATGTGTCATGGGACAACAGCCAGATGCACCAGTAGCCACAATAAGAATATACAGGTTTATTTATTTATTTTTATTCTAAAAATAAATTCATTTCATATTTCCCACCCTCCTAGATTAATATACTATTAATGTATACTTAGGACTTATAATTTCCTTTAGGACTTCAACACAGTGTATCCTCATTTATTTGAATAAAATTACAAGTTTTCTCCTATAAAATAACATTCAGTCTGTCTTTGATGAGAAAACCAACAGATTCTTTTGCTTCAAAAATATCCTTGTAAAACCGGGATGTGTTTACAAATGGGAGGCTTAAATAGGAATGAATTGACTATATCTCTGTACCTTCCACAATATGCTGAGTTGAGCTTCCATTTGCATTTATAGGGAGGGAAGAACACCCCTGCTGGGATCATATCCCATTGATATTTTGTGTCTTATAGAAACCCTAGTTCTGATTATTAATATCCTTACACTTCAGACTGCCACAATGGAGGGCATAATTCTTCTCTTCCATTCAGATAAAAGTATTCAATTATAACCCACATTTGTGTTAGAAGTTTTTGTTTTTCTGTTTTTTGTTTTTTAAAGAGCAGTCGGAGTGGGGTTCAGGGGAAGGGTGGAAGGAGAAGGAGAGCATCTCAAGCAGGCTCCACGCCCAGTGTCTGTACCCAACACAGTGCTCAATCTCATGACCCTGAGATCATGACCTGAGCCAAAATCAAGAGTTGGTCGCTCAACTGACTGAGCCATCCAGCCACCCCCATGTTAGAAGTTTTTAATCTGCATATGGTCACTATGTGTCTTTTGATTACTCAGACTACAGAGATTAATTAAAAAATTTCCACCTCACAAAGACATGTACAGCTGAATATCATTCCTCAGACTTAACAGAAAATTCCTCTCTAATTGCTTTCCTCCTGTTGGTTCTTGCTTTGCCCTTCCTCTTGCCACGGGGTTCCAGAGTTATGAGATCACTCAGGGTGTGGCTCTCAGGTTCCATCTTGTACTCTTGGTATGAGTAAGAAATGTGGGTAGCACAGACCAATTTACCTGAAATGTTGCCCAGGACACCTATACTTCATTTCTCCTTCCCCAAATCTGCATTAGCCCATGTTCAAATGATTGCTGGTGGTCTCTGCCTTAGACTCTAGCTCACCAATGTAAAAAAAGCTTCCAGGACTCTAGTAGTCACTGGGCTAGACTGCTCGAAAGACCCCAACTCTCTTCCTATTAAGGAGAAAGACTCTCAGTTCCTTGTCTTCATTTTGGTTAAATTTATTGTCTTTTGCTATATACTGAGAACTATCATGAAAATAGTGGAAATAATTTATTCTAACAATAAATGATATTTATAGAACATATTATTTTAATGTTGAAATTGATTTGATTCTTCATTTTTCAATTGAAAACCAAAAACCAAAACTATCAGAGGTGATGCAAATGGATTACCTACTGATGTTCTCAGTGTGTGTGGAGGTGTATGCCAATGGAGAAAGAAATTTAAAAGCTATAGAGGGATGGCTGGGTGGCTCAGGCATTTGAGCAACTGACTTTTGTTTCTGTCTCAGGTCATGATCTTGGGATCATGGGATCAAGCCCCGAGTTGGGCTCCATGCTTAGTAGGGAGTCTGCTTTTCTCTCTTCTCTCTTCCTCTCCTCTGACCTGCTCATGCACTCTCTCTAAAATAAATAAATAAATCTTAAAAAATAAAATAAAAAATAAAAGATGTACAGAAATGAATAAACATCGGTGGGATTAAAACACAAGTTTCTATATTCGCCCTGGGAAAATATAGGAACAGAATTTATTCAGATTCAGAATAAAATTCTATTCAGAATCTATCCGGTCCAGAGCCTGCAGTAGAATCTGTGGCTGTTGTTCTGGTCCTCCCCGGGAAGCATTCTCATTCCCATCTTCTGGGCATACATGTCCTATTGACAGCTGATCAGTTTGTCCTTGGTATTGACAATGTGATTCTTGGAGGAAAAGATGGGATCCTTTCCCCCGGAGCTGTTAAGCTTAGATTACAAGGGTTGTACCTCCTAACACGTGAAGAATTCTGGCTTTTCTATAAGAGGAGGAAATGAAGCCTGTCAACATTCAAGGAGAACCAGAGAAAAGAGAGCTAGAGAGAGAGACTGGCAACATGGAGTCCCAGCCCCTAAGGTCCTGGTTCCCAAAGCCCTTCCTTCATTTTTATGATTTATCTTTAGCTCCTTCTCAGTTTTGTGGGCCACCAAGTTCTCTCTTACCTTAAGCTAGTTTGCACTTGATTCTGTCATTTGCAACCCAAAGAGTGCTGGCACATGCAGTGCTTATAACATAGTAGGTGACCAGTGCTCTATGAAACATTGGTGAGAATGGTGGAGGGGGAGTGGTAATTAACAAGGAGGTTGGAATCATGGTAAATTCCTCAAAATAGTAGGCAGTTTTCCAAAGGGGAGGCTCCTACACATATTCCTGGCCTCCCCGGAATGTCATGCCAACTTCTAATCACAGAATCTTCAACTTTTTAAAAAAGTAAACTCTATGCCCAACGTGGGGCTCAAACTCATGACCCTGACATCAAGAGTCACATGCTCTACTGACTGAGCCAGCCAGGTTCCCCTCACAGAATCTGTAACACATGACATTTCTGTCTACCCATACTAGGGACAATCTAAGGCCATGTTTGAATATTGCTACCTCTATATTCTCTAAGTTTAGGACAACTAAGAGTATAGTGGACTTTCAGTTAAGGATGGGAAGAATAAAAATAAAAGAAAGAAGGAAGGAAGGAATGAGGGAAAGATGCAAGGAAGGAAGGAACAGAGCGAAAGGAGGAAGGGAGGAAGGAGGGAGGTTGTTGGGATCGTTTTCAACAACCCTAACCCTACTTTACCGTCAGGATTAGGTGAACTGCATTTATATTGTTTATGTCTGATGTGCTAGGCCCTTGGCACTTTTATTTTTATTTTTTAAGTTTTGGAATGGTTCCTTCTTAAGAGGTATTTAAGTGCATTCTTTTTCATTTGATGTTTAACTTTGTTTTTTGAGCCATATTGACTTTCTTTTTGTATTTCTCCATTTTTAACAGTCTTAACAAAGGCCTTAATTTAGGAAAAATAGAATATTTCACTTTTAAACACTACTAATGGGGGATGGGTTTGGTCATTCCTGCTGGGTTAGCTTTGAGCCTGAGAGCTCTGAGTCATAAATTCACCATTAATGGCCCAGGGAATTGCCAACTCCCAACCCAGCACACTGACTTGGTTTTCCAACACTTGGATGCCAGGGTTAAACCAGAGCTCAGGAAATCCACTGCTCTGCAGTAGAGAGAGCTACAGAGAGGAATAACAAGGGCATCTCTTCTAGATACATTCAGCCAAGCTGAATCATTTTAATAACATTCAATTTGTACTTTGATTGAGGTGTCCCTATGTGCCAGCCTTCTGCTTGGTGCTAGGGTTAAAAGAAGAAGAAAACCCCATCTTTGCCTTAAGTCATTTTCAGGGTAGTGGGGGAGGGAAAGGGGAGATGCATTAATAAGCTATCAATGAAGCCATCTTGCCCATCCATCTCCTCCTGTGCTCCTGCATCAGGTCAAAACTCCCAGATGGAAGGTATGTTTGGACATAAGACTAAAAATATAGGCCATATGCACTTAACATTTTTTTCTTAAAGGCAAGTCTGTTACATAGAATAGTAGAAAAACATGGGTTTTGACACTGGACAGATCTGAATAAATACAGGAAAAGGTAAAAGTTAGTAATAAATAAAATTGTGAAAATATTAATCCAGAAAGAGATGCATTATGTTTTGAATCACTGGAAGGTTCCACAAACACATTCCCAAAATGACAGAGGTATTTGAGTCCACTGTGAATATAACAGGTAATGTGTAATGGGGGAGCACACAGGGGGAATAATTTAAACCTGTATCCTGCTCACACATTCCAACTATGCTGCATACTTTGCTATGTTCAAAGCCCAACCCTCCAAGAAATGACCTTGAAAGTCTCTAGTCTCTTCTCTAACTTCTTTTGCTCTACAACGCTGGACAGCCAGCGCCTCTGAGTGGGACGTTCTCCTTCTCTTCTTCCACATTTCTGCACACAAGATGGGGAGATCTCCCCTCTCATAGTTATTGGGAGAATGTCCCACCTTCATGGCTCCTTCCCTGGAGAGAAGGAAGAATGTGACTGGAGAGACAGCTGGAGCTTGAGAGCCATTGGTCTGGGTTCTCTGCTATCCCTTCTTCATTCCGGGTTCTCTGCTGTCCCTTCTTCGTTCTCTCCTGAGAGGCTGCTTACTGGCTGGGAGCGTAATTCAGGGGAGATGGAGCAGAAAGCCCATCTGGTCTTGGGTCTGGTGGCATTCTTCTGTCCAGTTTACCCTAAATGTCACTGATCTGCATCCCTCTCTGACCCCCATGCATTTCTCCACTAGCTCACAACTTCTGAAAAGACACAAGATTAATTGGCTCCCTTAATACCCAACTCAACATAGTATTTACTCTTCTATTTTCTCATTGCTATCCATAATTTAATGCCTCATATATCAGTGTTTGCTGCTGAAATGGATGAAAGGTGAAAGGAGACTGGTGTGTTACCAGCTATGTGCTCAAGGTGATGACTGTCTCCATCACCAATTATATCGAGTACCTGTCATGTAAACAACTAGATGACAAATCTCTCAGTGACTGTGACTTGGGCTTATTGTTTTGTGACCATCTAATCCCATGATCACATTTCCACACAAAGTAGCCACTCATTAATAGTTGTCTATAACAACAACACAATTCTAGAGAAATTCACAATTTAAAAAAAGGGGGCGTACAGTTACATCATCATAATACTCACAATGATCCTCCGAGGTAGAGAAGATGATTCTTGTTCCTATTTTTCAATTAAGGAAATGGGCACAGAGGTAAAGGGATCCACCCCAAGTCACAAAGTAGGCGTTAGTAGGACAGTTCAGGTGCTCCAACTTGCACCTGCATCTTCCCTGTTGGTCACCCCGCTTTATAGGATGATTGTTAAATCTCCTCATTCTCTTTCACTTTATCCATGGTGAAATATTACAAATATAAAATTACATGGGTTTCTGAAGGAGGTGATCTTTGCTTAGTTCAGGAAAGCAAGAGCAATATAATTAAGCACTAAGGCAGGATGCTTTGTCTGTTTACCACTACCCATAACTTGCTGAGTCTGTTCCAAGGATTTGAATGTACTATCTCTACCCATCTGCACAACTATCCTAGGAGGTAGGTGCTATTATGATGTCCTCTTTACAGTTGAAGAAATTGCAACAAGGATAGATTAAGGGCCAAATTTGCCCAATGAGTGTTAGTGCCTGCACTCAAATCAGGTGGTTTGCCACCAGACCTTAGGAAAACACAGTAAAAAGGACTTGCAAGAATAGAAAATCCCCAGTTGGGAGCACCTGGGTGGCTTTGTTAGTTAAGTGGCCAACTCTTGATTTTGGCTCAGATCATGATCTTAGCGTTGTGAGATGGAGCCCTTGTGGCTTCCACGCTCAGTGAGGAGCCTGCTTGAGATTATTTCTCTCCTTTTCCCTCTGCCCCTCTCCCTGCTCCTGCACATACTCTGTTTATAAAAAGAAAATCTCCAGTTATATAATAAAGAGACAATGAGTAGGAAATAATCCTGTAGCATCTATGAGACGGCAGAGAAATAAAAAATAAGGCTAGCTAACTGGGATATGCAAAGAAAGTCACTGATTAGCTCTTTCTACCCGGGAACACGGTCCTTGGTTAAGAAAGGATTAGATGAGCATAGCAGATGCGCTCTTATATAATACACCTGCTGCGTGTTCTTTATGTGTAATGTAGTAAACTTAAAAAAAAAACAACCACCACCAAAGTAGAATGTTATGAATTTAGTACCCCAAGGTATTCAAAGAGCGAAGCACTTTCAAGCACATTCATGTATTAAAAATGGGAATAAAAGTCTACTTTTTGCTAAAAAACAATGGGGAGGTGGGCTCACCTTTTTATACAATGTTTCAAGTTCTGCCTTAATGTCTTGTTCCTGTGTCAACATTGGTGGTCTTGAAGGAAACCCCTTGGTGGGATTTGGCAGTGCTAGGATTCTCCCGTCATCTCCAAACCACTTTCTTCCCTGCAGATCAAGCAGAAGGAAGAACACCATCTTCTTTTAACTGGATAGAAAATGGTTACAGAATAAGCAACATTTGCAAGAAAATTCTGGGTTGACACACACATTTCATGCACCCTCCCCTGTCCTGATAGATCTTTAAAAGCCTTGTTTCCACTAGCAACTGAGTCTTCACTAATACCCCCCCCACAATTAGTTTAAGATACAGTCCTTACTCCCCTCCAAAAAAAGCATTTTACAAAAAGCTTACAGGAGTACTTAAGAGAAAATGCACTTCCTATTCATTAAAAATTGGAGAAAAAAAACAGAGGGGGAAAACAATTGAAAACATTCTATCCGTGTACAAGTAAACATTTCTGTGAATTGAGAAAAAGTCGCCAACATCTGACTCAGCAGGAGAATCCCAAGCCCTGCCAGCAGCAGATGGGTTTTGAGCAGGGGAGAGGGTGTGTGGTTTGAGGATCACCAAATGTACTGAAAGACAAATTAAAAAAGAAAAAAAAAAAAAAAACTGAACCACTGTCTGTAGAGAGGAGGAAATAAGCACGAGGGTGTGGTGACTGTCTCCAATAGGGAGAGTCATCCATGGGCTTCAGGTGCCACAGGAGCTGCATGCTTACGGGGTCCTGCGTCAGCAGCCTGTTCTCCACGATGTTCTGACAGGTGCGAGGCACCTCTGGTCTTGCTCCAATATAAAGGCCTTCGTCTTCCAGAAATCTGGGCTGCACATTCTCAGGAAGCTTTTTATACGTGGGCACTAGATAATGCATAAATAAAGACAAGCAACATTGGTGCCAACCTACACATTTCAAATTGCAATTTGGTGAGCTAAAACAACCCCTGGAAACTTCACTTATCTTCTTGGAAGTTGCAAACACTCCGTATTAATTTCTAGAAGCAGAACCAAAGAAAAGAGGAATGTGTTCACTTGTCATATCATGCTGTAGAATCATGACATGATTCCACATCTTACTCACCAGGGTGGCATACTGGGGGGAGGGTGGTATTGAAATCAAAGGAGCTGCTGCACCTCTTACTGCCAGAACAAACCTGGGTGGGGCACTGCTTCGAACACTTTCCTTCTGTACAAAAGGGGTGATAACCTGTACTCACTGGGTTCTTGGAAGAATTTAATGAGATAAAGTATGAGAAGATGCTTTGGAAGTTAAAAAAGAGGATAAGTGAGAGCAGGAAGGGAAGCTTTTCTTGGTAGGCCCCCTGCATTTGCACTTACTCGAGAAGGCTGAGAGGGAAAGAGCTGGGGATGGGGGCCTGATGGCATGGCCGGTCCCAGTTTGTGGGGTAACCCTGAGCACTGTGGGATGGTGTGCAGGGCTGGGGTGGAGGGAGGGCCTTGAAGATCACCAGCAGCATGTGTTCTGGTGAAGAGGGTGGCCCACTGAAGGTTCCCCCGGAAGAGACCGAGTGGGTTTTCAGTTCTGGAAAGATCACTGGGCTTGCTTGGGTAGAGTAGGCCAGAGGAGAAATAAGAAGCAGCCAGGGGACCTGGGAGCGTCCAGAGGTAATTTGGGAATTCATGAGGAAAGGTGGAGAATCTCTTTTGTTTATAATTATCTCACTCTAAACCTCGCCGAATCCCTGAATCTGCTAATTTTCTTGCATGTGGCCATTTGGACATTCAGTTTTCCAAACTCACCCACAAAAAACAACTAATGTCAGCGTTCCTGGAAAAACCAACATTGGAGTCAGGGTGGGGGGGGTGGGGGCTGCGGGTGTAAACCATTGTTTTCCCTTTTCATCTGCTCCCCACCCTCCACTCACAGGGCTGGCACCAACCCTGCACCAACGCAGTGGTCTTCTAAGGTTTTCATGGAAATGTTTTTGAGCACTTGCTCACTCTGTGAACATTTACTGGTTGTGGACACACTATCATGCATACACAATTAAATCAGGAAAGGATGAGATTAAAAATATGTGCCAGTAGAAGCCTTGACATCTGCTTCCTGTATCCCAGGGGGGCGGACACGCTCTACTTTGGCAACCATTTGCCAAGCAGTGACAAGAACAGCATGAGTAACAGAAAGCACCAGTAACAGAAAGCATTATTACTTTTTTTTTTTGCCTTTTTTTTTTTTTTTTTTTGCATTATTACTTTTGATCCCCAGCCCTGTGCTGGTCACAGCACAGGCGCTTTGCTCCTGCGATTCTTCTCAGTGCTCAAAGGAAAAAGAAACGCCCAGAGTCATGTCGTAGGATCGTTTCATTTCCTCCTCTTTTCAGATGAGACTCTGAGAACGGAGGAGCTCGGAGGAGCTCGCTAGAGGTCATACCTCAGGGAGGAGGAGCTGGGGCAGGGTGGTTCCCCAACTCCTGTTTGCCAGGCCAGGGGTCGCCTCCCCAGAGGGCCTTCCCTTTACGCTTCTGCTTTTTCATCTGTAAACTGGGCATGAGAATGAACACTTCTCTAGCTCTGGTGTGGGGCCAAGTGAGCTGGTAACACATCAAGTGCTTAGAAAGAAAGCTGGTGGAAGAAGTACACAGAATGCATCTGCTATTATTGTTACGGCCAAGTTGTAACCCTTGGGTGCTTTTCCCAGCTACCTATTGTATATTTTTATTTTTAAAAAGATTTTATTTATGCATTTGAGAAGGAGAGAGTGAGCATGAGCAGGGGGAGAGGCAGAGGGAGAGGAAGAAGCAGACTCTCCACTGGGCAGGGACCCTGATGCGGGGCTCGATCCCAGAGTCCTGGGATCATGACCTGAGCCTAAGGCAGACGCTTAACTGACTGAGCCACTCAGGTGTCCCCCAGCTACCTACTTTAGAAGGAAACTTGAGATGTCCAACAAATTCTAATACTTAGAACCAATACACGATTCAAGATGATCTATCAAAATGGAACAATAATTTATCCTTGGCTTGGCATTTAATTGGAACTCAGAACATGACAAATGAAAAGAAATCCAACTCCCAGGTAAAATGAGTGCACCCCTTCCCAGCCTGAGGGCGAGCCTGCCATTTTAAGTGTGAACTAACAGCTGACTAACTGGGGAGCTCCTTCAGGCACTCTCAGGAGGAAAGAACATTCCAGGGGAAAAAAGAGTATAGGGAAACCCAGGGCCAAAATGAAGCAAGAGGCAGCCAGTAGGAGTCAATCTGATGGCCCCTGCTCTAGAACCCCAATCCTTGTCCCCCAAGTGAGGAACCTCAGCCAACCTGCTTTGCACCTCCCTTAGAATTTCTGAAGTAATCATGTCCTATTGCACGCTAGTGGGATGCCTGGTGGCTGGGGGCTCCCAGATAGTCTCAGGATGTTGCTGGCACCCACGGGGAACCAGCCATGGAAGTAGAGTGTTGGGACTTTTGGCCACTGCTGCTTTCATCCACCTCTGGGAGAAAGAGAGGGACTAGAGAGTTCAGTAATCAACAATGGCAATGATTTGGTCTCTCATGTCTACATCAGAAGCCTCCAAACAAATCCTAACTGAAGGGGTTTGAGGAGCTTCCTGGTTGATGAACAGGTAGAGGCGCTGGGAGGATGGTGCTTCTGAAGGGGGGATGGAAGCTCCATACCCCTTCACATGCCTTGCCCTATGACTCTTTTCATCTGTGTGCTCTCTCATACCCTAATTTAAAAAAAAAAATTTATGAATTTGAGAGCAAGAGAGTGAGCAGGGGGAGGGGCACAGGGAGAAGACTCCTCACTGAGCAAGGAGCCCAGCACAAGACTTGATCCTGGGACCCTGGGATCATGACCTGAGCTGAAGGCAGATGCTTAACCAACTGAGTCATCAGGCTCTCCCATACCCTTTATTATATGATAAACCAGTAAATATAAGTGTTCCTTTGAGTACTATGTGCTGTTGGACAAATTACCTAACCTGAGGAGGGGGTCTTGGAACCCCTAATTTGTGGAAAAATCAAATAGAAGTATGGGTAACCTTGGGACCTACTACTTGTGTGACTGGTGTCTAAGTAGAGGTAGTTTTGTGGGACTGAGTCCTTAATTTGTGGGGTCTGTGCGAACTCCAGGTAGATTGTATCAGAACTGAATTGTAGGATACCAGGCTGGTCTTGGAAAATTGGTTGGTGTAGGGAAAAAAACCCCAAACATCTGGTCACAGCAGTGTTGTAGAAGGGTTGAGTGTAAGTAGAGGATGAAAGAGAGATTTTCCTTCTCATAGCCTGAATCTCAGAGTCTCTCCTGCTCTCTGCCCCGAGAGCTGGTCACTGATTTGATGAGGGGACACCCCATCTCATCCTTGTTTCTTGTGCTATTCTATCGGTGAGTGTTTGCTCAAAGGCATTTTCTCATGTTCTTTTTTTTTTTAATCTGAAGAAATTTCTTGATTACTAACTCAGATTAGAAATTGGGATCTGCTATGGAAATTGGACTTCCTCAGACAGTAGCCGCAGTTCACGTGAAGGAAAAGTTGCCCATACTGAGCAGGAAGGCAAGAAAGAGCAAGTACCTGTCAGTCTACTAGGTACGAACAGGAGTTCTTTTTCCCTCTGCAGCCTAACGTGAACGCTTTCGTAATCTGCAGGTCTGACTGCCACAAAATCCTCCGCTGCGTGGTCCAAGCCCAGTAGAAAATCCTCGGCATCCTTAGCACTAAGCAGCTCTTCCTCATCCTGCATTACCTTAAACAGTAAGAAAACATCATGCTATGATTACTAGTTTACTTAGAAAAATAATGACATTAAACTCATTAAACAAGGTATCTTATAAGATAGTGTTCTATTTATTTATTTATTTACTTATTTCTGAGAGACACACAGAGAGGCAGAGGCAGAAGCAGGCTTTCTGCGGAGAGTCTGATGTGGAACGCAATCCTGGGACCCTGGGATCACAACCTGAGCCAAAGGCAGATGCTCAACCACTGAGCCATCCAGGCAATCCCCTTTTTATATTTTTCTAAATAAAGCATAAGACTCGATGGCCTTTCTGTTTTGCAAGTGGGTTTTCTTTGTTTTTTACTTTTCCATATACTCGGAAAATGTCAAAATCAGAATGGGCTGAGGTCTGAAGAGTTGTGCTGGGTAAAGCAACTGAAATCTCAGCAACTCTGGCCTCCTTTGAGGGTGTGCATTTTTCCACATTTACTTAAAGTACTTGGGCTCAGAAGTTATGCAGTACGCTAACCTTCCCCTGGCATGGACCCCAGGGCAGGACACTGTGAGTACTGTCCACACGATGCTCAGGCTGCCTGGGTTTGCATCCCAGCTCCAACCCACACCACCTGCGTGATTTTGTGAAACTTATCTACCATTCTAATTCTTGTTTCTTTCAACTGTAAGATGGGCATATTAACAGAGCTCACCTCTTAGGGTTTTGTAAGGATAAAATTAATAGACACAGGTAAAAATTCTAAGCACTGGGACTGGAATCACAAATGCTAGCTTGTAGCATGTTAATTTGGAGTATTTTCTGAACTTTTTCTTCTTCTTTCTTCCTCTTCTCCATCTCCTACTTACTTATTTTTCTCCTTCCTTTTTTTCTTCTCCTCCTCATTTTTTTTTTTTTTAAATTAAAGCCTGATGCCCATTTATGAGCAACAGCCTTTAAAATCCCATGGAGATTTGCTCAGATGGTAGCCTCACTACCTGCTTCTTAATATTTCCTCCCAAATAACCAAAACAATGAGAAGGGGAAGTAAATATATACAAGGTAACCAAGCTCCCAGCACAACTTGAGTACACAAAATGCCAAAAACTTTGAAAAAGTAAAAAAAGTGTCCTAATTTCAGTGGGTGATTTTTCTCACTTGTGTCCCTTTTTGCTTTATGATGAGCAGAGATGGGCTGAGAAAAACTGCAGAGAAGACAGAAAAGGAGAGCTACACATGATCTAAAAGCTCTGCCAGAAAGGCTAAATCCACTTTGAGTATAAAAATACTGAAAAAAGGGTCTGAGCAGACAAGAGCATGGAGTATGGGGGAGGGGTTTCACAGGGGGCATGATTTCAAAGGGCGGTTTTAGGAACATGGACCTACCAGGGAAGAAACATGCCCAAGAGAGGAGGCTTTTGGAGAGAAGTGTCACAATTTCAGAAGCCTACAGATCTGTTGATAGCCCTGCCTTCCAAAAGTGGACCCCGGTTCTCCTCCCTTTCTGTATGCGCTGTACTTAGTGATGCAGGATAAGAGTGCAGTTATGTAGCTTCTGACTCTATGTCAGGAAGAGCACTGTGGCTTCCTCCCTGCTTTCTCTTGGAGCACTAGATTTCGGGGAAATCTGTCACGTCATGAGGACACTCAAGCAGCTTCCTGGGGAGGTCTGAACCGAGGTCTCCGGCTAACACCCAGCGCTTGCTGGGCAGAGGAATAAGCCACGTTGGAGGCAAAACCTCCTGACCCAGTCAAGCTTTCAGATGATTGCATTCTTGGCTGCCTTGTCTGCAACCTCACGAGACATCCAGAGTCAGAGCAAGCTGAATATTGATTTGTGAAACAATTACTATTGAATAAGCTTAAGTATTCCCACATTTCCATAAACCTAGGTAAAAAAATTACATTTTGACTTTGTTGCTTGTGCTTAGGTGTCATATCCAAAAACTCATTACCAGGACCCATGTCAAAGGGCTTTTTTTCCTGTGTTTTTTTTCCCCCTAGGAGTTTCATGGTTTCAAGGTCTTACATTTAAGCCTTTGATCCATTTTGAGTTAATTTTTTTGTAAGTGGTGTAAGGTGGGGGTCTACTTTCATTCTTTTGCATGTGAATATCCAATTATCCCAGCACCATTTATTAAAGAGAGGATCTTTTCTCCATTGGGTATTCTTAACTCCCTTGTCAAATATTAGTTGACCACATGTGCTTGGGTTTAGTTCTGGGCTCTTGATTCTGCTCCATTGGCCTATTTGTGGGTTTTTATGCCATTACCCTGCTGTTTTGATGACCAGCTTTATAGTATAGCTTGAAATCAAAGTTTGATGCCTCCTGCTTTGTTCTTCTTCTCAGGATTACTTTGGCTTTTGGGATCTTTAGTGGTTCCACATAAATTTTAGGAGTGTTTTTTCTACTTTTGTAAAATGTGTCATTGAAAACATTTATAGAGATTGCATGGAATCTACAGATGGCTTTTGACAGTATTGACATTTTAATATTAATTCTTCTGATCCATGAACATGGGATAACTTTATATTTATTTGTGTCTTCTCTGATTTCTTTTATCAGGATCCTACACTTTTCAGAGTACAGGTCTTTCACCACCTCAGGTAAATTTATTCCTAAGTATTTTATTGTTTTTGATACTGTTGTAAATGGGATCAATTTCTTTATTTCTTTTTCAGAAAATGTGTTGTTACTGTAAAGAAACATTACTAGTTTTTGTTTTGTTTTTAAAGATTTTGCTTATTTATTTGAGAGGGAGAGAACATGGATGGGAGGGGAGAAGGAGAAGATGAGGGAGAAGCAGACTCTCTGCTGAGCAGTAAGCCCAATGTGGTGCTTAATTCCAGAACCCCAGGATCATGATCTGAGCTGAAGACAGATGCTTAACAAACTGAGCCACAAAGGCACCCTACACTACTGGTTTTTGTATGTTAATTTTGTATGCTACAACTTTACTGAATTCATTGATTAGATATAATAATTTTTTTGTTGAGTCTTTAGGATTATCTCTATATAAAGTCATAGCATCTGCAAATAGAGATCATTTTTTTTCCAATTCAGATATCTTTAATTTCTTTTTCTTGCCTGATTTTTTTTTCTTTAAAGATTTTATTTATTTACTCATGAGAGACACACAGAGAGAGTCAGAGACACAGGCAGAGGGAGAAGCAGCTCCATGCAGGGAGCCCAATGTGGGACTCGATGCTGGGACTTGATCCGGGGACTCCAGGATCATGCCCTGGGTCAAAGGCAGTATCTAAACCACTGAGCCACCAGGGGGTCCCTTGTCTGGTTGCTATAGTTAAGACTTCTAGTATTATGTTGAAATAGGAGTGGTGAGAGTGGGCACCATTGTCTTGCTCCTGATCCTAGAGGAAAAGCTTTCAACCTTTAATTATTGAGTATGTTACCTGTGGGTTTGTCATAGATAGCCTTTATTATGTTGAACTATGTTCCTTCTATGCCTAAGAGTTTTTATCAAAAATACATATTGAATTTTGTCAAATTTCTTTTCTGTATCTATTAGAATTTCTTTCCTTTTTAAAAATTAAAAAAAATATTAATTTCTTTTTTTCAATTTTATTGAGATATAATTGACATATCCACATCTTTTTCTTTTTCTTTTTTTTTTGAAGTAAACTCTACATTCAATATGGGGTTCAAATTCATGACTTTGTGATCAAGAGTTGCAAGTTTTACCTACTGAGCAAGTCAGGCTCTTTGAATTTCCTTCCTTTTTAATGCTGAATAATTTTCCATTGTATGTATATGCCACATTTTGTTTATCCATTTATCTGCTGATGGATACTTCGGTTGCTTTTACCTTTTGGCTATTGTGAATGCTTCTCTCAGCGTTAAGTATACAAGCATCTGAGTGCCTGCTTTCTATTCTTTTGGGTATATCCCCAGAAATGGAGTTGCTGGAACATAGTAATTTCATGTTTAAATATTTGAGGAATGACCAGACTGTTTTCAGAGCAGCTGCACCATTTTATATTGCCATCAGCAATGCACAAGGGTCTAGTTTCTCAACATTCTTGCCAGCAGTCGTTCTTTTCTTTCTTTCTTTTAGAAAAATAATAGCTATTCTAATTTGTGTAAAATTGTATCTCATTGTGGTTTTGATTTGCAGTTCTCTAATGATTAGTGATGTCAAGCGTATTTCATGTACTTATTGGCCATTTGTGTATCTTCTTTGCTGAGATGTCTATTCAAGTCCTTTCTCCATTTTTTTAATGGTATATTTTATTTTGTCTCATATGTGCCACACACAATTAGAGTCTGAGTCATAGCGCGGGTGTGGAATGGGGCACAAAAAGCTAATCACCTGTGAGGTTGTGGGGAAAGAGAGAGAGAGAGAGAGGGAGAGAGAGAGAGAGAGAGAGAGAGAGAGAGAGAGAGAGAAAGGCTTAATTTGCCTTGGAGGGGCAAACATTTTGCATATGAAATGAATGCTAATCATTGTCTGGAGTCCAGCAAGAAAAATCTGTAAGCTGCCTTGTTCTGCTTTTTTTCTTTTTCCATGAGAGAAAGGGACAGATTTAATCAAGGTCCTTATTACCCAAATTGTGGGGTAAAATCAAAGGCTACTGAAAGTAATGTGAACGTAGTATTCCCATGGCTTTCAACTAAAGCATGGATGAGCTGTTCTGTGTGGTGGTGGCAGGTTTGTCCTCAGCTGCTTTCTTTCTGGCAAAGATGTCATCATCATCATTGTCACCATCATGGTCATTAATGTCATCATCATCCCTCATCTCATTCCCATTGTAATATTAAATACCGTTTTGTGTTCTCCATGCACAGTTGGCTCTTCTTCCTCTCCTTCCTCCTCCTCTTGGTTAGTTTCATCTCTATTTCTGGTTTGTGATTTTTCCTCTGATTCCTCTGGTTCAGGATCATAGTTGAAAGTGAAGAAGTTATAGGCTTCTTCGGCAGAAGGGAAGCCAGGTGGAACCTAAGAAGCAGCGAACAAAAGAATTTCAGATTGTATAAGCTGAGGTGAGTGCCACACAGTTCACTCACAGCAGCTTGATGTTAATGGCATCAGGCACATTCTAGGCATCCTAAGCTTATTACCATTTTTTGAAGGTATGAGATTACTTGTCACAAACTTTAGCAAGCGCAATAGGCAATTGGTGGCTTCCTCTAATAAGTAACTTTAATGAGTTATGTTTTGATAAACCAGCAAACATTCTCAGAGGCACATAAATATATTTTTTCCAGCAGTAAAAGCTTTTGAAAAGATTATTAAAATACCAGAAAGTAATTCATTATTTTATAGACCAATGCTGAGATAGTTTAATTTAATTATGAGCAATCCAGGGGTCTTCTAATAAAAGATAAAAAGGCTTTTTTTGGTTTTGATTCTTCTTGATTGGTACCCCTTTTTTTCCCCATAATGAAAGTTGGTGCAACTTCAGAGCTGAACAGTCTAATTGCTAGCATTTCCTGCCCTTCCATGCAGTTCCTGTCACCCAGTCAGGCAGTATTCTAATCTCTCCTGCTGGATCCTAGCATTTTAAAGGTAGAAATCAGTTCTCATACTTTTTTCTTGTAGGCTTCATGGCAACAAGACTCAGGGTATGTATATAGGCATCTCTCATTGGATATTTTTGAAAAACACAAACAAACTAACAAAAAACATGATTTAAAGCATGCATGATTCAGAAAGACAAGATTTCTCACCGGGGGTTTAGACTTGATTTTTTGTGCAGAATCACGGAACTTTACTCTTGAGTAGCTTTGGGAATCGTCTTCTTGTTTAGTCCTTTGTACCTTTTCACCTGGCTATATGAGTGGAAAAAAGGATAGACTGAACCTTTATTTATTATTTAAGAAATGGATTTATTTATTTATTTATTTATTTATTTATTTATTTATTATTTATTTATTTATATTTATGAGAGAGAGAGAGAGAGCTCGCACCAGTGAGGGGAGGAGCAGAGGGAGAGGGACAAGCAACACCATACTGAGCGTGGAGCCTGATGTGGGGCTTGATCTCATGACCCTGAGATCATGATCTGAGCCAAAATCAAGAGTTGGATAATCATTGGACTGAGCCATCCAGTTGCTCCAGGATATATATAGAACATTTAAATCAAGAAACTAAAGATATTTCAAAACAAGCATTAACTCTTGAAGGGGAAACCCTGTGACCATTGATGCAGACCACCATTCCTAAGCAATGAAATAACTTACAAATGTCAAATATATTTGAAGATTAAGGTTGCTGAGTATCTTCTCACTCAGCTCTCTCTCAAGACTGAACAAATATAAAATTTTATACTCAAAAGACCCTAAAATGACAAATGCTATTTCTTCTACAGATCTATAGATTATCTAGTTCACAGAGGACCATTTCCAAACAACCTATGAAGAAAAGCATCAGTAGTGCCCGGATGTAAATAAATCTGACATACATGCTCCAGGGCACAAGGCCTGTCCTCATGAGCCCCTGGACCTGCTGTCCCCCTGGAAGCCAAGTTCTATGATACCTCAGTTTGCTAATTCTTTTTTTTTTTTTTAAGATTTTATTTATTTATTCATGACAGACACACACACACACACACACACACACAGAGGGAGAAGGTAGAGGTAGAAGCAGGCTCCATGCAGGGAGCCTGATGTGGGATTCGATCCCGAGTCTCCAGGATCATGCCCTGGGCCTACGGCAGGTGCTAAACCACTGAGCCACCCAGGGATCCCTGCTAATTCTTAATATGGGGATTCCCTTTATCCTGTGATGGCCAATCCACGAAGGGTTGTTCCCACTTTATCCTCATCTTTGCTTCTTCTTCTTCTTCTTTTTTTTAAAGATCTTATATTTATTCATGAGAGACACAGAGAGAGAGGCAGAGACATAGGCAGAGGGAGAAGCAGGCTTCCTGTGGGGAGCTTGATGCAGGACTTGATCCTAGTACCCTGGGATCACTCCCTGAGTCGAAGGCAGATGCTCAACCACTGAGCCACCCGTGTCCCTCCTCATCTCTGCTTCTAATCCACCCCTTACAGAACCTGGCTACTCCTCCTTTTCTACCCAGCACAATCCAAATACCAAGCCTTCCTTTTGACTGATTCTAAGCCATTCCAATAATATATCTAGATATTCATAATAGGAAAGGACAAACGTATTCTACATATGATGGAAACTTTGTTATTATCATCTGGACTGAGACTTGTGTCACAGCATGGAATAATTTTCATCAGGGCAAATGGAATGTTTCATCAGGGCACTGGGTTCCTTTCACATATCCTTCTCAAGTCCTACCTGTTTTTCCAGATCATGTAAAGCTACTTCTTTTCTCAGACTCCTCCATCCTAAAATGAAATCTCTTTTCTAGAATCTTATTGTCTGAGGTATTAGGTGTTGTTCTGTAGAGCTTGGTAATCAAATCACAGGCTCTGAAGGCTGACCACCTGGCTTTGTTTTTTTTTTTTTTTTTTTTGTTTTTTTGAAGATTTTATTTATTTATTCACGAGAGACATGCACAGAGAGAGAGAGGCAGAGACACAAGCAGAGAGAGAAGCAGGCTCCATGCAGGGAGCCCGATACGGGACTTGATGCCGGGACTCCAGGATCACGCCCTGGGCTGAAGGCAGGGGCTAAACTGCTGAGTCACCCAGGGATCCCCTGACCACCTGGCTTTGAATCCCAGATTCATCACATACAGCTGAGATCACTTTTTTTTTTTTTTAAGATTTTATTTATTCATGAGAGACACACAGAGAGGCAGAGATATAGGCAGAGGGAGGAGAAGCAGACTCCATGCAGGAGGCCGATGTAGGACTCAATCCCAGAACCTGGGGATCATGTCCTGAACTGAAGGTAGACACTCAACTGCTGAGCCACCCAGGAGTCCCATTGACCACTTGTTTTGAGGATCAAGTAAGGCAATGAACCTAAAATATGCCCATTTTTACCGCTCAATCATGATGGGTCACATTCTTATCACATTCTTAATTTTCCTCTTACATGTCTTTTATCTCTCAGCTTTGTATGTAAACTATATTTTATTTAGTCTGCCAGAAACTAAAGCCTGAAGCAAGGATTTTTCATGCCTTATTTGTGTGGCTTGAAAGGAGTTGGGAACTGGGGAGAAAGAAACCGAAGGGGAAGACAGTTCTGATGAATGTTACCAAGCTGGCTAATAATAGTCTGATAATTAGGACTTGATCCTGCGGTAGCCCCAGGAGAATGCTTCTCAGAATTGCCTGCCTAGGACCCAGAAGAGGGGTGTTTGTCTCATGCCTTCTGTTCACAGCAAGAATTGCCCCAGGCTCCTGGCTTTGCTGGTTTTGTGTAAATCTCATAATGGCTAACTGTGTTTCCAAAGGCCAGTGATGAGAGCTTGAGATACTTGGAACAACTAAAACAAGGTGCTATGAAATTTCATCTATATGCAGCTGATGGCCAGCATGGCCAGAAGAAAAACCAGGGTATCAGTTGGGTGTAATTTGTCATAATATCAAGAGAATATATGCTGTTCCCATTTATGTAAAATTCAATGCTTTTCCTTTGTTCCCTCATTTCATAGTATTTTTTTTTTTTTTAAATTAAGAGAGAGGGCACAAGTGAGAATGGCAAAGGGAGAGGGAAAGAGAATCTTAAGTAGACTCTGTGCTGAGCATGGAGCCTGATACAGGGTTTGATCTTATGACCCTGAGATCACGATCTGAACTAAACCAAGAGTCAGAGGCTTAATCAACTGTGCCACCCAGGTGCCCCATTGCAGTATTAAGTAAGGTTAAATAGTTATGTACCAACTCATACAGAATTTGAAGCTGTGCTAAATAATGAATTCCACACGGCAATGAAAAGTAAGCAGTTGTTTGCCTTGGTAAATTCCAGAATTTCAAATGTTTTGATGAGGAAAGAAGAATAATGTTACTTAGTATAAGAATAAATTATCTTAAAATATTAGAGTAGAATAAAGATCAGATTCCAGTGCTTGCTCGGAAGCTTTCCCAAAGCTCTGCCAAGTCTGATCCTCTTATGAAATGGCTAAACGTTTCTCACATGTTGTTGAAGATGCCATCTTGCTCCTGTCTGCCTCAGAATCCCCCACCTCCTACAGCCCATGGGACAGACTGGTGGGTTTGAAAATATGGAAAAAAAGCCAAGAGGGCAACCGATGAGAGAGGAAGGAAGTTTGGCTTTGCACAGGCAAGCCTTTGTTTTCACCTTACCTTTGTGAGGATGGTAACAATCAAACACAAGATCCAACAGAAAGTCTAACACTGGTAATTTAGGAAAGAAAATCAGTATAGGTTACATTTTGGGTGGTCAAATACGTGTATATGGATGGTTTATTGTTTTATTCATTTTGTTTCTTCCTGTGACTTTTTATACCTGCCTGACTCAAAGGATATTACATTCACACAATATAATTTCATTGACATGTTTCATTGCAGTAGTGATGGCTTTATTACAATATTTATGAACCTGATATAAAAGTTCATTATTTAATTTTTATCTAAATCCAAAAATAAATTTAAATGCAATTATATTATGATTATATTATATTAGTACATTTAAGGCCATTAAATGTACTTAAAATGACTGAGTGGGTGGAATTAAATTTTAAAGAACTATTATCTATAACACATTTGTACAATCTTAAAGTAATAGGTACATTTTTTAAAAGATTTTATTTATTTATTTGACAGAGGGAGAGAGAGAGCAGAAGCAGGAGGAGCAGCAGGCACAGGGAGAGGGAGAAGCAGGCTCCCCATGGAGCAGGAAGCCCCATGCGAGATCCCAGGACCTCGGGATCATGACCTGAGCCGAGGGAAGACACTTACTTAACCGACTGAACCACCCGGGTGCCCCAGTAACAGGTACATTCAATTCAATTCAGCAAACACTGAGTGCCTGTCACCATATGTCCATGTGTCTAGCTAGGCATTCTTTCTTATCCTTGGATTTATTTTATTTATTGTAAGAATGCTTGATACTCCTCTTCTAACTTGAGTAAACATTCTCGAGTCTAATAGCATATATACTATATACTATATACTATAGCATGTATACTATATACATATATACTATAGCATAAATACAAAATATAGTAGTTCTAGCCTGAATCTTCTCTTCTAAACTATTATTCAATATTTTTAATTCTGGGGTGCCTGGGTGGCTCAGTCAGTTGGGTGTCTGCCTTTGGCTTGGGTCATGATTCCAAGGTCCTGGGATTGAGCCCCACGTCAGTCTCCCTGTTTGGTAGGGAGCCTGCTTCTCTCTCTTCTACTCCCCTTGCTTGTTTGTGTACTGCCTCTCTCTTTCAAATAAATAAATAAAAAGTCTTAAAAAAAATGAATGTCTTAAAAATATTTTTAATTCCCTAAAAGGCAATCTAATTTGGAGTGTCTTGCAGACACCTCAAATTTTTATATATTCTTGATACTAGTCAAGATATTAATCAAGATATATGATTTATAAATAATTTTTCCCATTCTGTGTGTTGTCTTTTCCCTTTCTTAATGGTTTCCTTCAAAGCACAAAGGTTTTTAATTTTGATGAAGTTCAGTGTATCTATTTATTCTTTTGCTGATTGTGCTTTTGAAATCGTAGCTAAGAAACCGTTGCCTGAGTTGAGACACCTCAAATTTTATATAACCTAATCTCATGACTGCAGTTAAGTGCCCTTTTTTGTGGGTTCCCAATGGTTCCCAGCACAGATTTCGAACACCTTGTACTGCCATTACCTGTTAATAGTTCATTGTGTGCTGAGAGCCCATTTGACCCGGGCCAGGAAGGAGTCTGCTGCAGATGCTAGCTGGGCAAAATGTAGAATGTGTCAAAGGATCAGGTCTTAGAGAACTTGGGACAGTGAATCAGGCCCACAAGCAGAGGAATAATTCCGGTCTTATTTAGTGGAGGTCAAATATTCAAGCGTTCTGTTATTTTCACTCTGATGTTTTCATGTTTTTAGAGATTTGTGTTTTGCTTTGTTTCCATCATGGGGGGTGTCTGCTGAGTATAAAATGAAAAGAAATGCAAACGAGAATAATCAGAGGTTGGTGTTGGTGAAGTTAGATTACTGATGAAGGTATTCCCAACTGATTTCTCCTTTTTCCTCTTACTCTACAGCTTCTAACAATAGCTAACACTTACACAGAGAGAGCTTACCGTGTGCCAGGCATGTTGAAAATGCTGTAACATTTATGAATCTATTTAATCCTTAAACAATATTTAGAATTAGGTTCTAGCAGTATCACTTTTTACAGTGGTGAGAAGTGGGGTCCAGGGAGGAGATAAATTAACATGATCAAAGTCACACAGCTGGTGAGTGAGGTTGCCAACATTTAATGCTGGGTAGCTGGGGTCCAGCATCTGGGCTTTTCTTGTTCTACATTCTTTGCTCAATAAGATATAAATGGACAACTTTTTCGATATTCCTTCTAGGTTGAGGTATATACATCAAGAAATATGCCTTGTGGGTAGCCTGGGTGGCTCAGCGGTTTAGTGCCGGCTTCGGCCCAGGACATGATCCTGGAGACCTGGGATCGAGTCCTGTGTTGGGCTTTCTGCATGGAGCCTGCTTCTCCCTCTGCCTGTGTCTCTGCCTCTCTCTCCCTCTCTCTCACTGTGTGTCTCTCATGACTAAATAAATAAAAATGTTTTTTAAAAAAAGAAATATGCTTTGTGAGATGTGCTGTTAAACACTTGAGATCAGGTCTAAAAAAAGGCAGCTGAGTCAATTGTTAATGTAACTTGGCTATTTTGAACCCTTGTCCATGGTATCATTGGAACCCAACACTGGAAGGAGAAAGAAACTGTGGAACCAGTCTGTCTGTCACAACTTCATAGGAAAAGGAGCTATTCATTCCTTCCATGTTAGCCTGTGCTGTCAGGGAGGGCCACCATACATGGAGGTCATTAAGACATGAGCTCCATCCCCTGCCCACTCAGTTTTACTCTTCCCCTTCATAAGTTATATAGTCTCTGCAGGCCAAATCAGACTTTAAAAGGCATTATCATGATTAACCTGAATCTAAAGAAATATAAAATACAATGAAATTGAATATTGTAGTTGTTTCATTTTCCAGGCCAAAATTTGCAAGCCTGATGCCTTTTGATCTTCCCTGCAATTGGCTAAGGTAAACACGAATATCTATCTCATTCAGTGTGCCTTAGAAGTGATTTTTCTTTAACAGGACTTTGTGTGTGTGTGTGTGTGTGTGTGTGTATGTGTGTGTAGAACTAAAATCATCCAGTATTGTTATGGTGCTAGGGCAAAAGCAATTTTGCATATCCCTTCCACATTGTTCACTAAAATTTACTTTGACAAGCTTTTGGGATAATCAAGGAGAAAAAACCAAAGTGAGGTGTTTTTAAAAAGCCAATAGAATGGAAGGTGAGTTACAGCCCAGGTCTGAGAGCCCCTGGATTAGCCAAGTGAAGACTGAGAGCTTTAGCCTTGTCCCACTCCTGGAAGTGACCTTGATGCTACATTTTGTCTGAAGTTACAACATCTTATCTCTCCTCTGTTCTAGTTCTCCTTTCCTATCATTTCCATGTTCCTTATTGTTCTTCATTTTATTTCTTAAAATATTTTAAGATATAACTTTTCTATGGTAAATGAAACTTAAATTAACCCCAAAACTTATATGAAGTAACCACTAACTAATTCCCTTTCATTTTAGAAAATTTAATATTGTAGCCCGTCACTACCTCTACATTACATATGCTGATTTATAACGGTATACCTCTGGGCTTCCTTCCATGTTCTGGTTTGATAGCCCATGGCTTGCAAATTGTCTTTTTGGTGTAAGCACAATAAACTTTTACTAATAATACTTCAGGGGAAAAAGCTTTTCTGAAAAAAAAAAAAAAAAAAAAAGGGCGAGGCAAGGCAGTTGATGTTTGCCTCATGTTGTTTTGCAAATGGGCCATGTATGCAAGTAGAAGGCAAGGAGAGTCCGAAGAGAAGTAAACCATTCTAAGATTGCTAGATGGCAGTTTTCATAAGCAAGGGAACTTATGAGGCATGTCTTGGGTGGCTGCAAGATGAGTAAATCCCCGCACCTGCCTGTCAAATCTCAGAAGTTTATACAGAGGTCCTGACTAGGTTCAGCCAAGTACACCAGGCAGATGGTCAACACCACATTTCTATCTCAAGGCTGTATCCCTAGGGCAGCTTCTGGGAGTGGGAAAGGCAAGTGGTATACACATTTCCAGGACAGGGGAGGGGGTAGGGGCCTCCAATTACGTGGGTCCAGCTCACAGGTCAACCAGCGGTCACGTCTTTTTGATGACCTCTTCCAACACCTCAAATCCATAGAATGGCTCTTAGGGGATATGGAATATAACAGATATAAGTCAAAGTCCTGCTCACAAAAAGCAATAAGTACTCTATAAGCCAAGGGAATATATTTTTACTTTTACAACTTGAAGCTTTATTAGGAATCTCGTATTCATGGCTCATAGACAAGTGAGAGCTGCCATGATTTTGTGAAATGATTATCAATCAAAAAGTATAGACAGGCTCAGATAGACGAGACCAAACCATCCTATCACTTGGCGCATCTGACCGGATGCCGGGATTCATACTCTGAACAACACAACTGAAGTGTTTGTGTCAGGCTGATGGGATTTTAGGTAGTTTTTCTTTATTTTCCAATATTTTAAAATTTTGGCTCTTACAACGAAGAAAATAAATGGAATCAAAGAAAAATAAATGTCTCCTCAGCAGAATGGAGCAACAAACTGTCATAATGCTATTTCATCAGACCCATGGAGTGTTCCTATTAAAGAACCATGGGCCATGACACACGTAACTTTCCTTGTAATCATGCAATCTTTGGCTTGTTTGGGATGAATATAGGCAAAATTTTATAACATCCCATCACAGAAAAAGAGAAGGCACCCTCTAAGCAATCAGTGGTCTTTCCACAGAAACTCCTTCACATCTGTACTTCTCTGTCTCAAGAGTGAAAACCAACCCAAACCATCACCATCAACAATAAATAAGTGGATTAGACTTGCAAACACTTCACTGATGTTCTTTTCTTCCTTCTTCTACCCTCTTATAGGCTTGTTCTTCATCTATACCCCTAACAAGACTTTCTGTCTTTCACTTCCTGTCCTCCTTGTGGGCCTCAATGGTCAACTTTTCTCTAAGTGTCAAGACCTCACTCATGCAGTCTTCTTTCTGTCAGGAAACAAAGTCTGCTCAACACTTCAAAACTCACTGCAGTAAAAATGCTTCCTAAACCCATTCCTCCGGGCCTGGTCCCTTCCTTTGTATGTTTCTAGAGGCACATTGAGACGCCCCACCAGCACCTCAGATTTAAACAAAAATCACTCTAATACATTCCAACCACCTCCCCATCCACCGAGGCCCTTTGTGTGACATTCAAGGCCCCACCATCCCACTCTGCTTTCCTCTCTCCGCTTCCCAGCAAGATCCATAGGTCCAGCAACACTGACCCATGAGACAAACTGGGAATGAGAAAAAGCTGGAATCAGACCCCAACTCCTCTGCATGCATGCCCTGTGATCTGAGGATGGCCCTGTGGCTGCTCTGAACTTCAGTTTGTTTATCTGTCAAATGTGAACGAAAACAATAGAACCAACCCCATCGAGGTACTGGGATAATGACATATGAGAACATGGGAGGAACGCCTGGCAAACACCTGGCACTGAGCAGGACTCTATAAACAGTAGCTACAATGATTATTGATAAGCATTGAATGCCTCCTCTGTTCACAGCTCTGGTCTGCTGGAAATGTTAAATTCTGCTTCATGGTCTTTGATTGCAAAGTAGAGAAGGCCTGTTTCTTACCTCTGTGCCAAATTCAGTCTCCAATTCTTTCTTGCTGGGACTTTGTAAGCGCCTGGGCCGAGTGGTGGGGATTTCCTGCAGCAACGTGCTTTCTGCTTTGGACTGCAAAGTCAGAGAATTACTGCTGGGTAGCGTCAGTGATGCCACAAAAAGCTCATTCACCATCTTGGTAGAAAATAATCAATAAAAACTATATGCTGCACTTCTTCTAGAGAAGAGCAAGTGAAATGGTTAAGAAAAACGACACTGAATACTTCTCGAGCATAATTTTCCACCTGTGTCAATGTTAAATACTATATTAATATTTAAAACAAGAAAGACAAATTTAATGGCATTTGAATCCATGCAGTTTTGAGCAAACAGAGCATTCTAGACGAGATCTGAAGAGCTGCAATCAGTACTGAGCAAAATATTCATGTGGTTTTTCCTCACCCTTGCAGCTTGTAATTTCTCCCTCATGCGTTCCCTCATGGAAAATTCTGCAAAGCCTGTCCTGGAAGCTGAAGGAATTGGAGGTAAGCCTAAGAAAACACAGGAAAGTTACTTTAAAACAACATTTTTTTTTCCAAAGGGAAGATTAGATTAAAAAATAACATGAGAATGTAATTTTGTTTTGCAAATTTAGAACTTTACATAAGCAAACATGAGATAATGCTGACAACCATCCATTTGACGTAATAAGTGCATGTCTTGGCTTTTTTGCAATTGACGGGGGGAACCTGGGTCCTGCCAGGAGTGCCACATTGACTTAACCAAGAATGAAACGAATGACATTCGACTATTCAAGGCACAGACACTCCAATTCAAGTACCATTGGGAAGAGACTTTCAAATTTGTTGAATGGAGAAACAGGCTTATAGGTGAAGGGGTGGCTAATGAGTTCAGGGTTCAGCTTTCAACAGCGATGATCACTTCAATCAGAGAAACCTTCCTATAGGCTCAAGCCATTGCCATAGGCTAAATAAATCATAGACACAGCATGTATTTTTGAACATATTATTAAATATGTATGTAAATCTCATGAACTGTTGTGAAGCTAGTAGGTGCTGGGCACTAGGATATACGCTTTGAATGTATCCCTGCAGGGAGGACACAGTTGTTACTATCACCAGGGATCTTGAAGACCAAGACTCTGAGGTCCCTGGAGTAAGTGACTGGCTCTCCGATTGCATACCTGGGATGTGTAATATTCGAGACTGTTCCTGTTTCTCTTATTCCTAATGCTCTAAACCAAAGTGTCAGGGAACAGAATGTTACTATGCTTGGAGCAGAAGGGCTGAAATGGTGTGGAGTAGGATGTAAACTGGCAGGAGGAGTTTGGGATCGAATTATGGGGAGCCTCTGATGTTACACTGAGGAGCCTGGAACATATTCTCCAAGCAGTGGGGGAGTCCTGAGATTGCAGGTAAGAGGTGGGTGGGTGGAGAGAAGAAGGCACCAGAGACCCCAGCTCGGATGTCCCAGTGAGTCAGTGGGAGCAACCACACAGAGGCCACAAGGAGGGAAGGATAACAGGACCCAGTGACCAAGGGGAGGTCATGCGGTTCTCACAGCAGCACATCTTCCCGGCACTTGTTAGGTGTGCAGGTCCTCAGGCCAGGCCCAGACCTACTGACCCAGAGGCTGGAGGTGCAGCTTAGCAATCTGTGTGTGTGTATGGGAGGACCCCTGCTTTGAGAAAGAAGGAGGAAGTGCTGATGGCTGAGCTTTGACTTATTGACACTCATGGGCCTTATTTGGCAACAAGATGCCTCTGAGGTGCTGGCAAGATGTGAAAACGTGTGCTTGTCCAGCACCAGGGGCTCAGGGGCTCTGGGCGAGGCCCAGACCTAGGGGTAAAGACTAAGGAAGCATGTCTGCCTTGGCGGCTGCTGGCATCTCAAGAAAGCCTTTTCCTAGGCAGAGCATGCAGGAAGAAGTGTTTCTGACACCTGTGGCCATCAGCACTGTACATGGGAGAAAGGCTGGCAAGTGCAAGAAAAGGCAAGAGAAGGTATTCTATTGGACGAAGGAACAGCAGTGGGAAGAAGGAGAAGGAGAGATGGCCAGCAAAGGCCTCTGCTAGCAACAGGTTTGCAGCTCCCTCAGTGCCAGCTTCGTGCAGAAGAGAGGAGGGTCATGGGTTTCAAAGCTTATTTCTGCACCCTGGCACTCAGTTTCTTCGGTTGTGTGATAGAAAGACAGAAAATTCTACTTCCATCAGGCTCCAAACATGGCACTCATTCAGTGCCTGTAAGGAGGCAGGAAATAGTTTCAGTAAAGATTGTGGTCTTGCATGTGTGGGTTGAGGTTCAAGTTCTTTTTTTTTTTTTTTTTAGGTTCAAGTTCTTAAGAGAATCTCTGTCAGTGCAATGAAATGGCCTTTGACCATCTTTTTAAACTCGTTTTAAAAAAATGATCAAGCCATTCCTTTCCATTTTCAAGATCATGTAAACATGGTAAATCATACCCGTTATTATGTATACTTAGAGTCCCAAGACTTTTCCTGTATGGCATTGGCCACATTTTGAACTTACATATTTGTGTGATTATTTGGTTAATATCTGTTCCCTTCCCCAGATTCCGTGGTCCCCAGCCACACAGGGCAGGTACAGGGCAAGTGTCAGTAAGCGTGTGTGATTCCCTGATGAGATAATGAAAGGGCTTCTGGACTGGGGCTTGTCAATCCCGTTCTCCTGCTGGCCACCCACCTTGCTCCTGCCCCCAAAAGAAGGATGTTTATAGTCAACAATAAGTGTCTTTAAACACAAAAATGCACCTTGTTTATTTACTTCCCCTACTAAAAAAAAAGAAAGCCAGTTTTTCAAGTTAACTTAAAATAGCTACCATCTAAATGTAGCTCACTAGAATAATTTTATATGTTAGTTTTTAAAAGAGAGACAAGATATTCTATTAAACATTCTCTCTTCTGAATGGAGAAAATGAAGTGACTTCTCTAGGATTAGTTTTAAAAACTGTGAAAGATTTTGAAATGGTAAAAAGTAGTTCTTGCTTGATATTTTAGAGTCCATGCTGGTGAAAGACATTTCAAGGGTATACAGATTTCTGAATCAGATTTGCACAAGCTTGGTGGGGGGTCACTTTCCCAGCTAGAATGTGACCCACTGGAGGGCAAAGACCTTGTTGGTGACCTTCGTACCTGGCACTTAGTAGCACTTAATCAGAGAAAGGAAAACATACAAGAGGGAATGGAGGGAGAACATGCAAACAAAATAAAATGTAATTCTCATTTGGGTAAAACCAGATGATGATGACAACAGTTTTTTCAAGATAACATGATGAACCATGTATACTAACTCCCTTTAACAGAATAACTGATAGAGATGAAGTGCTTTCCTTTTTATCTAGTAGAATACAGTGGTGTTTTCTTAAACGACTTGAACTAAAATAACCCTCCTGAGACATTTTTCCCCCTAATTCATTGTCAGTGACTCCACTACCTTGCTAATCTGCTCTGCGATCCCAAACTGCCGTCTATTTTTCCTGCCCTGGGGATCAGAACAGACTTGCCAAACCGGAGGAAGAGTGTGACCTCACATTTACATTTACAGAGGCTCTTTGACACAGCTGAGCGAACCTGGCATGAGTAAAGTTTCTGCGGCATCAAATGCAAAGAGTGTGATGAAAATAATTATAAAAATTATGAAAGACTTGATTTGGAGACATGCAAGAACTTGCAGATAATGCGAGTGTTGCAAGACATTCCGTTAAACATCAATTGGTATGAAATACGGATTTCCTTGGCAAGATGGCCTTTTTCAGGCAGTAGGATGATGTCCTCACCATGCTGCTCTGGCTTCTCAGGAAACCCATCCATCCCGAGGCTTCATCAGCCTCATGTTGGCATGCTTCCAGATCTTCTCTGCTCTGTCTCTTTTACCCTATCACTCATGTTCACTGTACCCCACCTCTCTGTCCTTACAGGCTTCACGAAACGGTGGACACTTTCCATTTTTCTCTTAACCACTTCTATTAAACCTGAACCCTCAGGAAACACAACCACCTCCTCGGAAGATAGGCACTGCATTTTGAAGTAATGCTATAATCTTCTCATCTGTCCCCAAGTCGATGGGATTTTGTTTTTATGGAGAAGTTTCTACAGTTCTTCCTCCACAGTCCGGAGGTCCTCCCCACGTCCCCTTACTGGTGTCAAGAGATCCCCATCTTTCTTGCAAGGTGTTGTTCTGTGACTCTCACTGCTGAGACCTGAGCTCTCTGTCTATCATGGGGTATACCAGGACTTGGCAAGGACTTGACATAAAATCAGAAATAGAGTATTTTGTTTTGGATTTGAATTGGTATTATCTGGATTCACACGGATTGTAGAACAGGTGAGCATGATGATGATTGGGTAGTGACCTTGTCTTCTACCCGCCCGGTCTAATTAAAGAATATACTTCTAGGGCAGCCCTGGTGGCTCAGCAGTTTAGCGCCGCCTTCAGCCCAGGGCTTGATCCTGGAGACCGGGGATCGAGTCCCGCGTCAGGCTCCCTACATGGAGCCTGCTTCTCCCTCTGCCTATGTCTCTCTCTCTCTCTCTCTCTAATGAATAAATAAATAAATAAAATCTTAAAAAAAAAAGAATATACTTCTAGATGTTTTTATTTTATTTATTTTACTTGTTATGATGAATAAATATTTACCAAATCCTGTGGCACCTTTATGTTTTTATCAATTGGGCACTATTGATAATTGTCAAGATCTTTTTTTTTTTTTGTATATTTTTTTATTGGAGTTCGATTTGTCAACATATAGCATAACACCCAGTGCTCATCCCATTCAGTGCCCCCCTCTGTGCCCGTCACCCAGTCACCCCATCCCCCCGCCCACCTCCCCTTCCACTACCCCTTGTTCATTTCCCAGAGTTAGGAGTCTCTCATGTTCTATCAATACAATAATATTATTGTAATCATAGAACAATAAAAATTTAGTTTGTTAATATGGTGAGTAATAAAAGGCTTCGGCATAGAAATAGGTTACTTAAAATTCTTGGAGCAGGAAGTGGAATGAAGGAGTTCAAGATGAAAAAGGAATGGTGTCAAATTTTCAACTGTTCAGGGAGAGCTTGTTTCTGATTTTTGAAGGAGATAACAGCGCTCGTCAAAGCACTGTGCAGTTTAGATTCTTTGGGATAATTTTAAGAGTGATATAACATTTTTATTTTAAAGCATTAATATTTGTTTTATATATTTATATTTTATTAACATCTGTATATTTATGTCATCAATAAAATATTTAATTTTTTTATAACAACTTACAGAGCATAGTTCTTATAGGCACAGTGGTCGAAAGGGTGGAGAGAACACTGCCTGACCTGTTTTTAATGCCTGCCTCTTTCCTCCAAATAGATAATCTGTCCTTTCCCATTACAAAATTCCTGGATAGAGTGTAAATATGGAGTTGGGGGGTAGGGAGAGCATAGGACAGAAGTCAGCTCAATCTTAGTAGAAATCTGGAGGGGAACAGGGCAAGTACCTGAAAGGCTTGGGAGGAAAAATATGATGAGTTGGACAATCTGTTTGACTGTCCTCAACATTGAACAACTTCATATGGATGTAAGAAAATGGAGGGTGCTGTCAGCCACTGTCAGCCCTCTAGGAACACAGGGTGTCCTTGGCTGTCAGGCAGGAAAACCTGCCACAAGGAAAGGGCTTCGGGTTATAATGGTGGTTGTCACTAGGATGTAAGGAGGTGGGTGATTATTTTCTTGTCTTTCCTTCTCCTGATTTTCTAATTTTTATCAAGCAGAGTAGTATCGCTTGTCAAAATCTTACTACATAAAATGAGAGTCAAAATAAACTTGCAAACAGTAGGCTCTGCCCTGGGTTTTGAGCCTCAGTGCTGCTGATGGATCACATTTGCTGATGGGTCTGGAGGTATTTCCATGGTCATGTTCTCCTCTGTTTCTTTATTTCATGGTCTCATTAATATCACATTTTACATTAACTGAAAACATGGGACCCTTATCTTGGCGCGAGTCTCCTTTTCCCCCAGGGGTGCTTTGAACCCTGGATCTGGATCTGCGCACTGCCCCTTCCTGCATCTCTGTGTGTCAGCACACCTCACAAGCTTGGGGATTGTTTAGGGCTAAATGCTTCTGTCTCCCCCAGAATTCATATGTTGAAGCTCTCCACACCATCCATGATGATGGTATCTGGACGAAGCCTATGGGATCCTGAGGGTGGGGCTCCCAGGATGGGATGCAATAGTGCCTCTCCACCTTTGTAAAGATTTTATTTATTTATTCATGAGAGACGCACAGAGAGAGGGCATGCAGAGACATAGGCAGAGGGAGAAGCAGGCTCCTCATAGGGAGCCCGATGTGGACTTGATCCCAGACCTCAGGATCATGCTCTGAGCCGAAGGTAGATGCTCAACCGCTAAGGCACCCAGGCATCTCACATTAGTGTCCTTCGAAGAAAAGAAAGCCCAGAACCATGGCTCTCTGTCTTTCTACCATGTGAGGATACTGTGAGAAGGTAGCCACCTGCTAGCCAGGAAGAGAGCTCTTACCAGGAACTGAATGAATCTGAGCTTTAATCTTGGAATCCCCAGCCTCCAGAACTGTGAGAAATATCTGCTGTCCGAGCCACTGTCTATGGTATTTCATTATTGCATCTGGAGCTCACTCGGACAGGGATCATCAGCTTGTGCAAGACTAGGCCCGGCCAGCCCAGCCTTCTGTCCCTATACTCCAGGTGGTGGGATAGGGTGAGGGGGATTCAGACAGGGCTGAGATTCTACAAGGCGGCTTCATAGATATTTTGCCATGAAAATTCTGCCTTGGATAGAGTGGGGAAAAAGAAGTAAACCTCATTCACAAGGGCCAGGGACTGCAAGAGAGATGCCAGGGTAACCGACCAGTGTCAGAACAATCTTTGTGAATTTCCAAGAGGGGAAATGGCACGTAAGGCTTCTGAACTTGGAGTATTCTTGCAGGCCTCAGCGCTGCTGATAGATCAGATTTGCTGATGGGTCTGGAGGGATTTCTGTGGTCATGTTCCCCTTCTCTGCTTCTCCTTCTCTGCATCTCTGTCAGGTTACTAGCATTCTCTAAAACCTAATTTTGGACATGCTAGATTAGAGAATCTCTTCTCCAGTTTTCAAACATTCAACCAACAAATATGTATTGAGCACCTATTATGCATACAAGGCACCAAGGATAGAACAGTGAAAAAAAATGAACAAATCCTCATCTTTGTGGAGTGTGTTTTCTGGCACGGAATAGAGAGAGCACAAACAGGCAGTATATTTAATACGTCTGACGGTAATAGGTGATATGAAAACAAATAAAACAGGATCCGGGATAAGGAGTGCCAGGAGGCGGGGTGTACTGCAGTTTTAAGTAGAGTTGGCCAAGCAAAGGCTTCAAGCTGACTTTGGAACAAGTGAAGGAAATGAGAGATCGAGCCACATGGATGGCTTGGGGATGTGCATTTTATAGTAATACCTGGTGCAAAGACCTCTTAGAGCCATACCTAATGCAGGCTCAGAGCAGAAAGGGGAAACATAAAGGGCAGGAGATGGAATACCAGGGTATCAGGTCATAGAGATAAGGGGGAGACAAACAGTGTAAGTCATCCTACAAAATGTGGCTTAAGCTCTGAGTCAGGTGAGAACCACTAGAGGACTGGAAGAGAGGAGTGACATGACCTTATTTTCCTAAAACCATTCTGGCTGCTAGGGTGAGAACAGAAACCAGGGCATCAGCTGGGATGCTGTATGACACTCCAGATGGGAGGCGAAGGTGGCTTGGATTGGGATAAGAGTGGGTGTACGTAGTGAGAAATAGGTGTATTTGAGGTCTATTCTGAAGATAGAGCAAACAGGACTTATAGGAACTTATGAATGGGGACAGATAAAGACAGGAGTTAGGGATGACCCAAACAACAGAAGAAATGAAACGTGTGTTTAGTGAGATGAAAAGATCGTAGGACAAACAGGTTGGGAGGAGGAGATTAGGAGTTCAGCTTCAGTAGAGTGAAATTTGAGTTGTCTCAGGATAGAACACAGACCTAACTAAATGTAAAAGCGAACAGCATAAAACTTATAGAAGAAAATACAGGAGAAAAATTTCATGAACTTGGGTTAGGCAAAGACTTTTTCAATATAATCCTCAAAGCACAATCCATAATAGAAAAAAAGTGATACACTTGACTTCATCAAGAATGAAAGGTTTTTGTACTTCAAAAGATATGATTAAGAAAATGAGAAGATAAGACATTTACTCAGAAAAAAGATCTATGAATTATTGATCTGATTAAGTACTTGTATCCAGAATATAGAGAACCCTTACAACTCTGAGGATGAAGAACCCAGCTAATAATGAGCGAACATTTAAGCAGATATTTTACTAAGATGATACACAAATGGCTAATAAGTGTATGAAATAAACACTCACTATCATTAATCATTAGGGAAATACAAATTGAAAGCACACCAAGATACCATTACACACCTTATAAAGACCATAATTAAATACTGGTAATACCCAGTGTAGACAGTTCTCACATACGGTCGGTGGGAGAGTAAACTGACATAGTGGTTTTGTAAAACAGATCGGTAGTTTCTTAATGAGTTAAATACAAATTTGACCCAGAAATCCTACAACTTCTAAAAAAAAAAAAAAAAAAGAAAGAAAGAAAGAAAGAAAGAAAGAAAGAAAGAAAGAAAGAAAGAAAAGAAAACAGATATCCATGCAAAGACATGCTGCCAATGTGTTTAGCAGCATTATTAATAATAGCCCCAAGCTGGAAATAATCCAAATGTCCATCAACAGGTGAATGAAAAAGTAAAATGTGGTATATCCTTATGATGGAATACAATTCAGCAATAAAAAGGACCAAAATGTGGATAGATGCTACAATATCTATGAATCCCCAAAAAACATAATGCTAAGTGAAAGAAGCCGGACACAAAACACTACATATTTTATGATTATGTTTACAGGAAATGTCTAGAAAAGGCATATTTGTAAGGATATAAAACAAATCAGTGTTTGTCTAAGGCTGGGGTGGGAGTCGGGATTAACCATATATAGGCACAGAGGAACTTTCTGGAGTGATGAAATATTTTAAAACTGGACTGTGGCGATGGTTGTACAAATCTATACATTTAGCAAAAATGTAAGTATACATTAAATTGTATACTCACTTTGGGCAAATTTTATGATACACAAATTATACTGCAATAAGGCTTGTAAAAATATGAGTTACCCCATTAGACACGCAAACATAGATACCAGTAGAAGGCTGCCATTTAGTCTGAAAGAGCTCTGGACTTGGAGGTAACAATTTGGGACTGGCCAGTCTTACATATGATATGTATGTGTTAGAATTTCAAGTCCTGAGATGACCAAGAGAATGAGTATTGATGAAGAACCAGAGGGCCAGGGCCCTGAGCCTGGGCGCTCCGACATCTGGAGGCTGGGGGCATATCAGAACCAGCAAGGAAAGAGGGACAGCCAGCCAGGGAGAGGACAGGAAGAGAGGATTGCTGGAAGCCAAGTGTAAAGGGAGGAGGTGGCGCTGGGCTCCACCAAAAGCTGCTGAAAGTCAGTAAGGCAGAGACTGGCAGGTGACCAGTGAATGGAGCAAACAGGCAATTCACTGGCTGCCTCCACAAGAGCAGCGCCGCTGGGGAGTGGGGATGGGAGTTAGACTGGAGTGGGTTCAGGGATGCCTGGGGGGCTCAGTGGTTGAACATCTGCCTTTGGCTCAGGGTGTGACCCAGGGTCTTGGATTGAGTCCTGCATCAGGATCCCTGCAGGGAGCCTACTTCTCCCTCTGCCTATGTCTCTGCCTCTCTCTGTCTCTCATGAATAAATAAATAAAATCTTAAAAAAAAAGATTGGAGTAGGTTCAAGACTGGAGATGAACACGGGGGTAGATGACTCAGGAGCAAAGTTGCTTAAAGCAGTCTGCTGGAAAACGCCTTTCCTGATCGCTAATCATAATGATGGCTGTATTTCGTACTTGTGCTCTTTCATGATATAGTCAGTGAGGTGTGGACACAAAAGACAGAGGAGAGGCTCAGGAAACAGATTTCCCAGGGAAAGGCAAGACAGGACAGGGTCAACTGGTTAGGCCTGGCTAGTTTGAATGATTCTGGGAGCTCAAAGCTATAGCGGTGGCTCTAGTGGCCTGGTACCTGGCCCTGGGATGATGCAGGCTGAGAACTATTGCTTCCTGGGGCCGTACCTGCCAGAAAGAGTTGGGCTGGGACTGGTCAGCTTGCATTTCAAAGGCACACTTCACTCTGAGCCCTTTGCCATCTCTAAAGAATTGGCTTGAATCTCTTCAACCCAGAAAGGTTATTTCCCCCGCTAAGATGTCAAATATCATAACATGCAGAAAAAAAATGAGAGAATACAATGTACTCTTTATTCATTCTTGTTTTAAAGCTTTAATTTAGTCCCCTTGGTACTGTGTAAGGTAGCGATGGCCAGGGCTGGTGAACTTTTTGACCTTTCCTTACATTCCCCAGCATGCTCTGACTAGAATGTTCTTTCCCTCATCCAGCTGCCAGACTCCAAGGTAACTTCCAAGACCCAGCTTTTATTGGGCAGGTCTCCTTGTGTTCCATATTGTCCTTTGTGACATTTCTTTCCTGGGTCAGTCTCTCCAGGGCTTGATGATTTTTAAAAAGCATGCCTAAAACGAAGCTCTATTTCCTTATGTTTGCATCAGATTTCACTAGATTCCCAACTTTCCTTTCCACCAATACTAAGAAATTGGCTCTGAAATGATGCTTTAATCAGAGAAACTAACACGAATGAATGGAAAACAGATGTCACTAATGAAGAAATTTATGTTCATAAGAAACTACTTAACATTTGATAGTTACTCCCTCAAGAGATGGTGCAAGTTGGAATCATGGGGGAAATGTGTGTACTTTTTTTCTAGATGTTTATTTGATTTGGAGCTAGTGCCTGTTCAGTGAAATGCTTTCTTTATTTGGAATGTCATGACTATATGTATGTTTGAATAGAAAATTAGGAGCCAAAGCCTTCACTGCATGATTTATGCTGCTGTTAATCAGGGAGGTGGCACCTCTGAGCATGCGCCCTGGGGCAGTGGGGGAGGCCATATAATCAGTGTGCTGGTATCTGAGTATCTGAATACAGTTTGACTTTCATGACCCTTGGCCACCTGGAGGAATGCTATAGTGTAGAGAGGGTGGTAGGCTCAAGGTGGGGAGTTGGGGTGCTAGCACCAAAGGGGAGACTAGACCCATGAGAGATTTGGAAAGTAAATGTCAAAGACCCATGTCCAGGAGAGCAGTCCTGGTTGGAAGGATGTGGTGGGCATGGTAAATGAGCATACCTAAACCAGGGCATGGCTTTGCATAAAAAGCGGAGAGACTGGCTTGAGACATCTGTTCACTCAGCAAGCATAATTGAGTGCCATCTGGGTACGAGCCCTGTGCTAAGCAGACCTGAAAGTCAGTGTCTACCCTCAAGAATTTCTAGTCCAGTAGAGAGGGGAGGCTGTGTACCAGAAAAGATGACACTCACATGGGCAGGAGCCTTGAAGCACAGAGAAGGTCTACTCAGCCCACACTGGGGCATAAGGGAAACTTTCCAAAGGAGGTGGTGTATATATATATTGATTTTTGAAAGGTCAGTAGCGAGGCTAAGTTGAACCAATAAACAAAACCCCCAAATAGAGAAGGGGTTAGTTTAGGTAGGGAGAATAAGGTAAGAAATCCACCCAAGTGACAGAAAAAGATGAGGCAAAGCCAGAGTGACAATCTCGGGAAGGCTCTATGCCCCATAGGAGGAGTCCCTGGGGACCTGGGAGCCACCATGGACAGTGTTGGTTGCAGGATTGTTACTGCACCTTCCATGGACAATTGCAAACCCTTAGCTTTAAAGACTAGTTGGGGTTGGGATTTGTGTCAAATGATGCCACAGCGTGGCAATTAAGAGCACAGAGGTCCCCTGACTGGAATTTGAATCCTGGCTCCACCGCCTCTAGCTGGTGGTTCTTTCTGCAGGCAGTTTCCTAGCCTATGAAACAATGCAGATGAGATGATCATGCTGTGCTGAGAGTTACATGATGTAATGCACGTAGCAACCTTAGTGCTCAAGAAAGGTAATTATTTTTGTTAGTTCTTTGGCAACAAGTTCTTCTTTTGGCTGGAGGAGACGACTATGTATGTGCTAGCCCCTCTGCAGGTGCTTTCTGTGTATTGTCTGATTTCATTGTCCTAACTGCTGCATTACGTCCAGGCTTTTATGATCCCCATGTTATAAATGACACTCCAGTGGCTTGGAAAGATTGGAGTTCTTGCTCAAGGTCCCATGACTGAAATTAGTAATGAGCAGCAGTGAGTCTGATTTCAGTTTCTATAGGCTTCAAGGAACATTTGCTGGCTTATAATGTTTATTTCTCTTAATATCTTGACAACATAATGGGATGTGGGCAAAGGAAGAGAATGAGGAATCTTGGTAGAAATCATATCAGAAAGTTTGCTACCTGGCTCTGAATGTGCTCTGAAGTTCTCAGAGTTCAAGATTGCCAAATTTTATCATCTATGTACTCTATCATCTATCCATCTACCCGTCTATCCGTCTATCTTTCTATCTACCTATCATCTATCTATTTTGGCTAGGTGGTACGTGGGATGCCTCAAGTAAACCACTAGATGCTTAGGGAAGAAAATAAAATGGAATTATGTGAGCTTAAAAAGTCCCATAGTGTTGTCAATATAAACTGTCTCGTTGGGGCTAGGGAAACCACTGAAGCTGAGGTTTCGCCTAGGGAAATGTAAACAGTATTTCTAAATTGGTCATGAGAGAGCTTCATGATCTACTTACACAAAGTATTAGTGGAGCCTAGGTTGGGGGGGTTGCCAGGATTGTTTCAACATATCAAAATCAATCAGTGTGATATGCCTCAGTAACAGAACAAAGGACAAAAAAAACGCATGGTCATCCCAACTGATACAGAAAAAGCATTTGACAAGATTCAACATTCTTTTATCATTAAAAATTCAACAAAATACGGATAGAAGGCAACTACCTCAACTTAATAGAGGCCACTTTGAAAGCCCACAACTAACATCATGCTCAGTGGTGAACAACTGGAAGTGTCTCTTTTAAGATCAGGAGCAAGGCAAGGATGCCTCCCCTCACCACTTCTATTCAACACAGCACTGGAAATCCTAGCCAGAACAGTTAGGTAAGTGCTATAGACTAAATGTTTGTGTTCTCCCCAAATTCTTATAACGTAATCCCCAGTGCAATGGTTTTTGGAATAGAGGCCTTTGGGAGGTAGTTAGCTCATGAAGGTTCCACTCTCATGAATGGAATCAGTGCCCTTTTAAAAGAGATCCTAGAGAGCTCCCTTGCACCTTCTACCATGTGAGGACACAGCAAGAGGATAGCCATCTGTGAACCAGGAAGTGGGCCCTCCTTACCAGATATCAAATCTGCCAGTGCCTTGATCTTGAACTTCCCAGCCTCCAGAACTATAAGAAATAAATTTCTGTTCTTTATAAGTCACCCAGGCTATGGTATTTGTTATTGCAGCCCAGACATTCTAGGATAGCAAGAAAAAAAAGCTACAAAAGGCATCCTAATTGGAAAGGAAGATGAAAAACTATCTGTTTGCAAATGACACGGTCTTACATATATAAAACCCTGAAGATTTTACACAAAAACACTGTTCAGCTAAGTTGCAAGGTATAAAATTGACATGCAAAAATAAGTTGTGTTTCTATATCCTAACAGCAAAAAATCTAAAAAGGATACTAAGAAAACAATTCCATTTAGAATAGCATGAAAAAGAATGAAATATTTAGGAATAAGCTTCACCAAGAAGGCAAAACACTTGTACACACTGGGAACCAAAAAGCATTGTCGAAAGAAATTAAAGACACAAATAAATGGAAAGAGAGTTCATGTTCATGAATTGGAAAACTTAATATTGTTAAAATGTCAGTACTACCCAGGGTGATCTACAGATTTAATGCAACCCCTATCAAAATTTTACTGGCATTTTTTTCCACAGGAATAGAGAAATTCATCCTTAATTCATATGAAGTATCAGAGGACCCTGAAACAGCCAAAACAATTTTGAAAAAGAACGGAGTAAGAGGTCTCATGCTTCCTGACTTCAAAACATATTATAAAGCTACAGTAATCAAAACAGTGTGGTGCTGGCATAAAGACAGACATATAGACCAATGGAGTGGATAGAGAACCCAGAAATAAACCCTTGCATATATGGTCAAATTATCTTCAGAAAGGCTGCCAAGGCACTCAATGGGAAAAGGACCATCTCCTCAATAAACAGTGTTGGGAAACTGGCAATTCATATGCAAAAGAGTGAACTTGGACCCTAACCTTACATCATATAAAATAAAACTCAAAGTGGATTAAAGACCTAAATGTAAGACCTAAAATTATAAAACTCCTAGAAGAAAACATAGAGGAAATAATTCATGACATTGAATCTGGCAATGATTTATGAGGTATGTCACCAAAAGCACAGGCAATAAAAGCAAAGGAAAAAAATGGGACTATCTCCAACGTAAAAGCTTTTGTGCATCCAAGGACATAATCAGTGGAGCAGAAATGCCAACTGTGGAATGGGAGACGATATTTGCAAATCATGTATCTGAAAAGAGTTACTATAAAGAATACATAAAGCAGGCCTGTAGCTCAATAACAACCACCAAAACAATGAACTTGATCAGAAAATGGAAAAGGACAGATATTTCTCCCAAGTGTGATACACAAAAGGTCAACAAGCACACGAATAGATGCTCAACATCACTAGTTGTTAGAGAAATGCAAATCAAAACCACAGTGAGAGATGAGCTCACACCCACTAAGATGACTAGTGTAGAAACAAAACAAACAAAATAACCTAACTTTCCTAACCAAACAAAATAACCTAACCTTCCTAACCAAAATAACCTTCTCCACATCGGTAAGGATGTGGAGAAACTGGAAACTTGGTGCAATGTTGGTGAGAATACAAAATGACACACCCACCATGCAAAAAGTATGCCAGTTTCTCAAGAAATTAAGCATAGAACTACCATATGAACCAGCAGTCTCACTTCTTGCCATATATCCAAAAGAACTGAACACAGGAGCCTTGAAGATATATTTGCACATTCACGTTGATAGCGATGTTATTCCCAATAGCCAAGAGGTAGTAGCAACTCAAATATCTGCAAAGGATGAATGTATCAGCAGGATATGACATATACATACAATGAAATGCTATTCATCTTGAAAAAGGAATGAATTCCTGTCACATGCTACAATGTGGACGAAACTTGAGGACATGATTCTGGGTGAAATAATCACAAAGAGAAATACTGTACGGTTTTACTTACACAAGGTACTGAAAATAGTCAAATTCATTGCAACAGAAAGGAGAATGGAATTGCCAAGGGCTGAAGGAAGGAGAAATGGAGAATTAGTGTTTAATGGGTAGAGAGTTTGTGATTTGCAAGATGAAAGAATTCCAGAGATCTGTTGCACAATATATGTGAATATAGTTAACTCCACTGAAGTGTACATTTAAAAGTGATTGAGACAGCAAACTCTGTGTGTGTGTGTGTGTGTGTGTGCTTTACTACCATTAAAAATAAAAATATAGGGGTGTTTGGGTTGCTAAGTCAGTTAAGTGTCTGACTCTTGATTTCGGCTCAGGTTGTAATCTCAGGGTTGTGAGATTGAGTCCCTGGGCAGGCTCTGTGCTCAGTGCGGAACCTGCCTGAGATTTTCTCTTACATTTTCCCTCTGTCCCTTCTATCTATGTATCTATGTATCTATCTATCCTCTATCTATAGATACATACCATATATCTTCTGGCAAAACAAATAGAGAGTAAAAGGATAGTTTTTTTTAAAAGATATTTATTTATTTATTTATTTATTTATTTATTTATTTATTTAAGAGAGAAAGCACATGCAGGGGGATGGGCAGAGGGAGGAAGCAGACTCCCTGTTGAGCAGGAAACCTGATATGGGGCTTGATCTCTGGACCTTGGGATCATGACCTGAGCCAAAGGCAGATGCTTAACTGACTGAGCCACCAGACACCCCAGAAAAATGATACTTAAAACAAACATGGCAAAATCTTGTAATCCTTGAATCTGGTGCTGGGCATATGATGTTTACTGGGTTTTCTTTTTTTAAAGTAAGCTCTACACCCAATGTGGGCCTCAAACTCACAACCCTGAGATCAAGAGTTGCATGCTCTATCAACTGAGCCAGCTAGACGTCCTGAAACTGGATTTTATTTAATTCTGCGCACATTCAAATTTTCATTCTGAAAAATGGAAGCCCCAAGGGGTATTACATGTAGGATCTTAAGGACTTGGCACTTGCCTTGGTGACATCTGATTTACTTTGAGAATATCAGAAGCTATTTTGATAACCAGACACATAAAGCCTTAATAGATGGGCTAAAGAATTGTGAACAGAGGAAATAAATTTGTATTTCCTGTTTTGCTTGGAAAACATAATAAAAAGGATCAAGAAGAAAATGTGCCTGAGTGATGAAAACTCTCCCCAAAGAGCAGTCAGCCTCCTTGAACTCACTGGAGAGCTGTGTGGCCCCAGTCCACGTTCCTGCAGCCGAGCAGCGCAAGGACTGTGCGACCGAGTGGAAGGTGCTCTCATCACTGGGCCCCTGTGGTTTCACCGTCACCTCCTCAATCAGCTGATTCTCCCATAAGCCTACAAAACCTGAGTGGGCAGGGCTGAGGCTCTGGGCTGTTACGCCCCAGCAGAGTGGTCCAACAAATGTCACGGGCCCCCACCCTGGACCAAGTATTGCTCTAGGCACTGGGGTTAGGGTTGGCCATGACTGGAGAAGGCTGTCCTGCTCCCAGGGATAGTCAGCAAACAGTTACCAGGGGACGCCAGGGGGCGATGTGTGCTCTAGAGCAAAACAGAACCAGGAGGACTAGGGGAGAAGGTAGGAAGGTGCTCTTTCGACAGATGGTCAGCAAAGCCCCCCCCCTCCCTCCCCCCAGACTCCTTCATCCATCTCCACTTGACATCCAGCAGGCGTCTCGAACTTTGCAAGTCCTTCCTCGGTTTTACCCCAAACCCACTCTTTCTGCCATCTGCCCCTCTCTGTAAATGGCAACTCGGTTTTCCCAGTTGCTCAAATTACAAAGCTGGCATCATCCTTCCTGCTTTCTTTTTTTTGTTTTTTAAGATTTTATTTATTTATTCATGAGAGACACACAGAGAGAGGGAGAGGCAGAGACACAGGCAGAGGGGGAAGCAGGCTCCATGCAGGGAGGCCGATGTGGGACTTGATCCTGGGTCTCCAGGATCAGGCCCTGGGCCAAAGGCACTAAACCACTGAGGCACCCGGGCTGCCCAATTATTAAAAGTCTTATTATTGGCCAAACCTCTCTGACATCTTTTCCCTTGATTTAAAAATAACTACTTGGGACACCTGAGTGGCTCAGTGGTTGGGTGTTTGCCTTCAGCTCAGGTCAGGATCCTGGGGTCTGGGGATCGAGTACTGCATCAGGCTCCCTGCATGGAGCTGGCTTCTCCCTCTGTTTCTGCCTTTCTCTCTCATTGTGTCTCTCATGAATAAAATAAAATCTTTTAAAAAATAAAAATAAAAATAACTACTTAATGCGGCACCTAGATGGCTCAGTCGGTTGAGTGTTTGACTCTTAATTTCAGCTCAGGTCATGATCTCAGGGTTGTGGGATTGAGCCCCGTGTTGGGCTCTGCACTGGGCCTGGGGTCTGCTGGAGATTCTCTCCCTCTCCCTCTGCCCCTCTCTGCCTCACACATACTCTTTCTCTCAATAAATAAATAAATAAATAAATCTTAAAAAAAATAAAAATAACTACTTAAATATTCAATAATTGTGCTATGGATTGAATTGTGTCTTCCGTAGAATTCATATGTTGAAGCCGCTACCCCTAATGTGACTGTATTCGGAGAGAGGACCTCTGAGGAGGTGATGGATGTTTAATGGGGTTATATAGTGGGACCCTGATAAATAGGATTCCTGTCCTTACAAGCAGGGATATCCAAGTGAGCACACAGGGAGAGAGGCCTCGCTGGAAACCCACCACCCTGGCACTTTGATCTTGAACTTCTTGTTTCCAGAATTATGAGAACATAAACGTCTACTGTTTGAGCCTCCCAGTCTGCGGTATTTTGTTGTGGCAGCCTGGGCTAAGACAAGTTGTAATCTTCAGTAATGAATATTTTTGAGCATTTTGAAAAAGAAGTAACTGTATGGCATGAAGTTTGGTTCTGTTTTCCTAATCTGTAACAGTCCTATGATATCATCTCTCTTAGATGGGAACCACATTTTTCTTAGGGTTGGACTTCAGATGAGTTTGCTTCCAAAGCCCTCTGGTTTCCAATAGTTACTTTATTTCCCAGCCCTGCTACAGGGAAATAGGGTAACAATTGTGTCATGATTACTTAACTGAAAAGTGTCACACACCTTCTCCTCTTGTCTAATTCACTTTTCATGAAAAGCAACAAGGAAGGGATAATCCTTTTCCCAACAGCTGAGCTGCTAATGAATGATGTCCTCTGTCATGGAGGTTCTTGGAAGGGGGAAGAGTGTGTATGTGTGTGTGGGGCGGGGGGCGGTGCTGGGTAATTGCAGGAGTCCTCAAGGGCCAAGGCCACTGGGACCCTCACAAGATCCCTCATATCTTGCAATGTCTGAATCAAGCCCCACATCTTGGACATGCGTGGCTTCCTAACCATTCACGCTCCCTTGAATTCCTACGATTTGATCACCTGTACTATTTCTATTTCAGGTAGCACTTCCAAACTTATGTGGTTATATAACTATGTCCCGAAGCTATGTGTCCTGTCTCCTAGACAGATGCTAACAGACAGAATCATCCAGAGTTGAGGTGACGTGTGTGGAGGGGTGGTGGTCGCGTGTGAGAAATAATACCCCTTAAAAATCCGCATATGGCTCTGTGCTGATCACAGTAGGCAATTAATTCATTAATACTGGTTGAACTCAGTGAGGGGGACACTTACTCCGTGGGCCTCGACGGCTCATCATGCTCAGGGGGCGAGTGTCAGAATCTTCCTGCTCGGGCTCCTGCTGGCCGCCCAGGTGGGGATTTTCAGACACCATCTCCTCGGGGCCAGCGGTGGGCAGCTGTGGGCAGAGAGTCAGAGGCTGTTACTCCCTGGGCTTCGGTTGACTCAGATCCTCTCTGGGGATGGGATGCGTCACTCAGCGAGGGGACAGGCCTCAATACTCTTCAGATCTAGATAACTGTGGGCCCGTCACCAGTGCCAGAAACACTGTGCCAACCCTGAGTTTGTCTAATAGGGTTCTTGCGAAATTACTGAGGCATCCCCACCTAAAATAGTTTCACAAAGTCTTCCCTGGGTACTTCAGGACAAAGAATAGCCTCCGGTTCCTTCCCCGGCTCCTTGAGGAGGGGAGGCTGGTGAGCAGAGGTGGCAGCGGAGGCCAAGGCTGAGCGATGGCCTTTGGGGCCAAAGACTTGCCTTCTGAACTCAGATGAACTGTGGGACTCTGGGCAAGTTACTAACTTCCTAGCTTCCTTCCTTCTCCATCCGTAAAAGAAGGGAGTGTGCAAGGGGGACACTGAGCCGCTTGCTCCTTTGTGTCAGGACTTGTGCAAAGCACAGACATTGTGATTTAAATGAATGTCCTGGGGGTGGATCTGGGGCAGCGACTTAGAAAACAAACAAACAAACACATTCCTCTAAATTCCATTCTGAAGTGCTGCTGGGGCTCGGAAACGCTACTCTGGAGCCCCCCAAAGTGCTGCTGCTCCGAGGTCTGCAGTCGGGCTCCTGCAGTTCGAGCCAGGAGAAGTGTCCGCTCTATGGTCTCCTCCTCGTTCCTGTCTCCTGTCCCGCCCAGGGTCCCAGCCCCGAGCCTGTCACCTCCGGTCACCTCTGCGTGCTGTGCCTGTGGCCCCTGAGCTAAGGACTTGCACTCTTCCCAGAAGTGCTGGGTGCCCCTGCCCCAGCTGCAGGAAGGGGCTCGGTCCCCCTGAGTGGCCGGCGGTGCCCCCGTCGCCCTGGTCCTCCCTGGGCCGCTCCATCCCGGCTGCTGGACACCCGGGGGCCCGCCTCAGCCCCGCGTGGCCACCTGGAGTGTGCGGGGAGGGCGCAGCGGGGACAGGGGCTTCTCCCGGCGCCTCAGGTCCCCACCTCCCTGTGCCCCTCTCAGGCAGCCCATCACGTGGCTGCTGCCTCAAAATGGCGCTCTCTCCCTTCCCTCCCCTGCTGGCATCTCGATTGTTCCAAGCAAATTGCCTGTCGGCAAGATGTTCCCCGCCTCCCCTCCTCAGAGGACAGGGGCTCCTGACCACGGGAATTTTTACCTGGACAAGGCCGGTCGTGCAGGGGGTGGATGCTCCCAGCCAGGAAGGCTCACTCCTGTGGAGGAGGCTGGGGTGGGGGTGGGGGTGGGGGCCTCGGGTCTAGACCGAAACTGAATTCGGGTTTGGGAAAGGCACAAAAGGAGAGTTCCCCATGACTAGTAGTCCTGCACTGCCATCTATCGCCGGCCTCAGTTCATGGAGGAGAACTACAAAGCCTCCTTCCCTCTCTTCTGGACTTCTCTCAGGAGGTGGGAGAAACCTCAGAGGGATGACACCCCCGGGTATCAACCACGGTCTCCTTCTGAGGGTCATCTGTGAGGCCTCACACAGGTCCTACACTCCACACCTTCCACCTGCATCCCTGCCTTTCGGGGTGAGGGGGGCACCCCAGGAGGATGGGTGGTCCCCTGCAGGGTGCGCGAGTCTCCTCAATCAGCCTGGTGCACAGCCAGACCCCTGGTCCCCAGCACTGCATACCCGTTTCTTTCTTTTTTGTCTTGCAACCTTTGAAGTCTTCTTCTGTCTGCCCACCTCTGCGACCTCATTGTTTTCGCTGAACTCCTTTGAAAAAAATGCAAAGGGAAGAGCCATCATTTGGTTTGTGTATAAGCTGGTGAAACAAAAACCAGTAAGAGGGGAAGAGGGGTGCATTTTAGGTATTAAAATTAAAATGGCCATCTTGCCCACTCCCCTAAAGTTGAGTGTGAGCTAAGGGGACAGTTGGCATGGTCTATGCAGCCACCAGCATCTACTCTTCTCAAAATAGACATGGTCTTGAAAAACTGTATCGAAATGGAAACATCATGATGAGGTGATGCTGGAGCCTCCATGGTCCCATGTCCTCCTTTGTGCCCGCAACATCCACTGTGCTTCCAGCTCTGGGGATGCAGAGAGGCTCCCTGCCCTCAAAACTCATGATCTAATGGAGGCCATGAGCATGAGCGAGTGAACCTGCCAGCACAGCCAGTGTGCCTAGACTGAGGAACCCTGCAGAGCATGATCTCAGAATCATACCTGGGGTTTCAAGGGCTGGGATCCTCTGCACCCCCAGCCTCAGTCTCAGGTCCAGGATAATGAAGATGTGTGTTAAATCACCATGAACTTTCAATTTAAAGAAAATGTCTGCAGGTCTTTTTGAAAACAGAGAAATTCTTTCACAGGGCAAGCTTTGTTTTCTTTTTCCACATTATAAATTCTAAAGCTTTAGTTATATAAAGTGTTGGAAGCTGAAGTGTTCAAGCTTTAAACTTTTCTGGTCCTAGAGTTTTACAAACTGGGGTACAAGTATCTCTGGGTATAAAAGAAGCCGCAAGGTAAACCTGGAATCTGTCTCCTCGTTATACCAAATTGGAAAGTGCTCAAAATAAAACTGGGATTTTTTAAAATATGGAAATAAACTTGGAACACACAAAAAAAATGGATTTTAATGATATGACTTAAGATTTCAAAGAAATATCATGCAGGTTTCTGAGCCAGTCTCTGACTGCACATCCTGCCCTTGGTCGTCAGAGTTAGAGATGGCAAAAGCTTTGGTGAGCTGGGGAACTGAGGTCCTAACTAGCAAATGGGCATAGCTTGGGCTTGTCTTCTGTCCAAGGGACTTGATCTCCCTGACTCATCCTCTGGGTGCAAGCCCCACCTCATCGGGACCTCACAATTCAGGCCACAATTCAGGTCACAATTCAGGGCCACCATGTAGGGAGTGTTCTTTTCTTAGGAATTGGCCAATTTAGATTATAGGATGTTGATGAGATTGAGATGTGAAAATGTGGCCCCTAACTCATGTCTAAGTTCTAATTGACTTAGAGAATAGATTTGAGACAAATCTGGGTTTTGGTTTTTTTTTTGTTTTGTTTTTTTCTTTCTAATAATGATTTGATTCTCTATCAGCAGAAAACTGTCTAGTAGGACTGCAAATTAGATAGAATGACAACTCCATGAAGGCACAGGGCTTTCTTTGATCCTATATCCCCAGGGACCAAGGCACCATAAATGTTTGTTTTATGAATGAATAAGCAGATGTAGATTTATGTGGGTTGTCAGGACTTGATACCTTGCTTAAACTGAATCTGCATGGTTTTTGCTGGGTAATGTGTTGCTTCTGGCTTTAGAAGTACTCTATGGAAAACAGAGTATCTTCTCCATTTCTGCTTCTGCGGTCTCCAGTTGGTGGGCCCCAGGGCTAGGAGAGAAGCTAGGGTTGAGAGCAACAGCTTCTCCTCCGTTCAGAGGTCTACAGTCTCTAAATAAGGATCTGCCTTCTCTATTCTAGACAGTGTTTAATGATGTTTTGTACATGATGGGCTGGAAATTGCAGGACCCCATGAGACAGAGGATTTTATTAGTGGTTATAATCTATGATTATTACCTTCACTCTGAATTTCTCTACAAATCAATGGTGCTTCAGCAGAGCTGACTCAGCAGCAGGTGGTAACTTAAAACTGCTGTGTGTCAGAATTCATGAAGTTGTGACTAAGCAGCTTGAGAGCATCCACGTGGAGTTGCGCCCCTGGACAGCCTGCAGGGATGCATTTCTTATACCATCAGCCAGCCCCCTTCGCCACTGCATGCCTGACATAGCACCTTCTGTGTACAGTAGGTGTGCAATAAATGCTTGTTGCTGATCTAACATCCTCACTCACAAACACATGCTACATGAATGCAGGGAACACACAAACATACTTTCAGGGGAACATCTAAGCAACTACTTACCTCTGTAATTATTTTTACTTTTTCTTCCTTGGGATTCATTTTGGCTACAATGGTGGCTCCTGGACAGGAACAAACAAAAAAACAAAAAAAAAAAAAAACCACAAAAAACAAAGAAGTTGGGCCTTTGAAAATCAGCAAAACATCTTTCTTACTATCAATAAATATGAAGCTGACCTTGATGGTTAGTGAAGTGTTGGAACTGAGTAGATAGGTGTTCCATTCCCAAGGAATATGTGCTTGCAGACCCAGATAGGTGGAAATGAGCCCCAGAGGAAAAAGAAGTATGCTAGACCCTTCTGACCCCATGAACCTGGCAATGAGCCCAACGGTGAACCTGGTGCCACTGTGCAGCAGGTGGGAGTGAGAAAGAGTTGTGCCCTGGAGTCAGAGGCCCGTGGTGGGCATCCAGTAGGTAATTTCTCCTTTCCCCTCAAACCACCTTCTTACCACCTCCTCACTCTCTCCCCATGCCCTTGGTTCTCATTTCACTGAACAGAGAGATGACACCAGAGGGGGGCACCCCTCTTCCGCCCTGCTCCCACCCCTTCAAGTCAGGTAACCTCATTTGCTTCCGCTCACTACTGTGCCTGTCCCTGTTCCCATCTAGGCCGGGATCTCAGCCTATGCATGGGCCTCATTACATCTCTCCTTTGGGACGTTGAGCTGACAGTTTCCTCTTTTCCGCCGGATCATAATTTCTTTTTGCTATATTGGCTCGTTTCCCCCTAGTGAAAAAAGTGCTGTAATTGGCCCCTTCTTACAAAGGGCTCTCTCTGGGGTCTCCTGGGTGGCTCAGTCAGTTAAGCACCTGTCTTCAGCTCAGGTCATGACCCCAGGGTCAAGGGATGGAGTCCTGCATCCCACTCCCTGGTGAGCACCACTCCCTGCTGAGCACCTGAGCTGGAGGCCGGCAGCCCCCGGCGCCCCCACCGCCCGCGCCTGCCGAGCTCCCCGCCGGCCCCCCGGCCCGTGCCAGGGCCGCCCGGGACGAGGAGAGGGAGCCGGAGGAGGCCCAGATGCAGCGGGCCCAGTTTTAAATTTTTTTTTTTTTTTTTGAAATTATAACACTTTACTGTATACATGTTTTGGTCCCCTCTCAGCTTCTTTCTTCCTTTTAAATCATTCGGTTAAAGGAGCACCAGCACACACCTGACACAGCACTTGTATGAGCTCGCAGGTCCGAGCTCCTCCGCTGCCCCCTGCCCCCCAACCCTGCCCAGGGCACTGGGTCACAGCCCTACCAGGCCTGGGAAGGGGAAGGAGGACCACGGTTGCAGCTCCAGGACTCTCCGAGTGCCTGCTGGTGCCCGGCCATCCACATAGGTCTCGTCCTGCACCTGTGGCTTGCAGGGTTGCCCAATGCTTCTCTCTTTCCCTCTGCCTCAGTGTGCTCACTCTGTCTCTCCCAAATAAATAAATAAATATTTAAAAAAGAAATAAAAAGACTCTCTCTGGACTTCTCTTTCTAGCTAATGCTCAAATTGTCAACAGTCTACAGGAAAGCTTCTCAAACCCTCTCTTTCCAAATCGGTTTGCTGGGCCCAGTGCACCTCGAAACTGCTCTTGTCTGGGTCTCCAACTGATCCTGCTTTGCCACATCTCATGATCAATTCTCAACACTCATCTTATTTGACCCTTAGAGCCATTAGTAATGCAAGTGACCCATCACTTGCTTTTTTCTTGAAATAGTTTCTTCACTTGGCTTCTGGGATGTGTTCTTTCTTGGTCTTCCTCCATCCCTCTCTCAGGCTCCTAGGCTGGTCTGTATCTGCTTTCATTTTCCTGATCACCACACATGGGGCTCTGCTTTGCCCATATTCATCCCATGGTGGTCTTACTCAGCTCTTGGCTTTATTTATTTATTTTAAAGATTTTATTTATTTATTCATGAGAAACACACAGAGAGAGGCAGAGACATAGGCAGAGGGAGAAGCAGGCTCCCTGAGGGGAGCCCAATGAGGGACTTGATCTTAGGACCCCAGGACCACGACCTGAGCTGACGGCAGACGCTCAACCATTGAGCCACCCAGGCGTCCCTGTCTCTTGGCTTTAAATGCCACTTGTCTACTAATACTCCCCACTTACACCCTGGGCCCACACACCTCCCCAGAGCTCCAGACTCAAACATCTGGATGCTTGATGGATACCTTCACTTGGCATAAGACGCCCCAGATGAGCCTCTATGTCATCACCCCCAAATCTGCTTGTCCTACAGTCTTCCTTGTTGCAATAAACATAACTCATTTGTCTTAAGCCAGAAATGTTGGAGTCATTCTTGATTTCTCTCTGACTCTCACATGACACATTACATGCAATTCATGGAAATCCTGCCAGCTTTGCCTTCAAATCATATTGAGGATCCAATCTCTAAGCACCTCTAAATACCTCAAGCTACCTCTAAGCACCTCCACTGTCATCACCTTGGTCAGGCACCATTGTCTTTCACCTGGCCTCTTATAAGACCCTCCTAAAATCTCTGCTTCCCACCTTGCTCACCTACAGTTTGTTCTTTACATTGAAGAGAGTGAATTGTTTAAAATTCCAGTGTGAACATGTCCTTCCTCCACTCAAAAGCCAATGACTTCCTTTTTTTAACCAAGTAAAATCCCAAGCCCTTTCAGGGGGCTACAAGGCTCTACATGATCTGCACTTGAAGGCTCTGGCCTCAGGGCCTTTGCACTTGGCTGTTTGCTTTGCCTATCTTTCCTAAGATAAAAGCACAGCATTCTGTCTCTCTTAATTCCTTCAGGACCCTAGACACCCTTCAGAGAATTCTTCCCAGAACACTCATAAAACAATGGTAAGCTGCCTCCCTCATCCTCCTGGAACTCCCTAACTACTTTATAATGATTTCTTTTTCCATGGTATTTATCACCACACTCTCTCTGTATATTTATTTGTTATTGTTTGTTTGCCCATTTCCACTAGAATAAAAGCTACAAGAGGGCAGGGACATTTGCTCATGGTTTACCACCAGAACAAAGGAGTATGGCACACAACAAACACTCAATAAATGTGTTTCAAATGAATGACTAAATCACAATTTATTGGCTGTGTTTCCCATGGCTACATTCTGGAGCCCCTTTAAATTTTCATCATCTTCTCTGGGCTGCCTCAGAAATCAAATGGGAGATTAGGAGGAGAAAGGCCAGGGCTGATGAATCCTAAGCTCCTCCTAATATCCTGGGATCTGAAGCCCAGCTGGGCCCTGTCATTTAAGTAGATCATCTGAGGCGTTCAAGGTTACCCTGACCCTGGTGGGGAATTAGCATATTCAAGGGAAACAAAGCATCTAAAATCTGTTGTCTCCAGGCCTCCTTAGAGGCTCCCAGAAATCCTGGAAGGAAACCGATGACCGCAGCTCAGAAAATAAAAGGACGGAGGAGGCCATCCAGTTGGAGAGAGGAGCAGAGAATAGGAACAAAATGCCGAAGGATGAGAAAGCTCTCTTGTGATCAACTCCGGTAATTATGAGCTGGAAAAAAAGAACTGTGATGTATTTTAGGACAGAAAGATTCCTTCTCAATAAATTAAAAAAAAAGTTATATAGGAAAGATACAGAAGTAAAAATGAAAAATGGAACAGAGATGATTTTTTTCTCCTCATTCTTTCCTGATCATTACCTTGAATGAGTTTCTCAGGAAATCAAATGACATCAAAATTTATTTTTTCGTGAGCATAGTTCCTAAGAAAAGATAAATCAATACTGCCTGACTTTAATATGCAGCTTGTCATCGCCAAATGCATTGAGCACTTGTTAATATATTCCTATTGGCAACATCAAAATAAGAGGCACAATTTACTGCAGACTTACTTTGTGCTATCTCTGGATGTATGATCCCCCCGACCTTACAACAGTACTTCCAGCTCGGTTGTACATGCCTCAGTTTACATGTGAGGTACCAAGGCTTCCTCTGAGGTTGGCTTCTGGCAGGTCACAGGATTTGTCCAAAGTCATGGTCATTAAATGTCACATTCAGAATGTGACCCCATGACTTGGTGATTTCAGTCTTCCCCAGGCTGCTCTATCTCTCTTTCTCACTGTTTATTCCTGCTTTTGTGATGATATCAATGACTCACCTATGCTAGTTCACTGTCCTAGAAATTCGTAAAATTGAAAACTTACAGAGTCTTGCCCCACTGAGAAAAGGCTTTGGCTACTTCAGGTCAATGATTTATTTAACTTAATGCAGAAATCCAAAGACATTTTTCTAGGAAATACTGATACCTCTATCCAAACAAATGGACTCTGAGGGTCATGAGTAGCTCAGTCATATCCAGAGGACTCTGTGACAACTTCTACAGAATGTAGGGAAAAGAATGAAGGTATATGATACGAGATGCATGGCATCTCAACTTGGGCTGCTTAAAAAATAATACACTATGAGAGTCCTATTCTAAAACAGTGAGAACTTGGGTGTATAGAAATAGTGAGACCTGGGTTCCAATTCTAGTTCTATTATCAGCTATGTAGTCTCGAGGCCATGCCTTCACCTCTCTGAGATACATTTCTTCTCCTGTAAACTTATGATGATAATTTTTACCTCTAAGAGTGATTACTCTAGAAGAGCTAGGTGATAGAGTGTGTGGGTAAAATGCCTAGCACAGACCAGGCTCTCGATATTGGTTAAGTGCTATTATTAAGACAAGGTGCTATTAGAGAGGGGAAGTAGAAGAAAGGAGTGAGGACGGAAAAAGAGCTTAGAGGACAGAAGGGAAATCATAAGAAAGACTCTAGGTGATATTCAAGTCCCCCATTACCATCTTCAGCTCCCACCCTCCCCACCTTCAACTTCTGAGCTCCCAAACTCAAATTCCTCTCTTTCCCTTCTCCTAGCTAGGCCCAAGGCAGTTTTCTTTCTCTCTGGTGCTTCTGAAGCAGCCCTCACCCCGGCCCCACACACCCATGGGCATTTCCTCTCTGTGTATTGTGCTAAGCTTTTTCTGGCCTAGACTGTTAGGCTAGGAGCCTGGAAACCTGGCAGATGCCACACACCCCCCTTCTAAATTCCGTATCTACTTCTACAAGGTAATCCAGCCACAGCTTCCCTTTGTATAAAGTTAGTGACATATCGCTTTATAGAATTATTTAATCAGCTTGATATAACACACATTGCCCTAGAAGACTACATATAAATGCCATACCTGCGCTGCACTCTGTGGTATATGCCCCGTGCATTTACATGATGAACTAAGGGCTCCCAGGTCCTCCCTGGGAGTAGTCAGCTGTGCTCCAAGCACGTTCGACTCTTTTATAAATATCTGATGGCGCTTAGCTCATTGTACTGTTAGAGTCTGTTCATAGGTCTGTCTTCTGAGTGAACTCTGAGCTTCTGATCTGGTCTAATGCTTTTCTGTACACTCTGAACTCCAGCACGTTGCTGGTGCATCGTTCATGCTGGATATGTGTTGGCGTGAACGACTCTTTAAATGAGCTCTAGGACATAGGCATAGAGAGATATTTTATTCTGGAGCTGAATTTATTTGCAGAAGAGGTTATATGAAAATCCAATAACAGACATGTATTTCCCATTAGACTTTATTAGCTTTCCATAGTGCCTCTCTGCAACGAAGGCCAACTAGTAGTATAAGTAAAACAGCTAGCAGATTTTCTTGTGGTCTTTTGGAATGGTGATCTTCTTCCCTTTGTCCGCAATGGCTGTTTCTCTGTCTAATGCCAAGCAGAATGAGGTGGCGATAGCTAGCTAGCACTTTGCCCTTGAACCAATTTGAACTGAAAGGCTCAGAAATGCAACAGGCAGCAAATGTTTCTGGGACGGAGACTGAAATGCAACAAGATGGCATGAAAAGTCCCAGGAAGGAAGCAGAATGACCATCTGGGAGGAATTCCACCCAGGGGCAGTGATGAGCCAGACTTCCATTTCCTGCAAACCAGACACCAGACAGCCGCTTAAATCAGAGCAGCCCAAGTAATGCTCTAGGGAGTCAATTCCAGAAAGCAAAACCTGAATCATAGTGATGGGAACCCTTACACTTACAATTCATTAAATCCGCTCAGGGTGCCGCCGAGGGGAGCTGAGCTCCAAGGCCGGGTCACTGAAGGCAGGACACCACTGCTGCAGCCCTGCTCCCGGTAAGACAGGATTACCTTAAGGAACTTTACAAAGCACTTTGCAGATTCCGCTTTCTGGGACGAAAGGAAAGTGGAGAGAGAAGAGTCTTACTGTTGAATCTTCTAAAAGAATCCAAAAAGGCTGGATGTTGGGGCGGCTCCCGGGCTGCTCCCTGGGAGGCTGCAGAGCCGTCTGGGAGCAAAAACACCCGCTTAGCAACACGTTCCTAAGGGAGGTCACTCAGTGACTTTTTTTTTCTTTTAAAGTGACAGGTCACTTCCAGAGGGGAGCCGGCAGGAAAAAGACAAGAAGGAATGGGCTTGGGGCAGCTGATCAGAAATTAGGGGAAGCTTTAGGAGCCACACCCTCCTTCTTGTCATCAGAGTCACTGGGCATTTCTGGCAAAAGGCAGGTCACGCTCAGAGGGAGGTGGTTTAAAATCGTGAAAGGTCCCCATTACAGGTCTGGCTTATGTGCAGAAAGGTCCTGTGGTAGTGCTGCTGGCCACCAGCGAGTGTGGTGCAGGAGTGTTTTCCAGTTAAATGTGGAGGCTGAATGCTCAGGATTAATCCTTGCTTATTCTTTGAATCCCACTGAAATCGCTGAAAGAGGATATAAATGGTAGGGCTCAAAAAAGCAAAGGTAATGGGAGAAGAAGCAAAGCAGATGGAAGAGTAATGGAATGAAGAGACCAAGGAAATCCACACTCCAGGCTGTGTGTGTGTGTGTGTGTGTGTGTGTTGTGTGTGTGTGTGTGTGTGTGTGTATCTGTGTGGCACGGAGGAAGCAGAGAGGCATAAGAATGTGAAAATGAGCCCATTCATTCTGCAGGATTCCAGAGAAGGCCAGGATTTGGCTCAGTAGTAGTGTGATGGGCTGCATTGTGCCCCTCCAAAAAAAGATATGCTGGAATCCTAGCCCCCAGGACCTCAAAATGTGACCTTATTTGAAGAGAGAAGGGTCTTTACAGAGGCAATTTATAAAGAGGTCATTAGGGTGGCCTAATCCAATCTGAATGTGTCCTTATAAAAAGGGAAGATTTGGAGACAGAGACAGACATGCACATGGGGAAGATGATGTGAAGGCCCAGAGAAAACAGCATCTACAAGCCAAGGAAGGTCTGAAGCCACCAGCAGCTGGGAGAGAGGCCTGGAACACATTCTCCCTCACAGCCCTCAGAGGGAACTAATCCTGCCAATACTTGATTTCTTTTTTCTTTTATATTATATTATATATAATATACTTTATTTCTTAATACCTGATTTCTTACCTCTTGTTTCCACAATCGTGAGACAATACATTTCTCACCATGTAGGTGGTTCTTTGTTATGGCCTCCCCAGGAAGTGAATACAGTCAGATATCAAGGCAGGTGGGGGCTGAAAATGCAAGAAGATATGAAAGGTTGTATATGGAGGGGCAAGATCCTCAGGAACTTCCCTTACCCCTCACAGCCTGAGAAATATGTCCATCCTCCTTACTCTCCCTTTTTCTCCCTCACCCCCTCAGGAGACTGGAGGCTACATCTCCAAGGAAGTTGAGCCAGAGACACCTTGGTCTCAAGTTCCCAGGTATAGAAGAGGGTGGGTGTGCCTCAGGGCTGAAAACCAGGTAGGAAATGGAGAGGTGCGAAGGGCTCTATCCTCACAGAACTGAAGTAGCCAGATATATACCTTTGCCTCTCCCTGTCCCACCTCTGCCAGCACTAAACTGGAAACATGGAAACTTATTTTCTGGAGAAAGTGAATGGTTACAAAAAACTAAACACAGATGTTGACATTTTTGGATTTTCCAATGAAAAATTAGCATATTGCCCTTACAGAAAAGCATTATTGAGAAAATGAAAGGAACTCGGGTTAAGAAATTCCACATTCTTTAAAGATTTATTTATTTATTTTAGAGAGAGAGAGAAAGAGAGTGTGTGTGTGTGTGTGAAAAGGAGGAGGGGCAGACTGAGAGAGGGGAAACAGACACCCTTGAACACAGAACCCCAGTTGGGCTTGATGTTGGGCTATATCTCATGACTCTAAGCTCATGACCTGAGCTGAAACCAAGAGTTGGACACCCAAATGGCTGAGCCACCCAGGTGCTCCAAGAAATTCCACATGTGTAGTTACAGAAAGAAAGAACCAAGAAAATGAAAAGGTAGAATTTATCAAAGAAATAATATAAGAAAAACTCTCAGAGGTGAAAGAATAAGTCTTTAGATTAAAATAGACTATTGATGTACCTGGATGGCTCAGTTGGTAGAGCATAGGACTCTTGATCTCAGGTCTTGATCTCAGGGTCATGAGTTTAAGCCACATATTGGGCATGGAGCCTACCTGAAAGAAATAAAAAATATAATAAAATAGACTATTTATTGACTAGTGCTGATACAACACCAAAACTAGTCTCAGTTTGTATTTTGCTTGTGGTGGAAAATATATTCTCCAGAGAATTCATAACCATTGGCTTACACCATGTTCTCTGTCCTATTTATGCTACCTGTACTGTTTAGGAATTCCCTAAGTGACACATTTTCAAAGGTGGTCTCAGGTTACTGAATCCCTGTGAGGGTGCTGGGCAAGAGCACATATAAAACTTTTCTGGAAAGGGAAACAGAACATGAGAGACTCCTAACTCTGGGAAATGAACTAGGGGTGGTAGAAGGGGAGGTGGGCAGGGGACGGGGTGACTGGGTGATGGGCACTGAGGGGGGCACTTGATGCGATGAGCACTGGGTGTTATTCTATATGTTGGCAAATTGAACACCAATAAAAAATAAATTTATAAAAAAAAAAACCCAAACTTTTCTGGAGGATTATACTTTTGAGTAATTAGTTCAGGACAGCCATGGATAAACCTTGCTGAAGATGAGCTCACAATCCAAAATTAGGCAACACAGCAGGAAATAATCAGGAGTCCATAGACAACCAGAGGGCATGATTAGATATGAAAGAACTTCTGATAATACAATAATCAGATGGAGAATATTAAAAAACAAGGATCATTAAAGAACTTAAGGGAAGGCTTTGAAAAAATGAAAGAAGAGTAAGATACTACCAGATGAGGCAAATGTGAAAAAGAATCAGCTAGAGCTTTTAGAAGTGATTAATAAAGTCATGACTTTTAAAAAAGATTTTTATTTATTTATTTGAGAGAGAGAGAGAGGGAAAGAGAGAGAGCAGGAAGAGGAGCGGAGGGGGAGGCAGAAGGAAGGGGAAAGAATCTCCAGCAGATTCTACACTGAGTATGGAGCCTAACTTGGGGCTTTATCTCACTACCCTGAAATCATGACCTGAGCCGAAACCAAGAGTCAGATCCTTAACCAAATGAGCCACCCAGGCACCCCAGTCATGATTTTTCTTTTTTACAGCAAAAGATGAATCAAATTTCCTGTGACACAGCTGGAAAGAGAATTACTGATATGAAAGAGAGATTTAGAAAGTTAAAGTGTGGTATGAAAGAGGGAAAATAGAGTGGTTGGGGGACATGGAGGAGCACTGAGGAGGCCCATGTCATGTCTGATGACCCCCAAGAAGAGAGTAAGGAGGATGGAGGTGAGTGGTGGATCTGAAATGAGGGACCTTGTTCAACTTCCTTAACTTTCCTAGGTTTCAGTTTCCTCATTTATAAAATGAAGTTAATAGTAGTAACTGCTCCAGAGGGTTGATATGAGAATTATTAAGTTAAGATTTGTCAAGTCCTGGCATACAGTAAATGCTGTAAATCTTATTAAGTGTAAAAAAAGAAATGTGGATTTTGTTGTCTTAGTTAGCTCAGACTGTTTTGACATAATACCATAGGCTGGGTAGCTAAAACAATAGAGATTTATTTTCTCACAACCTGTAGGCTGGGAAGCCCAAGATCATAGTACCAATGCATTAATTTCCAGTGAGAACTCTCTTCTTGGCTTATAGATGGGTGCCTTCTTGTTGTGTCTTCACATGGTCTTTCCATGGTGCATTCAGTTGGAGACAGAGAGAACTCTCTTCCTCTTCCTCTTCTTTTTTTTTTTTTTTTTTTAAGATTTTATTTATTTATTTGAGAGAGAGAGACAGAGATGCTGACAGAGAGTACAAGTGGGGAGGGGCAGAAGGAGAGGGAGAAGCAGACTCCCTACTGAGCAGGGAGCCTACTGTGGGGCTCAATCCCAGGACCCAGGATCATGACCTGAGCTGAAGGTAGATGCTTAACTGACTGAGCTACCCAGGCACCCCATCTTCCTCTTCCTACAAGGCCACTGATCCTATTGGATTAGTACTCCACTCATCTGACCCCGTTTAACCATAATGAGCTCGTCAAATCCCTATCTCCAAATACAGTCATATTGAGGCTTAGGGCATCTATATGTGAGTTTTGGCAGGACACAGTTCAATCTATAGCAGATGTATATTGTACAAGATCATCTATTTGATGCAATCAACTGTCACAAGAGATAGGCTCTGTTCACCACACTTGTGCTAATTAACCTTCTGATTATGACTTCTCTGATATTTTAATATTTAACTGAACTAAATCATAAGAATTATAATGTCAGAATTTTCTGAAATTATTAAAAAGCATAATTCAAAAACATCATTATTTTTTTTTTACAAAATTTCTTATGCAAGCAAAATAAATGAATCTAGCAGATTTATCTTGAATCAAAATGCAAAAATCTCATTCTTTTAGGTTAAGTGTTCTGAGCTGGCTAGAGCTTTTAATCAAGAACAAATGTTGAATCACATCATAAGCTTTTATTCTTGCATTTTTGAGGTAATCAAATATGATTTCTTCTTTCATCTTTTAATGTGGTGAATTACATTAACAGGCTTTTTTAATGTCAAACGTTTCTTGCATTTCTGGGATACACTAAACTTGGTCAAGATAATATAAAAAATAATTCTTTTTTTAAATAAAGATTTTATTTATTTGTTCATGAGAGAGACAGAGAGAGAAGCAGAGACATAGGCAGAGGGAGAAGCAGGCTCCATGCAAGGAGCCGGACGTGGGACTCGATCCTGGGTCTCCTGGATCACGCCCTGGGCTGAAGGCAGCGCTCGCTGAGCCACCCAGGCTGCCCAAAAAAATAATTCTTGAATTTAGTTACCAATATTTGGTATTGATTATTTTTTTGCCTTTGTGTTCATCAGTGAAATTGGACTATTATTTTTTTCCTTTCTTGTATTGTCCTTGTTTTGTTTTAGTGTAAGGGATATATATATTTTTTGTTGTTTAAAATTTTATTTATTTACTCATGAAAGAGACAGAGAGAGGCAGGGACATAGGCAGAGAGAGAAGCAGGCTCCTTGCAGGGAGCCTGATGTGGGATTCAATCCTGGAACTCCGGGATCACGCCCTGAGCTGAAGGCAGACATGCTCAATCGCTGAGCCACCCAGGCATCCTAGTGAAAGGGATATTTGAATCTCAAACAAAGCAGACTAATCTCTCTCTATATCCCTCTCACTTTCTCTCCTCCTGCCTTTCTGTCTTTGTATCTGTTTCTGTTTCTTACACACACACACACACACACACACGCACACACGATCTGTTCTATAAACTTGTCTGTAAAACTGGATCTGGAGACTTTTTTATTGTGTTAAAATACATATAACATAAAATTTATCATTTTAATCATTTTATCCTATTATATTCAGTTATACTTCACATATAAAATTACATTAGTTTTAGGTGTACAACATAATGGTTTGATATTTTTATATATTGCAAAATGATCACAATAAATCCAGTTAACAATCATCACCTCACAGTGTTACAATTTTTTCTTGCAATGAAAACTTAACTTTTAAGATCTACTCTCTTAATAACTTTCAAATATATATATAGCCATTCAAATATATATATATATATATATATAACTTTCAAATATATATATATTTAGCCATTTTTAAGTGTACAATTCGGAGGCATTAGTTCTATTCACAGCATTGTGCAATCATCACCACTATCTCTTTCCGAAACTTTTTCATAACCCCAGAATAGAAACTCTGTACCCATTAAACAATAACTCTATTTTTCTCCCTCTGGTGACCTAATCCTGCCCTTGGCAACCTCCAATTTCCACTCTCTGTCTTTATAAATTTGCTTATTCTAGTTATTTCATATAAATGGAATCACACAACCATTTTCCTTTTGTGTTTGGCTTAATTCACTTAGCGTAATGTTTTCAAGGTTTATTCATGTTGTAGCAGGTGTCAGTATGTCATTTCTTTCTTAAAGCTAAATAATAGTCCATTATATAGATACACCATATTTAACTTAGGCATTCATCTGCTGATGGACACTTGGGTTGTTTCCACTACTGGTCAGTGTGCATAATGTTGCAATGAAGAGTCACATACAAATGTCTGTCTGAGTCCCTATGTTTGTTTATTTATTTATTTGTTTGTTTATTTTATTTATTTATTTATTTATTTATTTATTTATTTATTTATTTATTTTAGTGGGGGCGGGGAAAGAGTGAACAAGAAAGCACAAGCTGGTGGGGAGAGGTAGAGAGAGAAGCAGGCTCCTCACTGAGCAGGGAGCCCAATGTGGGGCTCAATCCCAGGGTCCTGGGATCATGACCTTAGCTGAAGATAGGCACTTAACGGACTGAACCACCCAGGTGCCCCTGAGTCCCTGTTTTGAATTCCTTTAGGTACATACCTAGGAGTGGATCATTGGGTTATATGGTAATTCTTTGTTTACCTTTTTAAGGAACTGCTACTCTTTTCCATAGTAGCTGAGCCATTTTATTTTCCACCAGTCACATGCAAGGGCTCTAATTTTTGCAAATTCTTGCCAATATTTGTTATTTTCCACTTTTTTGATAGTCATTCCAGTAGATATGAAGCAGTATCACACTGTGGTTTTAATTTGCATTTCCCTATGAGTAGTGCCATTGAGCTCTGTAATTCACTGAATTTATTGGCTCATTGTATATCTTCTTCAGAAAATAATGTATTTGTGGAGGGTAGAGGGGTGGTTGTAGCTCAATTTGTGATCAATGATTCTATTTCCTTGATGTTTATAAGCCCATTTGGGTTTTAAATTTCTCCTTTTTTTTTGGTAGTTTTATGGTTTTATTAACACAAATATGACATGCACATAAGCTGTCTGTCTATTCATTTTCTTCACTACACAGTCTGGCATTGGGATTGGTGACTCTGATGGCCAGCTGGGCTGCTCTTTCCACAATGGCTTTGTGGTTCTTGGAGGAGACATTGTGAGCAATCTTTGCACAGTAAGATTTGTTGCACATCAGCAGCACTTCAAGCTCCTTGACGGTGTGGACTAGGAACTTCTGGAAGCCGCTGGGCAGCATGTGCTTTGTTTTCTTGTTGCTCCCGTAACCAATGTTGGGCATCAAGATCTGGCCCTTGAATCTTCTGCATACTCTATTGTCAATGCCTCTGGGTTTCTGCCAGGTGCGCTTAATTTTGACATATCGGTCTGACTGGTGCCGGATGAACTTCTTGGTCCTCTTTTTTTTTAGATTTATTTATTTATTTATTCATGATAGTCACACAGAGAGAGAGAGAGAGGCAGAGACACAGGCAGAGGGAGAAGCAGGCTCCATGCTGGGAGCCCGACGTGGGATTCGATCCCGGGTCTCCAGGATTGCGCCCCGGGCCAAAGGCAGGCGCCAAACCGCTGCGCCACCCAGGGATCCCCTTGGTCCTCTTTTTAATGACCTTGGGCTTCACCAGAGGTCTGAGGGTAGCCATGATGCCCAGCAATAGATGGCTGCCAACCTCCGCAGGCAGTGCTGAGGAAAAGAGCTAAATTTCTCCTTCTTTCAGTTTTAGTATTGTATATTTTTAGGAAATTGTTCTTTTCTTTGTTTTGAAATTAATTAGCATAAGGATTTTCAAAATATTCCTTATTATTTTTAAGTTCTGCCATAAAATAGTTATATTATTTTAAAAATTATTTTAAATAATAAAAATTTGTGCTCTGTGTTCGTATGCTTTTGTGGTTGTTTTAAAACAAAACCTCCAAGTTCTTTGAATTCCTCCCATTGAGAATTGGAGTTTGTTTTCCTTCCCCTTGTATCTGAGTGAACTTATAATCTCATTGACAGTTGGGTATTGTGCAAGTGATGCTGACTTGCTGGCTAATTTCTGAGGCTGAGTCACAAAATATGATGTGGTTTCCATGTTGTTTGCTAGAACTTTTATGCTTAGAGTCCTGAGATGCTATATAAGTTGACTATTCTGAGGCCGCCACACTGTGAAGGATCTAGCCAGCATGGAAAGAGCAGGTGCACACACTCTGTTTGGCAGTTCTAGTCTTTGAGTCATCCTGGCCAAGGTCTTAGACATGTGTGTTAGAAGTCTTTGGATATTTCCAGCCCCTAATTATTGAGTCACTTCTAGGGTTTGACTTTTGTTAATGGAGGCATCAGATATTGTGGAGTAGAGATTAGTGAATCAGCTGTGCTCTATTCAAATTGCTGGCTTTCAGGATCCACGTGCATAATAAAGTGAAAGTTTTAAGCCATTGCATTTTGGAGTCATTTGTTATGTAGCATTAGTGACTGTAGCAGTCACATCTTTAAATAGATGAAGAAGTGAATGAATGAACAAATGAAATATTGTCTTTTTTTTTACATAGGACTCTGAAGCATGTAATTTTTATCTGTATTCTTGAAAAAAATAGGCAAATGTGTTTAATGCCTTAAAAGGTATGCCACTAAAGCATGGTGAGTTAGAACCCTCTTTGGGAGATTAGGACACTGGAATAAACACGGAAAAATCATGGAACTTGAGATAAGACTATCATGCTATATTCTCTTTGGAGGAAAGCTGTCATGGCCCATTTTTTAGATCAATGAATAGTTAAAATATGCTTTTCACACGAACAGTTGGAACACAAGTACAGCTTTGGATGAGTATGTCATTCACACTCAGTTGTTGGAATTTTATAATATATATATATATTTTTTTTAATTTTTTTTTTAATTTATTTATGATAGACACACAGTGAGAGAGAGAGAGAGGCAGAGACACAGGCAGAGGGTGAAGCAGGCTCCACGCACCGGGAGCCCGACGTGGGGGTTCGATCCCGGGTCTCCAGGATCGCGCCCTGGGCCAAAGGCAGGCGCCAAACCGCTGCGCCACCCAGGGATCCCCTATAATATATTTTTTAAAGATTTTATTTATTCATTCATGAGAGACACACAGAAAGAGAGAGAGAAAGAGAGACACAGGCAGAGGGAGAAGCAGGTTCTATGCAGGGAGCCTGACGTGGGACTTGATCCCAGGTCTCCAGGATCACGCCCTGGGCTGAAGGTGGCGCTAAACCGCTGAGCCACCCGGGCTGCCCAAGAATTTTATAATATTTTTGATTGTAGCTGATACTTTCTCCATGAAAGAAAAATATGTCATAAGGGAGAACACATCACTAAAATAAAGCTCAGCTTGGAAGCCAAAGTATCACCTTTGAGTCATTAATGATATAAAATCATGCTCTTCAACATTTGATTCATATTTTCCAGTTTACTGAATTATATAGATCTCCTCTGAAATATAACTTGAACTCCATCAAATTTGAACCTCTTGTTTCTATAGTAAGTGGAACATTTATTGATTCAGATATATTGGTTGTGTAGCCTATTTTTATTTTATAGATATTAAAGCATTTAATTTTCTTCCTCCAGGGCAAAGATTTTCAGCTTGTTTTGAATTGCAATGACTTTCTTCTCATTTGCTTCTTTTCAAAAGATTCTCCCTTCCTAAGAAAGTTGTCTGAGCTATTGAGAATAAAATTCTATAAGATTCATTTTATTTAGAGTTACATGTCATAGCTTGAAATAATTGGATATGCTCTTACATATCAGAGAAAACTGCTGTTCTTAGTATGAATTGTGAGTTCTCATATTTTTCTTGTCAAAAAGCTTATTTTCCTCTAATTTTTATATTCTCTCTCTCTCTCTCTCTCTCTCTCCAGCTACTTTCCTTGAAAGCATCTCATTGCTATGACCTGTTTCACCAGCTTAGGATATAAATATCATCACAATACTTTCATTTTTTAAGTAGTTGCTCAAAAATGTATTTGCCTTTATTAGCAGGGCATCCAGTGTCTCCCCCTTGAAGTATCAATTTCACTTAGAATTGTTCATAAAATTTGAGAGACTTACTCCATTTAAGAGGTAGTCCTGTATCCAAATGCCAACGGAGAGAGAACAGAGGAGTCTAGTTCATTACAGCAGTAAGTGGCCCCAAGAAGGCTGAACATTTTTGCTTTCGGATGCATTGATGTGTCTGACAGTCCAAATATTCATACCAGATTCCTCACATTTCCTCACATTTAAGATTTCATGGTTGTACTTTTTAGTTTATACCACTACTTTTCAAACAGTATTGATTTGGTCCTTCCAGGAGACATTTGGCAAAGTTTGAGGATATTTTTGGTTGTCACAATTTAGGGAATCTCTTAGTGGCATCTAGTGGGTAGAGGCCAGGGATGCTGCTGAACATCGTTCAGTGTACAGGACAGTTCTCTATCCCCCACCATAAAAAAATTGTGTCAACATGTCAATAGCACCCAGATTGAGAAACCCTGGTTTCTCCAATATGGTTTACACAAGCATAATCTGCCACTGTTCCCAGTATCTGGAGATGTTTAAGACCTCAGTCACAAGCTATGCCTAAACCAGCAACTACACTTGAAACTTCCTTCCTCTCTCCCCCGAGTCACTTGAGTTCTGATTTGAAACTCTGGTCTCCAGTCTCCAGTCCCTGAACCCCTTCCTTCATGTTGAATTGCCCTCCAGGGTGCCAAGTATCCCTTCTGACTGATCAGCTCAATTAGGACCATCCAAGTTTTTCAGGTTTTATTTATTTTTTATTATTTTTCAAAGATTTTATTTATTTGAGAGAGAGAGAGAGAGAGAGAGAGAGAGAGAGAAAACAAGCAGGGGAGGGGCAGAGGGAAAGGGAGAAGCACACTGCCCCCTGAGCAGGAAGCCCAACATAGGGCTCCATTCCAGGACCCCAGGACCATGACCTGAGCTGAAGGCAGACATTTCACCAGCTAAGGCACCCAGGCTCCCCTATCAGAAAGGTTTAAATGCTGTTGAAATTCAACAAGGAGTCCAGTGCCTAAACCACTTTTGTCCTTGGCCACTTTGCAAATTTGTTCAGTGATGTCAAGGACTATGATGGGCATTTAGAAAGGGCAGCATCCATTCATATCATAGAAAATCCTATTGTATTCCCATTTCCCGAGGTAGTAGGTATGTCCCCTTGTCTTACATTTGCATAATTGAGAGTAGTTTCTCAGATGACCCTTCATCAAAACAAGATCTTATTCAGGGAGACCTTCTGAGCTCACTGGACAGAGGAGTTGCTGACAACATTTCAATAAAAAAACAGGCTCTACTTCATTGGGCACTGATCCATCTATTTTTCTCATATCCTGTGGTGCCAAAAATTGTAATGTATTTTCTTCAAATGCACCAAATGCTAATTATACCCTGGAAACATAGTTTGCTAGACACAATTTAGGAAAAACCTTTTTAATGATTCTGGGTCAAGAATTTTCCTTTTTTGCTGTCTGCAGCCATAGCTCTCTGTAGACATCTGTGCTTTGTCCCTTAATGCAGAATTCTTGAGGACCTGGCAGGAAGAGGATTTGGGTTCTTATATTGGTACCGATGATCTGTTGACATAGAGAGTACCCAGGAGCATCTATACTCACTTCCTCATTTCTGTCAAATTGGGAAGCTATGTTTCTAACATTCTTAAATGGACCAGGATATAAATAGAATTTTCTTGGACTTGTTTCTGACTTCAATCACTGTTGATGCTTTGGGAAATGCATGGCAGATTCCAAATAACTGTCTAGCAAATAGATTTCTGGAGTAAGAGCCATCTGTAAATTGGTAGCTGCCTGTGTTCTCACTATCTGAGAGATGGAATTTAGAGCACAGGGCAAGGGAATACTTGCCACTATGCACCAGTCTGCTCTCTTGGGCTTGGGCTGTGAGGTGCTTTGATGTGCTTGAGGAATTTCCCAGGGCAGTAGGGAAAGATGAACATTGCCATATGCTGGCTAACAGGGCTGGATAGGGAAGCAATCCAACAGGAGCTTGGCCAACCTCATGAGGGTGGCCTCTGGGCCCCAAGTGCCATCATATCTGGTTGCCAGCTTTCTGTAATTCTGCTATAATTCCTCTCTTGTTTGCGGAAGACTTTATTAAAATCTTTTACTTGTTCCAACATAGTCTTGTAGTGCTGTGGGAAATTATAGAAAGGATTTATATCTATATTTGGGACAGAAGGGTAGGGAGAGGAAGAAGAATTTTAGGAGCCAGAAGGTAGGTATCAGCGAAGATCACTAACATCCTCCAAAGACAAGTAAATTTTAGGTAAAATAGTTGGGAGAGGGAAACATGAGTTTTGTTACTTACTATATGGAAATCCTGTCCTTTCACTACCTACTGGATTATTTTACCAAGGGGTCCTGAGGTTTACTCACGTGTTCTTTGAGGTACCAATATATGCTGGAATCCTTCAGGATTATCTCCTAACCCACTTCTCCACCAAGACTAGGGAAGGATTTGCCATCACTACACGTCTTCCATCTTTATCTTTCCAGAGCTTATTACCACTTGCATAGTGGTTGACATATTGTTTTGTATTTCCCACTGGGTTCTTATTACTTAGGGAAATTCCTGGAACATAGTAGACAATAAATATATGTTGAATGATTGAAGGAACAAACGAACATACGAAGGAAAGTTTCCATTGGGTCATTATTTGAGGATAAAACTCAGTAGGACTGAGAATCTGAAAAAGCATAATCTTTTCTTGAATCAGCTGTGTTAACTCAATAGCCACAGAGGCTGCTTCTGTGAAATTCAGGAAGACCATTGTTAGTAGTAGAGGTCCTTGGAGTAAGTGGTTGGGATGGTAGGTTTTAGCCTTTAAGACTGAACTGCTGGCCTCAAATTTTGGGTCTGCCATTTGCTGATAGGATAAAAAGTCAAGTATCTCCTGGTATTTGTAGATTTCCAATTTCAAGTTAAAATATGTCTGTCCATCCATCTGACATTCATTACCTACTTGTCCTGTGGCAGGCATGGTGAAAAGGACTAGATATTAAAAGACGATTAGGAAAAAATTCTTACCTTCTAGCTGTTTACCATCTCATAGAAGGGGTGTCTGGAACTGAACTATTGTCACTGTCACACTATTTGTCAAGTGCAGCACAAGTGGAATAGTAGCTTTGAAAGAAGCGTTAGGCAATGGGAAGAGATGAAACGCAATGAAAGACAGAGCTTGGCTCCAGTTCCATCTTAGCGACCACCGATAAGTTACTCATCTTTTATGGATCTCTAATTCCTCTTCTATAACATGAGGTGGGCAGTGAAAGATGATCTTCAAAGCCTCTCCATGCTTACACCTGGGTTTGTAAAATCTTAGAATGTTCGTTCTCTAGCAGAGAGTAGTCATCATTGCTGGCCACTAGAGGTCAGTACCTTAACAAGCAAACTGGCCATATTCCATTCGGCCATCAAAGTAAACCTTGAAGCAGAAGCAGTATTGCTATTTTCTTACCTTGTTTTGAGAAGGAAGAAATATTCCCAAAGAAACAGTTTTCCTTTTGACATATTGGAGCCTCGGTCTTGACATTCTTAAACTCCTTTTGCTAAATGCTCACTGCAGAGTTTACTAGCAATCTCAGTGTGTGAGATGGGATGAACAAGAAGATAGAACACTAGTTACTGAAGCATTTATGGTTTCTCTACAGACCTAAATGCATTGATATCTGTGTGATAGGATGAAAGAGTAATTGAAAATGATTCTTCTGTGAGCAGGCCCCTCTGCTTGTCTAATGGCTCACTCCTATCTGGTCATTGAGAATTGAAAGGGAAATAGGTTTTCAGATCAGCTCTTCTCACTTAGATGTGGGCTAAGAAAGCATTGTTTTCCTCACCCTGTTTCTGCCACCCTGAAAAATAGGAACTTCTACGCATTTATGGCTTGAAATTGCTAATGACTTATCTGTATCTTTCAATGATTCCTTCCCATGGAGGGAGGGAGGAGGGATAGTTTCTCTGACTGGAGATGGCAAGAGTCTAGAATCCACTAGTCTTTGCATCATTCTTGAGAGTAGGCTATGTGCAAAGGGCCACTTGCAGGTGTGGCCCATCTGGGGTTCTATGAACTTGACTTGAGGCAAGGCAGACCTTGGTCCTTGCTGAGGCTGAATGGGGAAGATTCTGATATGCAAGACAAATAGTCCCCAAAGTCTAGATAGACCAAGAGACAACCATTGGGAAGTTTGTTTCAGCTTCATAACCAAATGATATTCTGTGATTTCATACTATCTGTAGGAAAACCAGTGTTTTGGTTCATTTGTGACTTCTGAGAGTATCTCTTCGTTGGTTCAGCACTGTCACAGAGGAATGGGATTGAGCAGAAGCTTATCTCAAGTCCTATCATTGGATGAAGTTTTGTATTGTGTCCTCACAATGTGTATTACTGTTGTCTTGTTCATGACATGGTTGTTGTGGGTATTAAAACATGTGTATGGCTCAAGATTGTCCTTAAGAACATAGGACCAGGGAAAGAAGACAAATATAGCCCTCTTCTATTCATCATCATTTTATACAGCTGAAAGCAAACTAACACGAGTATAGGGACAAACAGCAGAAGTCATTAAAATACAATTGAGGAGTACATAGGAGAAAGATGTTTCTTCTGCTTTGTCCAAGTAAGTATAGTGGTGCAAAAAGAGTTGGCATTTGTTTGGGTGCTACCTGGTGGTCCTTTGTCCCACTAACTGTTCTCCCTTATTACTGCTTCACATAACACTGGGTGTGTGTTTCACCCCATTTCCCCTAGCTTCCCTTTTGGATGAGCTTCAGGCAGCTACTGTGGCAGTTTCTTAGTAACACACATTACTGTTTCCTCATCTCCCTACTGATGTTTCCTGCACCTCTCAAATGAGCTCCTTACACTCAGATTTTTGCCTCAGGTTCTGGTTTTGGAAGAAACCAGGTAAAACAGTCACTTTTCACATACATGATCATATTTGGTCCTTGAAAAGACCTGTGAAGTTATGAACTGGACATCGTGGTACCTATCACATCCTTTTGAAAAGAAGAAAAACAGAACCCCCTGATTCCCTCTACCCCCCTCAATATCCCCTGCTGATGGACTTTGCCCAGGCAACCATGTTTTATACCAGATATTTACAGTTCTAGGTGACAGGACTAATGGATGCTGACTGAACTAACAGCCAACCCCTGACCGCCCCCTTGGTAAACAGGGGTCAGCTAAGCCTTGACACCCTCAGTCTGGGGCAAATAAGAGAGAATCAGGCAGATTGTACTATTGGAGCTGAAACAAAATGATGTAATGAACCAGCACATTACTACAAGAGGCTATGAGAAGTTGGGATTGTGAGAAAGCAGAATTCATGAGGTAGAAAAGATGTATAGAGGGAGAGGAAGCCAGTGAGTAGTAGGATAAACCCTGCTGTGCAGAAAGAAGTGAAAACATGAAGTGAAGTGGAGTCAAAGTCATTGCTGAAGGTGAGAGTCAGGACCTGCCATGTCCTCCACTGAGGTTGGAGGCATCCAGCTCCCAAAGGGTCCGATCAAAGCAGGACTCCTGTGTCCATTATTCCTGCTCTTGAAAAAGTTCTACTTCAAAAAAGACAGCTGCCATGTTTTGCTTTTAATCAAGGGTGTGAAACTTGATATGATCTTGCTTTTCAGAGTTGAATTAGAATTCCAAAGAATGCCAAACTTCCATTAGAGCCAGAAAGGAAACCCAAGGCTCATTTAATTCAGGGAAGGCAAACAATTTCATCTCAAGGGTAGACTCTTGCCAGTGCCTGATGAATGATGGTTGCCTGCACATTTGGTTGAACAAGATCCTGAGGCTGCCCGTGGGCACAGTGGGAAGGAATACAAAGATCGATTAACAATGTCTGCCATGAGTTCAGAGAAAGAAAGTCAGCTGCGTATTTTCCACTGTGGATATAAAAGTGGAAATAGACTTACTGGATTGATTGATTGATTTTTAAAGATTTTATTTATTTAGTCATGAGAGATACAGAGAGAGAGGCAGAGACACAGGCAGAGGGAGGAGCAGGCTCCTTGCAGGGAGCCCGATGGGGGACTTGATCCCAGGACCCCAGGATCACACCCCCGACTGAAGGCAGCGCCAAACCGCTGAGCCACCCAGGGATCCCCCAGACTTACTGGTTTTAGATGGTTTGTCAGAAAAGTCACACAAGGCTGGTTATCATAACCATTGGGGCTAGATCTTGTATCTTCTGACATTCTAACCAGCCTTTCTTATGTCTTTTCTGATTCAGTTAAATTTAGTTCTTTGAAGCTCTTTTGGGAAGCTAATAATTCCTTCTTATAAGAAAAGTTCCTTCTTATTATAGGACAAACTACATGCACAGTCCTTCTGAAGGTCATTTGGATTCACATTATGCCTTTGCAGGTGAATTCTAGGACAGTAGGGTTGCCAGATTAAGCAAAAACAAAACAAAACAAAAACAAAAAACCTCAGTGAAATATTTGGGACATCCTTATACTCAATAATGAGGTGTTGTGCTACCTAAAATTTAAATTTGATTGGACATCCTAAATTTAATCTGAATTTTATGCCTACGGGACATCAAGTGGGTATGAACTTCATGTGTGTCTCTGTGTGTGTGTATCACGGTATATTGATGAATATGTATTCTGGACCCTGACAATCTCACCTACCAACCATCTAATTATTTTTTGCCAATAATCTGACCAACTGGACCACCTCAGGCCCCTGCACTATAATTTTAGTTGTGAGTATAGTGAGACCTGGGTGTCTTCTGTAGAAAGTACTTGCAACTCCCTCTCATTGTTCCAGAATAATTTCAATAACAGCAGGGATGCACTGCAGTGCCAAGAATGTTATCTGAAGCTGTGGTAGGGATAGATTACAGAGACTTCGCCTTTTCCTGCTGTTTATTTCAGCCAAGGCAGCATCTCACGAGCAATCTGGTAAAAGATAGCACTTTTGTAATGTACGAGTATCTATGCAACCCCTTAGAGTTTATGATTTTTCTAGTGCTAGTGCTTTCAGATCATTTCTTGGAATTCTGACTGTATTGGGCAAGGCTTTATTTCAATAAATTCTACCACCTTCACGATGGCACTGGAACAAAGCCATGGACTTGGTCTTCTTCATATTGCTGCTCATAAATGCCTTTGCCATCCGACAGATGCATCAATTTGGAATGACTTCATACTGTGCCTAATCCATTGGGTTTATAGTTCCGGACTAATAAAAACTCAATAAAATGATGTCAATTCAAGACTCATTTCCTTCCCTGTTCAAGTTAGGGTGGGATTATTTAAAATATATATATATAAACTAGGATTATTTTGGTTTACTCTTGCTTTAAAGAATCCTCTGGAATAGACATCCGGGTATGCCATCAGAAAACTTAAAGGATGATGTTGTTTCACACTTAGCCTACAATTTTAGTTTAGTTTTTTTTTTTTTTTCTATTTCTCCTTAGACTTTTCTCTGCAATCCTTTGGGAGCATAATAGTGTGCAACTATCCTGACTGTCCAAGAGCTTATATAAAAACATTTTATGTAAAATGTTTATTATAAAATGAAAATAAAGATCAAAAGAGTGGAAACTTAAAAATGCCTATTAATCATTCATTTTCATCCATTTTTTTCTATGCACATATGCAAACATACTTTAAAAGTATCATAATTACTGAAATACTTCTCAGTGATCCACTTTGTTCTGTTTGTACTTCATGAAGATCTTATGGGGCTACGCATTTCTATCCTCACCACTTTTAATGACACTCCATATATTCTGTTGGATGAAAGTATCACAGCTCATTTAACCAATATTCTATTATCACTTAGGCTATTTCCCAGTGTTCCATATTACAAACTTTGCTGCAAGGCTTTCTCTGTAATTAAACCTTTGCCCACATTAATAATTATTTTCTTGGCACACATTCTCAGAAATTGGAGACTTTGTGATTTTTGTATCTTAGACAAAACGCAAAAGAAATATTTTGGCCACAGCAAGAAGGAACCGGGATGAGGGCACAGCTTCTTGCTGCTTTTTGTGTGCCTTTGAGGACAGGTTACCCTTCAACTAGAGGATCCCTTGAAAGGGGAAAAAAATATCTTCCTTGAAATGGTGACCAGCCAGGTTGCTTAAGTCCGTTAAAAGAAAAGATCAGCTGGAAAATGGCTGTTGGCAAAAAGGTAGACTGTGGGGACTGAGCAGACTCTGTCACCATGACCAGATTGTACAGAAATGGTTGTCTGCTGGGAACCATTTTGCCCCTCAGGGAACATCTGGTAGTGGTAGTGTCTGTAGATAGGGCTGATTGCCCTGACAGGAGGGGGTGCTACTGGCACCTACTGGGTAGAGGCCAGGGCTGCTGCTATGCATCCTACTATTCACAGGATTGACCCAAGCCACAGAACAAAGAATGATCTGGTTCAAGATGTCAATATTGCTGAGGCTGAGAAACCCTGTGGTAGAAAAAAAGGAAAAGAAACATCAGTGTGTTTCTGGAAACCCTGGTACAGCATTTAAACACTACTCATTGAAGATTTTATGCGTGTGTGTTCTTTAATTTTTTTTCTCCATGGGACTCTTCAGTTACCCAAAATATTTGAGGTGTCTTAGGCTTGAGTACCAGCCACACTCAGGGACACACCAGGCCTGTGCACAGTGTAGTCCTGCTTGCTCCTGGCTTCTATCAGGATTAATCTGGACAAGAATGTGTGTGTGTGTGTCCTAACTATCCTAAGTACAGGGACTGTCTTTTGAGGAAAATGGAGAGGAGTTCAGACTGCCTGATTTTTCTCAGCATAATGATAAACATGGTGATATGATGTAAAAGATTGCCTGAGTTCTCCTTGGCAGAATTAAACCAGACCCATACACTTGGCACCTGTCCCAGGGCCAGTCTTTGTTTCTTGTGCAGAGAAAGGGAGGTGAGTGTAGCTTTGTCTCCCTAGAGTTTGCAGAGCTGCCTGGTCAAGCCACACGGCATATTTTGATCATGCAGGAGCCAGTTCTGATTGTGATGGGCTTAGCTGAAATAGGAGGAAAATGATGATTATAAGCATTAAAGGAAGAGGATGGAGGAACGGGGCACTTTCCCCACAGTGCAATAATTGGTCCGTGAAACACATGTAAAAATTGAGGCTAAAAAGAACTTGGCATTGATCAATTCACCATGTTTTTTTATTGAGCACATATTAAGAACAGCACTGCGTACAGCCCTTGAGTATTAAAGATGGATAGATAGCCAAATGTAGAAATATATGGGTAGTGCAGGGGCACCTGGGTGGCTCAGTCAGCTAAGGTCTGATACTTGATTTAAGCTCAGGTCATGATCTCAGGGTCATGGGATTGAGCCCTGTGTCAGGCTTTGTGCTCAGCACGGAGTCGGCTTGATATTTTTTCCTTCCCCTTCTGCTCCTCCACTTGCTCACACTCACTCTCTCTCTCTGTCTCTCTGAAATAAATAAATAAATAAATAAATAAATAAATAATAAATAAATAAAAAAAAAATCTGAAAAAGAAAGGAAATATATGGGCAGTGCAATGATGCACAGCTGTAGAATGAGCGTGTAATAGGAGAAGGACCCTGCACGATGATTAAGAGTGGACTCTGGTGTCCAACTGCCTGGGTCTTTGTGGCCCTATTTTGTTAACATGTTTCTTATCTTTTCTGTCTCTCAGTTTCCTCATCTGTAAAATAGAGTAATTGCCATGAGGACCAAGTGAGCTAATACACATAAAGCATTTAAAATAGTGCCACATGTTCACTGTGGCTATTGTGACTCTGTACTCATTCAAAGATCATAAGGGAGATGTGTGAGGTCACTTTTGATTTCCCTTGAACACAGGGGAAGAGGGATATTAGAGAAAAGGAAGTAGCTTTCTAGCTGGGTCTTGAAAAGTGAGCTAAGCAGGCAAAGAAGAAAATAATGACATGAGGAGCAAATGAAATAGCATGTGCTAAGGCCCTGAGGCACATGAAAATAAGGCATCCTAGAGCTGCAAGTATCTTCCATTTGCTTGGATTATATGCTATGACTATAAAAGTAGACAGAGGCTGGATTCCCAAGGGCCTAATGTGCCTTGCTAAAGGGTGTCTGTATTAATATGAGATAGGATATCATTTTTAAAAAAAGATTTTATTTATTTATTCATGACAGACACAAAGAGAGGCAGAGACACAGGCAGAGAGAGAAGCAGGCTCCCTGCAGGGAGCCCAATGCCAGACTCAATGCCAGGACCCTGTGATCATGACCTAAGCCAAGGCAGACAGACGCTCAATCACTGAGCCATTCAGATGCCCCTAGGATATCTTTTGCAAGTGGTTGAAAACTCACCCCAAAAGGCTTGATAAAAATGGCATGGAATGACTATCATAACTGAAAAGTCCAGAGGAATACTGGGTACAGGCATATCTAGTGTTTGAATGGTGACTCTCTTTATCTCTGTCCCCACTGTATGTGTCCCTACTGTATGGATCTCTGTCCCTATCTGTATGTGGCTCCATTTCAAATGGTATTATGCTCTGTGATGGTAAGATGGCTCGTAGAGGATCACAGGCTCAAGTCTAATGGGAGAGAATGAGATTCTCTCCTATAGAGTCCCAGTAAAGTCTCAGTATTTTAGTCACCAGGACCTATAATTTTGGTGAGTGGAATGCTATGTTCTGATTGTTCAGCCCAGTGATTTACATAGTACAAGAGTCCATTCTGTTTAGAAGCTCAAAGACTTACCATGTAAAAGAGGGTGGTCCTTCAGAAGAAAAGTTAGATATGAATACCAGAAAAAGGATATGGAATGAATACCAGATAGCAAAGCCCCCAAAAGTTCAAGGCCTCTTTCATACTGCAGGGTTTGGGGGGCCATCACTGGCCTTTAAGCTGTGGATTGACACGATCGGATTTGTATTTGTGGAAGATGGACTGGGGGGTTGCGGCTGGAGGCAGAGAGTCATTTGGAAAGATTTTACTTGTCTAGGGAAGTAACGATCAGTATAGGAACAAAATCTTGGCACTGGGAATGGAAAGGTGTGATGACTCAGAACTGTATGTGTAAGAGCTAGAACCATTAAGAATTTTATACTGAACAAAATTATTCAGTGGGGAGGTGAAGAACAATGGCTACAATGTCCCTTAGGTTTGGCTTTGGTGATAGGCTGGGTATGGATGTTTTTGCTGGAAGTGGAGCTATAGAAGGCAAGAGAGAGGATGGCATCAAATAACATGTTAGCCAATTTCTGAAATATTTTTATGTCCATGATCTTTTTTTCACATAGTGGCAGAGAAGAAGTATATTCAGAGTTTATAAAACCTTTCTTTTTTATCACTGCCAACAACATCATTCACAATGATGAAGGACCCAGGAGTGCATAGGTACAAGGAAACACACGTGTCCCAAAAGTGTGCTCCAAGGCACACACATGTTTATCTACACAGTTTTGTGTTGGTGTCGCTTTTTAAAAATTTGCTTTGCTCTTTTATTCTCACCTGATTCTGACTAATGCATTCTTTCTGTTTGTCTGTCTTTGCAAGTAACTCTAAATCCTTCTGGAACAAGATGTTATATAGTTAATAAATCTCTCTTAATACATATTCATTACAAGTAAGCCCTTACAAAGAATGATTGGAATGAGACTTAGAATTATTTAAACCAAAATTAGTCTTCTATTTTTTTTACACAAATACTCATAAATGTGGATAAATGGTATCTGTCATTTCTTTTTCAAGGAACAAAAGACACCTACATTTGCTTAAGGAGTTTATCCTTTTAATATCAAAATAGTCTTTCCTTTCCCATTTTAGCTCTCTGGTACCCATCACAATCCCACCAGATATTTCAAAATAAAAATTCATCTTTTGGCCTAGAACCAGTTGTAGAAGCACAAAAAAGCTACTCAAAATAGGCTTTGTCATGAAAGAAACATTTAAAAGATAGGTAAACAATGTCCACAAACTGAATGTATTAATGGATCATGATCAGAAAAAAATTTAAATTACACAATAATCTTGTGGTCATGACTGTCTGCAATAATTCCTCCATTTCCAGTTTCTCCAGCAAATCCCATTGTCTTCAAAGGGCCCATATTTTCATGTTCCCCAGGTGAGCTTCTGCTGTTGGCTCTTTGTTACACTTTGTAGTCTGGCCTTCCAGGCTCAGCTGTTATCTAGAGGCAGGTGACTATCTGCAACCACCTTTGTTTTCTCTTCTTTTCTACTTTCATTGCTCTTGGCCTTCCAGACTTATGTCCTGAGTCAGAAGGAGAGCAGCAAGTGGGCAAAGCATGGCAGGCAGAAGATGATGGGAGATAGGTCTGCTGATGAGAGAAGCAAGCATTGCCCTCACACACTGCTGTGTGATCACTATAAATGTCACCTCTGATCATGGCAGATCCAGCTCTGGAGCACACAGGGGCTCCATGGTTCCTTGTAAATGAAGTCCACATTTGTCAGGCTGGCATTCGAGGCTTTTCTGGGTCTTTGTTCTTACTTTCATGCTTTGTCCCCATTATTACCTCTGTCCTCACTTTAGTCACTTTACATCTCACCTACCTGGAAGGCCCAGGAGGCAGAGGAGACTTCCCAAGCCTCCTCTCTCACCCCTCAATTTGAAAGTAAGCCTGCTTCCCTCAGCAGTTCTTTCAGAGCATTTGTCTCTATGTTCAGTTTAGCACTTCACATATTTTAGCCTGCTCATTTCTAGAACTCTTGGTATTTTGTATATGGGCATGTGTGTCATTTCCTTTCTCATATCTTTAGAAATTTGGTGGCAGGGGCTGTGCCATACTCACCTCAGTGTTCCTCCACCTTCACAGAACTCTGTGGTGACTCACGCATAGGAGGCATTTCAAATGTCTATTAAATGAGTGAGCCAAGACAGAACACATGTAAGGAGGATTAGGAGCTACTAAAAGGAAGGGAGTAAGGGAATCCTATGACTGAGGGAGTAGCAGATTAAAGAGAATCATGACTGAGATGGAACAGTGAGGAACTGTGTAGCTGTGGGGAACAAGATGCCCACCCCAAGAGACGGTGGGACTGCAGGAACCGTGAGGCTTGGAAGGGACTATTATTTGCTCACACGTCTGGTCTCTCTCTCCCTCCTTCTCCTGTTCACTCCCATCAGTTTACTATAAATCAGTAGGCCTATGCTTCACTTTACTTGAATTCAATACCCTGGAAATCCATGAGAAAAAATGCCTCCTGACAATGTAGTCCTGTCATTTGTACACAAGCTAAGAGGAATAATAATTGTCTTGGGAAACTGTAAGCTAAAGGCTTAGGAGAATAACCTCCTGGCTGATCTCAGTAACCTGTTTCTCTTCATTTCCGATACCTCTCCCGGGCCCCTCTATCTTTGAGTTTTCTAACACCCTTTTCCGAAGGCAAATACCAGGGGTATTTTGAGGATGAGATGGGGTGAGTGGAGCCACTGAATTCATGTTTTCTTTGTATCCCTCCCACCTCCTAAACAAACACAACTTAGCATGCTTAGCATTTTTCCGTGTATGGAACCTTCTCTGGCCCTCGTCTCCAGGAAGAGCAGGTCCCATGTGCATCCAGCTTCGAGTCAGACTGTTTGTCAGGTGTTCATCTCACTGAATTGTGACAGTATGCTCATCACACACCAGCCTGTGTGAAGTAGAGATTTTGTCTTAACTCATTATTAAATCTGTCCCAGTACCACAGTGTCTGGGTGACACAGGCTTACTAAAGAGTTGTTGAATGAATACATATATGAGTGTGAAGGAACAAATAATAAAACAAAGTAAGTTATCACTTCACTCTAGCTTGCCTCAAATTATTCAGTACCTCTTACCTTTAGTTTTTGACTTTGAGAATTGTTAGAGACTTTTTCTAGGGTGTTATGATTCTCTTAAATAGCAAGCAAAAATGTAATTTTATGAAGATTTAATGAGACAATATCATTGCCAGCTGATTTTATTACTCTGGGAGTTTAATAGAAAATTTGTTAACATTGTCTTTAACTTGTTTAAATATTTATGAACATTGTTTTGGAGAGGATTCTTATCTGGGATTATTGTTTTATAGAATTCATTTTGGTGTGGTTTCAACCACTTGGTGGTTCATCTTGTTTTAATAGATTCTGTTAGAATTCTCTGTAAATGCTTTGGAATCTGAGTGGGAGTCTCTTTGGATCTCATTTCTGCTTGCTCCACCTTCCAGGGCCCCAGATTAAATCAAAGTGTCTGCCACAGGAATCTCGGAACATTCAGGATATCAGTCCCGATCACAGCTCATCATCTTCTGATATGGAATCTAGATAATCTGTGTCAACATATAAGAGAAATCCAGAGAACAAGCTGTCTGCCCAACCTGGGTCTGAGAAGAGGCCATTCTGGTCAGTGAAGAAGATCTCCAGCCAGACTTCGTCTTCTGGCTGTAGATAGATGACCGTGGACCCCGAAGCCACGTCATGGTTCCCCGTGTTGGCATCAAAGGTCTTTATCCGGTACTGTCCATTGTGTACCAGCCCGATTGCCAGATGCTTATTCGCCAATGTGATATCATAAGAAAAGTAATAGATCCCTGGGAAGGCACAGATGAACTTCCCAGTCGCAGGGTTGTAGTGCTCTCCCTCATTAAAGAGGACCTTGTTAAATATAATTGGTAGCCTTTCTTCTGGGTAGCTGGTTGTGATGCCAACAGAAAAGGCAGATTTGAGCATGATGCTTCCACATCTACAAATTCCAGGCGGCCCTGGGTCTCCTTGCTCTCCTCTGTCCCCCTTTGCTCCAGGAGGTCCAACTGGACCTACTTCCCCTTTTTCTCCCTCTGGTCCCACAGGTCCTTTCTTTCCAGTCTCTCCTTGGTCACCTTTCTCTCCAGCAAGGCCCAGCGGTCCAGTCTTACCTCTCAAACCTTTAAAAAGAGTATGGTTTAAATTAATGATTCCTCCAAATATACAGTCACAAACAGCATGTCCCACATAGTGTCAGTACACCCTAAATGTGTCTCTCCAAACAATTTTCAACAGTACACTACTAAATACTAATGCATCTTTAGAAAAAATCACTGATGCATTAAAACGGAAATAGAAAATTTTCATCAGAATTTCAGGTTAGTTTTCCTGAGTATGTGAGAAATCATTTAAATGCTATTTTGATGATGGATCATCTGCAATGAAATCAGTCACATACAATATTTGTCACTCCAGGAGAAATTCGATGAGCATAATGATACTATTCCCCAGAGCGGAGTTAAGGGGGCAGATAGAACCAGATCAATCCTTAGAGGCTATATTGTCTCATGCCCCATCCTATTTCTATCAGTATTTATAGTACAAGAATTGATGAAAACTTGATTAGCTCATATTTATTCAACATTTACTGTGTACCAGGTACAGCACTTTATTCACAGGCATTGTCTTCTTTAGGTTTTGCAAGAACTTTATGGATTAGGAAATTTTTATTGCTTCCATTGCAGATGGGGAGACTGAGCCACAGATAAGTTAGTTTGCTCAAGGTAACAGAGCTAGTAAGTGATGGAGCTGTGACCTGAACACATGCCTACCTGACTCTGGAGCCTGAGCATCCCCCTGGGGGGGAAGCTAGAGTGTACATTGTAAAGTACACCTGGCACATAGTGAGGGCTCAGTATGCCATGATAACCAAACAACAGTGATGGCTACCACTATGCAGTAGCTCTTTTTGGAAGGAGAAAACTGAGTCCCAGAATGGTGAAGAAACTCGCTTCTGTAGCAAGGCTAGGACTGGAATCCAAGTCCTAGTGTAATGATGCTTCCCCTTCATCAAAGTGCCTCTTACCTTTGGGGCTGGAATCAAGAATCCTAAATTCTGTTTGGCTCTGCAGCTAAATGGTTGTATCATTTTAGGCAAGTCCCTTAATTTCTCTGGGTCTCCTTATATATAGAAAAGACATAATATCTGTGAAAGGATTTCAACAAATTCAAAATCACCACAGTGAAATATTTTCTGTTTGTCCAAATCTTTATAACTACAGATCAACCATAGGCTAAAAGCAGAGAAATTATGATCATTGGTTGAAAGGGATAAGCAACATTTAATTTTATATATATATATATATATATATATATATATATATATATATAGTTGTGTGTGTACATATATACATATATATACACACACATACAATGACTAATAACATAAAAATGTCATTTAATTTTTATGGCTAAATTCATTCCATAAATAATACTTGTATAATGATATACCCTCAAAAAGTATCCAAATTATTGGTAATTTATGATGTACTATTTTTTTAAAAGATTTTATTTATTTATTCATGAGAGACACAGAGAGAGAAAGAGGCAGAGACACAGGCAGAGGGATAAGCAGGCTCCATGCAGGGAGCCAGATGTGGGACTCCATCCCTGGTCTCCAGGATCACACTCCTGGCCGAAGGCGATGCTAAACCGCTGGGCCACCGGGGCTGCCCTATGATTTACTTTTGTAGTCAATGGAAATATATTATTGGTCTACTCTGTAGTTTCACTCTTAACTATGTATTTGTTCTCAGGAACTTTTATTAAGCTAAGCTTTTTTATCTTGATAGTGCTCTGGTAACATTTATTTGAATGTTACACATGTATCAGTGTATGAGCTTAATTATTTTTCAGTTATTTGACAAATTTAGCAAATGTTCTAGATTATGTTAATTTGAGGAGAATCAATGCCTTAGCCTTAAAACATCCAGTATTTTGTTTTGATAATTTTGGAAATAAGCTGTTTAACAATTTATGATGCACAGAAGAGTCTATTAACGAAACCCTTTTTTGGTGACTGGGATCAGTGATTGGGATCTCATAACTGATGTGAGGACATCTCTTCAAGCTCTAGATGGCTTTTGTTGTGAAGTTGAAATTCCACTGGTCCCAGCCAGAATATACTCTGGTATTTATGTCTTGAAATGAGGCCATAAGAGTCTGATCTTTCAATATTGCTTCTTTTCAGTAGAAATAAAATATGAATATTATTTTACTGTTGAATTTATTTGTGAATCGAGGACCACAACTTAAAAATTGTTATTTCTATTTTCAACAGGAGCTTAACTTTTGTTGTCTCCATGAGTGACCTTAGATGTATTAATTAAAAAACTTTTGTCATCAGAAACAATTTTGACTATTAAATTTCATTAGGTTCTCCAATCCTCCTTCTTCTATGACCTTGGGCAAGTCACTTCTTGTCTGTGTTCAAATGTTCCATTTGTAATATGAAGAATTGGATTTAGGTCCACTCCAAACCTAGCAGGAAAAGCAGTAAACAGTGGTTCAGCAGACTGGGGATAAATCCTTAGTTCATCCATGGGTTAGTCAGGTGAATTTGAATAAGTTCTCTCTGACTATATTTTCTCAGTCCTTGAAATGAAAGTGTTGGACTAGGTTGCTTAAGGTCTCATCCTACTGAAAATTCTTTGGGACAAAACCATAAATATTAAGGTGGAATTTTACAGTGCTAGCCATGTAAAGGTCTTTACAATCTCAGTATTTGGATTTTCTATGGTTATTGAATTAGATAATCAGGATTAGCTGTAATAACTTGAAGTAATTCTTCCTGTTTGCATGAAGGATTTGTACCTGTGTTAAGGGCCAATTAATGAATAATGGAAAGAAGCGATACATCACTCTCCTTCTTCCTATTCAGTTAGACATATGCTTGGGTAGAGAGAATTATGGAGTAGTGATTAGTCTATGCTAGGTAGTGATGCTTGGAGAGAAAGGATTTCTTTTTAGTCCTCCTTGAAATGAGCTTACAAAGATTTCTTCCTCAGTGCTATTTCTTTCTTCCATCCATCCATCCATCCATCCATCCATCCATCCATCCATCCATCTATCCATCCATGCATTATCCACGTATTTATGTGTGTATACATACATATATCTAAATCATGTAATATTGATTGACCATTCACTACCTGCTAGGCACTATACTAGGGGCCGAGTGGGACATTGACATGAATGACACCTGTTCCCCTCTCAAGTTAGCTGTTACTACCAACTATACCATGATCTGAAAATATGGGTCATAGCTAAGTTCATGAATATCGAAAACCATATGATCGATCTGTTTCATGGGGTGGTTCTAGTATTATTTGAAGATATTTATAGGGATGCATTCAGATTAAATTAAATGGTGATATGATGTTACAAGAGTAATTGCAATAGACCAGTAAGGAAGACACATATTTTTAACAGAAAATTCCTAATTTGGTATAAGAAGTTCTGTACTTGTAATTTAAGGTAGAGAAGTTGGACAAAAAATGCTTGATTCTGCTTGCACTTGGTTGGATGTATATAATGGGGATGTTTAGCAACAGTAGGTGAATGAGAAGACATTTGTGGTGTCATTAAAGGGGACAGAAGAACCAAGCATTCCTAGCTGTGTTGTGTCCAGTTCCAGCTGCATTAAAAGTTTATTCCCAAAGCCCCAGGTCTCTATTACTGTTGTTCATAAATGGGATATGTTTTTCATTGATCACAAAGGTGTTCCTACCTTTCTTATCTGTTTTAGCACTTTATATGTGTATTTGTGTATATTGGATTTAAGTAATCTCAGGTTGGGAAAGTGATTTTATTTTTGAATCTCAATGTTTTCACTGTAACATTATTATATTTATTGCTTATTGTATTGATTTCTAACAGGGTTATGTGGACATTAAGTACTAAATGTAAAATTTCTGAAACAATAAGTTCTTAATAAATGGCTATGATGATGATGATGAATATGGTAATTATATGTTTTCTATATTGGCTTCCCAGACCTCCATGATTGTTTATCAAGGCAAGGGCAATGCCTTATTCATGTTTGTGTTCTCACTGTCTAGAACAGTAATATCAACCAGGGGCAACTTTACACTACCACCAAGGGATGGTTGGCAATGTCTGGGACATTTTTGTTGTCATGGGTGGTGGGGGTGCCACTGGCATCTAGTGGGATGCTGTTGAATGTCCTGCAATACAGAGTATAGCCATCCCACAGCAACTAATTATTTGGCCCAAAATGTCATTAGGGTGGAAGCTGAGAAATACTGGCCCAGAATAACACCAGATAGCAATAGGTACACAAGAAGCTTGTTGAAGAATAATGCATGGGTGGATAAATGAATATGAGGGTGTAGCTGGCTTTGTATGATTAAAATTGTAGCAATTATGAACATTCAATGTAATCTGAATGCATATCTACATACTTATTTTTATTTATTTTAATTTTTAATTTTTTTTAATTTTAATTTTTTATTTAAATTCAATTTGCCAAGATCCAGTGCTCATCACATTACATGCCCTCCTTAATGCCCATCACCCTTATTTTTCAATGATACTCATGAAACACATCACTCATTTCTAGTTTATTACATGACTTTGGATATTCAAGTACTTAGCTATGACTCATGTTCGCAGAGCACCGTGTGATATGTAATGACAGCTAACATTTCCTGAGTGCTTACCACACAGCAGCTGTTCTACCAAGTGTTGTACATGTATTATTGTGCTTAAACATCACAATCATCCTTAATACTCCCAATTTACAAATGAGGGAACTGAGGCTCAAAGCAGTTATTTGCCTGAGGATACTAAATTAGTAATTGAAGGAGCCAAGGTTTGAGCCTAAATCCGAAGGACTCCTATGCCTGCTTGTGTGAGTACTACATTATTGCTTCCAGACAGAGTAAACTAAAAAAGTTGGCTGTATGTAACTCTGTTCCGGGTGTTATTACAAGATTTCAAGGCTATTCGTGATCATGACACAGCAGTAAGTTGTATTCATAGGTGTTACCATAGATAAGACATAAGCTTCAAATTAAAGGTTCTTTATCTGATATTGAACCTTTACCTAAAGGTTTTTTTTTTTTATCTAATATTGAACAACATTCATACACATTTGGTAGCTACTGATTTCCCAAGTATTTTCTGCATGACAAATTGAGAAATGAATTATTATCCAGTAACTTGCATATATATTATGCTACTGTTTCAAGGAATGCCAGTAAATCAGGTGCAATTACTAGATAGAGATATGTTTCTTTGAACAGATTGACTTTTCTCTTCCTATCTTTTGTCCCAGCCTTTACGCTCAGAAACTTGTTTTCAAAGATTGATGCCAAATCACTTCCTCTTTTAAAGTTAACAAAGCTTCTCTATAATTTGAATTTGGTTTACTAAGGATTGCAGAATCTGGCAATCTTCCTGGGCCAACTTATTTGTGGGGAAAAAAGTAAAAATTACTGAAGTCATAGGGGGCAATCGTGTCACCATGAAGAGTGGTAAGAATCTAATTTTTAGCTGTTACAGGACAGGTGGGAAAGAGGTGAGCTAGGAAAGGTGGACTATACGGTACCATTATCATTTCATCTGTGAAAAATAAAATCTAGAAGTCCTTTATATAACTTTGCTCAGAATATTAGTGCAGAGCAGGGTGACGTGTGCTTTTGGTTCTTGGGATGCCTGCCTCTGCTTCGTCTGTTCATTTCCCTTCCTTGTCCATCTGTCTGCTATCCATCCATGCCCTTGCACATCCAGACATCGCCTGCTAGCTGCAATAGCCCTGTGGTCATGGGCATCAGTGTTTGAATCCAGCTCTGCTGGTCACTAGCAATGAATTTCCATCTTCAGTAATTAATTTAACCATGCTATTGCTCTGTGTTCTCATCTGTACAACAGGATAACTAGAAGAGATGTCATTATAGTAAAATAAGGTTGCAGGTGAAGAATTTAGAGCAGTATCTAAAGCATAGTAAGGGCTCAATAAATCACGATTAAGGAAGGTAGAGAATAGATTTCAGGAGCAATTGTCATTAGAAAAGGCAAGAAAGGAAGTAGTTTAAGGTGGGAGTGAATGTGGGATGTTTATTTATTTTTAAAGATTTATTTATTTTAGAGAGAGAGAGATAAGGAGAGAGTAAGCACAAGTGGAGGAGGGGCAGAGGGAGAGGGAGAGAGAATCCCAAGCAGACTCCCCACTGAGCATAGACATGGGGAGTTTAGGGAACTTGGTCACTCATTACCTGCAGCTCCCTTTTCACCTTTCTCTCCTTTCCTGCCGTCTCTACCATCTCGTCCTGGAAGGCCGATCCGACCATGGGGCCCAGGGGAACCATTTGCTCCAGGGGGTCCTGGAGGTCCAGGTAAGCCAGGAATGCTACAGATATATCTTGGGGAGTAGCTCTCTCCTTTGAACTGATTACCTCGAGGCTGTCCACTGGCACAAATGGCAAAACTTGTAACATAGAGCAAGATAAACATCTTTGGCTCTGGAAAAGAAACACAGGGACATAAATGCACCCTCTCAGGGGAGAGTTTTGGCATAAATGAACATGAGAATAGGCGTTTGCAACCACTCACTCCAGTGCTCACCTCTCCATGCATGTAGAAAGCCTCAGTTTACTCTCATAATTTCCTTGGAAACTATGAATGTATTACTGATAGAGAGTTCTCAGTGCCCCACCCAAGGGTTGGTGGAGATGAAGGCTTGATTTAAACAATTTCAAAATAAACGCACTTGTTGCATTATTTCCTGTAGGGTCAATGATGGATCTTGAAAAATGAGGCTTTCTTTTTGCAAAAATAATGCATTATTTTTAGGAAATTAGAAATGCAAATGAGTAGGACAAACATTAACATTATTCTCACCACTAGAAATAATTACAACTTACATTTTGATACATACACCCTTCTGGTCTTTCGATGCTGTGGAGAAAATTGATATTATGGCACTTTGTATTTTTTAAACTTTTTTCATTTAACAGTGATATATAATGAGCATCTTCTCATGTCAAAAATTATTCATAAGATTCTTAAAAAGTTGCATTTTTCTCCACTATCCTTTATGTACACGATTTGCCATCATAGATATTTCCTTCCAGTTTTCTGCCAGTATAAATGCTATGCTAGACATCTGTATGTCTAATCTTTGCATGTATTCATGATTGTTTCCTTTGAATTTATGGGCTTTTTAAAGCAGGAGAAAAGAAGTGGCATTTTCAGGAAAACCATGTTTTTCACTTGATAATCATGTGTAAAACCAATTACTGTTAATTGGAGTACTGTGCATTGTCCTACAGGGGGGTCTCAAACTTTAATTTAAAATCTGCAGGATATAATGCCCTGGTGAACCATTAAGCCGTTAGCACCAAGGCTCAATTAAAGAGCTGAGTGAAATTAAACCATGCATGGTGCCACGTGCTCCTGGAGAAGCAGACAACAGGTCTCTTCAGCTATGATTTAATAGGACTTGATTTTTCTCTCCACAAATAGGATCCTGAGAATGACAGATCATTTATTAGCATGACATTTGGCATTTAAACTGAGAGGTGGGCAGTATAGGCTGGGACATCTGATTTTCTAGGCTAAATGGTCCTTAGGATTATCAGCTTCTTGGATGGGAGATTGTATACACATGGTTTCAGAGTGGTGTAAATTAATAGTTTTTGGATAGTTGGACATGTGCTTTAATAAGAAATCTCAACAATGCTTGATGTATATGCCTGGCATATGCTCGCCCAAAGGAAATAATCATAAAATGTGAAAAAAGCAATCGGATGGAGTTTCCTTGTTTCTTGACAGCCACATCAGAAAATTAACCAGGCATACTGTACCAGTTTTATGATACCCATGGGAAAATTGCAACATCTTGGAATTAGACCTAGAAATTTGCCAGAGCATAGGAATGACAAACTGAGAAAAACACAGTGTGCACATGTGGTTCAAAATATGTCTGATTCCTAGAAATCTTATTAGTGAAAAACTAAAGCAACTTACCCAAATATAGCCTTTGTGTCTTTGACCAAATCTTCATGTTACCAATGTCTCTCCTCCCATATCCCCCCTTCCCCAAATCCAGGAGAATATTTTTGCTGTGTACTGTCTGCTATAATGTAGCATGAATTCAAAATTAGTGATCCCATTGCTCGACTGGGATTAAGGCCCTTTGGAGAAGCCCATCAGTTCTGATAAAGATACGAGCCCTTTCAAGGGTCTTCCAGATGAAAGAAAATGAAAGAACATTTTATCCATACCTCTGACATGGTTAAAACAAACTACAATGACTAAATTACTAGCTTTTTCTTGTAAAAAACTGATTAAAGGAGGTTTTAAGAAGGAATTTGAAAGACAAGAACATGCTCATGAGATACTCATGCTCTCTTTTTATGAGATACTCATAAAAAGGTGTTTAAAGAGACATGGAATGGGCTTCTGTAGCTAAGGCCAGGATCTGATTCTAAGAGGGACTTGAAATTATGTGGAGAGAGGGCACTTTGGGCAGTGGCATCTCAGGCACTGTAGTGGAGATGCTGAAAAACACAAACACGCCAGTACTCAGGGACCAGTCTATAAAGAAGTTTGTAGTAAGAGTGATGGTGGGTAGAATGATATTAACATTTCCAATAGCCAGGCTAAAAAGTGCTCAAAGAAGGTAAAGACTAACACAACTAAAACCGATGCATTCATCAAACAAATGGTTTGCCTTTCATTGACAAATGCATTAGAATATTGTCTGTATAGTAGTCTAAATGCTGGAAGCATCTTCAGTTAGAATTTTATCATTTTTTTTTTTGAGAGGGAGGGACGTAGGGGTAAGGGGAGAGGGAGAGGAAGAGAGAATCTTAAGCAGGCTCCATGCTCAGAGTAGAGCACAATGTAGGGCTCAATCTCAACCCTGAGATCATGACCCATGCCAAAATCAAGAGTTGGACGCTTAACTGACTGAGCCACCTGGGTGCCCCTCCCAGTTAAAATTTTTGAAAGTCACTCAAAATGATTGTCCATTAATAATCCTCATCAGAATTGAGGAACAATATGATATGCTTCCTGATGCATGACAACAGCATGGTGGTAAGTGGCCACTTGAGTCTTCAGACTCAATTTATTGGGATGACAAAGAGGTATCAGGTATAATGGAAACTACAGTGGCATCACCTTGCAATGGTCCTTCATTTTACTGAAAAGTCAAAGGCCTCATGGTACATCATCTTCAGGGCTCTATTTGATTAGGCATCTACACTTGTTACTTCCCTGACTTCTTCCACTATTCTCCTTCCCGCTCTCCAGCTCCAGTCACTCTGAATTCCTTGGGTTTCTCAAAGACACCAGGAATGTTCTACCTTAGGGCCTTCATGCTGTCTCTTCCCTCTGTCTAGAAGTCTCTGCCCCAGACATCCACATGTCTTACTCTCTCATCCCTCTCTTTTCTACCCTCTCTCTGAAGCCAATTATTATACTGTACAATTATCTTTTATACCTCCTGACCCCCCCATTCTGCTCTACTGTTTTCTCTTTTTCTTTGTACTCATCATCTCTAAGTCACTAAATTATTATGTTTATTGTGCTTTAAAAATATTGAAGATCTCTATCTGATAGAAGGTAATCTCCGTGAGGGGCAAGGATTTTGTCTTACTCATTGACTTCTACAACCATCTAGAACACTCTGTAGCACAAAACATCAAGTTGTGGGAAAGGAGAAAGATTTTTGGGGGGAGGTGGGTGTGAGTTTTGTGGGAACAAAAAGAAAAAAAACTATAGATTATCTACCATATAGATACATTACACTTAACTAGTCTCCTACTGATGAGTATTTGGGATATTTTCATTCTTGTATAAGCAATAGTGCAATAAATCAATCTCTCTCTCTTTTATTTGTACATAGTTCGTTACTTGAGCAGCAAATAGCTTGTTCCCAGTTTGCCTTTTCCTGCATTTAAACATATTTTTATCATAAAAACATTCTTGGGCACGTGGGTGGCTCATTTGGTTGAGCGTCTGCCTTTGGCTTAGTTCATGATCCTGGAGTCCTGGGATCAAGCCCCAAGTCAATCTCTTCACTCCTTCTTCCTCTGCTCCTCTCCCCTAGCTCATGCTTTCTCTGGTGCTATCTCTGGCAAGCTTTCTCTCTCTCTCTCAAATAAATCAATAAAATCTTTAAAAAAAGAAAACCCCAACATTCTTGAAGTTCAATTTATTGTGTTTGAAAGGCCTTCCTCACTTCAGGATAATAAAAAGAATTCTCCCATTTTCAGTTCTTTTGTTGTTTCACTTGTTCACATTTAATATTTGACCCATTAGAATTTTCTTTCCTTTCTTTCTTTCTTTTTTTCTTTCTTTCTTTCTTTCTTTCTTTCTTTCTTTCTTTCTTTCTTTCTTTCTTTCTTTCTTCTCTCTCTCTCTCTCTCTCTCTCTCTCTCTCTCTCTCTTTCTTTCTTTCTTTCTTTCTTTCTTTCTTTCTTTTCTCCAGTTGAAGATTACTTATTTATTTGAGAGAGAACAGGAGAGAAAGAGAGAAAGAGAGAATAGGGAACGGGGCAGAGGGAGAGGGAGAGAGAATCTTAAATAGACTCTGAGCACAGAGCCTGACGCAGGGCTCAATCTCATGACCCTTGAGATCACGACCTGGGCTGAAACCAAGAGTTGGATGCTTAACCGACTCTGCAACCCAGGTGATCCTAGAATACTTCTGATAACAAGTGTGAGATAGAGATCCAACTGTATATTTTCAACACCTGTATTTAATAATCCATCTTTCACTCACTCTCCCACCGGTTTGTAGTGAACTCGGTTATTTTGGCTGGGACAAAATTATGTGGGTCATGGTTTTATAAACATTACAATATTTTTTACAGCAATATTTATTGAGATTTAATTTACACATTATAAATTTGATCAGTTTGAAGTATTCAGCTCAACGTACACTATAATCCAATTTTAGATCACTTTCAGAACTACAGCAAGAAACCTCAGACACATTTGCAGTCACTCCTCATACAAAATATTTTGATTGTATTGAATATGCAAATTTATGTAGAATATGTGCTAAAATGTATTTTTTCCCAACACCACGCTCCTTTGGAGTGAGAAAATCAAAGCTCTGGAAATATTGTTAATCTTGAACAGATCTGTCCTGGGATGTTAATGGATTCTATTTTTCTGTAGGGATTACAAAGTAACAGATTTTTAGTTTTTTTAAACTTCTATTTACTCTGTGGTACTTTAGATTTCACAGCCTTTGTGTGAATGTGTATTTTGAATTTGTAAAGCATGAACGTAAGGATGTAGTGTCTTGTGAGATTTTTAGTGATAGAATCCTTTGTTCTTGCTAAACTAGCCATGAAAAATACTTGAAGAAATACTGAACAAATCATTGCAAAAACTGAACTTTTAGATAATGCACCCACGGATTGAGATTCCTTCTTTTTTTTTTTTTTAAAAATAAGATAAACTCATATGTATACAGCCAACTTATAGTTGACAAGGAGCCAAGAATACTTACTTCGTGGAGAAAGAATAGTCTCTTCAATAAATGGTGTTGGGAAAACTGGCTATTTACATGCAAAAGAATGAAATTGTATCCCTAACTTAACACCCCTCAAAAGATCAACTTGAAATGGATTGAAGACTTAAATATAAGACCCAAACCATAAAACCTCTAGAAGAAAACATAGGTAAAAAGATCCTTGACATTGGTCTTGGCAACAGTATTTTTGGATATGACACCAAAACACAAACAACAAAAGCATAAAATAAACAAATGGGGCTACTTCCAACTAAAAAGCTTCTGCCTAGCACAAGAGATATTAAAAAAAATGAAAAAACCTAAAGAATGAGAGAATTGCAAACCATATATCACGTAAGGGGTTAATACCCAAATTATAAAAGGAATTTATACAGTTTAACAGGAAAAAACAAATAATCTTCTTAAAAATGGACAAAGAATCTGAATAGACATTTTTCCAACAAAGACATACAAACAGCTAACAGGTACATGAAGAGATGCTTAACATCATTAGTCATCAGGAGAGTGCAAGTCAAAACCACAATGAGGTATCGCCTTACATCTGTCAGAATGGCTATTATCAAAAAGAGAAGGGATAATAAATTTTGCTGAGTTTATGGAGAAAAGGGAACCCTTGTGCACTGCTGGTGAGAATGTGAATTGGTATAGCCACTATGGAAAACAATATAGAGATTTCTCGAAAAATTAAAAATACAACTACCGTGTGATCCAGCAACCCTACTTCTGCATATATATCTGAAGGAAATAAAAACAGGATATCAAAGAGCTATCTGGACTCTCAGGTTCATTGCAGCATTATTTACAATAGCCAAGACATGGAAGCAACCTAAATGTCCATTGACAAATGAATGATAAAGAAAATGTGCTATAAATATAATGGACTACTATTCAGCCATAAAAGAAGGATATCCATTTATGACATGATGGATGAACCTTAAAAGCATTATAGTATGTGAAATAAGTCAGAGAAAGACAAATACTGTATGATTCAACTTACATGTTGAATCTAACACTCTGAATTCATATAAACAGAGAATAGAATGGTGGTTGTCAGCAGCTGGAGGGTGGGGGAAATGGAGAGATGCTGGTGAAATAATTCAACCTCTACTTAAAAGCTGAATAAATTTTGGGGATCTAATGTGCAGCATGGTGTCTATAATTAATATTGTCTTGTATATTGAAAGAGAATACATCTTACTGCATGTTATTACTACACACAAAAAATGTTCTTACTGCACACAAAAATGATAATTATGTGAGGTGATGGATGTGTTAACTAATCTTACTTTAATAATCATTTCACAATACATGCAGGTATCAAACCTTTACATTGTAGACCTTAAACTTACACAATGTTATATGTCACTTGTAGCTCAATAAAGCTGGAAAAAAAAAACTGTAGTTGGTAGAATGTAAAATGCTGCACCGCTGTGCAAAACAGTAAATTAAGTCCTCAAAAAATTTAATCTAGAATTATCATATGATCCAACAATTCCACTTCTGGGTATTTATCTAAAAGAAGCGAAAACAGGGACTCATATATTTGTACACTCATGCTCTTAGCAGCATTATTTACAAGAACCAAAAGGTGGAAGCCACCCAGCTGCCATCAACAGACAAATGGATAGACACAATATGGTACACACATACAATGGAATATTATTCAACCATTAAAAGGAAGGGAATTTCAACCCATTTTACAATTTGGAGGAATCACAAAAACGTGATGCTAAGTGAAACAAGCTAGTCTCAAAAGGACAAATATTGTATGATTTTTACCTATATGATGTATCTAGAATAGTCACAGTCGTAGAGACATAAAGTCGAACAGTTGTTGCCAAAGGCTAGGGAGAGGGGTGGGGGGGCTAACATTTAATGAATGCAGAGTTTCAGTTGGTGAAGATGAAAAAGTTCTGGAGACACATGGTGGTGTGATGGTTGTACAACAGTGTGAATATACTTGCTGCCACAGAACTGTACACTTCAAAATTGTGAAGTAAATATTATGTATATTTTACCAAAATAAAAAATACTAAGTGAAAAAAGCAAGATATGCTGGGATGCAAGGAATATACTAGTATTTTTATTACTGTGCTGGGTGTTTTCAAACATTGCTTACTTCATCCTTACACTGCTTTTATGCAGTAGATGATATTATCTTCATTTTATAAATGAGAAAATTGAGACTGAGGGCTCACATCCAGACAGCCATAAAGATGGCACAGGCAGGATTTGAACTGAGCTCTTTTTGTCTCCAAACACTCAAATTTTCTCCCACATCATGTGAGGGAAACTGTAATATTACTTCATGACAAAGGGCTGGACTCGATTATTAATTTGACTTGAGAATATATTTTGCCTGGAAGTCATTAGGAAGAAGATAGGTAACTAGGGGTGACCAAAACACGACATATCCTTGGCCTGCAGAGGAAGAGATTTCATAATAGCAGTCTCGGTCCTTCTCACTAGGAGTAAGCAAGACAGGGTGGGGACCTGAGGTGTTCATATCCTAGCTGTTTCTGTTGTGTGGTTCCTCAGCTCTGTCCTTGGGCTCCAGTATTCCTCCTCAGAACTGCCTCTCCGGTTGGCCACGGAATACCTTCCTTTCTGTCACTGTGCAGCGTGCAGCACCTCACAAACACACTGGGTTATGACTATCTATTGCTTTTTCTCCACCAAAAGATAAACTCTGTACCACCAACATTTAGGACCAAGGCTAGGCTGCAGTAAAGGCTCACCAAAGGTTGGATGAAGAAAATATTTATTCATCAATATTTCCTTCAAGAACAGCTTGTGATTTTTAAAGCTTTGGCTGCTTTATGTAAAGTGCTATGATGGCACAACAGTAAAAAAAAAAAAAATGCTGACATTTGGCAAACATTTTGTAGTCTACAGAGCAACGTTAAGTTCATATCATTTTTCCAAAAGACCCTTTAGTGGTAGGTTGCACTGGGAACTGATGTCTCAAGAAGTCAGGTAACTTGTCTATGGCCGCAAAGCGAGTGTCAGGCCAGAGATTTGAACCCAGGCCTTCAGTTTCATGGATTTTTCTAACAGAGCTGTCTGTTTAATAAATTCAGAAACTCCCGTAATGAAACGGGCCACTGCATCTACATTTGCCAAAGTTCTATAAAAAGAGTAAACACCATACCTTGCTCTGGGTTGGTGGGTTGCTCCAGGATTCTAAATCCACAAGAGACTGAGGATCTTTCATGAGAGCTTCAGCGAAAAACTTGCTTTGGTACCAGACAGAAAAAGAGATCCAAGTTCTCAGAGGTTTCCAAACAGTTGTGCTAAAAATAATTTTTCTCCTTTAGTCCCAAAGAGCCAGAGGCCCTGGAAGTCATTCATGGGGTGAGGCTCAATCAGGGGCCGGTCAGAATTACAGTTTTGTTTGAGATAAACCTTAAGCTCCCGCTTTCTTTGGTAAGTTTAGAGGTGCTTCCATCTCTGTGTGTCGTGGCCTCTTTTGCAGATTTGTTTACTTAAATTTTTCCTTCTTCATTTGTTTTCCACTGAGTGGAAGTTTCAGGAAAAAAATTACTCACTGACTGGAAATTAGTTGTTAACTTAGAGAAAGGAGTCATTTCCTATTTGAAAATTTTCAAGGTAGAATCTTCAAATTCTGGAGATTGGGTGTGGTTTCATGGAATAAACAAGGAGAGGTGGTAAATGTTCTTGGCAAATATGGCGGGAAAAGGGTCCGTCATCCTATGGAAATGGAAGAGGGTGCTGTGAAAGGGAAGAGGGTTATGAGTACTGCACTGATCTTTTCTTTGTTCTCTGTTGAATGGGTAAATGATTGGGTATTTTTGGAAGACTGACATGTCTTTGTTACTGTAGAGAACTGATCATAACAACTCAAAAGGCAGAATGGTTCTCCAAAGCCTGCGACTACTAATCTTCGATGCAATCAATTTCTTTGTTTCCTTCTGATACGTACTTCTCACGTCTCCTTAGCAACAGCAATATATAATTCATGATGTCATTTATGGAAATTCAGTGACTGAAAAATCTTGTTTTTATCTTGCTTTCCCTACCATTCTTCTCAAGCCTTTGGGAATGCTAATCGGAAGAAGTCTTTTCAAAGTTATTGAAGTGGATACTGGTGATAAATTTGACCAAGAAGGTGGATGGGGTTGTCACCCAGATAAACTTCATTTTGCCCTAGCCATCCACCCTCCCATCCGGAGGAAATGGTTTTTTGAATTTGTTGGCTATCCAAAATATGATGCTATCACAAGGTAGTGAAAACCATATCTTGGGCACAGAGTGAGACAGTTTTTTGTTAAATTAGAGTAGGATCTTTTATTTTCAATTGAGTAAATTTGACATGTAGCATTGTTGCAGTTTAAGGTGTAAAGTGTGTTACTTGATATATTTATCTATTGTAATATGATTGTTTTTGTTATATTACATAATTATAGCACAATAATATTGCATATATTCATTATATTATATCTTTAAGACTTACTTAATGCTCGTTATAAGTTAGTACCCTTAAACATCATCTGTTTTCTCCCCCTCCTCCTCTGATAACCACCATTTTATAGAGTATGACCTTAATCAGATGGAGTCCCTGAGCTTGTCTTCTCATCTTCAAAATGAAATATCTTCCATTATTTCTAAGTTTTCTCACAGTTCTTTATGTTCTCCAACAAAGTGCTTGTGCGGGATGAGACGGAATTTATAAAAAATGCCACATCTATATATATGGATAGAGATACAAGTCACTTTGAAGGAGATATTTATTGAGAGAAGTCACTCAAGTGCCATGCATACAAGGAGGCACTTGGTAGTAGCTCAATGATTTCTCCTCTCAGGGATTTTTAGCTGGAGAGGTGTTGGGATTATTTGCTTAAAGCACCTATCGTCTTCTAGAAGGAAGGAACCAGGGGTCCAATTCTCTTCCATGATGCAAATTTAGAGAAATTAGTCATGAACTATAGGGTTGGCCTGGTTGAAAGCCTGTCATCAAGAAAGGACATGGTAGTTCACAGAAGGGAATTGACCAGGAGGTAAGGGGGAATCTGGGCAAAAAAATCTAAAGGATTTTGGGGTGGTGGCTTTGGTATAGTATATAAATGAGGCTGCAAGCTTGTCTACTTTTGGTCATTCTGTCAGGGCAGATATCCTTTGGGGGACTGTGGTGAAACACACTGTGGTGAATTAAAAGGATTATTATACTGAAACTTAGTAAGGGGGAATTACTGGGGTCAACAAGAGCATACCCTACAAAAGCCTCTACTGGAATGTGCATGACTAGTGTTCAACAGTGTCACCATTTGGTGGCTAAATCAGTGGCAAGGGTGGACAATCAAAGATTTTGTTTTGTATGTTTTACCTAAGTTGGGAGTAGGAATGGCCTCTCTGAGCCAAGCAAGCCCCTAGAATTCTTAGATTGTTCATGGAAGGAAGGATTTAGGTCTTGGGTAATCTATGTGCTAATGAAAGCAAATGGGGTTCTAGCAATTCATTGAAAGCAAAGAAAGGCATGACCATAATGAACTTCAACAGGCAAAGCAGGTCATTGGGGTAAAATGCTTCAGTTAGTTCAGTGCCAGGAGAACATCACACAATAACCCTTTGTCATGTGTAAGACAGCTTTGACTCTCTGTCTTAAAGGAATCTTCCCACTCCCTATACTGAAGGGTTTGAACTGGCTAAACTAGAAAACCAGTCTTTATAAGCTTAATTTCAGGTATTTCAGCCTTTGGATGTGTTAATTTATATAAAGTTGATTAATATAAGTTTATTAAAGTTGTGACTTCTTAATGTTTTTTTCTCATTCACTCTTTGAAATAGCACAATCTTTGTCAAAGAACTTAGAAATAGTTTCTTGACTTCCAAAAGAGACAGAGGTATTCTTATGTTACTGGCTTACCATGGCCAACTATTGATACAATTTACGGGTATTTATATCTGCTTTCTTGTGTCATTTGCAGCTCCCTTAATTTCCCTTTAATGTTTGATGATAAAGTTTCTTGTATTGTTAAGGTATCACACTATTTTTTCTGTTCTGCAATATTAGATTTTAATAATATTTTTTCATCTGAGGTAACTCATTATAATCTGTATCTTCTCAGACATATTCTTCACAAAGAGAACTAGCCTTTGAAATTGTCTCCTAGAGCAGTCGGAGCTTTGATGGAACTAAAGCTTGTTAGTGACTATTTCACTCAGCATTTTTGATGCTTTTTTTAGAGACAATGGTGAAAGTGATGGGTAAAATAATATGTTGAAGTCAGTATTAGCTTAGAGTAAAAAAAAAAAAAATCAGATTCTATTTTTACCTTTCAGTCATGCCAAGGCCAAGGTCTTCCTCTATTTTTCCTATGCAGAGAAGTTTTTTTCTCTCATCTTGTGCTTTTGTTTTCCTGTAGCCTTAACTCACTTCTCAACTGAAATCAGTTCAATCTAGGCCAATCCAAGCAATGTCCACAAAGCATCCAACAATGTGCTGGTTCAGCTCTCAAGAAAAGGGTTCAAGTTTGTAGTTTTGCCAATTTTTTTGGTGTAAATATTCCCACAATGGGGGTGCATGTATTTTTTTTTTATTTAACATTTTCGTTTTCTTTGGGTAGATACTGAGTGGTGAAATTATGAGATCATGTTATATTTTTAATATTTTGAGGAACCTCCATACTGTATTCTGCAGTGGCTGCACCAATTTACTATTCTCACCAACAGTTCACAATGGTTCCTTTTTCTCCACATCCTTGCCAGCATTTGTTATTTCTTGTCTTTTTTATTTTAGCCATTCGGATAGGTGTAAGGTGATGTCTCATTGTAGTTTTGATTTGCATTTCCCTGATGATGAATGATTAAAAAAAAACCAAACCAAAACACCTCCTATCATGGCCGGTTTCAAGCCACCTGACCTTGACCAAATGCAAAGTTGGGAAGATGTGTACAGAACTGGCCATTTTGCTGGGTACTAGAATTATTTTTTTAAAAAGGTTCTAGCTGATATACAATAAGCAATTACATGCTAGAACATTATATCATTACTTCCCTTAATCTTCACTATAACCTCTTGAGGTGAGTAATTTTATCATTTCCTTTTTATAGATGAAGACTATAAGTAGTCTGATTCATAGTTGGCTCACCAGCCACCATACCATATACCTCCCTAGGGTGCGGCTAACTTTACAAGATCAGGTTCCTGCATCCAAAGAGCTTTCAGGCAGGTGGAATGCACACCTGACCCCTCCCCCTCCCTGGAGCACTGGATTCTGTCTGGAATCTAATCTCTTTTTTGCTCCTGTGCCTTTCTTATTTTATGTCCTCTGGCTTGCAAGTTCCTGCTAACCATGTCTTCCCCATGTCCCTTTCTTCATCTGCTCACATTTTTTATCCTTAATCATTGCTTTGTCCAGAAAGTCTCCTTGATGGTTCAGAAAGTCTCCCTGATGCTCCCCATCAGGTACAGCCTTATCTTCCCTTGAGCCCTCCTGACACATTATTTGGACCTTTCTTATGCTCCTTGGCTCATGCATTCTCAATTAGGTCTATTAATTCAGCATATAAGCAGATTAGGTCAAAGTATTTATATTTTTCAAAATGTCTATGTGTAATTCTGATGGACAGCCAGGTTTTGGGAATGATCTAATCTTCTCTTGTTGAAATGATGGCCTGCTTTTTAGTCCTTCCAAACAACAAAGTTCCAGGGATACAAATCCGGTTTTCTCCCTCTTTCATCTTGTTCTCCTATTCATTACCTCATCAAATATTTATTGAGCTGTTACTGCATGGTAGCTATTGAATTCTTGGACTGGTATTCAAGGGAGAGTAAACATAAAGCCCTTATAGGGGAAAAGTCTAGTGAAGAAGACAGACACTCATCAAATAATCACAGAACTATGTTTAGTAAGATGTTAGTTTGGACTTCCCATCATCTTGGAGTTTCAATTTAGGATTCAAAACAAATTATAATGGGCAATCAATGTCCACACACCCATTTAAGACTTGATAAAAACAGCTGGATCTGATACTGTCCAGCATCCACTTCCCATCCATGCAAGAGAAAACTAGAAGTTCCAAAATGACTCGTGGCTGAAGAAAACTTTCAAAGTAGAGACCTATTAGCTGATAAGAGAGTGCTGAGGAGCTCTTCCCTCCTTTCCTGTGAGGAAGGTATGGGAAGAGTGATACTCTGTGGCCAAATGGCAAGGACCCCAAGAGATCACTGATAGTGTGAAAGTTGCTTGCAAGAAAGAAGCTAATAATTCTCAGTTAAATATTTAACTAAACCATAAAGCTGTAAGCCTTGCAGCTTTCATGGGATCAGAGAAATGTGATAAACAGGTTCTAGGGGAGCTTGACCCACCCCTGGAGGTTGATGTCCTATGGAATCATAGAAATGAGAGAATTATAGTTCTATAAAGGCAGAAGGCTGTCAGAGAAGGGAGCCAGTGTAGGGGTAGCCATTATTAGAGAGGCAAGGGTTCATGAGTTTCCTAAGAAATAGATGGTACTAAGGATCCAGCTGGAGTTGGGCCATCTAGATGGGACTCTATACTAGGACAAAGTCCTCTTAGATCAAGGAAGACAGTAAGAAGCCACTGAGTATATCACGAGTACAGAAGCTCAGGCTGGTGTGGGCCAATGCAAAGTACCAAACAAAGAGCGGATCACCCATTCAGGGGACTGTATAATATGGAGGTCTCTCAAAAAACTTTCAATGATCCTGGGAATATGTTTAATTAGAGATAGCTGGTATTTTAAGACTTGGAGCACCTGTATGTGGCAGGAGATAACCATACAAATGGCACATATTGAGCAAAAATACTTTGATCATGTTTATCTAATTCTTTTATACTCTGATCTGATCTAGACATGTTCAAAGTGGAAGGAGGGAGAGGAGATTGGGGAAGAGTGAAAAATCCTAGCAGATCCTGAGCTGAAGGCATGGAAAGGGAACAGGCTGTGTTTTGGACATGAAATGAAAGTTATGATTTAGATATGTCTTTTTAATATCTGGAAATGAGTCACAATTAAATAATGAAACTGGGTCATGTAACTGAAAATGACCAGAAAGTTAAGGAATTTGCTTGAGATGTCATGAAAGGACAGGGAAGAAAGATCCAAAAGAATTTGACTAGAAGAAGTGATGGGAGAAGAATGAAGTCGTTTCTTACTTATATCATGTGAAGAATGATAGCTAAGGTCATTTGATAATTCAATAAACTCTAGAAAGTGTTCTGAAGGAAAGGTGAATAGTGTTTTTGGGAGTATTTAGCAGGATGACATAACCAAGACTCTGGATCAGGGAGGGCCTGTCTAGGGATATGGCATCTGATCTGAAATATGAAACAGAAGCAAGCATTAACCAGTAAGAGGTTGTGAGAAAACACTTTTGGGCTGAGGGATTGCCATAAAGGCAATTGCCAAAGGTCCTGAGGTAGAAGAGGGTAATTTTGAAAAAAGACCATTGAGAAAGGGGCAAAGTAGAGGGTGATCCTGGAGGGAGGATGGCTCTCCTGGCCATGGGAGGTTCTGATCTTTTTCCTGGGGTGGTAGGCGCCCCTGAAGGACTGTGAGCAGGATTATATGAGTCAGGCTGTCAACTCTCCCTCAACCCTGATAGGTTACCACAATGAGGATGATATACATTGAGGGAAGGCCTATTTGCCACTTCCCTGGCTTTTCAAGGTGAGTTCAACAGGCCATAAAGACCCAGGGTGGTTTCTGAACCCAGTCTCCTTTCACTGTAGGGAAAGAAGTGACTTCTTGTATGAAAAGTTTGCATGTTTAACAATAAGGCAATTCACTCACTCATTGAATGAACAAGTGTTATTGGACCCCACTGGGTGCCAGGCTCTGTCCCAGGCCCTGCAGATGGGAGTTGAAAGAGGCAGATGGGATTTCGATGTGAAACAGAGCTCACATTCCAGTAGGAATTTCATGCCATCAGGGAAGGAAGGACCCTCAGAGGGCATCAGCCTGATTTTCCCATTTTATAGACTAAAAAACAGATGCAGTGAGGAGAAGTGACTTGCCCAAAGGCCACAATTACATATGATGTTGAATTAGAACTCAGGTCCCTGTATCATTGCCAAGAGTCACTCCTTGCATAGCATATCCTCTCATCAAGCTTTCATTCCTAAGACATTGCAATATTCTTTATTTATAGAAATATCCATTATTGGGGATAACTGAGAATTAACAAACAGCATTATCCCTGACCATAATACTTGAGCCTTGCCCTTATGTCCACAATGTCACTTCTCATATTTTCAATCATAAAAAATTTTTTAAAAATTGCAGAAAATTTCAAACATACACGAAAGTGATACATACTGATGCCCTAGGTACCCAGCTGCAAGTTACCCAAGGAGAATATTGTTTCTCTGGTGCCCCCGTTCTTATGCTCCCTTCTCCTCAACCCCTGCACTTGGTATGTTTTGAAGCAAATTCCACACACCATATCATTTATTCTGTAACTATTTCAGAAAACCTAGGAATTTTTATCATCTTGGATAACAAATAACAGAGCAATTGACACCCTATGTCTCCATTGGCCCTTGAGACCTCTTAACCAAAAAAGAGCATACTTTTAGATAAGTCAAAAATGTCTTAAAAGCACTTTACTCACAGACTGCCATATTGTGCACTAAAAGTTCTGAAATGTAGTTTTATGAGGCTGTCAAGCTTTTTCAGGGAAGTTTTCAGAGTGCAATGGGAGCTCTCCGCTGACCCATTAGAGAAATTCCAAGAAGTTCAGTAAAGGCCAGCCTGAGGGCCATGTGCTCTGGGAGGCAAGAGCCACAGAGCTGGTCTTCCACATCACCACATGTCCAGGACGGGGCCTTTGCTGATGCCAGGTGTAGCACCGTGTGGCTTTTACTATCAAAACCTGTCAAACTGTCCTGAGATTGTTTAGGAAACACTGGAGAGCCAGAGGTGGTTTCAAAATGTCAGGTAATCCTGGAGTTGGAATGTGAGAGCTATCTGGGTGATTGGAGTTGCCTTGGGAGCTTAACAGTCCATCGGCACAGAATGGGGCTGGTTGGTCTCGAACCTGCAAGGCTGGTTCCTGCCGCTTCCATCTCGGCTATGGTGCCATCAGGCAAGATAGGCAAGAGGAGAACTTCGACAGTAACAACCAGGTGGACAGACCACCAGAGCAAACCTCTCTGTGTCTGCTTCACAACCCCTATGCCTTCAGGTTGTGCTGACTACAATTTGCACACTTTCCTGAGAAATATGGGGCATGTGAGAGATGCTGTGTCTTCATGTGCGTGTAGATTTTTTTTAAACATTGAGATATGATCAAATTATACATTATATCCATTTCAGGTGCACAGCATAGTGATTATATATGTATATTGTGACATGGTCACACAGTCTAATTAACATCCATCACCACACATAGTTACAAATTGTTTTTTTTTCTTGCCAGGAGTACTTTTAAGATTTACTCTCTTAGCAACTTTTAGATGTACAATGCAGTGTTAACTATAGTCACCATACTGTACATGGCATTCCCAGGACTTATTCATTTTATGACTGGAAGTTTGTACACTTTGGTTCCCTTCCCCATGTTGCCCTCCCTCCCCACCCCTAGCCTCTGAAACTACCAATCTGCTTTCTGTTGGATGAATTTGGTTTTTGGTTTTGCTTTTAGATTCCACATTCACATGAGATCATATGGCATTTATCTTTCTCTGTCTTATTTCACTTAGCGTAATGCCCATCCATGCTGTGGCAAATGATAGGAGTTCCTTCTTTTTCGTGGCTGAATAATATTCCACTGTATATACATACCACATTTTCTCTAATCCATTCATCCATCGATGGACACTTAAGGCTGTTTCTGAGATGCCGCATCTTTGAATGATGAAAAATAAAAAAATAGTTACCATTTATCAAGTGTTTATTGTGGCAAGGCACTCTCCTAAGTACTTTATATGTATTTATTGTTTATTCTTTACCATGAGCCCATGAGGTAGCTGCTAGGACTTCCTCATGGTGGATAAGGTGGTTGGGGTTAGAGGAAGATTGGCACTGCTGGTAAGAGGCAGAGCTGGACTTCAAAGCCCTCCTCTTCCCCAGACCAACAGCCTCCAATCAGCCCCCTGGTTTCTTCTACTAGAAAGTTTCCCCACCTCTCTGCCTGTCTTTGAGTCTCTGCCAAAACCAAGTGATGGTGGCTGATTCCCTTGCTATAGTAAGTTCAGAATAAATAGCCTTTTCTTGTTCTAATCTGATTAGTCTTCACTTATTTCCATAATGTGGATGCCCACAATCCTCTCAATTTGTCTAAAGTTCTAGAAGGGAAGAGGTGTACTTTCACTGGGGCTCCCAAAAGTGTGGGCAAGCCAACTCCTACTTTTAAGGGGTTTGCTGTCTCTACGGAGAATCTTCTATACTCATGTATAGGCTTCTATACATGAGTTACATCTGATAAAGAGTCAGGTATGAGAATGCACTCCTTACAGTATGCTCCTTTGGGGCAAGGACCCTGTCTTATTCACCTATACCACAACATACACCCAAGGGCTAGAATCTAAAGATGCTCAGCATACACTGGTGGATTAATGACTAATTCTAATTAGATACCAGAATAAGAGCAAGAAAGTTAGTCTTCAATGCTGATTGGGTTCTGGAGGCAACCACAGACCAGTATGGTTCAACAGCCTTGTGAGTAGCTCCATACTTCCCTGTCTCTCTCCCAACCTCTTGCAACAGCCTTTGACCTGCTGTCTCTGGTCCTGCAGTTTTCTGCATTCAAGTCCAGGTTCTTGCATGCTACTAAAATGAACCCAAACAATGGGCACTTCATAAATGAATATTTGCTAAAAGAATGAATAATATCACTTTCCTATTTAAATTCATTCCAATAGTTAAATCTGCTTTGTAGTTTTTTTGACCCAAAATATCCTAATTAGGTAGAACTTTGCCACAGGGCAAATGCAAGGAAAAAGTCACAGAAGACACCAATAGGAAGAGGAATTATTTGCTAGTGTGTGGGGTGGCACTGGTTGGAATGGTGAGACTCACCTTGTTCTTGGATTTCCAGAACACCTTGGAAGCCAAAACATCTGCTCCCCCTTCCAGTTGGCTACATATGACTGCTCTTTCTCTCATGGTCACTGAGAAGCACACCAGAACATTATCCAGTGTGCTAGGGCAAGGGATCTATCCAAAGGATTGCAGCTGGCAGCCCAGAGGAGGTCCTTCAAGAGGCTAATAATCAACATCATTTATGGGAACTCCTAATTTGAAGGCAGGAAATAATAGCATCCATTTATGAAGTACTTACTATAGGCTAGCTGTAGTGAATCCTGATTACTTAGTGAAGAAGGTATTATTATCTGCTTATTATGGATGTGGAAAGTCAGGATCCCAAATGAAAGAATTTACAAAGGTCATGCAGCTACTAAGTGATGGATTTGGCATTCAAATTCAGATTTTTCTGACCCCCAAATCGAACCTTTAGCTTAATATGAGGACAGGAATACCACTTAGCTCTTCTTGTAAAGATTAACTGAAATAATCCACAGAGAATGAGTCCCAGGTTGCCTAAAGTATAGTAGGCACTCAGTAACTACTAGGTGAATTAATATTGCTGGTGTTGTCTTTGCTGCTCTGACTTCTGCAGCTTTGGTTCCTGTTCTCTGATGAATTGTCTGTCCTGTGTTCTCTATGCCCACTTTGTTGCACCTGAAGACCACCCAGAGCCCTGTCTTTGGTTGCAGGGAGGCCAGAGGTAACATGGGCATTTAGTAATGAAACCTTTCTATCCTGAGGATTTTGAGAGTGTCTGTGTGACATTATCTAGGCAGAAAAATAGTCTGATGGTGGTGATGATAATAATAATAGCTTACATTTATTGGAAATCCCTAAACTGACTTCTTTGTGGGCATCTCAGCTCTATTCCAACTGCCTGGTGTTTCTAAATGTCTACCCGGATGATAGAAGACTCTTGTTCCCTGCTTTGCTTCGTGCTGAAAACATTTGAGGCATTCTGGGAGGAGACCCATGGACATGAGCCAGTCTCAGAGTCAAGAGTGACAATAGACCCAACAAAGACAAAGATTTAGCAGCAGGTGGTACCATTTGCACACATATCCCCTGCCAGCCAAAACAACGTTCTCACTGACTCCATCCCAGTGGAGAGAAAGCTGGAAATCCAACAGTGACTCATAGTGTGCTTGGGAAGCAAGCTGAGTATAGTGGTTTTGGCAAAAAAGGACGAAAGCAATGGAATGTTACCACAGTTTAAATTAGCAGGACTCTCCACATCTTCTCTCTTCCCACTGACATTTCTTTGTGTCAGCTGGCAGAGTAAGACCACTGGCTTTGAAGGCCAAAGTCTTCATTGCCCAGCCATGTGCCCTTGGGCAATTTACAAAAGCTCTCTAAATCTTACTTTTCTCTTCCATAAATTAAAAATCTAAAACTGCTCAAACAAGGTATGATTGTTAAGATTAATGAAGTAATGCATCTCATTGACTGGCATTTGTGCTAATCAAGAAATTTTGGTTTCTGTTGGTGAAAGGAGAAGCAATTCTAAGTTAGAGACATTCCCCCACCCCCACCTTTTTAAATAGCAATATTTAGAATTTACCTTCTTGCTGGTGCTAGGAAATGCATGTCTTTGGTGACACTCCTTCTGGACTCTAGATCTGTGTTTTCAGAATAATCTCATCTATGTGGTTAGAGAAACTCCCTGAAGGGATAACTTCTAAGCAATTTCTTGAGACTTGAAGGGCGACATCAGGTATCTGGGAAAATAGGTTTGAGGTGGGGTAGAGAGTAGGCTGTCTAGGCAGAGCTAAGAACTCGAGGGATACTGTGGCACTGAGAGAGCACAGGATACTTTGAAGAAATTAGGAGAAAGCTGGTGAGGAGCAGAATAGTGTGAGAAGCACAATGAGAAATGCAGGGGGAGGCTGAGGCAGAGGCTGATTGCAGGAGTGGAAGGGACATTGTGGATCTTGGACTTTATCTGAACAGTAATAAGAAGCAAGTAAATAATAGGATTGGGAGTGACAGGACCATATATACAATTTAAAAAGGTCTTTTAGACTGCCATGCCAAGAAGGATTGGAGAAAGGCAAGAATGAAGGGCTAGGGTAGATAGCACCCTTGGGTAAAGACAGGTAAGAAAACCATCCAACCACTGGTCATGTTTCTCATGGAACCAGTGACAGGTTTGGTTTGTTCATTTTTTTGTGTGGCTGTGTGACTGTGTGTGTGTGAGTGTGTGTGTGTGTGTGAGATTTCCTTCTAATATGTTTTCCTATTCATAGTTCACAAAATTTTCATCAAAATACATATGTTCTTTTTTAACCTTAAAATGTATTGTCTATGCTCTATATGCTGAGTATCATTGTCATATAGAATTATTCATATTTTATTTTAAATATGTACTCATTAAAGAAAGCCTGTAGAAGAGGAAAAGGTGGAAAAATAAAAGTAACAAAAATTATAGTTCTATCTCAGATGACCACTGTTACTATTTTGGTTTATCTTTTTCCCATTACTTTTTGTTCTATGTCTCTGTGTGTGTGCATATAGGTCTTCTGTACAAACATTTGTAGTATCATCTATCACTTTGCTGCTTTCCTTTTCTTTTTTTTATAATTGAAATATATTTGACACGCAAGATTGTGTAAATTTGAGGTGTAAAACACGTTGGTTTGAAACATATATGTATTGTAATACAATTGCCATTGTAGCCATAGTCAGCTTTTTTAGAATCCACATATAAGTGAGATCATATAGTATTTGTCTTTGTCTGACTTATCTCTTACCATAACGACTTTAAGGTTCATCTATATTGCTACAAATGACAAGATTTCCTTCTTTCTCATGGATGAATAATACTCTATTATATATACCACACCTTTATCCATTCAGTGGCTAATAGGCACTTAGGTGGTTTCCATATCTTGGGTATTGTGAATAATGTCACAATAAACATGAGAGAGCAAATACCTCTTCTATATCCTGTTTTCTTTTCCTCTGGATATGTACCCAGAAGTGGGATTGCTGGGTCATCTGCTTGCTTTCTCTTTAACCTAATATTATTATATAATAAGTATTTCTCCTCTATTATTCTTTGGAACCATTAATGGCCAAACAATATTCATCAAGTAGTTATACCATAATTTATTTAATCTCCTTCCCCCCTAATGATTGGACAATTAAGCTATTTCCATTTTTTTTCTGTTATAAATGAGATTACATTGAAAACTTTTGTCCATAAGCCTTTATCCCTATTTAGGATTATTTCCTTAGGATAGATTCCCAGAAATGGAATTACTGGGTCAAAAGATTTGGATGTTTTATGTCTCTCTTGGTACATGCTGCCAAACTGCTTTCCAAAAGGTTGTGTGAATTTACAGTACCCTGTCCCTGTATGAAAACAAAATCCAGGGGAATGTAAGCTTCCCAACAGTCAGGCACCCTTAATCCCTGGAACAATAGACAGAGCCACAGAATATTTGATTTGGAAGTAACTTTAAGGGTCAGCAAAGCTGACCTCTACCGATGCTTGATCATAGCAGGATATTTTGTGGAGAGGACACTGAAGCTTGTTCCATAGTAGTACTGACAATTGTACCATCTCTGGTTTGGGTGACCCCAGATTACCTACACAGCCCCAGTCAGGGGTTAAGCCCTGGTCATGTGTAATTTTGCTGAACGAAAGTCATGCTGGGTACATAGTGGGTGCTCAGCTGATCTTGGCAGATGGGATATAGGTGATGAGACACATGGCCTGGGTTGAAGTCATCTCATTGTCTCCCTGGGTGGACAGCTCTGACAGGACACCAGAGTAGCCTTCTGGTATGGTCAGGTCTTAAGGGCATCAGGAGTCCTCAGCCCCAGGAGGTTCCTCTTCTATGGACTCTTTGAGGTATGAGCCACTTTTAAAAAGGTTTCCAGGAGCCCTTGCTCAAAAATCAGTCATGTGGCTAGGCAGGTAGAATGTATTCGTATCTCTTCTGCACCCAAGATGACAAGCCCTCCTGGTTATCCCTTTAAGGCTCTTATTGATCTTGACCTACCAGTGGCCTTTGCTTTGCTCATTGCTGGCCTTTATTTGCTTTTCCTTTGCCCTTCAGGCTGTTTAGAATTTACCACTCTTCCAGATCCAGCTGAAAGCTGGCTTTGCTAACTCCAGGCCGTTCATTCACGTCGCTGAGATTTATTCTATTTCCCTATAGCAGCTACTGGCTGTACGCTGAGGTGTAGAGTTAGACAAGTCCGTTCTAGTCCTTATTTACAATTCATTCTTGTGGGGCTCTACAACTTTAAATGTTGTTGCTCTCTTTCAGCTTGCAATCTCTCTCTCTCTCTCTCTCTCTCTCTCTCTCTCTCTGTTTCTTCATCTGGTTCCAGCCCACACTTATTAAAAAAAAAACCTTCCTGAGCATTTAACCATGTGCCCAGGCATTGGTCAATACTGTTGAACAGACTCAACGAGGCCTTTGAATCTGCAGTTAGGGGGCTGAACAACTGTCAGGACCCTCAGTGAGTGCTGTGCTGGGCTCAGCACTGTGCCCAAGGCTTCACACATACCCACTCCATCTTCTTCCAACAAGAGAAGGTAGTTACTATTATTACTCTTTTCACTTCACATGTGGAAAAACCAAGGCATGAGACATTATGTATCTTGCCTGAGACCGTGCAAGCTTAGACTCTTCACTACTATATTTTACTACCTCTTTTCTGTAAGTAACTACACACCAAAGATAGTAAATGCTACAAAGAAAAACAAGGCGAGTTGGTGACAGAAATAAAAAAAAAAATAGGGGACTATTTTAGTTCTAGTGGTCAGGGAAAACCACTCTAAGAAGGGGACATTTAAGGAAATTCCTGAGGATGACTTGGCTGGGTGAAGACCGGAAAGGAGTCCTCCAGGAAGAGAGAAGAGCCTGCACGAAGGTCTCATGGCAGGAGACGGCTTTGGGAATTCTAGCAAATGAAAGGACAGTGGGTTGGGGCTTACAGGGCAAGGAGGCCTATCACAGAGGCGGTCAGGGAAATAGATGAGGTCAAATCACCTCCGGGCTTGACTGAGTGCCAATCCCCACACAAAGTTATTGTGCATTGTCTTATGTGCGACACTCAGCAACCCCAAATGAAGTGGTTAATATTTCATGCTCATTTTACAGAAGAGGAAATAAAGGCATAAAGGGCCAATCACCTTTATCACACCCATGTAACTATGAAGTATGAGAGCCATGGCTCGAAACCAGGTTTGTTGGTGGAAAAGACCATGTGCAAGAACACCCAGCTACCTTCCTACTTACACCACCCACCAGGTTTGCACATTAGGGAAACAGGCTCTTGCTTGGATTATCACTGAGTAGGAAACCCTGGCAGTAAGAAGGTGTGCATGGAACTCTATCCAACTTAGTGTAGGCATACAATAGAATATTGTTCAGCTATGAAAAATGAAGGAAGTACTGATACATGTCAAACATGGAGGAATCTTGAAAACATTATTCTAAGTGAAGGAAGCCAGACACAAAAGACAACGTATTGTATGCGTCCATTTGTATGAAATGGTATCTAAAATAGGTAAATCTGTAGAGATGGAAAGCAAGGTGGTAGTTGCCAAGGGTTGGAAATGGGAGTGAGAAATGAGAAGGAGTGCTTAAAGGTTATGGGGGCTTTCTTTCAGCATGAAGAAAATGTTTTGAAGCTCGAGAGAGCTGGTGGCTGTACATGGTAATACACCAAACGCTACTGAATTGTTTACTTTAAGATTGTAAATTTTTAAATTTTTTTTTTTTTTATTTATGATAGTCACAGAGAGAGAGAGAGGCAGAGACACAGGCAGAGGGAGAAGCAGGCTCCATGCACCGGGAGCCCGACGTGGGATTCGATCCCCGGTCTCCAGGATCGCGCCCTGGGCCAAAGGCAGGCGCCAAACTGCTGCACCACCCAGGGATCCCAAGATTGTAAATTTTTTATAACACGTAAGTTTCACCTCTATAAAAAGTAATGCATGGGAATGAAATGCACTAGCTCCAGGCCAGTGGTTAGCAGAGGAACAAGGAAAGATAATCAAAATGGAGCCTTAGCTTAACTGGTAATTTTTAATTTTTTTATATAGAAACTTTAAAAAAATTTCTTTGTAAAAGATCTGAAATAATAATAATAAAAAACTAGCATTATTGGCATTATTGCTGGAAATTCTTCCATATAGAGAAAGGGAGCTAAGGCAAAACTGACTTCCAGAATTGAGCATGAAGGCAGAGTTGGCCAAATTTCAGTCAAATTCTCCATACACTACAGCCTCTGACTTGAATGTAAAAGGAGGGACTATAAGGTCATGTGACTCAGATGCTGTGTGTGTGTGTGTGTGTGTGTGTGTGTGTGTGTGTGTGGCCACAGTTCCCATCTTAGAATGAATTCAATGTCAATGTGAGATCAAACAAACTACAAATATTGGCTTCCCATAAATTGGTCTCTTCCCTCAGACGGAGAAGGAATTGTCTGAGATACCAGAGTACATCAGGTAGAGGGTTAAGTCTTCCCAACTGAGGCTCCATCAAATGTCATGGAAAGAGTTGGTGCCTCAACAGAGTAGCTGCCCACGTTTGTAGGGAAGTGGAGCTCAGGTACCAACACTTCTGAGAGGCCCCAGGATCTTGACTTGGCCAGCACTGTGCACATGTCAATGTGGCTAACTTCCAGAATCGCCTCTTGGGTGGATTGTGTTTGCCTCCATGTTTTAGCTGAGGAAATGGAGGCTTAGGTGAGGAATATGCCCAAGGTCACCGAGGGAGCAAGACAGAGCTGTGAGTCCAACCCAGTCTGTCTGTGCCAGAGCCTGTGTTTGTTGCAGTGCCTCCAGACTAAGAACAGAACCTGCACATGGAAGTTTCTGGATAGGGACTTGTTTATTATTTTCTAAAATTTTATTTAAATTCAATTTGTGGATAGGCACTTGCTTAATAAATAAATGAATGGTAGTAAAACAAAGCAGTTTTAATGGCCACGTAGTTTGGTAAAGATTCACAAAATTCAAATCAGCTAGGGGGCAGGCATGTCCATAGATCGTGCAAATACAAAGTGGTATAATCTTTTAGGAATGCAAAATTTATATTGACAAACATATATGAAGAGTCTGAAAATTGTCTAACTCTGTCTCAACATTTCTACTTTTACAATTTAATTTGAAGAAAATTTTAAAAATATAGACAATGCTATATATACAATGATATAGATCACAGCTTAACATATTCTTTTTTGGTTATTATAAATTATTTCTTTTGCAGTTATTGATTGGTTCAGTCAATGGCACATCAACAAGAGGACTATTTTGCAGCCAGTAAAATCTATGTTCTACGAGAACATTTAATGACAGAGCCAAATGTTTATATATATTAATGAAGGGAAAATATAGGCTGCCAAATAGTGTCTCTAGTGTTGGAGCATCCATTTTGGCTTTAAGAAATAATAAATGTATCACAAAGATGAGAAGCCTCAATATCAAAATATCAATGTGGCTCTACTGCTGTATGGAGGTGTTACTGCTGATTTACATTTTTTACTTTCATTTCCATTTTGGTTTCCAAATTTCTATGAGTAACAATAAGCATATTCCTTTTGGTTTTTAAAAAGTCAATAAAGGGACACCTGGGCGGCTCAGCAGTTGAGCATCTGCCTTTGGCTCAGGGTTGATCCTGGTCCCAGGATCGAATCCCACATTGGGCTCCCTGTGAGGAGCCTGCTTCTCCCTCTGCCTGTGTCTCTGCCTCTCTGTGCATCTCTCATGAATAAATAAATAAAATCTTTAAAAAATAAGTAAAAAGTCAATAAATGCTACATTAAAACAAACTCACTCTACCTACCCAATGGACAGTATTATGTGTAGATGGTCCTTTTTCTCAAAGAAATAAAACATTGATAATACAAGAGATTTGTGGATATTCATTTCAGTGTATTTTCTCTTCCTCCTGTTTTTCTATCTTTCCTTCCCTCCTTCCTTCTTCCTTTCTTTCTTTCTTACTTGCTTCTTCAATGTACAATTTAGCTCCAATTTCTTCCTGGCGCCAGATTTAAACATTTGGTTAAAGTCCCAAATTCTCTTCCTCTACACTTTCTCATTGAGGAATTTGAGAGCAAAGAGTCTTGGATTTTAGACATCTGGGAATGGCCAAGATTTTGGATTGGTTTTGTGAAAAGATGTATTTATTCAGTTGAGCAAGTGTGAAGCAAATGCTTTCAGCGTGTCTATTAATCTTAGTGGTCTGAGTGATGTAAGGGTACGCTCACTCATGTTTTATGATGTTTGGTTTCATAAAAATATGTTTGGTTTCAAGGCATTGGCCCCTGTTCTCTGTTGACTGGGAACAAATTTGGAGTATGGAAGGCATCTTGAATTTTTTCCCAAACCTAGTTTGTTTTTTAATCATCAGCTGGAACTCTGTGATGGTTATGACTAACACATTTGTGAGTTCATGAAAACATTTATTTTAATAGAAAAAAAACCCCAATTGAACAGCACTAGAACCAGAATGCCCTATACCATATTTTGCCAAAAGACTCCTGCCGGACAGTTTTAGGGATAGATTCAGATGGCTGTAGCTGTTTATCAAGCTGAGAAGACATAGGGCCAGCTCCATTTAGGCCATGGATTATAATAGGTTAAAGAGGAAAAACAAAAGGATTTTTTAGCTGAGTTGAGGAAATGAAGCCTGATTTGCTAGTAGCTGGGCCATAGGCAGAATTCTCCTTGGAGAACACCACAGTGAAGTTAATAACGTACCCAATGGTGCCCTCAAGAGCCGTGTTAGAACATCCTATAGTTTAATCAATCATTAGACCTTTGAGATAGCATGGGATATGCTTATATTATAAGATTCAGTGAAAAAGTCCCAACATGGAAATGTGTGCATAGTATTTTGTAAAAAGAAAAATTAAAAGAAAGAAAAACCACTCACATTAAGAGAGAGAGAGAGAGAGAGAGAGAAATATAACAAAATGTTTCTTGTTTTTCTTCATGATCATGGAACTACGTTTGTCGTTCTCTACCTTTGTTTTCTGACACTCATAATAATTATGCATTACTTTTATAATAAAGGACTCATTCATCCATCAGACATGCAGGTGCCAATCACCAGGGTTAGAGATTCAAAATGATGTAGCCACTTATCTGCCACAAAGAAGTTTATAGCACTCTTGTGGAGAGAGACAGAGAAGTGAACAGTTGTCATGAGGGAGGCATATGTGAGGTCACAGTGTGAATTAAAAAAGCAATGGTATTATATTTATGTGTAGAGTCAAAATTTAAAAATAATTGTGTGTGACCATAATGACAGGGTCCTGTATGCATGAAAGAATATCAGCTCCAGTTTGTTCCGTCTAGTTACGTGTGTTTCGGAGGATGAGATCCTTAATCTGAGATGATCCATTCTGTAGGGGCTGAGGGAGGTGCACACAAGTGTTGGGGTTGGGGCTTTACAACTTGTCAATTTGAGAAATGTCATGACTCAGTTTCTCTGAACTCTTGTCTCCATCTACAGAGGCTGTAATTCACTGATGCATCTCTGAACTCTCTCACATTCATGCAGTTACCTTGCTCCCTTGGATCATGTGTTTCAGATGGATAATCTTTCTCTTTAATTTCAGTCACTGAAGGATATCCCTTTTAGCAGGAAGTAGAGTGATAAAGAGCTCAACAAATTAGTTAGAATTTACTTTCCAGAAAGAGAACACAGGCTCTGGGTTGTGTCTCAAGGGGTTTTCTAAAGAGATAGTGCATTAACTTGGACTAAGAGTTGTTTGCTTTGGCTAGTTGGGAAGAGTTTTTGGGGTGTTTGTTACTTTTAAGCATCCCAGCCATGTTGTAAGTGGTTGAGTTTGCTCACACTAGTTATCTCTTGGTCAAAGAAGTGTTATTTATTTGTTATACAAGCAGCTATTTAGTGTCTACTATGTGCCTAGCCTGTTCTCAGAGTTGGGGTGACAGCAGTCAGCAACAGACAAGATCCTTATTTTCAGGGAGAGATAGGTAACAAACATGTAGACAAACAAATGGATAAGGAAATTGGTGATAAATATTGTGCAGGGGATGGTTGTGGAGGGGTCGTGCACACACTGCTGGTATGGCTCATTTTGATTATTTTTTGTTACCAGTGGCCTGGGCAGAGTGAACTATGCCTATGCTTTGGGGTCAGAGTCACCTAGGTCCTAATCACGGGCCTGGTACCCACCAGTGTTACTATGTGACCGCAGGAGAGTTATGTCACTAATCTGAGCCTCTCATCTCTGTTCTGGGGACAAGGATGCTCCCTGTGAGGGTCATTGGGATGACTAAATGAGTTAGGTGAAGGATGTGCACCATGTTAGCTGCTCAGAAATGGAGGAGTTGACACAATGTCCTTTTGATGCTGTTTCCCTCCCTAGTACTGGTTGTGTTGGGATTGCTGGGGCTCTAAGCATGACAGCTTTTCCTACTTGTATCATCTCTGAGAAAATAGCTCTGCAGGTATACTTGTGGCCTTCTGCATTGTCTTTTAGCTTTACTTACTTCCCAGGTGTGGTAAACAGAGTACAAGCCACCCAAAGATGTCTACATCCTAACCCCTGGCACCTGTTACTATGCTACCTTACTTGGCAAAGGAGCTTTGCAGATGTGATGAAGTTATGAGTCTTAAGAGAGGGAGATTATCCTGGGTTATCCAGATCTGTTTCCTAATAAAAAATCAAGGGTCCTTACCAGAGGAAGCAGGAGGGCTGGTGTTATAGAGGGAAGGTAATGTGAGGATGGAAGCAGAGGGAAACAGAATCAGAGAAGGAGGTGCTTTGAAGGTGGAGGAACCTTCAGAGGCAAGGAATGTAGGCAGAAAGAAAAGGCAAGGGGACAGCTTCTGCCCTAGAGCCTCCAAGAGGAACCCAATACTGTGAATCTGTTTTGGATTTCTCAATTCTAGATTAAGAACCAAGTTGATTTAAGCCACCAAGTTTGTGGGAATTTGTAGCAACAGGAAATGAATACAGGTGAAATGAGGAAATCCTGCCTGAGCCTATAAAATGGAATGAAAACTAACCTACATTTAGGATATATATCAGAACATTGGCGTGTGGCAAGTGCTCAGTAAATATAAGCTGTTATTAATATAAACACATTCTTACCGAAACAAATTACTGTCTTTCTGGAATAATGGAAAATGAATAAATTGTTGGCATCAAGGTGTTGGTAGAAGCTCAAAGATAGGTTGGATAGTGTCAAAGGATTATTTTAGTTAGTGTACACGTTCATTTCCATGGAGAGGTTTTTTCAGTGGTGCCAAGGGCAATTTCTTTCCCTTTCTGCCCACATATGGACAATGGGATGTGAACAGGGTGACCAGTGTTGACGCTCCTCAAAGCTCTGCATTGTCTTTTGCTTGTAATTCAAAATTGATGTTGAAGTGTAACAGCCAAATAAAATGTTGCCCTGTGAACTTTTTGCAACTCCTTTTTGTCTCTGATAGATCATACTGCTTGTTTCTGCAATGCAAAAAAGTTATTCCCTTGATAATTCTGAAAACCAGAGAAAGAGCACATTCATGTGAAATTGTTATTTTTCTAAGTTTATCTAGTTAGAGTAATGCTGTTCTCTAATGTAATTTCATATTTGAGAAACAGAAGACTTGCCATTTGTGTGAATTTAGCCTAAGGAAATAATTTTTAATTCAGTAGAAATATCTACATACAAAAATGTTCATTGCAGCATTATTAAAAATAGCAAAAAAATTGGAATAAATGGAAACGTTAGAAAATAAGGGGGTTGTTAAATATATTGTGGTATGGTCACTTGGTGGAATATTATGCAGCTAGTTGAGAGTGTGGTCATAATGACTGCCATAATAAGGAAAATATTTGCAATATACTGATAGAAAAATCAAGACAAAATGGTGTTTAGTGTGAATATAATGCATATGATGATTATAACTCACACGTTAATAGCCTAGCAGAGAATATTACAAAATACCAATATCCATTGTGTTCACATCATGGAATTGTGAATTTTTTTCTCCTCTCTATTTTCCAAATCTTTTGTAATACAGTTATTTACATATTTAAGGAAAAATTAGTTAAAAACATACAATAAGCCAAAGCTTCACAATAGTGTGGCGTATGTCCGAGAAAATCATGAACTCATACATTTACAGCTCAAGTGAAAATGCATAAGGAGTTCTAATTTTCCAGATTGATGCTGATTGCAGGAACTCCATGGTGAGACATCTTGACTATTAGCACCTACCAAGGCATGTGGAGACCATTCTAACACATGCTTTCTTGCTTGAAGAGAGCTGGTTTGGTTTCATGAAACAAAGAAAAGCTTTGCTCTCCAAAAATAATTCAGTTCTGATTATATCAGTAACCTCTATTCCAGCTCAGGCGCTCAGGAGAAAAATAGAAAATTTTTTCTTCACAGAGGGCCTGCTATGTACCAGGCCCTGTACTCGGTGATTTAAGTTTGCTGTCTCTGGTCAGCCTCATGGATCTGTTAGGTAGGTGCCATTATACAGGTTTGACAGACCAGATGCTCAGAAAAGTAAATGCTAGTTGGTGGGGGCAGAAGTAGGTTCAGAGCCTGGGTTGTTGGACTCCACAGCTCATTGTCTCAGCCAGGACTCCAGCTTGTGAGGCTGCCCAGAGACCCTCCAGCTTCATCTGTATAATGCTCTGGTTTTCAGGGACCTGATAGGGTCTCCCTAGTTTTGTTGCTGTCTACCATGGCTGTGCATGGGGAGTTAGATATAATTTAGTTTTATTTAATTTTACTTATTTATTTTTAAAAAGATTGTATTTATTTATTTATTTGAGAGAGATAAGGCGAGCACAGAGGGAGAAGTAGACTCTCTGCTGAGCTGGGAGCCTGACACTGGGCTTGATGCCAAGAGATCATGGCCTGAGCCGAAGACAAACACTTTAACTGACTGAGCCACCCAGGCGCCCCACGTGTAATTTAGTTTTGAATAGGCAGTACACAACAGTGTTTGAAAAATTCATATAATAAAAAGCATACATGGTGAAAATAAGTCTTCCTTCCAGATGCATCTCTCATTCTCCAGTTTGTCTTCCCTGAGAAAACCGCTATAAATGGAGAGCACTAATAAATACAGGCCCTGGAGACCCATTCTCAAGTTGTAATGATTTAGAATCTCCTAAGTTTGCCCAAGACCCTTCCAGATATTTGAAAGTGGGTCAGAGGCTGAGGCCCACTGCTCCAATGATACCATTATATCCAATTCAACAAAAAAAATAAATTCACTCTGTATATGTCAATAATATTTCAGTTCATACAGCCTCTCAGGATATAGGTGATAGGTGATCTCAGGATACAACGGGTTCGACTTTTCTTGTTTTTTAAAAAATATTGTATTTATTTTTTATGAGAGGCACAGAGAGGGAGAGGCATAGGCAGAGGGAGAAGCAGGCTCCCTGCAGAGCCTGATGTAGGACTTGATCCCAGGACCCCAGGATCACGACCTGAGCCAAGGGCAGATGCTCAACCACTGAGCAACCCAGGTGTCCCAACTTTTCTTGGTTTTACCCATATTTATTTTTCAAGCTCTGGAGGCAGGAAAGTCTAAGATCAAGGTGCAGCCAGTTCAGTTCCTGGTGAGAACCCTCTTTCCAGACACTTCTTGTCAGAACTTCACATGGTTATGGTGTGGGGAGAAAGCTCCAGTCTCTCTTCCTCTTCTTATAATGACACTAATCCCTTCATGAGGGGCCCACTCTCATGACCTCATCTAAACCTAATTACACCTAAAGGCCCACCTCTAAATACCATCACATTGTGGGTAAAGGCTTCAACAGATGGGTTTTGGTGGGGACACAACATTTAGTCCATAACTCTGGGCTTCTAGTCCAATCTGCCATGTCTAGCCGAGAGTTCTTGTCAAGTTACTTTGATTGCTGGGATTTAGTTTCCTCATCTATAAGATGAGCTGATTGAATTTGCTAAAGGGTATTCAAAGTGCTCTCTTGGGGAACCTCAAGTGCTCTTTGGGGCTGAGATGGAGGGAAGTGTTGATGACTGAGTAGGCAGGTTTCTATGTCAGTAGGCCAACCTCCCTCCTCCCACTCCCAACTCATCATTCAACAAGAGCAACTCCATCTTATCTATCTAACATCTACCATCTATCATCTTTTTAGGAATAAACTCCCGACTGTTCAGATTGCATCAGCTTTTCCACTAATGCTCTTTGTCTTTTCTAGGACCAGGATATCACATTGCATTTAGTAACTTATTTGATTTTGCCTCTGATTAAGATTTTATTCAAATCAGTGGTTCCAGAATAACAATAGAAAGAAATGTTTGATATCCACTGGACTAACTGCTGGCTAGTTGTCTTCTACTTGTATGGCTGAGGCTGACATCATATATGAGGATTAGCTGTGACATAGGGGAACAAACAAGGTCTTTGGAGCCAGGCTGAGTCGATCTAACTTTGGAGGATATTGGATGATACACTGAGCCTCCCTAAACTTCAAGATTCTTAATCTATAAAAATGGGAAAGTAATACCTAATTTGCACGCTTTGAAGATAGAGTGAGTTTGGCACAAGGTACAACTGTAAGAGGCATTCCGTCTATGATAGCTGTTCAGCGGAATCATATGGTGCCCCTGGTCCTGTACCATTGGTGCAGCCATCCAGGGGCTTGTCCCCATGCCCTGCTGAACCTCTTAAACGTTGTCATTTGCCTGGAGTAAAGTATAGCAGCAGCCTGCTCTCCTGCTCCAAGAAAAAAGCCCTCTGATATCTAATGTTTTGATCATACTCTCGAGATGGGATTTAAAACATGATTCCTAATTCAGCTGTTCCAAAGTGGAAAAAGATTACATAATTAATACATGTTAATCATAGAAAAATTAGGTTATATGGATAAACAAAAGGAAGAAAATAGAAATCAGCTGTAATCATCAGACCACCCAGAAATAACCTTGTTATCATTTTGGGATCTACATCTGGAAAGATGCATATTCTCTTTCTCTCTTCTTTTTTAAATTATGCTATTTTATGCATCACTTTTTTTCAGAATCCTATTGTCATTTACTCTGTATTTACCCATATTTCCATATAATAAAATATAATCCTGGAATGTTATTTTTTTTGAATGTTATTTTTAAACTAAATTATAAGGATGTATTAAAATTGTCTCAACTAATTCTCTATTGTTGGATGGTTTGATGGTTTCAATTTTCGCTTTTGCCAATAACGTTGCAATATGTATCCCTCTAGCAAAATCTTCTGTGCACCATTCTCCAATTTGGAAGTTTGAAGCTGGCAACTGTCATAATGCGCCCACACCCTCTTTTCCTCTTACTTTCTGTGGGGGACTGTGTGCTTTGAGGGCAGTGAGCACATGCTGCTCTCTTCATCTTCATGCAACCCTCCATGCATTTCTACTGTTGGGGCCCATTATCCTGAACTTGCTTCCCCATTGTTCTACTTGGATACTTGACACTTGTGTTCTTAACTCTGGTCCATATCCTCACTCATTCAACAGAGATTTGTTGAGAACTTTTGATGTGCAAAGCATGGATCTGGGAGAAATAGGGCAAAGGAGACAGAGAGGGTCTTGCCCTGGAGGAGGGGCAATGTAGAGTGGTAGGCAGACATGGAACAAGGCAACATATGCAGGGATGATTGCAAATCACAATAAATGGTAGAGGAGGACCAGAGAGCAGATAAGAGGATGAGGAGCCCTGGAGAGGGCTTCAGAGTTTTCTCTGGGGAAGTGACCTTTGGGCAGAGATTTGGGAGATGCAAAGATGTGGCAAGTGACTGGGAGGGGGTGACCGGTCCCTTGCAGAGAAGTAGCCACTGCAAGGACTCTGTAGAAGGAACCATCAGGCTGTTCCCAGGACCGCAGGAGAGACTGGGGACAAGGGCGTGTGACACGGGCCCCTGGGGCTGGACAGAGGCTAGACCACGCTGGGTCTCAGAGGCCATGGGGAGAAGTTCAAACTTTATTTGAAGTTCAGTTTTTTTGAAGACAGTGGGGAAAAAAACAAAACAAAACAGAACATGATCTGGTTTTCATTTTTAAAAGATCACTCTGGGGCAGCCCGGGTGGCTCAGTGGTTTAGCGCCACCTTCAGCCCAGGGCGTGATCCTGGAGACTCGGGATGGAGTCCCACATCAGGCTCCCTGCATGGAGCCTGCTTCTCTTTTTGCCTCTGCTTCTCTCTCTCTCTCTCATGAATAAATAAAATCTTTCAAAAAAAAAAAATCACTCTGCTCAGATTTTACCCTGAACCCATATTATCCAGATGATAGATGCTCGGCAGGGAGAGTGATAACTCCTCAACAGATATTGGCCAGGAGGAAGGGACAGGATTTTCTGAGTTGTAGTTTCCTGAGACTTCCAGATTTCTTTCTGTGGCAGATACTGTTATTAAATAGATATCCAGGAAGTGTGGGATCATTATGTTGTACACCTGAAAATAATTTAAGATTGCATGGCAGCTCTACTTCAATAATCATAATTTAAAAATCGATATCCATTCCCCCCAACCCTGGCCATGTGTGCAACCAGGATTCTGATTTTGTCAGGTGCCAATATATGCTTCCTTCCCAGCATCCTTTATAGTGCAGTGGCCTTGGAAAGCATGTGATACCATTCTGGCCAATCATGTGTAAGAAACATTGTCTGGAGAATTCTAGAAAAGCTTTTGGTTTCCCCGTAAAAGGACACAATTGGCTCCTCTGCTTTTGACTAGAACAGAGGTTATGTCTCAAGCACAGAGCCATCTTGCTATCATTCAACGACAAGCATGAAGATAAAAGACAATATGCTAAGGATGACGGGGTGGGGGAGGGGGAGGAGAAACAGCCTGGGTTTCTGATGGCTTGAATGAGCAGCTGAACCCCATTAATGCCAGCAACCCCCGAATCCTTGTTACAGGGCAAAATAAAAGCCCTACTTAGTTTAAGGTGCTGTTCCAACAATTTTGTTGATTGTAGCCGAAGTCTTCCTAACTAATACATTTATCACCTTGGAAAAGTGAGAACTGACTTCATTAATAATTTGACAGAATATTATGCAAATCGTTAAAATTCTGAATAACTTAATGTGTATTAAAATTGAAACGGTTACCGACCCTAACTTGGGAAGCTTGTGTATTGCAGATTGGGGCTCATGATCTCGAAGCTATGGATGTGCTATTATGATACAGAAACGCTTTCTACAGTGCTGTGCAGACGTCCTTTACCTGAGAGGGGAGTCATGCCAAAGGCTTTGATGCAAAGATGGTTTGGTTTTCTTGTTCTCTGCCTGCTCAGTTCTCACTGAAGATCACACAGCACCCGTTATTCCAGCCAGCCTGCCCTGGCTCTGCCATTTTAAAGTCCCAAGGGCACAGCTGAGGCCAGAGAACACACTATTTAAGTGATTCTGGTCACTGATCATGCAGATGCCTCTGAGTTTGGGATAATCCCTCTCCCATGGTGAAATTACTGAGGGCTGGTGGTCTCCCTGACACAATCCCTTGAAAATATAATTTATTTTTTTAATATATTTTTACAATTTTTATTTATTTATGATAGTCACACACACAGAGAGAGAGAGAGAGAGAGAGAGAGAGAGAGGCAGAGACATAGGCAGAGGGAGAAGCAGGCTCCATGCACTGGGAGCCCGACGTGGGATTCGATCCTGGGTCTCCAGGATCGCGCCCTGGGCCAAAGGCAGGTGCCAAACCGCTGCGCCACCCAGGGATCCCGGAAAATATAATTTATAACAGCAAGCTGATAAGCACCTACTCTATCTTAGGCATTTTCTGCAGGACTTTATACAAATTATTTCTAATCCTCACTTACCCTTCCTCAAGATTTGCTGACTAGACATGATTTTCCTGATGAAAATCAAGACCCAGAAAAGTTAAGTCATTCTTCCCAAATTCATGCAGCTCAGTAGGTGGACAAAAAAGAACTTGTTCTTGGATATTTACCTGGGTCTAAAACTTGTGATCTTTAGGGATCCTTGGGTCCCATCTAGAGGAATGGTTGCTGGTTCCGTGAACCACATAGATGTGTAAGCACAGACTTTAGGCTTTTACACCATTCAGAAAGCATTTAGAGTGGATTGAATATTAGCTCCCAAAAGACAGGTTCACCCCAAACCTGTAAATGTGACCTTACTTGGCAAAACGGATTTTGCAGATGTAATGAGGTTAGGGATTTGAGGGGATAAGATTGTCCTTGATTAGGGTAGGCCCAAAATCCAATGTGTCCTTAGAAGAGAAGAGGAGGGGAGAAGAAGCAGAGTTTGGAGTGATGAGTCTGATGAGCTATGCAAGTGGGACATACTCTCCCTGAGCAGAGCGTTTGGCTGGGCTGGGTTTGTGCAAGGCTTGGGGGCAGCACTGAGCTCAGCGACTGGCTGGCTAGGTAGGTGCAAGAGCGCTTTCTTGCATTGAGACTCTGGTACTATTCATGGAAATGTAGCTGTTTCTTACAAAAATCTAAGAATTTCAGAACAGAACATATAAAAAAGCAGAATTTCTACCTCTCAGAAACCATTCTGCCAACATCATCCTGAACTTCTCTCTAGGCCCGTATTTAGCCAGCAACCTTGGTAGATAGAGCTTTACAAAAATAGATTCACACTATCCATGCTATTTTTAGAAACATGCTTAAACCCAAGTCTACTTGCATTTATCAGAAGAAAAAGAAAGTAGAATCAAACTGAAGGAATTGTTGAGATACACATAAATATTTGTTCATAACAAGAGATGCTAGCTCCTAAAAGATATTTCTCAGGTGAAGAGACAATTAATTATGAATAAAGTCTTAAGAATTTGGTATGATTTCACTTTTTAAAAACGGAATGTTTCAACTGTACATGATAGGTATTTATGCTGTGAAACAAAGATTTTATGCACTTTCTTTTCCTTTCTACCCCGGCCTCCCAATTTTTGTTAGTTACATTATTATTTTTAGATTTTCTGGAAGTATAACATTCATATTCTGTTCCGTCAACTCATTCCTACTGTGGCCCAGCTTTGGTTTGTGTTTAAATGGATCTGGTGCTCATGGTTGTCCTTTTATGGTGGCTTCTCCTTTGCTGAGTGTTTAATTTTGATTCATACCTTATAATGCTGGATTGCATCATCACGTATTTTTCAGAAAGTGCATTGTAACTGTAGTCCTTGAATTCTTGCATGTTCAAGAACATTGGTTTCTTTTATAGTAGCAGTACACTTTGACTGAGTAGAAGACTCTCAGGTACCCCTTTTGCCCCTTAGAACTTGGTTGATGTTTTCATGTTGAGTGTTGGTAGTGGCGGTTGAGAGGAATCATGTGATTCTTGTTCTTTGGGTGATGCAGACAGGACATGTCCCTTTCTTTTCTTTTCTTTTCTTTTTTTAAGATTTTATTTATTTATTCATGAGAGACACAGACAGAGAGAGGCAGGGACACAGGCAGAGGGAGAAGCAGACTTCCTGCAGGGAGCCCGACACGGGACTCGATTCTGGGACTCTAGGATCATGCCCTGGGCCAAAGGCAGGCGGTAAACCATTGAGCCACCCAGGCATCCCAGGATATATCCCTTTGAATTTCAGTATCTTCACAGTATTTGTCCTGATGCTTCTAATTTTGCTTATTTTTCTTGAGACACAGTGTGTCCTTTAAATCTTGAGATACCTAGGGGGAAAGGCTAAACAGGTGATGGGGATTAAGGAGGGCCCTTGCTGTGATGTGCATTGGGTGTTGTATGTAAGTTATGAATCACTAAATCTACTCCTGAAGCCAGTATTACATTGTTTGTTAACTAACTAAAATTTTTTAAAAATGTGAAAAAGAGGGCAGCACGGGTGGCTCAGCAGTTTAGTGCCACCTTCGGCACAGGGCATGATCCTGAAGACCTGGGTTCGAGTCCCACATTGGGCTCCCTGCATGGAGCCTGCTTCTCCCTCTGTCTGTGTCTCTGCCTCTCTCTCTGTCTGTGTCTCTGATGAATAAATAAATAAAATCTTTAAAAAAATGTGAAAAAGGGAGGAAAAACCCCTACCTTTCCTTACTTCAAGAAATTTTTTTGAATTTTCTCTGTGTTTTCCCATTCCCATTCCCCTGTGTTTTTCTGTTCAGAATACCAGTTTGAGGATGTCAGCCTGTCTCTTTCTTCACTTTGAATTGTTTCATTTACAATCATTTTGATCTCATTGTTCCTTTCTCTTTCATTTTGTGTGATTTCTTAAGCGTGGCTTGTGCTTTCCATGGTATTTATCTATTTTCGATTGCTTCTAAGTTGACTTTCATCTCTGTAATTGCTTTATTTTTAGCTTCCATTTATTTCCTGAGCACTGCCAGTTCACTTTACAACCAGTTTTCTTCTTATTTCTTTTGGATCACTTTTATTCCCTCTCTGAACTTTTTTTTTCCCTGAAAAACTATGCTGTCAATGATTTAATACTGAAGAGAACTAATGTCTTTGTTCTCTGGAATAGATCGTTTATGCCGTGTATTTTTAAAATCTGTCTTCAGTATTAATTTTTCCTGTTTTCCCCTTCTTGCAATACTCTTACTGGGGTCCATGCTTTCTTGGTATTACTCAAATATGAGTAGAAGCATCTAACTGTTGATCAACAATAGTGCAGAAGGGACATGGGGGTTTGTGGTTAACCATATTAGTTTGTAGTCTCTGCCCCCCTATTCAATCTGCCCTGGTGAAATGTCTCCCTCAGAGTTTTGTCTCCAGGGGGTCAAAGTGGCTTAGGAAGCACGTAAAGTTGTGACTTCAGAGTTGTTCCTCCCAGTCCAGTTCATCCCTTTTCATACCAGGCAGGCTCTCCCAACCAGACACTTCCTAAATAACAAACATGGCATATAATCGTGGTTCCTCCTCATTTGCTTTCCACTCCCTTCCTCCTGGCTATCAGCAATGTGAAGGTAGATTTTTGTAGGGATAGTCCACCTTTTCCTATGTGAGGTACACTGCACTGATGCCCACCAGTCTTTCTGGTCCTACCCTCTTTTGAAACACAGCTTATATCACCCCTCAATGCTAGGCATGGCCAGATGAGTTGCTTAGGCAGCAAAATGTGAGTAGAAGTAACTATATTTCTTCCCTTTCCATGTTGAACTATGAAGCCTTATGTCATGACAGTGGTCTATGAAGAAGATGGTAAAGTTGGCTAACGTTGCTGTTTTAAGTCACTGAAATTTGAGATTTGTTTGTCCTATATAGTCTTTGACCAACATAAGGCAAGAAAAGCCAACGATTTCTGTATCAAACATTAGGAAGCCTGGACATTGAGGAGGTAAGGAGGGCTGGCTGGAAGGTATACATCAGAGCAGACCACCCATCACCCATCCAGGACATTGGCTAACCTCAATGGTTTCCTTGTACGTTGGAGGGAAAATTTTTGTAGAATTTGCAAAGTTAAGGCCTCTCGTTGCAAAGGTTTCAGATCATTTTTCTCTCTGCATCCTTTCCTACATCTTCTTTTCCCTAAAGGTATTGCTGTTGACAGCCTCAATTACTACCTCTGAACAAACTCAGTTCATTTCTGATCAGTTACACTGATCATGTGTCCCCCTTAAAGAGCCAGAGGTGCTGCTGCCTTCAGGTCTTTTGGCAATTTATAGTCTGTAAAGGTTTCTCTTTTCCTTAATCAAGTTATTTGTTCTCTCCGTAAATAAATAATGTGTGTACAATCCTAGATATTTCATAAAAATAAGACCTTGCATCTTTGAATTACCACCTGGCCAAGAGACAATTGAAGATGTCTTAGGTCTGGTCCTGTCTGTAGCCTGCATATTAGCTCCATGGTGACATCTCTTCCCCAGAACCAGACCATCCAGGCTTCCATCCCTGCCTGGCCATTCTTTAATGGCATGGCCCCAGAAAAATTGAGTAAGTTTTCTGAGCTTATTTTCTCATCTGCAAAAATGCTATAATAGCAGTGGACTTTTTAATCCCACAGGAATACTGGGAAGAGCTGATGAGCTAATATGTGGGAAAGCCCCTGGAGCAGTGCCTGGTCCCAAGGGAGCACTCAGTACACATTAGTTGAAAGCACTTTGCTAATTTTGGTTCATTTATTCATGTACTTACCATATATATAGTTACTTACCATTGTGCAAGACATACATAAGGAGGTGACAGTGAAATTAAGGTGACAATTGAAATCAGATGTTGTACATATTCTGAGATTACAGTAGCTAGCATCTGAGTGCTTATGATGTGCTCAGGCACGGCTACATTTGTACATGGGCCATCTCATTTAATCTGTAGAATCATCTCTACATATATTGCTGTCACTATTCCCACTCTCAAGATAGGGAAACTAAGGCAAAGAGGTAAGAAGGAACTGGCCCAGATGACCAAGCAACAGAATTGGAGTAGACGCTGCAGGCAGCCTGACCCCAGTGCACCTGTTTGACCATCATCTCCAACACCTCTAAGGGTACCCATTGGCACTGGAAGCAGACAGATTCCTCAGGATGGATGGTCACGAAAGGCTTTTGAAGAAAACAGTGCCTGAGCTCAGCCCTGAAGTTTGAGCAAGAGGTGCCCACTCAGAGGAAACCTGAAGCTGGGCGCCTGGTGAGACACCAGTACTGGATGGTAAGCATGAGTCCAATATGACTGGCTTTGCTGTTAGCTTGGGGAAATGGATTCTAGCTGAGGTTCATTAGAACTCTGGGTAACCCTAAGTGTCTTAAAATTTTCAGCTGGGGGTGGAAGAATGAAAGAGCTATCCTCCCTATGGCCTATAGGCTCCTTTTTACATAGGGCCATACCTCATTCATATTTGAAATCAATTACAGCATCTGACCCATGACTAGCACTCAGGAAATTGTTGGCTGAGTGAGTGAATAAATGAATGAATAAGTAGATTAATGACAGTAGCCAAGGTGGGGAAAAAAGTAATAAAGACCAGATTTGTGGGAGAGCTTCTGTGTTGGTTGAGGATGCACTGGGCTTGGGAGTGCGAGGTGGGGATGGTTTGGCTACCCCACACCGTGGCACCTTCAAAAGTAGCTTGGATGATTTGGGAATTCTTGGAAGTAGAACTCGGTGGTTACCAGTTACTAAGTGGGGGGTTTCCCTGGCTGTGGGTGGGGCTGTCTTTGGTGGGCTATTAGGTGTCCTATGACTAATTTAGCATCTAGTATGAAGCCAATTCCAAAGAATGTTGCTTGTGTTCATTTCTCAGAAAGCACATTTCTTTTTTTTTTTTAGAAAGCACATTTCTAAGTGAAGCCTTAAATGCTCGTGGGAGTGTTCACAGCCTAGAAGATGTTGGGATCTTCTCCTGCTTCAGATTGTAAGCCCCTTGAAGATAAGAGCTGGGACTTGCTACTGTCTTCAAGCCCAGTGTGATGTGGAGCATGAGCTTAGCCACTGTCTATGGGCCCTCCTGTGATACTCAGCTGCCAGAAGCAGACTGTCGCCTAAGGAAGGATGGTCACAAAAGGCCTTTTGGAGAAAGGGAGTTCAGCCTGAGGAACTCAGGCTGAGTTCAGCCCAAGAGTTTGGGTAGGGGGTTCCCAATCAGATGGAGGAGTCTTGAGCAGGGGCCCAGATTGTTGCAGAGCCAGAGGGTGGGTAACTGCAAATAGTTCGGTATGGAGGGACAGGCTGGGTGAGGGCTCTCCGTGGATCAGAAAATGTTGTCGACCTGCTGTGTGGCCTTCACCCGCATCTGCAGGAGGAAGTCCCCATCCACACTGACAACAGCCTCCTGAGTTGCCCATGGCCCATGCCTCCCTGCCTGGGTGATTTCTCTGGAGACTGTGGGCTGTGGGGAAGTGCTGGGGATGAGAAAACCCAGGGGCGATCCTCAACCTGTGAGGGACATGGGTTGGTGGATAAACACCTCAGCCTCCCTATCTTTGATGAGGCCACTCTGCAGTGGGTTTTCCGTGGATCTTCAGAGTCCACAGAGGGATGAAGCCTCAGCTGCCCACAGAGCTCACCATTCAATAACAACCCTCTCTTTTTCTTTATGCACACTTTTTGCTTTGTGCACAAAAACAATCCATCCCCAAGTCTTTGTCTTAGGGTTCGCTTTTGGGAAAACCAAAGTATGATTCCCCTGTGTCATGCACATGGTTGGTGCTCAATAAATACTGATCGATCCCCATCCTCCCAGAAAATGATTATCACTAGAAGCACACAGAAATGTTAGTGTCCACCTGTGTTGATTCACTTGACCTCCTGATGGGGCCTTCACTGTTCTGCTACATGCTGTTCATGGTCCTCTGTGCGAGTCCCTCTCTGCTCCCTGGTCCTGTCATTTGGAGGCGGTGGTGCTCTCCTCCCATCCACAGCCAGCTTCTCTCTCTGTCCAGTCTAGTCAAATCCCAGAGGCTGACTCAGGCCAGCTGCATGGGGATCTGGACTATGGGGGCCCAGGATGCAGGACAGGTGGCCAAGTCTTCACAATCGGGTGCCCTCAAGCTGTCATCCTCACCTATTCCTGATGCTTGGTTGGGCTGGGAATGACATCTGCCCTGGGATCCTCATGAGAGCCTCATGCTAAATTTCTTGCTTGGCTGCTCTGCTTGGATGAGGCTTGCAGCAACACCCTGACCAGGGGACACCGTTGCTGACAGCTATCATTGCTTCTTCCTCCCTCGACCCACCAGAATCAATCTGCTTAATGATCTGCATCTACCCAGGTTTAGGCCCAAATTTATGAGGAATTGGGCTTTAAATCTGGAATCATATGGACTGAGGATTAAACCCCACTTCTGGGGCACCAGCATGGCTCAATGGTTGAGCATCTGCCTTTGGCTCAGGTTCTGATCCTCGGGTGCTGGGATGGAGTCCCACATTGGGTTCCCTGAGGGAGCCTGCTTCTCCCTCTGCCTGTGTCTCTGTGTCCCTCATGAATAAATAAATAAAATCTTAAAAAAAAAACACAAATCCACTTCTACCATTTACTGGCTGGATGGCTCTGCTGCACAAGACACATGGTCTCTCTGAGCCTTGGTTTTCTCATCTGTATAATGGTGATACATGTTTCAAAGGGTTATTACAGGTAATATATTTAGGGTGCTCCATTTTTGCTTAGCACATAGGAGGTTCTAAGATTTTCTGTTTTTTCTTTCCCCCCTCAACCCACAGCTAGTTATGCCTCCTGGCAGAGAATGTCTGAGTTATGACTCAGGACACAGGCATCTTTTAAATGGGTCATTGTTCTAATTGAATTTTCTTAGATTCTAAATCTATTTGACATTAATTCATAACAGAGCCAATTAAATCCACCAGTTGTCTTATATTTTGTATTCTTGATGCTCTGGCATTTATGGCCTCACAGACCAGGGAGGGACTGCTCCTCCTAATGCTAGCCAATTTTTAGAGATGGCAAAAGGGCTCACCTGGAAGCATGACATTTTTTTTTTTAAAGATTTTATTTATTTGAGAAAGAGAGAGAGAGAGAGAGAGCACAAGCAGGGGCAGGAGGCAGGGGCAAAGGAAGAGGGAGAAGCAGGCTCCTCAATGCAGGGCGCATCCCAGGACCCTGGGATCAATGACCTGAGCTGAAGGCAGATATTTAACCACTTAACGTAACTGACTAAGCCACGCAGGTACCCCAGGGAGCATGACTTTTATGTGTAAAGTCCAATCCAGAGCTCAGACCCCCAAAACAAATTCTTTTTTTTTTTTTTTTTTTCCAAAACAAATTCTTTATCAAACTCTCCAGATCTATATTCCTCGTGCCCTAAATCATCCCAGCACCAGTGACCTGACAACTGGGGACAAGCCCTATGCCCCAAAGCCTGCTGGAATTATTCAAACTAGCCAGTCCTGTGCATGTGGACTTGCCTTCTCTTTCTTTCTTTCTTTCTTTCTTTCTTTCTTTCTTTCTTTCTTTCTTTCTTTCTTTCTCTTTCTTTCTTTCTTTCTTTCTTTCTTCTTTCTTTCTTTCTTTTTCTTTCTTTCTTTTTCTTTTTCTTCTTTCTTTCTTTCTTTCTTTCTTTCTTTCTTTCTTTCTTTCCTTTCTTTCTTTTTCTTTTTCTTACTCTTTCTTCTCTTTCTTTCTTTTCTGCCTTCCCTTTCTTGTGGAAAACACAACAAAGGTTCTGGCTTCTTTTTCCTCTCTCTCCCTCTATCTTATAAAGGCAACCATGTGCTTCCCCAGATGGCCCTGGATGTCACATTCATCCCTCCTCTCAGGAAATATAAGTAATAAAGACCTGTGAGTGCTCAGCTGGTTATCAGCCGGTCACTTCCCACAGGTACATTTTGAGACAGTCCTGCTCAAATCCTTTTGGGAAACAAATGAAGTGCACAGATTGTTATTAGTGATTAGAATCCCCTTGGGTACAGATTTCTTCCTAAGACACTTTCAATGCCTTGGCTAAGAGAGTGCCAGAGCCAAATCTTATGGCTCACGACCTGTTCTCATGATCTCATCTGTGATCCTTGGATGTGAAGGGTAGATTCCAATTCTGTTTGGATCCAGCACCTATTTTGTATTTTTTGAAAACTATAAAATAAATCTATTTCTTAAAAAAAAAAAAAAAAGAACATGCTCTGAAAGGATATAGAGTTAAATGTGAGTCCCTCTTCATAAATCTCTTCCTTTGAGTCCCAACCCTCAAAGACTCCAACCAACCATATTGTATGCACATCCTTCCACACTTGTTTTATTCTGCACAGATATGCACACAATCGAGATACATTTCTTTCAAGAAAAGGGATCTGAACAGATCTCTTTTCTGCAACATGTTTCTTCACTCAACAATCTTTGCTGAATGTCCATCTCTGCCCAGAGCTCTGTGGTCTGAGTAGACTATGACTTATATAGGTCTTCTTCTCTTGATGTACATTTAGGCTGTCTTTAATTTTGTGTCACTTCAGCTGCTATTTCTGGAGAGGTCACTGTATAGCTAAAGTGGCTGGCGAGGCCCTCCAGTCTGTCCTTGGATTTCTCCCTGACCTCAGTTCCTGTCATTACCTCTTGTCTCCCTCTGCCTCAGTCACACTATCTTACCTTACTGTTCCTCAAATATTCCAAATATATTCTGACCCCAGGGCCTTTGCATGGGACTTTGTCTCTGCCTGAAATGCATGTATTTTAGACTTTTACAGGCTCATGCCCTCACCTCCTTCAGGCTCCTGCTCAAACATCACACATCTGAGCCCATCCTGCCCCCAGTATGAAATAGAACTCCCCCTGCTTTGGCCCTGTGCCCCCTTCCCAGCTCTGTTTTTCTTCTGAGTGCTGTGTCATCCTCTGAGATAGGGAGTGGTTATTGGTTCATCTTTTGGAAGGTCCAGGTCTTATTTACCGTGTCCCCCCATGTTTAGAACAGAGCTTGGCACATGGCAGGCCCTCAACAAGTGTGTGTTTACTGTGAACAGCCCTGCTTGGTGCTGGGGCTCTCACATCGTCTAGTTGTTCATAACCACCCTACGGAATAGATGGGTTTGCCTCATTTTAAATGTTGAGGAAACAGGCTCAGAGAGGTGACCTCTGGTGTCCCAGGCCACACAATGAGGACGTTCAGTGGAATGGTGGTTTTCAAACTCAGAATTTCCAGGGGATCCTCTTAAATCTACATGTGCAGGCCCCACACTACACATTCAGAGTTAAGATCTTTAGGTGTAAGGACTGGGAGTTTGCCTCTTTGTCTGCTCCCAGGGGATTCTGAAGAAGGCCAGGGCTTGGAACCCTGTGTGTTTCAGCTTGCCCAGAACGTGGGCTCCTACCCTTCTTCGAAGCTCCAACAGCCCAGGCACCGTGGGTTCTGGCCACAGGAGAGGGTCCCGCAGAACGCTCTGAGGGATGAGTGTCAGATGCTCCTGATTTTCAGTGGGGGAACTGAGCCTTCCCGGCAAGCTCACCATCCATTTCTGGGCTTTTAAGCAATTGTTAGGATTATTTCCTTGTCAGGGAGATGGGGTGGGGGGCATAACAAACTCCCAGGTCTTGGCATGCATCTATTTTCCTGGTTATTCTCACACCCACATTTATCATTTCATTCAAATCCCTCTTGAAAAACCTGTTGGTGCTCTTTTTATATACTAATTATTGTTTACTGTTCGGTGCTGGAGAAAGGAAACAGGCCCCCAGAGAACAAAGTGGGACTCCCAGAAGTTCTTGGCTCTAAAGCCTCTTTCCTGACACCCTGTGCTCTGTCTGCAGATACCTGGGAACTTTCTGTCAGCACTCCACCCTGAGCCCCTGCCACTGGGCGTCCCTGGAGAGGCTACGGGAAGGACGTGGATGTCCTTTAGGGGCTGTGGCAGGGTGGCAGGTGGCTGTTGCAGGGTGCAGTGTGGCCCAGGCCCTGAAGCTGAGGCTGCTTTCCCAGTCAGATGAGAGCACAGAGCTGAATGAGTGGAGGACTTGTGTTGAGGCTTGATTCACAAATGGCTCTGCCACTCTCTCCTTGGGGCTATGATGGTGGCTGTCTCTACTCTGGGGCTGTGATGAGGAGAGAATGAGGGATGTCAGGTGAGCGCTTCTAGATAGACACAGCTGTGGACCTTGAGGTGGATGGATGTGCCATCTCAGTCTCCTGGCAGGAGAATGAAGTTGAGTTTCTTCATGTCTGGAAAAACGGAGAGTTTGGGAATTTCCAGAGAAGAGCACTTAAATTCAGCTTGGTGTCTCCAGCACATTGGTCAAATTTTCACTTCTTTTTGCGCCAGCCAAAACTTTCTCTAACAAAACCAGTTAAATTAATATCACTGAAGGAATATTCTAGAATCTCTGGTTAACTGTTCTTAAAGTAAATCCAGGGTAAGGATCTGGATACTCATGAATACTTTTCTGTCCCTCCTTCTTCCCCTCTCCCCCATGCCTGCCTGCCTGCCTGTATTCACAAAGTCTTTGTTGCTACAGAGAGAGCATGAAATTCAGTCAGTCAGACCTGGGTTCAAATCTTACCTTATCTACTTGATTCTTTCATGTGTCAGTGATTTAATGTAGAAAAATGGGGATAAGAATACCTACCACTGGGTTTTGAGGACCAATAGCAATAGTAAATACTCATAGAATACTTAGTCTATGCTCAGCACTTTACCTCCATTAACACATTTAATCCTTGCAATTATCCTATAAGGTATATACTACTATTATGCCACAAATGATGAAACAGGCAGTGAGAAGTTAAAATAACTTTTCAAAAGTGACACAGCTAGCAGGGAACAAATCTATAACTCTCACTACTATTATTTTCATTAAAAAAAGATTTTATTTATTTATTTATTTATTTATTTATTTATTTATTTATTTGAGAGAAAGTGAGTGGGGGTTGCTGGGGGGAGGCAGAGGGGAAAGGACAAGCAGACTTCATGCTGAGCACCCAGCCTGCAGTGGGGCTCGATCCCAGGACCCTGAGATGGTGACCTGAGCCTGCAGTGGGGCTCGATCCCAGGACCCTAAGATTGTGACCTGAGCTGAAACCAAGAGTCTTACGCTCAAGAGACTAAACTCCTATTATGTTAATTTATTCTTGCACATGGAATTCTGAATACAAACTTACAAAGGCTAACTGTGTTAATTATGTTGACTAACTATGCTAAACCAGAACAGATTTCTTTACCTGTCAGTAACTTTACCCAAGTAGTGGTACTTCTTCCTGCTTCCTTGTTTCTGACTTCTTCAAAGAAATCCAGCCTCACCTTGTTGGTAAAGCTATCGTCCTCTCCTTTCAAATATATGATGTTTATTATTTATAAGGTATATTTGCATATATCTCATTTGACTTTTAATAATGCTTACAGTTGTGAGACACAGTAAGTATTGCTCTTAGCTGCCCTTAGAGATAAGGAAACAGCCTCGTTGTTTAGGGCAGGGAGCCCCATGGGATTCTCAGTTCTCTTCTGACTTGCGCTGGTTTCTGGATCTTGAGTTGGGATGTTCCGGCTGAGGCTTTGACTTTTGTTGTTTAGCAAGCAAGCATCCATTCCCTCTTCTGGAATAGCCTCTTGATTTTCCCTTGGGGACCTTTTTTCTCTCCTCCCTCCAGAACTTCTGGTTCAGGTGAGGTCTACCCATGTGCTAGCCTTTCCAGGGTGTTACGTTGCTCTGATCACAATGATTCATTCAAGGGAGAGTTAGTGACTTAAATGAGTTCAGAGAAACTCAACCATGGGAATTTTCTGCTGGGATTGCTGAGCTACAAGGATGTAGGCCTGTGACTGTTGGTGACCCTATCTACCATTGCAAGGAGAGACCTAACCAACAGTGAAGTCAACTCAAGGAAAAGCAGAATCAAGAAATGTGGAAAGACAGAGTTCATATCCTTAGAGTAACTGGATCCAATAGATGCTGAAGCCAGAAGATCTACCAGAGATTTTAGTTCTATGCATTAAGAAATCTCCTCCCTTTTTTTTTTTTTTTTTTTTTTGCTTTGAAGTCCCTTGAGTTGGGTTTTTTGTCACTTTCGGTTGAAAGAGTGTGAACTGATGGACCCCCCCGCCCCCGCCCCCCCGCCAAAGAGATTGCTTCTTGGCAAGTGGTAAGGGGACACTGTGGCTAATTATTTTTTTCCTTTTTTGCTGGAATATTGGGCACTGATTAGGTGCCCATAAAGATTTGTTAACTCATTAATCATGAATTCAGTGGAAGATGGGATAGTTATTGAGAAGTTTGAACTATTATTTAAAAATCCTTGCATACTGGATGAATACTCCCTTTCTTGTGATATCCAGGGAAATTTGGAATAACTTTTCTTTGGGGTTCTTTCCAACTTGCTTGATTTCCCACTGAGACCAACTGTAGTTCACATGGATTTGCACTGGAGAAAGTCATATTTTATTTTTAGTACTGTTTACTCAAATTCTTTACTAAGAATTTTACCACTTAAGTATGAAGATCTGATTTTCCTGGACTGCAAGGTGGACCATCTTACCCCTCTCCCTTCATGGACTCCTGCTCATTCATTCACAAAAGGAGCCCCCAGCCATGAATATATAGATTTTAGGGAAGATACTAATGTCATGGTCAGTTTTATGTATCCTCTTGGCTAGGGTTCAGTCCCCAGATTTTCATCAAACTTTCATCTGGGTTTTGGCATGAAGGGATTTTGCAGAGGTGGTTAAAATCTATAACAAGTTGACTTTAAGTAAGGGAAGTTTTTTCTAGGTTATCTTTGTGGGTATAATTTAGTCAATTAAAAGGTCTTAAGAGCAGAGCTGAGGCTTCTCTAACAAAGAAGAAATTCCATCTAAGTACTGCAGCATTTCCTCATGTCTAAAGGTCCTAGTATGTTCTTTCTGGAGGGTGCCCTATAGATTTTGGAATTTCTAGACAATCTTCACACAGAGTACAATTGCTTACCATACATCGATTAATATATATTTTCTTCTACTGGTTCTGATTCTCTAGTTTAGCACTGACATAGACAAATGACAAATGCTCCCTGAAATGATAGACAGAATGGACATGCAGGGGTCATGTGAGAGTGGAGGTGAGACCACAGTCTTTAGAATTCCAAAAAGCTCCTGTCACATCATAAGACTAAGAACCATGATCTCCTGGATAAAGGCCCAAGTCTTTAAAATGATGTGCAGTTCTCCATAACCGGTCCCTACTGACCACCTCAGCTTCCTTTCTTGCCTCTCACTTTCTCACTTTTTATAATCCAGGATTATCAAAGTGCCTGGGTCCCATAAGACAGTTCATGAAAATTTCTATGGGGAGCAAGGAAAACACCCCAGAACTTTCTGGGTGCTCCAGACAAAGCTCCTCACTTCCCAACCTTCAAGCCTCCATAAACCTGTCATGGTTCCTGTAGATCCCACCTCAATCCTCCCTCCCACTTACAGACTCACCTCCATTCTCTACCTTGAGACATCAGGGGAGTCTTGTCACATCCTTTATGCCTCTTCATGTCCTTCCAGACTTCTAGGCCTTGTAGGCTCTTATCACTCTGATCCCTTTTCTCTGATCTCCCACACCTTTTTTCCCTGGCGCCTCTTAGAATACAAGGTCACTCATCAACAAAATGCCCTGTATCCTCACCGTCCTTTCTGAATGTCATCGTATCTTCTTGTTCTGACTGCAGTTTGGCTGTGCCCTGAGGACACCTCTGTCCCCATAGCACACTCACGTGGTGGCTGTTTTCAAACCCCCAGTCCTCATTCCACTGAGCCGGGATGTGCAGTAAGACCTTCTTGCCATTTCTAGACTGTTCATCCCCCGCCTCCTTCTGCCCTTCCAGGGTCGAGTCTCACTCCTGTCATCTGTCCATGACACCCACCAGTTCTCCTGTTGACATCATCTACTTATTTACTTCACTACCCTCATATCTTGGAGATTTCAGTTCCTGACCTCTGTTACTCTCTCTAACATCACTGCCATAATTCTGGGTGGTTCAGTATCTCCTTAGAAAACCTGTCACATACCCTGGCCTCACAGCCCCTTGACCATTCTTTCTTTCAATGGTCTTGTCTCCCACTCTACCTCAGCCTCTTACTCACATGACCATACAGAGAACTTATTACCTATAACTATGGTATCTTCATAAACTCAGGTTCTGCTTCCCACCAGCACTTCTTTTCTGGGACTCCATCCAGTATCCCAAATCCAACAACACTTCGATTTTACTTGGACACTACCATTTTCATTCTATACCTTATTCAAGTCTTCACCTCTTTCCTTACCCTGTTTAGATTCTATGATAATGACTTTCTGGAATATACCAGTGACTCACTGGCCTCTCTTTTGCTTTGTTGAATCTTATTTAACTAACTAAACCACCACTTTGGCTAGATGCTCTAGAGAAAAACACACAACCAGGCTGACTGCCCTCTCCAAATATGATTGTTTACCTCAGAAGGGTCCTTGATTAATGCTGCCCATCAATTATACTGTATTTTCTTATTTCATTAGCCATCCCACTCTCCTTTATAACTATGTCATACCTCGTCTTCTATTTTAAATCTCTAACAGCTCTTCTTCTGTGGTCATCCTCAGTGAATGACCTTATTTCCCATTTTATTCAGAAAATAGAAGTAATCAGAAGGCATATAAGCTCCTACACCTACAGTGATACCCCTTTTGTGTGATATGTGGATATGCTCTGCCATTCTCTTGTTAGAATGAACTGTTTGTGCCTCTATCCCAGGCCAACCTAATATCTATATACAGGATCCCATCCCCTCTCCTATCTCCCCCTCTTCCCTTTTCAATGCCATCACTCCAGCAATCCTCCTCTCTGTTCTGCGTACATAACGTGCTCTCTAAAGGTCATTTCTTTCCTTCTATCACTGCGTCTCTCTATAGCAGTATAATAATGTAGAGAGATTAAATATATATACATATTATACGTGTAAATATAGAAATTATATATGTAGTTATATATATGTAAATAGTAATAAAATAATGTATAGGAGCACTACATATAAAGTAAATTTTGTGTGTACTAATATGTATTACTACATATACTATATATAATATTACTACATTACTAAAATGTTACCTTTTCCAAACACTTCTCTCTCTAGTCACTGCCTCATTTTGCTCCTCCTTTTTATAGTACACTCCTTAAATAAAGTCTCTAATGACTCTCTACAGTTTCATTCTTCTTGTACTCTCTCAAACCCACCCCATCCAGCTTCCATCCCACTGCTCCAATGGAAACAGCCTTTCAAGGCCATCAACCAACAGTCTCAGTCAGTGGTCACGGCTTTGTCTTTCTGGTACCTGATCTGTTCCTCGTCCTTCTTTCATCCATCCATGAGAAACCACTGTCTCTTGGTCTTCCTCTTGCCCCTTTGTCTTTTTCATTGCCTCCTTTCCGGGATCTCTATCCTCTTCCTAATCTGTAAATGTTGGAAGCCGAGGCTCAATCTTCAGATCTCTTCTTTTCTGTCTCAACTCTTTCCCTTAGTTATCCCAACCATCACATGGCTTGCAAGGTCTTTTTGCAGCTTACACCTTCCTTGTGAACTCCAGACTTACTGACTAGACATCTACATGTGTATATCTTATAGGCATCATGAACTTAATACAGCTGGCATTGAGCTCCTGATGTCTTCCTCCTAACCTGCTGCCAGGTTCTTCCTCATGTATTTGGTAACAATTTTTTTCCGATGCTCAGACCAAATACCTCGGAGTTGGACTTGACGCTCCTCATTCTCATGAATCATACCTTAGCGCCAAGTCTTTGTGACTCTCCTTAAACACTGTCTCAAGCATCTCACCCTTCTTCTTCACCATCTCTACTGCTGCCACTCTTGTCCCTTTACATGTTAGTTCTTGCCTAAGTTATTGCAACCATTTCTACCTGGTCTTCTTGCTCCTGGCATGGAGAGTGCATTCAGCAGGCAGAGCACTCCTGTACCACTGTCTGATGGTGTCTCTTCTTATGCAGACTACAAAGTAATGGCTTAGAATGAGTCACAAACCTTGGATGGGCTGCCCCTCCCTACCATGTGACCTCATAGTCTACTCCAGCCACATTGTCTCTGTGCTGTTCCTCAAGAGTATTCCTGCTGCAGGATATTTGCATACACTGTTCTTCTTGCCTAGAAAGCTTTCTCTCAGGGATCCCTGGGTGGCGCAGCGGTTTGGCGACTGCCTTTGGCCCAGGGCGCGATCCTGGAGACCCAGGATGGAATCCCACATCGGGCTCCCGGTGCATGGAGCCTGCTTCTCCCTCTGCCTGTGTCTCTGCCTCTCTCTATCATAAATAAATAAAAATAAAAAAAAATAAAAAAAAGAAAGCTTTCTCTCAGATGTATGCCTATATATATATACACACACACACACATACATACATACATACCTATAGCTATAACATCATTACCTATATGTATATGTGTAGGTAATGTGTGTCTGCATGTGTTCACGTATATCTACACCTACATTTGCATCTGTATCTATATTTACATCTGTAACTACACTGTCTGTATTGACCATCATCTTGCTTTATACTCAGATTTCACTTTCCCAATGAAGCCTCTCTGACAACTCTTCCCAAAATTACAAATCCAACCATTCCATATTCCCTTCTTTGCCTTTTTTTTAACCCATTACCAGTATTTTTATATGACATACTATGCTTTTTATTTATTTTGGTATCATCTGTTTTCCCTCATGAAATGAAAGCTCTGTGAGGGCAGGTATTTTTGTTTGTGCTTTTGGTTGCTGAGTCCTGAGGGTATAGAATAGCATCTGGCTCATAGTAAGGACATGTTTTTGTTGATGAAGTAAATAAATAAAAGCTACCAATGATGATAAACAGTATTTAGTTGGGATCTATGATTTCTCACATCTAAGTCTTCAATTAGCTTGTTTTTATATTAGCCTGCCTCTCGCCTCCCATCCCCAGTCCCCAAAGAGTCCCATGCACAAGAGACGAGGCCAGGAAAAAGAACATCTTGTTACAGCTAGAGCTTTGGTCACAAATGCCAAAGTAGGACCCCATAACCCTGATGAGCTGGGCTGGGATGCAAACATCCTTCCCACATTCTGGGGGATATCACTCTGATTACCAGGAAAGGCAGGTCCAGGGAAAACAAATGCAACAGACAACTTTTCCATTGGCTTTCAGGTCTAGTTTTGAACAAAGCAGTCTGGTATTTCAGCTTTCTGGCTGGTGAAATAAAATGCCACAAATAGAAATGTCCTTAATCAAATTAATTACATTTTATTACTGTGCTGTGATGGGGTTAGTCTGCCCTCAAGCAGAGCAATGGAATGTAAAATATAAGCTGTGAGGTAGTAGATTGTTGTCAGAATTTTTATGCATGTCCATTTTATTTTGGTCTGTGAATTCTTTATCAACCGAGCCTGCTATTGTTGTTGAAATAATAATAAGTTTGACAAGTCTGCTGAGAGCTTGAACAGGGATGATGTCATTCACCCAACAATCCATTTCCCAAACAGAGTCTTAGACAGGTCTTAGAATTTAAGTCAGAGCATGTCAGTCACTCTCATGCTTAAAACCCTACAATAGCTTCCTGCATCCCTTGGGATAAAGCTCAAGTCCTTTGCAAGGCCTTAGGCGAGCTTGATCTCCACTCCCTTCTGACCTCACATCCAGCATGCACTTTATTCCAGCCACCTGGCATCCTCCTACTTCTGGAATGAACCAAGGGACATCAATCATGCTTTCTCTCCAGCTTGTTACTCTTCAGCCCAAAATGCTCTTTGCCCAGATGCTGGTATGACTCATTCCTTTTTACCTTACTGGTCTCTGCTCAAGTGTTGGCTTTCTGTGGCCCCTGCCTTCCCTGACCCACCTTTCTAAAATAGCACACCTGCCTCCCTCTTACTCACTTCCCTCTTCATTGTCTTCCTTACCTCCTGACAGGCACATCTTTTGTTGTCTTTGTCTCTCTAATCCTCAAGTGGACTGTAGGATATAGAGGAGGAAGTTGGTCTGTTTTGATATCAGCTTTGTCCCGAGTGCCTAGAATAGTGCCAGGCACTTTGTGACTATTTAATACTGGCTCCCTATGACTATACTGATCTTATGGGTGATCAGAATTCTTAAAAGACAAGCCAAAGAGACCAATACTTACTTACAAGAGAGAGAGATTGAAAAAAAATTGTTCAAGAAATCTCAAACTCCTAACCCTTGTTCGTAAGAGAGAAATTTCCTCTTGGGAACCTTCGAACCTGGCTGAATCTGGACCTGGTCTATCCACACCCATGATCCTTCCCATCATGTTGTGGGCAAAGGGTAGTAGGGCAAGCAGAAGGAGAACCTCTGATCCCCTCAGAGGCCACTACCTGCTGTGGTCTGTCAGCCATCTGCCCTCAAGTTTGAGCATGAAACCTTCCCAAACTGACCCTATGATTTCAAATAATCAAAGGAAGACAGTCTAAATCTGAAACATTTGGAAGCTAAGAACCTGATTTGGCCCAAGAAAGCTGATGCTTATTAAAATCTTCAAAGGGCAAACATGGAAACGATCCATGTTTTAGATTATCTCCCTCTCATTTGTCATGTCTGGAATCATTTTTACAGCACTGAAATCAAAAGCTCTAAGAGTTCAGCTTTCTTCCTCCACACACCTCTTTGCTGGCAAGATTCCAGAACATTCTCCAGGCTTGTGGGTCACAGAAAGAGAATATGTGTGGTCAGAGTCTGCACTTCTCTGACAGTCTGCACTTGAGCCAAGTTATTTTCAAAACTGAGATGAGTGTAGAGAGGTCGTTATAGTTTAGAGTTTAAAATAAAAGTTTCGGGAAGGCTCATGTATTTCACTTAAAATGCAAAATATATGGCTGGTGTCATGGTGGCTATTTTTATGTGATGTCTTTTAGAGATAAACATTTGCTATAGATTTCAATCTGTCAAAGGAAAAAGAAGTAAATATAATTTTTTTCCTAGTGCTTTCTCCATGATGAGAACTGGGCTGGGTACTTGCAGTACACATTTAAGCAGCTCACTGTCCTTATCTCAAGCAATAATCCCATTTCCAACCTCCTAGAGAAAAACAGAGCATGATCAAGATCCCTTCAATTTTTCTATCATCCCTAATTTATCCACATTCCTATCCATTCTCACTCGCTTCCCACCAGTCTCAGTTGACACTGATGTGAGGCAGCACCCATGCTTGTTCAAAACCAAGCCCACCCCTGGGGGTTGTTTCAACCTACTGCTTGTTTCTCTTAGATTACCTGGTTCTGATACCTTCTCTTATTCTCTACTATCTTCAACTTCTACTCCTGGCTGATTACTTTCAGTCTGTTTCTAGTTGAAGTCTTTTCCACTCTGAGATAACCTTCACTTGGCTTCCTTGACCCACCTCTAACTACCATACCTCTCTGTTCTTCCAAGGAGACTGGACCAGTGAGGTCAAAGGCAACTTGCAGGACCAATAAAGGGTGAAGGAAGCAAACCAACTTTTTCTAAGGGTACCTCAGAAACTGCTACCTGAAGGCATCTGTGCTTAGGAGTAGATGGGAATAACTATTTCCAAACTCTACTAATTTGAAGGGACAACACTTTAAATAGATTGCCCAGATTTCATTGGTTTCTAGAGTGTTCTGGCTAAGGACAACTAGAAGCTAGATATTGACCATCAGGGAGAGGTGAGGAGGTGTGGAGATGTGTATGCACACATATCTGAATGGTTTCAATTTCCTGCCCAGTGACTGGTTTTAAGCCTTTACGGAGAGGGTTGTTAATATCAGATGTTGAAAGAAATGTTTCCAGGAAAACTTTTCAGGAAGATATTACCAGTAAAGATTTTAATCTCTGGGTACAAGCACAACTACTTTGGAGCCAGGTGACTCACCACGGGAAAGTGGATTTCTCTTCATTTCTGCCCAGAACTTAGCAACACTCTGGCTGCATGAAGACAATCAGCTTTGAGAAAACAAGAGATTGCATCCATTATTTGAATGTTACCATTCTCAAGTTGGACCTTAATGGTTTATGATTTGCATAGAGGACTATGATTTGGACCGTGATTTACATGGTGACTGTTGTGTAGGAATTCATGAGCACATGTGAGTACAGCATAGAAACACTTGGGGGAAGGATCTCAACGACAGAAGAGAGTGCAACATTGGTTTGTTGACTTTGGGGTGTCTGCATCAGTATGCCTACACTGGTGAGGCCAGAGGACTGAAATGTAATCTCAAGGAGGGCAGGGATTTTTGTCTCTTTGGATGATTTCTGATCCAACAAATAAGTATACATTCAATGAACATAAAATGAATTTGGCTTCATTCTGGCCAGGAAAAGAGGTGGTGAGCTGGATATTTAGTTTGAACAGTGAGAAATCAAGTAGAATCCAGGAAGAATTGGCTACATTCAGGCTGAGGTATGGAAGAGCAATGGCCTCTTGTCAAGAAAAGTGAAAATGAGGTGAAAAATCACAGGGGAATCTGAGAAGGTCATACAATTCATTATGCATTAGGTATAGTACAAACTGACTACAATAGACAGGAAATGCTAAAATAAGCTTGGGTATATCATGTGTTATTTTGACTGGCACATCTAGCACATTATCTCAATGGTCTTTATATCAACCAAGTGATATGGAAGGGGCTGGGATGTTCATTAATTTTTCCAGGTTAAGATGGGGACAATAAAGTTAAATGGCTTGCTAAAGGTGACTTTACAAGGTTCACTCATATGTGAACAAGAGCCAATGACTTTGAGTTGCATTCTATCATTTTTTTCTACCTGACCATAGTGCAGAAATGAGATTTTGGCTGATGGATGGGTTTTGACTTGGCAAAGCAGTGGACTCTTTTTTGGTTTGTTTCATTTTCTCTTTTTAATTTTGCAGGGGTGAATATGAGGTGATAAGCCTTAAATATCCACCTTTGACTGGAAAGGTTGGAGTGACATGGGAAGATAATTAAAATGGAAAGAAGTGCATTTTAAGACCTGGCTTCGGGGATTAAGATGAGGATAATGTATTGAAACAGCTGAGAGTTTCTGTGCAGGCTTTACTTCACATCTCAACAACACAGAACAAATTGCACAAATTCTAGGAATTATGTCCCTTGGTAACAAACACTGGTCACTTTTTAAAATGTCACCAAATGGCTCTGTTGACTGTTTTGTAACAAGTCACAAGCAGATGGCACTTTGAAGTGTATGATGCAGTTTGGAAAACAAAATCACTTGGACATTTTTGTCTGGTTTGCTAAGATAATGTGATGAAGCCCAAAATGAAAGAATCTTGGCGTGCATTGATAGAGCAAGGCTACACACCATTCAGTGGATTTGTTCTAATCTCTTGAAATCAAAGAACTGATTTTTTCAACTGTTAGCTCATGAAGTTTATGCAATTGCTGAAGAAAAGGTGCAAAGCAAGAGAGAACTATCATTTTTTGAATGCCTAATGTCAGACTCGTTATATGATATATAGTTTACATATCTTATTTAACTCTCAGGTAAAATAATGGGTTGCTATTATTACCCCTACTTTTCAAAAAAATTATTTATTTATTTTGAGAGAGAGGGAGTGAGAGAGCGAGCGAGCAAGCCGGGGAAGGGGTAGAGGGAAAGAATCTCAAGCAGACTCCCTGCTGGGCCAGGAGTCCTATGCAGGGCTTCACCTCATAACTCTGAGTCATGACCTGAGCAGAAATCAAGACTGAGACACTCAACAGACTGAGCCCAATTATCCCTGTTTTAAATATAAATTAATGAAGGCCTATAGACATCCCACACCTAATTAGGGTATGAACTAGAATTCAGACCTTGATCTGACACTCAGAACCATTTCTTCTCCCTGCTTTCTGGTACTTTGGGTAGAATCCTGCCCCTACCTGCCCTTTACCACTTTAAAAATAATTTCATCCTCAAATTTAAGTACCAAAATAGACACAACTAGCAAATGTTTATGTAAGATTTATTTATGTATCAAGTTCCAAATTCATTGCTTCCAGAAATAGGAAACTGTGGAATATTTTGACAAGTACTGTAGGTTTGACTCTCTCAAAACCTACCCACCCCATCCACCTTCCCTATGCTTTTTTCTGTATTAAAGGTGGAATACACAAACTTCCAGATCTCCTTGTACTGAGGGGTACCCATATACATGGGAAGTTCTGGAAAAGGGCTTCCTTTTCCAAATAAAAAAGCAAAGTTTGGCAAGAAGGTTTTTGCCTTCCTGCCTGGAATACGAACTTAACACCTGTAGGGGCAGCAGATGTCTTACGACCATGGGCACGAATGCCACATGCTAACCAACACAAGTGAAGCAAAAAGATGGAAGGAGCCTGGTTTTCTGGTGACATCTTGAAATAGCTACATCATCCTTGGATCATCTATCTCTCGGCTTCTTGTGTGGGGAAAAATAAACCCCTTATATGTGAAAGGAACTAGATTTTCTGATGCTTACAGATAAATGCAATCCTAACTGATACACATGGTAGCCAGAATTTTAGAAGACATTCCTATTTTCTAACTATGTTCCATTTTTATGCCTGTTTGATCCTGATTTGTAGTTTAGAAACATTAGAAATATAGCCATTAAATTAGGTAATAGATTCACTGGAATGGTATTCCTTTGGTTGGGCACAAACCAGAACAGAGTTGGGTTCCCTCCCTGATTGTTGGGAAGAGAGCAGCAGAACCTGTGATCTGAATGACTGTGGTACTTCCAGAAAGTCTGGATATCCCTCACTCCAGCCAAAGCACTCAGCATGGAGTCAGGGAGGAAGAGTAGGATGACTAGACTTGACATGTCACCACCATTTTGCCCTGTATGGATATAGAGTTGGCTTTTGGTTGGAGAAACTAGAAAGGACCTTGAGAAATCATTTTGTCTTTCTCTTCACCTTGGGGAAGGACCACACTGAAGTTATACCAGACATATACGATAACCAATCTGGGTTTAATAGACCTCCAAAGAAGACAGTTCCTCAGCCTCTTGCCTCAGGAGGCCATTTCAACATTAAAAAACTTACAGAACATTCTTCTCTTACTTAAATAGAATGTGTATTGCATGTGTGTGTGGGGGGGTGGGTGGGGTTGGAGAAACCCTTATTTTTCTCCAGCATGTGCTAGAGTGGGTTGTGCAGCAGGGCAGTCCTGGATTCAGGTTGTCCTGCCACTTCCTAGCTGGTGCTGAACTTCCTTGTTACTTAACTGCACCAAGCTTCAGTTCCTCATCTGTATAACAAGCAAATAACAGCCACACAAGGGTCATGATGAGGACCTCATATATGTAAAATGCTAAGAATAGTAACTGTCATAAAAGTGCATGCACAACAGTAGCTCCCTTCCCCTTCTCTCCCCTCAGGATGGCAGCTCACCACCATCCTCTGAGTGAGATTGCTTTGAACCCAAAGGAGCATCACTGAATCAACCCACAACCTCCTCTGTCATCAGCTAATTAACTTCACTGTCCTAATCTCATCCTCTTTGCTCTTATTTTTCCATTCTTGCATTTTAGCTTTGGGCTTTGTTTTCAAAACAATTTCTAGAAATGTGTTTGCATTTTGGAGAAACAACGTTTTTATACATTAAACAGAAAAATATCAGAGCTGTATTTGGAAATTGAAAACATTGACCTGTGTATTTTGTGTTGCCGTGTACACAACATTTTCATTCTAAGTCGTGGGTCCATGAGGCCATTTATATTATGGTGATAAAGGCATAATGGAGTAATGAGACAATCATCTGTATTGTTACATCCAATAATATTCTGGCTACAAATAGTTGGCTGATTGAAAGACAAAGACTCCTCTGGTACAAGTTATCTGCACTGTGACCTTCGCTATGGAGAGATGTTGTCTCAGACCCAAGTGAGGTTTGCTGTACCATTTTAAGAAAGGAAACATTTCAGACCATGGATTGTTTTTCAAAGCTGTACACATGACTCTTGGCTATTAGAGTGTTGGATCAGCCGACTTCTGGCAGCTTTGCGTGTTGGCTGCACTAACATATGTACAGTTTCAGACTCAAAGCCACACATGAAGTCATTGTGAAGCTGCACAATTCATCGCTAAAAATCTGCCATGCGGTGGTTCTTCTCCTCTCCAACAATGTAATCCCTAGGAATTGTGATGATTTGAACTTTTTAAGAATTATTAATTAATCTTCATGCATTTAGGGCCTACTGATTTATCTTTGATGAGAAAGAACATTTTGAAAAACATCCAGGAGATGGGATGAAAGAATTAACTGTAGTATACTTTGGTTCAGAGATTTTTCTCTCCTTTACATACAATTACTCCTAGCATATGATGCTGAGATGAGGAAAGAAAATGACAGAACAGATTTTCAGGTCTAAAAGGAGTCCTGTGGATTTGTCATGGGTCACTGTATCTCATCACCATACTTTATTTTCTCTATTTCTTCTAGAGGTATGAAGAGAGAGACTTGGGCTTTTGTTCATAGCTATATCTAGAATAATGCATGGCATGTAATAGGTGCTCAATAAATATTTGTGGATTGAACGGACCAGAGCTAAAGAGAAAAAGAATCCCTGTTGGTTGGGCACCCATTATGCTGGGCACCATGCTGGGTTGTTTATATCTGTTACATACACTTGAGAGGTAAGTGATGCACTTGGAGTCTTGTGGTCAGAAAGTGATCAAGCCAGAATTCAAAACCATGGCTATTTCCCTTCAAATGCTGATATTTGCCACCACCGGAAATTATTTCCAGCGTTCAGTGGTTCCTGTTCCCCCACACCCTCTGTAACCTCTTTCCGAGGCAGCTGAAGTTCCCAGCACATGTTTTGAGAACACGTTTGGCTTGCCTCTATCTGTGCAGCAGTAGTCTGCAGAGAAATCAATCTCATTATATTTTATTCAGCACCATAAATGCTCCAAGTTGCTGGTTTCTCTGTGCAAAGTTTATTGAGTAAATTTCTCATATTACACAAATAGCTCGCTTTATTCTAATATGGTGATGAATTCTACTGAGCTGTACTGATTTAGAATAAAAAGTCGACAAAGAGAAGGAAATCTGCTCGTGCAATCAAAGGGGTTGACAACACAAAGCTCAGATGGTCACAGGACTTGGAAGGTGATGCGTGTCGAAAGATGAAGAAAGCACTGAGATATAAACAATGCAGTAAATAACTCTGAAATGAGGTTGATTCTGACCACAGGGTAATCCAAAAATTTGAATGAGGAAAATGCCCTGTCTCTTATACTTGGCAGAACTTTTTACCTTCTTCAGGTGGATATGGCAATCTTCATGCTTTTCCAGATTACAGAACAGGCTGAGGAGAGTGATTGTCAAACTTTGATGCACATCTGATCCTCTAAGAATTACTAACAAAGGGGCCCCGAGCTTGCTTTAATTAATGAGACATCCGGCCAGGCACAGGCAAGGGCCTAACTGATGCTTAGTATGGTCATCTTGCCTGCAAGGGGCAGTATGGGCCTGACCCCCATCAAGAGCATGGGGTCCTGAAAAGACCACAGGCCTGGGAATTCCAAAGTCTGCACTTAGTTCCCAGTGCTGCTGATTTCTAAGTGTGTGAGCTTTAGGTCTTGAGCTTGTTTCCCTGTCTGAAATCTTCTTGGGCAATGGTCAGTCACTTTTACCCAGAAGACACTGTGAGAGCTGGAAAAGTATGCACACAAAAGAACACTGGCGCAAGGGAAGCTGGTAGTAGTTAAAAACATGGCCTTTCTCCACCATGATGCAGCCAGATCTCTTACTCCCAAATCCCAGCCCTGCCAGTCATCACCTGTGTGGCTGTGGGCGAGTTCCTTAGCTATCCCTAACCTCAGTTTCTCCTACAAGAGTGACAAAAACAATACTTTGCTTATATTAACTAACTCTCAACCTTCACACCAGTCCCATGGTTTTTACCCATATTTCATAGTAAGGAAACCGGGGCACAGAGGCATTAAGTGACCATGCATGGGCCACTCTGGGATGTGCCCCAGGTGCTGTGGTTGCAGAGTCAATACTCCTAACCAGTGAGTTGCCCGCTCCTAAGACCACCCGAGGTAGGGTGAGCAGAAGGACAACTGCATGGTGAATGCTCAGTAAATGTTTCCCCGTATTTGGATAATTTCCTTTCACATTCCAAATATGTATCTCTCCATTTTATGTTCTATTGCACCCCACATGTCCTATAGCCAGTGCCCAGACTTATTTAATTATTGTCACAAAAATGAAAGCTGGCTTGGGCTGCACAGACTACAAACATGTTAATTCTAGAAGGGGAACATCATCTCACCTTTTGTTTTCATTGCTTTCAGATTAGGTATATAACACATAGTAAAGGCGAGAAATTAGAGATCTCCTCAGACTTAAAGTTGCTCTAGGGTAGGGGTGAGGGCAGCGTCCGCATAGGAAACAGGCTGTTATAAATTCTTAGTAGCTAAAAATCCCTTTTCCCTGACCCTCTGATGTTCTTTATGCATGTGCTGGCGCCAAGGCACAGAGGAGTTAAGTAACTAACATACTGCGAACAAGACCAGTCTCACCATCACAGGGCATCAAACCATGAATCAAGATTGTTCAAAGGCAAGAAAGGAAGCCTGATATCAACCGGAGTTAAGGACAGTTGTTCTTGTGCTCAGGGGAGCTTTCCAGGGAGTAGAAGAACCAAGATGAGAGTGAGCCTTTATTATTCAAACTGGAATCAAGCCATAGTGCAGGTTACATAGTCTGACGGTGGGGCAGAGTCTGAGATCTTGGGACATGAGTTCCCTGCAACCATAGGGTTCTTGATAAGGGACCCTTGGAAAAGGACACTTAAGTTCCTGGTGAAGCTGTTGGGTCTCAGGGAACAAAGGTTGATTAAAACAGAGCTATTTCCTTCACATTAGCTCTATTCCTGTAATTACTTCCCAATCCTTAACCACAATCTGATTTAAGATATCTTTAAAAGAAATACAGTCCAGTACTATGCATTATGTATGAAACGAAGCAATCCCATCACATAATCACTATTAATACAAGTTTTACCAACCACAGTTTTACCAACACGGCTTAGATGCTTACGATCATGTGTTGCAATGAATGCATTATCCTCCCCACAGCAATGTAAAATGTCGAGCCCACTTGTTTAATAAAACAAAAAGTATAGAAATCAGCACCCCAACCCAAACTGAACTGAACACAAGATTTATACTTGTGCAAGGAAATCTCACCGGACAGTGTTAGCTTTAATGTTTCCCTTTTTCCTCGATTAAAATCCTGCGGTATATCCAAACGAAGGGAACACCTTAAATTTGAATTATGTAGGCCAGACCCGATGACTCTTCTGCTTTTCAGGGTGAAGCCTACACAAGTGTTCATGTCAGCCTCATGCTCCTCTTGACTATGGATCTATAACCATTAAGGAGCAGAACTGCCAAGTCAAGGGCTCTTTTAAAAACTAACCCTTCCAAAGCAAAGCCGATTCTGACGACTTTCACTTTCTCTCTCTTCAGCAGAAGCATCCCCCAGAGGAGATGGTTCACTGAGTAAGCCCCAGGCAGTAAACACCCCCAAACCTCATAGATGAACAGAGAGAGGACAGCTCAACACCGACGTGAGCCAAAAGACTCATCTGTGGGAGAAAAAAAGCCTGAAGAAGCTCACTTCGATCGGGAGAGAGGGCTGTTTACTTACATTGCTCGCAAGACCTTCCAACAGCTGGAGTCTTTGAATTCTACTGTGCACAGATGTGGAGCTTTCACTCGAAATCCCCTTCCCTTTGGCAGCAGGGAGCATTCATAACTCTGTGGGGCTTCAGATTGATAAGTAATTTCCTGATTGGTTTCAAAAGCGTTCTCCCAGGCTTCGAGCAGTAGCAGGGAGAGAGGGAACACGCAAGGCCCATGACGTGCAATGACGCTGTGGCCTGCACAGACCTCTTGTTTGATCGGGCTTGAAAGAAGGATCTGTCGGCCTCACCAGCAAAAACAAATATCTTCCTCTATCTGTTGGCTCACTCCCTGAATCATATTTGGGAAATAGCACAAAGAGTCCGGACAATATTTGTTCCAATATTTGTGATTGCTTTCTTACCAGCCACTTTAGAGAACGTTCTTAGAGACCATGCAGTCCGGCCCCTTTGGTTTACAGTGGAAGGAAAGGAAGCCTGCAGTTTACAAGGCTCGGTCAGGGGCACATGGAAAGTGAGTGAAAGAAGTGGCACCCAAGAGCCTCCTGGCCAGCATGTCAGAGCTCTGTCCCCTATAGGGAGGTGGAGGTGGACACAAAGGTTTGACATCTGGCTCTTGATCTTTAGAACGCATGTCATGGGCAAGGTCCTTCATATTTCTGAGCCTGTTTCTCATAGGTGCAAAGTGGGAATCAGAATAGCAGTCATCCTTGCATGGCATCACAGTATGGGGATGGCTATGGGAGAGACTTGTCAAGGGGGAAAGCCACTATACCACATACGGGATTTTGTAAGGAGGACTTGATCTACATGCTCCTCTTCTCTCTTCTTCTATTCTCACAGTCCATTCAGTGTTATTTCATGTTCTGGAAGAAGCCATACTGTGAAGTTTTGGGGGAGGAGAATGTTGGTCAGGGAATGAGATAGGATAGGAAGAAAGCCTTTGGCTTAGGAAAACCAGGTCAAGATCAGATGCAAAGGTAGAGCATGTCTTGACATTTGCCACAGAAAGGACACTGGGTCTGAAATCAGAAAATCGAGGCTTGGCTACTGCCTCTAACACTTGCCAGCCAAGGAACGCCATTGAAGCAGTCCAAACCACAGTTTCCTCTCTGGGGGCATAAGCCCTGTCCTGCTGGGCTTGCCTAATTTTGCTGAGGTGAGATCAAATGGAATCTTGATGGCTATAGTGCTTATCAACCTTTGCAGTCTTTGAAATTGTGAGGTAATATTTTCCAGCGTTCAGCATAGCATTTCATGCAAAAAGCAGTGTTGATGGAATGGTGCCACCACCTCTTTCCATTTCATCTGTGGTATTGGCTCACACCCCTTGGTGCCAGGGATCCCGGGTTTTTGGACTTTTTTCCCTTCTCCTGTTAAGGAGTATATTTTGCCTTTCTTCCTTTGTCATGCTGTCTCTTGGTGCTGGCCACTACTGGTCTTTCTTCCATCTTTCATGCAACAGTAAGAATGAAAACAAGGAGAAAACACTTTACTCAACCACATAGAAAATTCTCCATAGAGTTTTGACACATGCGAGGCTGTGTGCATCTCGTGAGTAGTCACAGCCAGACAGCGATGGATCGAGATCAGCCTCACTTATGAAAATGCTCAAGCCCCTGAGCCTAATCAGTTATTCCATTACCTTCCTTTGCCTTTTTATAAATTCATTCTTGGATGTCATTGCAGTTAAGATTTGCACTACATCATCTGTAAGAGGAATTTTCTGACTGGGCTTTACTGTAGCTGGCTTGGGCCACCATAACAAACTATTATGGACTGGAGGTTTAAGCAACAGAAATTAATTTTCTCAGTTCTGAAGGCTAGAAGTCTGAGACTGGGGTGTCACCATGGTTGGGTTCTGGTGAGAGCCTTTTCCCTGGCTTGTGGGTAGCTACTTCTCACAGTGTCCCCACACGATGGACAGTGGGAAAGATCTCCCTCTCTCTCTCCCCCTCTTCTACTTCTTCTATTTTTTAAAAAGATTTATTTATTTATTTGAAAGAGAAAGTGAGTGAGCAGGGGGAGGGACAGAGGGAGAGAAGGTTCAAGCAGACTCCCTGCTGAGCATAGAGCCTGATGCAGGGCTCCATCCCATGACCCATCAGATTATGACCTGAGCCAAAACCAAGAGTCAGTTGCTTCACTTACTGAGCCACCGAAGCTTCCCTCTCCCTCTTATTATAAGTTCATTTGGAGCAGAGTCCCATCCTTATAACCTCACTAAACTTTAATTACCCCCCAAAGACTACCTGTAGTCACATTGCCCTGTAAGTCAAGACTTCAGCTTATGACCTTTGAGGGGATACAACTCAGTTCAGAGCAAACCTGGAGAAAGTGAGCACATTAAGCTAATCTTGCTGAGCACTCATTGGGTCAAAGGCCCTACTCCTTTCCTTTTTCACTGAATCCTCACAACAACTCTAAGAGGCTGGTGGTGACTTTTCCAAGGTTACAAAATTACTAAGTGGCAGCGTCCACATGTAAACTGTGATGACCAGCACCATGTTCTTTCCATGACACAGTCTGCCTCCACCTCCTTCTCTTCTCTGCTGGATTCTGAGCCATAGACTTCTGTTTCCTTCCTGCTAATGTTGACCTCTGCTGCCTTGTGACAGGGTGGTGTTACTCAGCACACCATAAGAGGGGAGGAAGTGGAGGGGAGTTCTGTGGTTTCCCCCAGGGGCCCCACTCCAAGTTCAGACTGACAGCTGTGGGGATTCTGCCCAGAATGTTCTTGTTCTCTCTATGCTTTCCCCCTAGCCTCCTCTATGTGGGTAGATCCCTCTCATCAGTTTGAACTCAAGTGGGATTCTTACCTCTGGAAAGATTTCTTTGACCTGCCCCTCACCTTTCCTAGCTCTCCCTTAGACTTATCTTAACCTTCCCCTTTAAAATTTTTTGCCTTTTGTAAAACTTTGTAGGTGATAGCTGTAGTAGTTGTTTAAGTAGTTATATTATTTCTAAGATAGCTGCATGTTTGTCTTTCTCACTGGTGTGTACGCTCACTGCGGACAGGGGTGTTTGGCTCACTGAAGTATCTCCAGCCATTAGACCACTAATATGAGAACCTACAGGGAAGGAAGGGAGGAGTAGGAATCGGCGAATCAGAGAAAACAAATAGTAAGGAGGAGCTACAAGACTCATTTGCAATAATAGAATGACTGGCAAACACATGTCTGAGACCACAGTCTAAGGGTAAACTCTTACTAAGCCCTCTGTATGCTACCAAATTAATTTTTGTCCTTGATATTTTGCATGGGGAAACTAGATTTGGCTTATCAAGAGTGAGGTTCTTGGAGTAAAGAGAGGTAACTGAAGAACAGATCTTGGGTCATACTTGTTGGCCTGCTGGTCAACCCCTGGACTCCTGAAAGGGTAGCATGGCTTGGCCCTCTGCACAGTGGGACTGCCTGTTCATATTCCATTAGCCTCAGTCTCTTTCAGGAAAGAGATAAAACAAGACCCTGATGAACAGGGTGTGAGGAGGTATAGGGCTTGCCAGGAGGAATTTGTACCAGGAAAGGCATTCTCAGCTAAAGAAGCCACATGTGCAAAGACATGGAAAGACAACGTGTTGCGTATAGAGGACTGCAAGGAATGCACTTTTGTTGGTGGGTTGCAAGGAAATGTGATAAGGTAAGTTCTAGGTAAGTATTATCTTTTTCATTATTTTCTGTTTTCATTACTATCTATTGCTCGGCTTTGTTTGGTAAGCGAATGAAAGATTTTGTGTGAAATTGTTCTAGAAGTTGGAAAAAGCTTATAAAAATTTGCTTATTACAAGTCCTTTTGGATGAAGATAGCTCAGCAGAGAGACTGAGAAACTATGCTGGGAAATTAAATTATTTATGAATTTTCTTTACTTGCATACTGGAAAGTTTGACCACTTTTCTTCTTCTAATCTCCTTTTCAAAGACTAGGTGATAGCCAAAAATAGTACCTATTAAATATCAGTGAGCAGGGATATAAGTTTTTAACTCAGCATTATCCCTGGACTTTTCTACTCTCTCCTAGAGGTCAGGGACTAGAAGCCTGAAACTCAATTTCTCCAAACCTTTGCAGTCAGATTCCCTGGTTAGAGTCAACCAATGAAGGCACTCACAGTCATGTAAAAGGCAGAAATATGTCAACTGATAGTAAGGTTTGCAGGAGCTTCTGGGCAAGATCCTGGAATCACATAACTAGTGTGGCTTTCCAGAAATCCTGCACTCTGGGTTTCCAGGAAAACAGCATGTTTTTCTCTCTAACTCTTGGTTCCACAGCTTTCCTTCCTTCCTTCCTTCCTTCCTTCCTTCCTTCCTTCCTTCCTTCCTTCCTTCCTTCCTTCCTTCCTTCCTTTTTTTAAAGCTTTTATTTATTTATTCATGAGAGACACAGAGAGGGAGGCAGAGACACAGGCAGAAGGAGAAGCAGACTCCATGCAGGAAGCCTGATGTGGGACCCGATCCCAGGACTCCAGGATCATGCCCTGAGCCAAAAGCAGATGCTCAACCGCTGAGTCACCCAGGCGTCCCCACAGTCTCCTTTTCTTAATTTAGACATAATTATAGACTCAAAGAATTTTGTAAAAAAAAAAAAAGTTGCATAAAAACCAAATAAGACAAAAACTAGCTTCTTTCAATAGCGATATCTTTTATCACTGTAATATATCAAAACTAGAAGTTGGCATCAGTACAACAGTAATAACTAGATTGTAGAACATATTCAGATTTCACCAGTTTTGCATGGATTCACTTGTGTGCTGTATAGTTCAATGAAATTTGATCCTGTGTATAGATTGCCTACAGTTCTTTCAATGGTTGTTTAAGGCTTTGATTTTGCATCTTCAATCCCTATCTAGAGTGATTTTTAGTTTCTTAACTGAATCCTGATGGATACAAACAATAATTTCCTCATGTCATTTCATACTTGAAGCCTTATAGTCAAGTTTTGATTCTTGCATTCCATTCTGTTCATTCATTTATTAAATTAAAATATTGCTCAATTATACGTTTTTTTCATGTATGCTTTTTTAATCCATTATCTTTGTCCAAGGCATTGTCACATTACCTACACATTACTATGGAATATTTTTAGCTATTCTTGGGCTTTTAGTGGCTACATTCTCAAAGTCATTACCATAGTATGTCAGAAAGGGCAATCATCCCTAATAGTGGTAAAATAATTTACATGTAATAACACAGGAAGCAAAAAATGGGAGGTACAGGGATTGGATTAGAAGAAACAGGGCAGCCCTGGTGGCCCAGCAGTTTAGCGCCACCTTCAGCCCAGGGTGTGATCCTGGAGTCCTAGGATCAGGTCCCACATCCGGCTCCATGCATGGAGCCTGCCTCTCCCTCTGCCTGTGTCTCTGCGTCTTTCTCTCTCTCTCTCTCTCTCTGTGCCTCTCATGAATAAATAAATAAAATCTTTAAAAAAAGAAGAAACAAACATCATTTTTGGCAGATAGTACAATTGTACACCGAAATGATGCATGCAAATTTTAAAAGACTATTAGAAAGGATATACTTTCAATATAGTGCCAGATTAAAAAAAGTACCCTAAAAATAGTCTGTATACTAAAAATAATCAGAGAATAGAATGGTAAAAAAAAAATCTAAAATCCTTATGACAGCAAAATGATGCTGGCTTTTCTTTAGAGGAAGGGCATCCCAGCCTCTCTCTGACTCTTGGCTGTGTTTTCTCATTTGAGCTCTTAATCAGCTCAGCTCCTGTGGAGGGAGTCATAAAATCTTGGTAAAATATTATTTTCCCCCTCCTGATTATTACCTTTGACTCACTAGCCACAAGTCATAAAAATCCAGTCTGGGAGAAGCCAATTTAGAAACAAAGTGATGCTGTGTCCTTTGTCCCTTCCTAGCTAAGACACAATTCCCCCCAAAGTGTCTCTTCTGAGGTAGAGGACTATTCAAGCTTTCTCTCTTCACTAATGGACTAAGAAGAGAATCTTAGTGAATATTTGTCATGTGCTAGCACCGTTTATCAATTCTTTCAATTAATTAATCCTCACAACTACACAGGTCAAAAATTGAAGTTGATTGTCTCAAATCTCAAGGCTACCAAAAGGTAGAACCAAGCTGAAGGCGAGGTAGTGAGTCCTCTAGCCTTTATTCAATGCCTCCATAGTATATCGCTTTTCTTGCAAGTGACAAAAATCTTTTTCCTATAAAGATTATTCACAAGCCCTAACAAGCTGTATTGGCTGCATCAGCTTAATCTATTTTATTAAAAAAATAAATTTGCAGCAAAATTTTAGGTAAAAAGAAGGCACAAGTGGTGCCATGTAATGACAAAAATTGTGAAAGGGACGTGAGTACTCATATTTGGAAAACCCAAATGTGGAAGTCCCAAGTCAATGAGCCCGACTTGTGGGTGGAACCTTGTTATAAGGGAGCTTTTGACTCTGAAATGCAGTTAGTTCTTTAGAACTTCAGTGTTTCAATCAGGGCAACAAAATTCACATCATTCTCCGAAGTACAATTCAGAAAACGATTTCCCCCACTGATAGCTCTCCTTTGAAGATGAGAAATTGCTTTCTTTTTATTTTTACTTTAAGGTTTTGATTGAAAACACTCAAATGCATGCCTGGCTTCAAAGCATAGTTTGTGACCAAAAAGGATTTCCTGGTTTACATTGCTTAATTAATGATAATATTGATTCAAAAGAAGAAAGAGTTCCCAAATCCTAGCAATTTCCAATAGTAGTAGATGTAACCCCTATGTAAACACTTAAACTGAAATGGCTTTTGGAAGAACTCAATCTCAAGCCTTTCCAAACTCCAATGATTTCACAATCATCACCATCTCCGCGCAACCCCCCCCCCCCCCCCGCCCGCCATCCCAATCACACTCTATCTGCATCGTGGCCGTGCTGTCTCTGCAAATTCCTTGTAATCGCACGTATACTTCTTGTTTTAACCAGCAATGAAATTTCCATTTACTTGGTGCATTGTCCAGGATAAATGAAGTTACTATGGCCTGTTTGTTTCAGTCAAACAACACATAATAGCTCCTTTGAAGATTTCCAACAAAATCTAAGTCATATGTAATTTGAAAGGTAAATATGTCACCAGAAAAGAAAGTAAAAGAGAAAGAAGAAAATAAGAGAAGGGAGGAAGGAAGATCAGTAGGAAGGCAAGAAGAAAAGAAAGAAAGGGAGGAAAGAAAAAAAGGGAGAAAAGAAGACACAACAAAAGAAAAACAAAGCAGAGGGAAGAAGAGCAAAGTTACAGATCCTATAACTCTAAATCAAACAGACATGATCTATTCATTTTTCCCATAGGACCAGTTCCAGTTTGAGATGTACCACACTACATTATTTTTCTAATGATGCAGAAACTAATAAACTGACTTAATAAGACTTCAAATGCTGCTAACATTTATACCTACAAGTGCCATGTTTGGGCAGGGGGACCAGTTGTCTTTGTTTGCCTGGGACTAAGGGGTTCCCCAGATGTGAGACTTACAGTTTTAACACAGGATAGTCCAGACAAACCAAGATGGTTTGCTTGGGACTGAGGAGTTGTGCAGGGCATGATACCTATAGTACTAAACCAGAAGAGTCCTGGACAAATTGAGAAAAGTTGGTCACCATATCTTCAGATGAAACCTTATCTTTGGGTAAATATTACCTCTTATGTCCTTTGAATATTCTGTAGGAAATGTTTTAGCTAATTTTAGTGTCCTTTCTGCATGCCAGGATCTGTATTAAATATTGCACACAATGTAATGGATATCTTTTTTTCCCTACCTGGCACCCCAATATTCTTTGGTTAACACTTTCCCTATCTTATGTGGTTTTAGTTTGGCTGTCATATTTAGTACCCTTCATTCCTGCTACCTCCCTTGAAGCAAAAAAGTCAACCAGGCTGGGCCAAGCATAGTAGGCCATCTGACACATCTGGAAATAGTGACTGGTAGGGGTGAGCATGTAACCCAAGAAAGACAGCTCTTGGGAGAGAGAAGTCTCTTTTGCTTCTATTTAAGATTTAGTCACCCTGTCCAGAGAGAGAGAGAGAGAGAGAGAATCCAGAGCATCATCTGAACCCCTGGATTTTGCCATGCATGAAGCTAACACCTTTCCTAAACTGACCAAATACATGAGCTAATGTATTCTCTTTTTTCTTAAGCTATCTTGAGTAGGGTGCCTGTCATGTGCAACAAAGGAGTTGTGACTAGTAGACATATATGGGCTTGGCCTCCTATTCTGAACTCAGTCCTGTACAGGTATAGGTTGAGCTATATGAAATTGCTAATATTCGACTTCTTTTGAATGCAAATATGGCAATTTCACTTGGTTCAACTTAAATATTATTTTTACCATTTCACAGATGAGGACAAAACTCAGTGGTGATAAGTGATGTACCTAATGTTGCACATTTATTAGACAGGAGACCTGGGAATCAGATCCAGCTCTGTTTGATTCCAAGGTACATAAGTACATTTCCAGTTGTTCATGCTTCCTGAAAAAAAAGTAATCTCTTAGGCCTATCCTTTGCTTTTTGACAAATGCCTTGAAAAGGTACTAGGTTGTGACTCACACCCTACATATGACTTATATATGGTGCCAAACACCTGCTTGTGGCTTCCAAAATTCCTGTTTCATTGGCTGTTTCATGAAAAGAAGTCAAATACATAAGACTGTCAAGCAAGATGGAAAACTCTATTGTATTCTGGTACGTATTTACATTTTGGTAGGGATAAAGCTCCAGGCGATCATATGTCAGATTTCCAAATGTACTCCAGCTTTGGATTTCACTGAAAATCAAGAGATGCAATTTTTGCCTCACAAAAGAGAGATTCTTTACCCATTCTACTCTCTCTACAGAGAGATTGTTTAATTGTTTCCCATAACTCAAACCTAACACATTTATAACGCAGCTGTGTCAGTGAGATAAGTGTTCAGGGCATTTTCTGAATCTTTGGCATCCCATATGCTTGCTCATTGATGCAGCAGAATGATGTTTGCACAGAAAACATTTCTTTTCCACGTTAGTGATCTATCCATGCTCTAAAAATCTCAGTATGATTTGGGAAAGTTTGTGTGTCATTTTTTTAAGCATTTATTTTATGTGAGATTATTATAATTCAAGATTGTTAATTGTAATGAATGCTAGAAAAACAATGTGTCTTGTTATGATGTGGATACTCTTGTATAGTAAATGCCTTTGGCATTATCTACTGAAAATTTATATTCTATGAACTCCCTTCCCCCACTGCAGGCTGTAGTAATCAGTTATTGTAGCTATAATATTACAGCATAACAAATGACTCCCAAATTTCAGTGGCTTGTAACAACAAAAAATATTTATTTTTTTTCTTACTCATGGCAGGTTTTGAAACTTGCCCAAGATCATACAGCTGGTAAATGATGAAGCTGGGATTCATTTATTCAGTGGGTATCATTGAGCCCCTACTAAGGGCCAGGCATCATGAAGAGGCTGATAAGCCACTAAGCCAAAGACTATTTATATATTTATATCCTAGCTGATGAAATTAAAAGTGAAAACAGTATAATTATAGCTCTAGAGAGTCAATCAAGAAGAGAGAACATATTAAGCAGGAAATATTTGACATAATCTAATAGAGTCAGCAGTGCTGTTTGCCAAAGGTTGGGGGATTTGGATACTCAGGCCAAAATAGTAGCCATAGTTAGATCATAACAAGATTAATTAGATAATGCAAATATAAAGACATTCCAAGCGAAAGCTGGCATTGCATCTCTAATTTCAATTGAGAGAGAGGACAAAGGGAAGGGAAATGTTTGAAATCATTTTTGAGTGTCTACTCTATGCCAGGCATTGTCACATGAGAAAAATCCACATAGCAATTTTCTGAGAACAGTGACTCTCATTTCACTCTTTAAATCTCTGTGGATATAATTTTCTGTGTGTCTAATATAAGGGTAGTGTTATTTATTTCTTAGTTTTGTCGTAATTTGTGCCTAACACACTGAGGGTCCTCAGCAAATGGTAGTTGCCTTGGAAGACTCTGCTGGTTGCTTCCCAACATCCTTCCCAATGTCCATCTTGTCCTTCTTTTGTATTAATAGAAACCCTGTTTGTTTGGGGAGTCAGTGTGACCGTGTAATGCCCCCTTCCTAGACTCCCTATGGCCAGGGAAGGCCATGTGACCACCTTGCTGGGACAAAGCAAGGATGCAGAGGTTGATGGAAGAGGTTGTTGGGAAAGCCTCGTGAAATAAAGACAGCTGGTGTCACCCGTTTAGATCTTGTTCTTCGCATTTTGCCATTTACCAAGAATGCAGTCATGATGTTAATGTAAAGTAGACGTCTCGTGATAATGATAAAGACAGTCACATTCTAGAATGTAAGAGCAGAAAGGAACCTGGGTTCTGATGACATAGAAGCCATCATACTAACCCTTGACAACGTATCTCCGAACTAACTTTATTGTAGATGAAAAACATAAACCCCTATTTGGCCAGGCCTCTGTTACATGGGGTCAAGCACATTCCCTAACTGACACAGCTCTACTTCACATTCCCATTCTGTTCTCAATCTGAAATATTTTCAGATTTGTGTATAATGCTTCATTGTTGCAAAAGATTTGGCTCCTTTCTGAACAAACTTTCTGGAATAGTTCATTTCTTTTCTTTCTAGATGAGGCATTATTTGGCCACAGTATAACACAATTCTGCCTGAAAGAAAACACCAATTAAACATGTCTTTTTTTTTTTTTAAACCAACCATCTAGCACACAATCATTATAGGCTATAGAAACAGCTCCAGCCTAGCCGTGAGACTGAGCTTGAACTTGCCAGCCATAGCAACATCAGAGAAAACAGAAAAATCAAAAGCTTAAAATGAAAAAAAAAAAAAAAAAAAAAAAAAAAAAGGACATCCAGTGGAAGAGATGTAGCAAAGAATTAATGAGACTTCTTTTAAGGTTTTCACTCTTGAATCCTATAATTCTAACAGTGGAGTTCGGTAGAAGAGAAAGCACAGAATGGCAACACAGAGAATTCAGTTTTAAATCTTACTGAGTCACAGATCAGCTGAATAATTTAGGGCAAGTTTTTTCATTTGTTAAGGCTTTAATTTCCCAGATGCAGAATTATCATGATAGCAGTAGCAACAACAACAGTAATAATAATACCTACTTACGGAGTTGAGACAAAGAGTGAGGAAGGTGATGTATGTGAACATGATTTGTAAATATCAGAATATCCCACAAGCTTTCATTGCTGTGGAGAGATTAAAAAAGACGTGCCAAGTGTTAAATCATGCCAGATTTGTAATGTTGCCCTCTGGCACGGATGTGTGGTCTAGAGGTGTGAGGCTGAGATGCTGAAGGATATACAGACTGTAAGTTCTTTCTTGAAGGTTAGCAATGAAGGTCTTCTACGGGTATGAGTAAGTGTTTCTTGCAAACATCATTAATGGTGAAGGAGAAATGAGGGAAGAAAACTAGGATTTTTGAGCACTTGCTATGGTACTTTGGTGTTTTACAGATATAATCTCCTTCAGTTAATTGGAGATGTCAAGTTCCCTCCACAAATCTTCTGAAGACAGAGGTTTTACACTTTCATGTGTGGAGTTGCCCTGGATGCAAGATCGGTGGGATGATGTGGCCCAGGCATTGAAATCAGGGACGTGGACTCAGGTAGTTGCATGTGTGGGCCTCGGCCAAGCTTAGGGGAGGAGGTCTTGCATCTGAAGTTAGCTTGTTAGTAACTCACAGAAGGAAGGATGAGAGTCTTCTCAATGCAAGGTTAAAGAGACTTACCCTACTTATCAAGATGGAAAAGATAAAGGAATTTTTTAGCCACTGAGGACCTCACTCAGCTCCTCAGAAACATATCTATTAGGTGATAATGAGTGCATTTTGCTGTGTGTGACTGTGCTAAATACTTTCAATTATTAACCCATTCATTCTTCCAACAACCCCACGAAGTAGATACCGTGACTATCCCCATTTTGCAGATGAGAAAAGTGAGGAATAGAGACGATAAGTGACTTGCTCAAAGTCATCCAGTTAGATTGGAATTGAGAAGCCTGGCCCTGAGGCCCTGCATTCACAATGACACTGTTTCACCCATTGAGGGAAGAAATAAAGCAGAACATATGTCAGACAGTTGGGCTGTAAATCTTGAGGACTCAGCTCCTTAAGAAACTCAAAAGAGTTCCTGTAATTTTTCTGTGGAAGAAAGTCTGACCAACTGCTCAGAGATCCTTTCAGTTTTTCAGTGAATTAAAATGTAACCACCTACTCATGTATGGCTGTGTCTCTCTTTATTCTAATGGGAGATTTAGGGATTTGGGAAGACATCTGGAATTTATTTATGCCATTTGGATTTTGAAACCCAATATTACATTCTTATAATGAAAGAGACAAAGAAGTCAAAGTAGACCATATTAGTGAAATCTGACTAAACAGGGCATACGTTTGCAAACTGAGCTTTAATGTCTGGCTAAGTAAGATATTGCTCCAAATACCCTCAATCATCCTTATCAAAAGGGAGAAACACACTTCTGGAATCATTTTGACTTTCTGTCTATAGGACAATGGAAAGAACATTATTTCAGGGCTTTTTCTCTTCCCCAATGTCATAAACAGTGTTAAGTATTTGCCTATGCTGAGATTAAATATGGCACAAAGATAATTAGACAAATATCACCTTGACTGTCTCAGTTTTTCATCTGGGTCATGGGGGGACAGCATGGGTTCCAGAGACAGGCAGCCTGGACTGGTTTTGCCATTTGTCAATGGTGTAATTTTGAATTATCTCCCCATATCTTTTGAAACCTAGAGGATATCTCAAGCAGAAGGTATAAGGTGGAACAGAGTGATGCATATCTGGGGCATTTTAGAATGTGCTTGTGTGTGTGGCATTTTAGGAGATGAACTCTAAGAGGTAAGATCATAAAAGGTCTCATGTCCCAAGCCAGGGTGTTTGGACTCTTTGCTGGAAGCAATGGGGAAGTACCAAAGATGTTTTAATTTTAATCTTTATAAACATTACATAGAATTGTTTTTCTTTACTATAAATGTAATAGATTATTGTAGGAAAAATAGATGAAGAAGAAGGGAAATGCTTGGAGTTAAACCTTCAAGAGCCTGCGTTAACCTCTTGCGAATGTTGTTCTTCACTTCTAGAAGTGTAGATGGATGTTTTAATAAAAATTCAATCAGATTGTACCCACTCTTTTTTTTACCCACTCTTTTATAGTCTTTTGTATTACGATTATATAAATAGCTATGTAAGTTGATGTAGATTTGTTCACATTGTCACTTTAATGGCTACATAGTCTTTAATGGCTGTCGATGTACCATACTTTCTTTAATATTGTTCTATTCTTGGATGTTTAGATTATTACCACATGCTGGAATTGTAAAGAACCCTGTAATGAACATCCTTATAACAAAATTTCAGTATTTACTTAGAATAAATTTTAAGACATAGAAGGATATGCCTATTTTAAAGAATTTCATATATACTGCCAAGTTACACCCCGGTGAAAGTACTTAAGTTAACTGTCCTATCAGCAGAGTTTGAGTCTACTCATTTTATTCTAGGGCCTAAGTGGGTGATAGCAGTTAATTTCTGATGGATTAGAGCATATTCCAAGAAAATGACAAAGATGGTGAAAATAAGGACATTTTTAGGGATGGCAGTGATGAACATCACTGTCTTGGAAGAGGGAACTGGTAATGCCTTCAAATATTTGATAGACCGCCATGTGGAAGGAGGGCTGGCCTTGTTCTGTATAGTTCCCAATGACAGAACTAGGATCAATTCAGAAAAGTTCCAGAAAGAGAATCCGATTCAACAGGAAGACAGTTTTCTATTATTTAATGCTAAAATATGCAAGAGGCTGATGTAGTATCTTGGAAAGCTGTCTCAGTAGTAATTCCATTTGGGGTCTATGTCCTTTGGAGAAAAAGAGACCCAACTTTACAATAGATTTTTTTTTTTTTTGAAAACCATTGTGTCTTCTGGGCTAGTTAATACTTGCAGGTCTTAGATAAATACTGAGTTGATATGAATTGACCAGAGCTCTGCTAGGCTGACTTTATGTGTAAATATTATGTCTCATATATAAAGTATGTGAAAGGATTTTAGATACACTCTCAAATTCTGTACTTGTGAATTTGCCTACTTGCTGAAATTTATTGGTGAATACAAATCAATACTCAAGGTGCTTTCATGGTCATTTGCAGATATATGCAGAGCAGCAAAAATTTGAGACCCTGACATGCATGTTCCCAGCTAAGATCAGACCAGGGGATGCATTCCCTTCTTCTTTCAATTTCTCATACTATAAACAAGTATTCTTTTAGCAAGTCTATTTAGTACCACATTTTGAGCACTTAGAGGTTTTTTTTTTTTTTTTTTTTTTTTTGGAGGGGTGATTTTGTTGTTCAAATGGTCCCCGAGCATAAAAGTCCTATCCAGTGATCCCTAAGCACAAGAGGGCTGTGAGGTGCCTTAGGGAGAAACCATGAAAGAAAAGCTTCATTCAGGCATGAGTTACTGTGCTGTTGGCCATGAGTTCAATGTTAATGAATCAACAATACACATTAAATAAAGTGCCTTTAAACAGAAACACATGTAAAACAAGGTTATATGTTGATCCACTGCTGAAAACGTGATCAGAACCTGGCAGGACCCTAACCCTGTGTTTTCCCCAGGAGCAGAGATTCAGGATTTGCTAATTCAGTTTTTGGAATGACTTTACATAGAACAGAACTACTGGGAATTTTAAGAATTGACTGTATGGGTTTTAAAAGACTGATGGATTCTTTTTGCTCATAGACCCCACTCTCCAATGCCTGGTCACCTGCTCCAGTTCTAAAGCTCTCACTAGCTATCTGGAGAATGGCTGCCTGGCCAAAAGGAGGCCACTGCAGGCCTTTTCCATGGGCCAGGCCATGGTTATTGCCCTGCCAGGCCCCTGATGACAAACCCATATTTGTCAGGGGTCCCCCCAGCTGCAGAGACCAGCTCAGTTCTAACCATATCGCTCTGTCCTGTGAGGAGTCATTTAAGTGTCATGTGTCCTCTAACAGTCAGAGATAGGCCTGCCTCTTTCTCAGATATTATCCCCCTTGATGCAGGGTGGTTTCAAGTGGCATGAAAACCATTCTGGATATGAGGAGCAGGTGCAAGAGACAAACTTTAATTGAACAAACCTTAATAATAACTGTCACTACTTATTGAACATTATGGGGGACTGGAAACTGGATGGAGGCCAGCCTCCCACCCACCAGACCTCTAGGCAGACCATCAATGAAAGGGTTAATGCCTGTTGCAGCCAGGGCTTCTGACCTGCTTTACAGAGCACTTTACACTTGGTTTCAGTTCATCTCTGCCACTGCCCTCTGCATGACCCTTATCATCCACATTTCTTTTTTTTTTTTAATAAATTTGTTTTTTATTGGTGTTCACTTTGCCAACATACAGAATAACACCCAGTGCTTATCCCATCAAGATCCACATTTCTTTGATGAGAAAAGTAAGCTTCAGAGAAGGTGTGGAATTTGTTTAAACCCACACAACTAGCAAGTGGCCAACGTGGGGTTGAGCATGAGTGTGCAAGCTGTCAGTCCTTGTTTGCAAACTGGCAGTCAAGTTTGATCTGCTGTTTTATTTGGGGTTTAACTGATCTGAATTAGCTGCTATTATTTAAAAACCAGAAAATACATTTAGAGCATTCCAGCAGCTGGTGCCCTCTTAAGGTAGAGCGGTAGGGTCTAGCTTTCATGGTCTTCACTGGGGCCCAGAGCTTTCATTTGCATCTCCAGCCTGGGGCTGCAGATATTGATTTAGAGCCCTGCTCACTGCTGTGTGGGCTCCTTCCTTCCAGTCTGATGCTGTTACCTACATTCTTTCATCTGATCCTTGTGCTTTCATTATGATTCTGCAGCTGAATGAATTTGCCCCAGATCATCTGGCTAAATGAACTGAGATTCAATCGGAGCTTTCCAGCCCCTTTTCCCACACAGTCTTCTTGAATTTTTACAACCTGTACACAGCAGGGACCCATTATTTGCCTCCAAGCAAGGCCTCGCAAGGATATTTTTAATGCATCAATTTCTAAAAGCAAGCATCTAGTGGTGTCACACCTGCATACATGAACAAGGGTGGAGGGAGGCAGCAATGTCTTTCTGGGAAATTGATCTCTAAGTATTAAACAAGTTCAAGTGCATTTTATATTCTGACAATTTATGCTTTGGGGCCTGTAATTTAAATTTTTCTCTTCAGCATTGGGAAAAATCCTTTAGGAGACAAGTACATTTTTCCCCCATTGGCTTTCCCCTTATCTTGTGTTCCTGCTTCCTAAGGTCAACATGAGTGTATGGGGCCTCTGTCTTTAGCGGGTGGACTTTCTTGGCTGGAAGAGTTCCTAGAATTCCTTCATTGTCAGGATGAGATTTCCACATCAAAGGCCACGGGATTTAGTCCATTCAACATGAGCTATTGGGTGGAGCACAAACAGACTAAAGATGCCTGCTTCATTCCGAATAGGACACAGCAGAGCCCAGATGGCATGCAGAGAACAGCCATGGCCTTCAGAGTGTCATGGAATCCTTCTGAGTAAAGTTCTCCATCTGTCCTCCCCACACTCTGTCCCTCTCTCACACCTTGGCCAGGCTAATCCTTCTAAAATTCTGTATTTCATATGTCTCCCTCACTCAAGAGCTCTGATGGGTTCCCTAGTTCCTAGGATAAAGTCAACATTACCTCTCCTGTATTGAGTCTATCACAGTTTTAACTCTTATCCAAACCTTATCTAACTTATATCTTACTACTTTCCTTCCATAACATTTTACTCTGATCACAGCCAAGGGCTACTTGGCCTTCACTGGAGACTCCATATGTGAGTCTTTTCTGCTATGTCCCACAGGACACGTGTGTCCTCTTATTTCTTCAAGACCTTGTCCAGCCTCCTCTCCTTTGAAATTTGGGACTTATGAGCCTTATTTTCCCAAGCTGGCAGATAACTTTTGATGAGGATTAAGTGCACACAATCAGCCTTCCACAAAACATCTGTGGAAGAGGAAGGGCTAGCAGCACTTCATCACAGAGATCCACAAATACTGCCATGTACCTTGACTGAAGCTTTGGACACACAATACATCAGCTTCTGATTTCCAAGGATTAGAATTGATACATTAGAATTGATATCTATCTATCTATCATCTATCTATCTATCATCTATCTATCTATCTATCTATCTATCTATCTATCTATCTATCTATCATCTATCTATCCATCTCAATATATATATCAAATATACATAAAATTAGATATATATGTATCTATTTTACTTCAAAATGTCCTTTTTTTGTTATGCACTATCATTTGAAATTTCATTTGTATGCTCCAGTCCACAATGATAAAATCATTAATGTATCTATTTACTTCATAGAATTCTTTTTTTTTAAAGATTATATTTATTTATTCATGGGAAATACAGAGAGAGAGAGAGAGAGACAGAGACATAGGCAAAGGGGAGGCAGACTCTCTGTGGGGAGCCTGATGTGGGACTTGATTCAGGGCTCCAGAATTATGACCTGAGCCAAAGGCAGACAGTCACTGAGCCACCTAGGCATCCCTATAGAATTCCCTTTAAAAAGGAATTTAAAAAAAAAGATATATATATATATATATATATATATATATATATATATATATATATATATAGGTGCCTGGGTGACTCAGTGGGTTAAGAATCTGACTTTGGCTCAGGTCATGATCCCAGGGTCCGGCTCAGCAGAGAGTCTGCTTGTTTCTCTGCTGCTCTCCCCACTCATCTTATCTCTCTCTCAAATAAATAAATTTAAAAACCTTACAAATATATATATTATATATATAAATTATATATTTTTATATATTATATATTACATGTATATTATTTATAATATATATTTTATTCATAATATATAATACATATTTTTATTTATATATTTTATATCTAAATTATATATATATTTGATTACCTTCTGAGATTCATTCATTTATTGGTTCAAACACATTATGGACAAATAGTATTTTCATTATTGCACAAATAACCCAGCTTCTTTTTCTTTCCTGGTAAATGGGAATAATACTAATCTCAGGGAGTGACTGGGAAGACATAATGAGATAATGCTTGTCTAACAGTGACATGAAGCATGTGTCAGACAAAGTGGGCACTCAGCAACTGTCCACCTTTCCTTTATTCCGATGACTTTTATAATCAGTTAGGGATATCATAGACAGGAATTTCGTCTGAATCACCACAAAATCCCTGGTTGGATTCGGTCTGAGACTCAAGCTCTATTTGAGGTGTTTGTGTTTTATGGGTCTATCGTATGGCTTCTTTCAAATTTTTCTTTAACTTTTGAAGAAAATCTGAAAATAAGAGCTGAAAGTAAAATGCTCAGCCAGTTCTCCCTTTTATGGGCATGTTGGTAGTTTTTCTGTCCAAACTAAACAGTCTCTGTTATGGTCTTACCCAACTTGATTTGCAAAGAATCTAAAACTTGTCCTGGAATGAACTTGCTGGCCAGTTGCTTTTAAAATATGATATTAAAATATGTTTTTAAAAGGCAACAAAAAATGTCACTGGCTCTTTCATGTAGACATTGCATCAGCAATTTCTAGGCTTTTTGATTGGAAAGGAAAGCAATGTTTTGCTCGGTCCCCCATCTGAGTGCAAGGGATAACTAATAATAATACCTACAGATGGCAACCAAATGGAAATCATCTCTTTGACACAGATTATGCAGCTATTTGGAGCTAATATTATATTTTTTATTAGATTTCTTTCTCCTCTAAGCTAATATTCCAGAAATCAAAGTAGCCCTCTGGACCATATATACCAGGATGTACAGAAAGAAAATATTGCTTGCAAACAGACATTAATCAGTTTTCAGGGCTAATGAAAGGAGGTAGAGATTTGGTTTCAGCAAGTAAAGGTGGCCAAATGAGCTGGCATGTGTCAGAGGTCAGCAGGATTACACGTCCAGGGAAGGAGGAAGGAGTGAGCAGGTGGTGCGGAGAAACGGTGTTGAGTGTGGCTGTTGCTGTCTGAACCCTGCCACACCTGAGCTCAAGATGCTGCATTTTCAGGTTAGTGTCAGCTGCAGGCGATCCTGGGTCTGGCTGTTCCTCCACTATCTCCCCGGGCACCGATGTGAGTGATGCCAATGACCCCATGCCCACCCCTTCTTGCTCAAGCTCTCTGCAACCTAGAGTCGGAGCTGCAGACTCTGATACATCTTCCACTCTTTCTATCATTTCACTCAGAGGGCCCAGCGCTGGAACATGACTTTCCAGGTCAGTTTTTGTCATTTGGTGGGTTTTGATGGGAGCATGCAGCTCTCCAAAGACTGAATTTGTGTTTTATCTGGTGGTGCAATGGTAAGGCTGCAAAGACTCATGGACTTTGGGGTCAGACAGATCCAGGTCTGAACCCCGCTTTGCCACTTACTGACTCTGAGTAACCACCTAACCTCTCTGAATCTCATTTCCTCACCTGAAGAATTTCCTTATCTCTAAGATGGGAAGCAGTCACTCTATAGGATTTTGTGAGGCTTACCAGTGGTAATCAAGTGATGTATTTGACACACAGCAGAAAATATAACAAGCGACAGTTAAAATGAACCAAGGGATGAGGTAGAAAGCAGAGAGCACATTTGGTCAGGACTCTGTGATGAACCAGAAATGGTCCAGATGAAATTTACCAAATCGATGCAAACATTTTTTCACTATGTTCCAAAATTTAAATTGCAAGCATACAAGATACCGTAGACTCATCTCTGGCTCAAATATATTCAGGTCTCCCATATTCTAGGAAGAAATTATTTTGCTTTCACTAACTCCTCAAGCTCTGTTCCTTACCCTTCCCTTCCAGTTCTGCCACATTTGTTGAAGGATGGAGCCTTGAGGCCTGTAGCCTCTTCTCAACCTCTTGCTCCTTTCACAGCCTACTCTGTTTCCACAGTTCTCCTGAAAGGTCTCTCTTGAGTCTAGAAAGTCACCACTGTGCTCATATTGCCCCTACAGCCTTGTCAACTCTACAGCTTTCCAGCCTGACGGCCAGCACTTCCTTTCAAACAGCAGTTCTCAATCTTGGCTGCATATTAGAATCACCTGGGGAGGGGAGCTTTAAAAAAATGATCGATGCTTGGATTCCACCCTCTAGAAGTCCTTATGTTTAGGTCTAGGGTACAGCCTGGGTGCCGGGATTTTTCAAAGCCCCCCTGTCGATGACTAAGGGGCAGCTAAAGTTGAGAATTACAGCTAAGTTGACTCCTCTCCTTCATTCATATAACACTGCAAAGCTCTGTTTCCCCTGCTTGAACACTTCTTCTGAATCTCTTTCAGGGTGTCACCCAAATCCTGTTTAGAATGCAATTTTGTGAGTAAGGCAAGTTATAGTTGGGGTCGTTGCTATCATGTTGCTAAAGGAATCTGGAATTCTTGGTTCATCAGGAGCTTACTGAATGTAGGTTCAGGGTATAGCTGGATGGCTATGGGGAAAGAGATAAGGAGGAAGGGAAGGGGAGGGAGGAAGGAATGAAGGAAGGAGAAAGGGGGGGAGGGAGGAAGGAATGAAGGAAGGAGAGAGGGAGGGAGAGAGGGAAGGAATGAAGGAAGGAGAGAGGGAGGGAGGGAGGACAGGAAAGAAGGAAGGAAAATCTTATACTCCATGATCCAAACAACTTAATAACCCTGTATATCTAATGCTTTCTCTTCTGCATCTCAACAGAGGTACCAGGAATATTAATGTTAGCTATGATTGATTGAGCACCATATTATATCCTCACAGCAACTTTGATGAGAAGGATACAATTTTCCTTATTTTTTACAGCCAGGAAATGGAATCAGGAGAGTTAGTTGCCTCAGAACACAAGCCTAGAAAATGAGAGAGCTGTTATTTTAACTCAGGTCAAATCCTCCATGGATTTGGGGCACCTGGGTGGCTCAGTGGTTGAGCATCTGCCTTCGGGTCAGGTTGTAATCCTGGGGTCCTGGGATCAAGTTCCACATCCAGCAACCTATGGGGAGCCTGATTCTCCCTCTGCCTATGTCTCTGCCTCTCTCTCTCATGAATACATAAATAAATAAATCTTAAAAAGAATCCTAAGTAATTAGTGCCAAATCTTGGGAGAACTCCTTCAGAAATCCTTCCTGAGGGAGATTCAACTACCTGAAATTGGTCTTGTATCTCATGCCCCTTTTCCCTTCTCTGGAGTGGGACCCTGCCATCCTTCTATGTGTGCCTTTGTGTTCATGCTTCTCCTCTTCTCATCACCCAGGCCACCTCTGTTCTGCTTGGCAATGCCATGTGAACAGGTGGTGTCTGGAGTCATAGAGCAGTGGTGGCATCAGGTGGGGCAGGGACCAAGCATGCCACATGTCTGGGAGAACGGCCAAGTCAATAACGACACAGAAAGTTTGCTGTGGTGGCTCACTCGTCTTCTCTGCTCAGTAGGAAGTGTGGTACCTGAAGGACCAGGTTTTTGCTGGGAGGGAGAGACAAGGTTTCTCTGAGGGTCTCAGGGGAAGTATTGGTGATAAGAAAAGGAAAGAGTGCAGGATTGGGAAATATGGGACAAAGGAATGTCTTTAGGGAAAAAGGTAAGGATTCAGCAAAACCTTTCTTTCCACCTCTCCCCCCACCATTCCTTTTCCCCATCCCTCCCTCAATTCTGTGGTCCCTTTCTCCCCAAACCAGCCAGCTGTCCCTTGAACCCGCACTCAGAAAGATTTTCTGATTAACCATGGATTGCACATTCCCTCTAGCAACACCATGGCAACAACTTCAGCTACCAATTGCCTTAATTATAAGATTTGCGTGCTTTGCCCCACAAAACAACATTTAAAAAGGATGTGAGTGAGATTTTAATGCAACACGGTGGTGGAGAGGTTGGGACGGAAAAGTGAGCTGAGACGTGGGGAAGGACACTTGTTCCATGGTGGGATGGGGTCAGGGCAACAGAAAGGGAAGTCATCACCCCCCTCCTGCGACCTTGCATCCTGAACTCACCAGAGAATACACGAGGCGCTTGATGTCTGAAAAGATTGGGTTTGGCTGCCAGGAAGTGAAATTTCACGCTCAATCATGGTAACCGGATTCATCCTTGTGGTTTGCACATTTTGCCCGTCCTCCAGCTCATGGCTTTGATTTTCTATTTCCTCTTAAAACTGCTTCATTTTGCACTTGTCTTTGAACTGGGCTCCAATCCCGTGTGGGAAGGCCACGCTGACACGAATGGCATTTCCGTTCTGTGCCAGGCACGGTGCTAGGCTCTCCAGTGCTGGGGGGCATGCGTACCCACAAAGATGGAGGCTAGGCCCGACGGGGGAGGCTTGGAGAAGAGGGTGAGGAGAAAATGGGAAGAGGACAGGATTTTGGAGAAGGAGGTGGCTGGAATGGAAGAGAGATGGGCAGGAAAAGCAGAAGACAGAGATAGGTGGCGAATGTGGGAGGGGGCAGGGAAAGGAAATACTGTGTAGAAGAGAGAAGTAGAGGGTGCTTGGGTGGCTCAGGGGATTAAACATCTGCCTACGGCTCAGGTCATGATCTCCGGGTCTTGGGATAGAGCTCCACGTTGGGCTCCCTGCTCAGTGGGGAGTCTGCTTCTCCCCTCTGCTTCTGCTCCTCCCCCTGCTTGTGATCTCTCTGTCTCTCCCAATCTGTCTCAAATATATAAATAAAGCTTTTTAAAAAGTGGTGGGACGGGAAGGGAGCTGGCTGAGTGAAGAGGGTGAGTAGGAGCAGGACAAGGGGTGTGAATCGGAAGATAAAGAAAATGGCAGGAGAGATGGAGTCTCAATGGAAGGGGAACAGGGTGTCTCCATGGAAAGGGCTGGAGGTGTTAGGAACTTAATGGTATTTCCCTCCCCTATTTACATAATGAAGCCCTTCCTAATTCTCGATGTGACTATATTTGGAGATAAGACCTTTAAGGAGGTAATTAAGGTGAAGAAAGTTATGGGAATGGGCCTCTAATCCAATTGGACTGGTGTCCTCATAAGAGGAAGAGACACCAGATCTCTCTCTCTCTCTCTGTCTCTCTCTCTCTGCCATGTGAAGACTCAGGGAGAAAGCAGCTGTCTGCCAGAAAGAAGGGTTTTCACAAGAAACTAACCCTGCCGGCCCCTTGCTCTTAGACTTCCAGCCTCCAGAACTATGAGAAGGTAGATTTCTGTTGTTCAAGTCCCAGGCTGTGGCATTATTTCGCTATGGTGGCCTGAGTGCACAAAGACAAGGGGTATGGAGATTGAAGATTCCCATAGGAGGCCAGGAGAATCAGCATTCACCCCAACCTGCCCATGTCTGGGAGGTGGGCAGTGACACAAGTTTCACATTTCCTCCTCCAATCCAAAGAACACAAGGATACCAGCTCTGTTGGCCAGGAGATTATATGCTCAGGTATGTATGGGTCACAGCTAACTGATGGTGAGATTTTGGGTCTCATTTGTAAAAACTGCTAAGCAGCATCAGCCTTATTGGGAGTTCTGAAAGGATTAAAGAAGGCTTTACCACACAAGTACCTTATGGGGAGGGCATGCACTCCGTTAAGTATAGCTGTTAGTGTTGTGTGCATCTGTGCGCATGTTTGTTTAGGAAAGTTGTTTTTTAAGATTTTTTATTTATTTATTCAGAGAGAGAGAGAGAGAGAGAGAGAGCAGGCACCGTGCAGAGAGCCTGACGTGGGACTCGATCCAGGGTCTCCAGGATCATGCCCTGGGCTGCAGGCGGCGCTAAACTGCTGCGCCACTGGGGCTGCCCTGTTTAGGAAAGTTTTTTATTTTATTTTATTTTTTTTATAATAAACTTATTTTTTATTGGTGTTCAATTTACCAACATACAGAATAATACCCAGTGCTCATCCCGTCAAGTGCCCCCCTCAGTGCCCGTCACCCGTTCACCCCCAACCCCCGCCCTCCTCCCCTTCCACCACCCTTAGTTAGTTTCCCAGAGTTAGGAGTCTTTATGTTTTGTCTCCCTTTCTGATATTTCTCACACATTTCTTCTCCCTTCCCTTATATTCCCTTTCACTATTATTTATATTCCCCAAATGAATGAGACCGTATAATGTTTGTTCTCTGATTGACTTACTTCACTCAGCATAATACCCTCCAGTTCTATCCACGTTGAAGCAAATGGTGGGTATTTGTCGTTTCTCATGGCTGAGTAATATTCCATTGTATACATAGACCACATCTTTATCCATTCATCTTTCAAAGGAAAGTTTTTTGAAGAGCAAAGGCTCTTGAGATTTCCCACACAACAAGAAAGTGGGATCTTTGTTTCTGTCTCTAGATTATATTGAGTCATGCAAAATTGCCATTTCTAAGGGTCAAAGCACAGTAAGTTTTTTTTTTTAAGATTTATTTATTTATTTCAAACACAGAGAGAGAGAGAGAGAGCACACATGTGAGAGAGCACAAGGGGGTGGGAGGGGCAGAGGGAGAAGCAGATGCCCAGCTGAGCAGGGAGCCCAAGGTGTGGCTGGATTCCAGGACTCTGGGATCATGATCTGAGCTAAGGTAGATGCTTAACTGACTGAGCTACCCAGGTACCCCCCTCTTTTATTACAGTAAGTGTTTTTTGAAAAGGAACATTTCACATACAAATGCAGATATATGGACTTACTTGAAATATCTTTAGATCTAAGCACCATGAGGCCACTTTGCCCCATAGATACTGCCCACTTCAGGGGGAGCATGCTGCCCTAGGTCCCCAGGGTCTCTACCTCTCACTTACTCATGTACACTTCCTGCGAGGTCCAATAGCTTTAGGATGGTAGCCCATGACTTAATGTATTGCCTAGAGCTCTGCTCATGTGCTGTTGATAAGACAGAGAAATGGGTACACTTTCTTTTGCAGGAAAAAGTATTAGAACAAAAGTATGTAGAACCGTGAGAGCAAATGGGGAGCATAAATCATCGCAAAACAAACATCCTGAGGCCTTGGCTGATCAAAACAAGCCCGGAAAAGCCAGTCTGGATTTTGTCACTCTGTTTTGACGGCATCATGGAAACACTTGCCTCTTGGCTGAAATCCTTTCCCTTAACACGTTTCATTCACATGCAAGTCCATTTACCGAGTATCCTGTGTGTATTCCTTTCTCTTCCTTGTGCTTTTGTTTTAATCCCCTACTAGATGTCAGTGTGTCCAGTTAGAAGCAATCCCATAAAAACGAGGCTGAGGGAAACATTAGATGGCTGGCCAAAAGTATCAGGCTCCTAACAATAACAAAAATTTGTATCACTTTCTAGCTCACATACTTTTTCTTACATCATATCACATCAACTATTTCCAGAATCCAGTAGAATAGGAATATATTATTCCCATTTTCGATGATGAGCAAACAGAGGCTCAGAGTTCAAATAACTTGCACAACTAGGAAGGGTTAGGGCTGAAAATACACACAGAGCAAGCACAGTTCCTGCTTCTTCATTCTAGGTAACTGTGAAGAAAAGCAATACCACAACATGGGTCAAAGTTGGCTTTGCTACAACTAAGTTTAAAAAATAACCACGTGTTGTATGAGATGGGCTTACTAGCAAAGTGGATCCTTATTTAGCATCAAGAAAAATGGAGTATTTAAGTCAGAGAGCGTTAATTGGACATTGGATTCCCTGCAGCCTGGGCTGTAGACAGTATGCAAAGTAGTAGCTAGACCAGCTCTAGAAAGTACCCGGTTCTCCCTTAGAATTCACTGATTTCATTCTACATTCTTTCCTGCTAGTCCTAGAGTGAGTTCAGATCCTTTCTCAATGTGGGACTCCAAGTAGTCACTCTCTATCCCAGAAAGCTGATACGGAGTTAGCACTAGATGTGAAACTTATCTGGAATTTGGTGTTCGGGTCTGGAGGTCTGTTTCAAGAGGGGCATGAATATTCTCGGTGAATCCTATGGTGTCCAGGGCAAGTCCTTCCTATAAGTGCAGGGAGACCAGGGGAGGGTGGGAAGGCACACAGTGACATCTTCAAGTGGATGTTTCCTTGCTATGGCTAAATGCAGCACAAGGACTAATGGAGAAACATTAAAAGGGGCCATATTTTGGGCATGATAAAGAATTTCCTGTTGACCAGTGGTGCTTTAATGGAAGGTGCTGCCTAATTAAGTATGAATGTGTTGTTACTGGTACAATGAAGCTGGAGGTGAGATCTGTAATGTGGATAAACTCTAAAAGTCTTTTTGGGGTGCCTGGGTGGTTCAGTTGGTTAAGCATCTGCCTTCAGCTCAGGTTATGATCTCAGGGCCCTGGAATCGAGCCCCACATCAGCGGAGAATCTGCTTGTCCCTCTCCTTCTGCCCCTCCCCCTCGCTTGTGCTCTCTCTCAAACAAATAAAATCTTAAAAAAGAATTCTAGGGACACCTGGGTGGCTCAGTAGTTGAGCAGCTGCCTTCAGCCCAGGGCGTGATCCTGAAGTCCTGGGATCGAGTCCCAAGTTGGGCTCCCTGCATGGAGCCTGCTTCTCTCTCTGCCAGTGTCTCTGCCTCTCTCTCTCTCTCTCTCTCTCTCTCTCTGTGTGTGTCTCTCATGAAGAAATAAATAAAATCTTAAAAAAAAAATTCTAAAAGTCGGTTTGGATACTATTCCATCTCAGCCTCAGGGACAAACAGGGGGATGATCAACAGTTTCTGAGATATTTTAGGGGCCTGGCACATAAAACTGTCATCAGGAATCAAAGTTTTTGTTGCGTTTCCAGATTATATCGGAATCATATAAAATTGCCATTTTTGGTAGGTAATAAAATGGTTGAAGGTCAGCAATTTGATATGATTCAGCATAATTCATACAAAGGCAAGGGATGAACTCAATTCCTATGAGACATGGAGAAAAGAATGCCTGAGAAAATGTGGAGTTCACCATACACAGGTATTGGGTTGTTGAGGGTTGAATCGTGTTCCCCTGAAATTCCAGGTTGAAGGACTTCAGAATATGACTGTACAAGAAGGTAAGGCATTTAAAGCTGTGATAAAGTTACAATAAGGCCCATTAAGGAGACCCTAATCCAATCTGACTGGTATCCTTGTAAGAAGATGTTTGGATACACAAGGAGTTACTAGGGCTTCTCTGCATAGAAGAAAGAATATGTGAAGACACAGCAAGAAGGCAGCCATCTGTAAGCCAAGCAGAGAGGCTTCAGAAGAAACCAAACCTACTGATACCTTAATCTTGGACTTCGTGCCTCCAGAACTGTGAGAATATAAATTTCTGTTGTTGAAGCCCCCAGCCTGTGGTACTTAGTATACCTGGATATGTGGCTATATGGGGAGCTGGAGAGATGAACGTGGACAAGGAGTGTGGTCCAAAGACAGGTTTTCAAAAGCCCTCCAAGACCATTCCATTGATCTTTACTGGGAAGGAAAAGAGGAGATGCTAATGATCCAAGAAATTGATAGATATTTACCTATGATAAAAGAGTTGGTAATGGTGATAAATTCAAAGGATCCCCTGATGAGGATTCCATCAATGTCAAATTAGATTTCACAGTGAAATGGGATAAAAACGAACTACAGTTAACACTCCTCCATCACAAGAGGTAGGCAGCTAAATTTTGCAAAAGGCACACAGCCAGGATGATGGGTAAATTTTCTTCTGAAAGGATATATTAAAATGTACCCTCCCCCAATCACTGCATGCCTGTACCATTACTGTGTAATTGCCAAGGCTATATACTCATAAAACTTTTGCACACCCTAAAATTCTTCTGGAAATATGCCTGCTTGATATGGAGAAGCAGTCTAGAAATGTGATTGAATAGGGAACTGTATAGTTAATGATTTCCATAAAAGTGCATAGCAGGCTATTTTCATGGAGTTTGAAGTGTTGGAAGGCCGTTGGACACCAACTTGCTCCTCCTGTCCTTTCCATCTCTTACCCTCTCTCATTTTACAGGGTTGAATCTGGATTTAGCGAGGCCTCCAAGTTATTATTCTGACAGGACTCTGTGATGGTCAGAGCCTTGCTGTAGCAGGTTTAGGGGACTGGGCCCAACGAGCATCTCTACCCTTTAACTGCTGTGTGAACATCTGCTATTCTTATCTCATCTGGACAGATATTGCTTCTTAACTGGAGAATTAGTCTCTGCTCCTTCTGGACACTGATTAATCATCTTAAATCATCATTCTAATAAACTTCCAAGGAGTTACTTTGTTTACAAACTTTTAATGATTATTCCATGAAAAGAGAAATCTGAACTTTGTGGTTTGGCATTCAAGGCTTTCTATGATCTGATTACAACCAAGTCTGGTTATTTTTTTTCCATCTAAGTCTTCTGAGCTCATTTCCCTCTGCTCTATATGTGCGCCCTTTTCTGCCACGGTAGCTTTGCTGCTACTCCTCACGCTGTCCTCTTTCATGCTTTTACTAATGTTCTTGCTGCCTGGATATCCCTTCCACCAATCCCTATCTATCTTTCAAGGCTAAATTACACATTACTTCCTCTGAGGAGTCTTCCCTGCATGCAAGATGCACAGCATCAGATGGTCCTGAGTTTGAGAGCATACCCTGCCCCTCACTTCCTAGAACATCTCTGGAAGGTTATTGAATTTCTCTAGGGCTCAGTTTTCTCGCTGTGATATGGGCAAGTCAATATCCACCATGTAGCCTTATGAAGTACATATGGGACAGCCATACTGTGAAGTACTTGGCATAGTTCCTTTTACGTGGTAAACATCAAAGAATGTTACATACTACTCTGATTATTCCAGGGAACTGCAGACTCCCTTTCTGTGAATTCCCATTCATCTGAACTCTCTGATAGTCTTCCTTGTAAATCTGGGTTTTGCATTTTAGATATTAGGACTCACATGTTGTGTTCCCCATGCTATTTGTAACTCCTTGAAGGTGTGATCGTGGTTTAGTTAGTGTGTGTCCTGTGCATTGACCTCTTTTCTGTAAGCTCTCAGACCACAGGCAAAGGCTGACCTTGTAGGCGTGAAATTTGGGTATGACAACAATTTGCTTTTTTTCTTTTTTTTTTAAGATTTATTCATTCATGAGAGAGAGAGAGTGTGAGAGAGAGAGAGAGGCAGAGAGAGAAGCAGACTCCCTGCGGGAAGTCCAATGCAGGACTTGATGCCAGGACCTCAGGATCACGACCTGAGTCAAACGCAGATGCTCAACCACTGAGCCACCCAGGTTCCCCACAACAATTTGCTTTGCTGTCACTTTTCTCTTCCCTCTAAAAGTTGACAATAGTTTTTTGTTTTGTTTTTGTTTTAAAGTCAGTTTCCTTAGATATGAGAATCCTAGTTGTAGGGCTTTTGTTTTCTAGAAACATGGCAGATAATGCGTGAAGAGGCTGGTAGAGATTGATAAGTTGGGAAAGACACATGTCTGTGGCCTGAACTAATTAGGCCAACTTAGCCTCACCATTTTCCATCATGCCATCTGTATTCCAGGTTTGTGTGATACTTCTGGGATGGGGGGCAAGGTTTTATATTCTGATGCGCTTGGAAAACACTAGATTCTAAAGACCCACTCATGGAGAGACAGAGGATGTTGTAAGAAACTAAAATGTGTGAGAAGTCCTACAGTAAAGAAACCAGCTCTTAATAGCTAATAAGAGTAGCTAACATTCATTGAGCTCTTTCATGGCAGATATTTTGATAGTAGGCCCTTTATACGAATTCTTTAATTTAATCCTCAAATGCTATAATTATTATCCTTACTTTATAGATGAAGAAATCAATGCTTGAATGGTCCAAGTTCTTACAGCTCCTTACTCTTAAGAGTTGGAGCTGGGATTGGAATCAGATATTTGTAACTCTAGAACCTGTTCTGGTTCACTGTGATACACAGCTTCTCATATTCCTGGATTTGCCTGATCAGGAAGTACTTTTGGTTATCCTCTTATTAATAACCCATGAAAGTCATGTCCCTTGGGATGCACTTTGGGCAACAGAGCTTTGCTTTCCCAAGCTACTTGGTTCATGGGAGCAGCCGTGACCTTTCCACCTCTGCACTTTGCTTACTGACCTCTGCCTGTATGTTCTTGCTCACCTCGCCTTTATCATAACATTTTACTCTTCCTCCAACGCCTAGTTCAAATGCAACTGTATGAGGAGCTTTCTTTGATGTCAGCAGGTTGATGTGCAAAGGCATCTGTGTTCTCCACTCCTGTTAATGTTCAGTCTCTCTGTCAAGAGCCATGCTCAAAGAGCCTCGGTAAAGTTTCTGGCACTGAGTGGGCACTCAGAGTTTAGTGAATCACAATCTTCCTAGCTGCTCTAGGGGGTCATTTCCCGAGCCTGGGGCTCTTTAAGTCACAGGTCATAGACTTGCGGGTTATGACTGTAGCTGGTGACCTGGGCTGAGTCTGGCTCCAACCCTTTTCAGGTTTGGAGAGCATCACTCCTGAACTCCCTGGCAGTTCATTAGTTAACACTGTCCCCCCTCTGTGCCTCGCAGATGTTGCCTCTCCCCAGCCTCTGTGAGGTGAAGAGCACGATTAGGTCACATTGGGCCTCTTGTCAGTGTCCTTCTGGGGACAAACCTGACCTGTCCTTTCCAGGGTGTTGTCTAGGTTTCATTACAAAGCCCCCCAGTGGCTGTGCCTTGGATGAGTCAGCTGGCTTGGGGCTTCATTAGCAACTCTAATTGCCTTTTTGTTTTTGTCCTCTTTGGGGCCTTCTGAGGCCCAGAGGTGGGGCCTGGCGGGCCTGGCGGGCCTGGCTTCCAGAAATGCCGCCAGCCTCCACAAGAGCCCGTGATGGGAAGTCCGCGCCCCACTCCCCAGCAGCCACGTCATGCCACACTGCGCATTTCTGGGCCGCACCCTTCCCCAGGGTGCACTCAGGCGCCATGCAACCGCTGGCCATCCCAGCTCCCTGGCTGCCTGTGATGAGGTCATGGGGTGGGGTAATGGAGACCCCCCCTCCAAATAGGGTGGGGGCTTCCCCAACTGGCCTGGGAATGGTGGAGATGAGGAGATGGTAATAATCTTGTCCGTCCAACCCACTGCTCCCTCTCTTGAGCTTGCATGGCCGGCATGGACAGAAGTGGAGGGAGGAAGAGAGAGCAGGGAAGAAACAGGGAGGAGAAGGAGAGCAGAGTGGCAGGCGTGGATTCCTCACTTCCTCCATTAACAACTGGAGATGGAAAAAGGAGCTAGCAGTTTCTCTTGACCACCTTGCAATGAGCCGATCAAGCTGCCTTCTCTCCTCTCTGTAATGTCCTTCTTCTGATCTTAACCTCTTTTTTTTTTTTTTTTTCACTCACTGAGACCACAAAAGGTAGGGGAAGCCACCATAATCCATCTTATATAATTAGAATTTGACACAGAAGGAAAAAATATCCCAGAAACAGAGCAGCAGCTGGTCCGGCAAGGCAGGTGAAGCCCTTCCCAACCCAAGAACACTTCTCCGGGCAGAGCCTCACATTCTCACCCAGGCCTAATGAGCACGTTTGCTCTTGCTTCTGCACCAGTGGGTCTCGTAGACTGAAGTCGCCTAGGTGTCCCAGAGCACTCAAGCTTGGTCAAACCCACCAGGTTTTTAGCCTCCGCCCGTGAGTACATATGTGTGCGTGGAGGAATGAATGCTCTGTTAAAATTGAAGCCTGCCGAGAGAATTTGCAGATAGATCTCTGTGGATAGCTAGCTATTTGCATCTGGAATTCTGTCTCGGAAAGATGGGAAATCTGATAAGAGAGACTTTCCCAGGGAAATAGGAACAGCACATCACACATTTACGTGTCCCTCCACCTAAAACCACCGCATACTTCCCATATGATCATTGCCATAGAAAACCAAGGAATACCTAAGACTCTCTGCTCCCTGCTTGTATCAAAGGCACAATCAAGAGGGCAAAGCCACCCTCACCAGACCCTAGCATTGTCAGTCAACTGCAACCAGAATGAACAAACATGGAATTGAACTTTTTTTCTCCTAGGACATCAGAGCCGTAACATCCTTATCCGGTCGTTACAAAGGAAAAGCCAAATGATTTATTTAACTTTAAAAAACATATTCTGCAAAACAAGTTTATAAGAAGTCATAGTAACCACACTTAAGAAAATTTTTTGGAATGATAGTAAAATCTTCCATGGGAAAGATTTCCAACTTAATAGAAAGATCATAGCTCTGGAAGCCGAATTGCACGTAACGGGATAAGAAAACACAGATACTCTGACCCGGGAAATAAATGAGCCCATCACCACACTAGTGAATGTGAGGCGCATCAGGTTGGAGATTCTGAGGAATATCTTGCACACATTTTCTAAGAGAAATCTCATTTTTCAAATAGTCAAAGCTATTTCACAGAGATTTGCGTCAAGCAGAATAGAAAGCAGGAGAAGGCATGACTGCTGAGGTTTTCCAACCTCTGATTTATCATTTGTTGACATACTTTCTACAAGTTCCTCATTTCTTTACAAGTAGCTGTCTTAAGTTCTTCCAGTAAATATTTTTGATGAAGGCCAAACAGGAGGCAAAAAGTTCAAGAGAATGGCTTACCTTTTCTAGGCATGGCTGATGTCAAAATTTTCCCCAAAACATGAGGCTTTCTTGCTTTGGTTGTCCCATGAATTTAGAAACCATTAAAAAATTTAAAGCAGAAATATGTGTGTCTTATTCGAAGCTGCTTCGAAACAATACAAAAAATAACGCGATGAAAAATAAAGTGCTCTTCTGAGCATGAGATTGTGTTTGAAGCTTGGAGCTCATGCTGTTGCACGAAGTTTTGCAACTGTCTTTCTCAGTTTAAACAACCTCCCGCTCCTCCCCACCACTTGCCAACGTCTATAATTTAAAGCAACTGCGATCCTTCCCATAATACTCACATTTCAAAGAGCTTAATATATACGCTCGTTAGGAAAGAGTAGGAGCGGGTGACGTTCCTCTGCAAACCCGGGACCGAGGCAAATGGGAAGCAAAGGTTTCAGGTATCTGAGCAATTCTGTCTCTTTTACCCGTAGCTCTTCTCACTCTGTTACTTCAAGTTGCTTCTTTGCCTTTTCAAGTGATGCCTTGAGACCAAAAGGCATCACTTCACTGGAAGAAAAAAAAAAAAAACACACAGAAAAGTTTCTGTCTCTACTTATAGGACAGTGATACTAGTGAAATTATTTTTAAACTTTTGCTAACACAATTATTTCTATTCAATTCTGCCCTAATTCATCTGTTTGAAAATGTAAAATTAATGTGCATTACGTTTTCATAAAAGAGGAAAATACCTAAAATGATGTCATTTGAATTGGACTTATTTTAGCTTGCATCCTGTATATGAATCATAAACTCTAGGAGGGATACTCGCTTTGCAGTGTGTCCATGTAGCTGGGTAAGTCTCTGACATAGAGACTGTAATCAATGTTCCTGATTTCACTCTTTCAACCACACTTCCCCATTTGCCATTAAACACACACACACACAGAGCATTTGTGAATTCAAATTACAGCCAACTTAAAGTGATGATTTAAAAAAAATATTTATAGTATATCTTAAAGCTGGTCTTGCTTAGTATCTGAGAGATAATAAGTACTCAGTAAATACCTCCTGCATGAATAAAGGATTGTAATGGCTCAGGGCATTCAACAGTTTTGACAAGTTGGGTTTGCATTTAGAATATGTTCACATCGGGGAAGGATAATATGTCAAAGCTTGTACAGAGAGTAAACAGGACAACGTGTGCTCTTGCCAGATTTAATGAATGGTTATGATATAATAAAAATCACCTAAATTAATATAGAAAACAGTTAAGTAAATAAACCATTTAATGGAGAATAGAGATGTCAAAACAGGCATGATCTATTCAGTATGCTTACTATGTAAGCTTATGCAAACAATTACAGTACAAAAGCCTCATTCATTATTTTAAAACTATAGATTATTTCTCATGGTGTTTTTTTGAGTTACCTAAAGTAACTCTTACGCTATGGACAGGGGACAATACCTCTGACTGAAATTGTGCAAAGAGAGAAAGTGTCTAATACTGCAGGGAAGGGGTCAGCTTTCAGATTTTCTTTGCTATGAAAGCAGAGAAAAAGGTAGAGTCTGTTTTTGGCTCTGTTTCTACTGAGGAGACATCTACAGGCACTAGGATGTGTAGTGTCTGTCCCAGACCTGGATCCATGATTTTCCAATTATGTGACTTCGCATGTTTTTTTAATCTCTTTAAGCATTTGCTTACTTAATTGTGAAAGATTAAATACAAATATGTTAAACAACCTATTTGCATATATGCACACAGTGTTGCATTTATCCAATGAAAGTCAATAAACTCCTCACTATGTTACTTAGCAGGACCTATTGTGAGTCATTGTGATTTACCACAGCAGCTAGCCTTGCTTCCCCTGACCAATACTAAAATTGGTAACGGGTGTGGGTGCCGCTGTAACAAAAGCCTACACTCAGTGTTGTTGGCTAAGTAGTCAGGAGCTAAGTAGTCAGGAGCTGAGTGGCAAGGAGCTGGATACCAGACGCCGTGAGGTGAGGTGCCGTGTTTTGTCCCAATGGCACGTTGGTAAAACTGACATCTATGATAACTTGCAAAGCATCTGTGCCAGTTACCCTGTAGCCCTAGGATGAGAGGGCGGGGTGGGGGGGCAGGGGAGAAGGAACATCCATTGTGTGTGTCTTGGCTGCTATTACTGCATTTTGCAAGGTGTTTCAAGAATGCAATGAGCCTCGGAAAGAAATGGCTAAATTATAAACAGAAAGAAAAGAGAATAGAGAGATGGTACCTAAATTTGATGGCTTTTAGGAGCCTACCAATCTTTTGAAAGTCTTATTTTGCTAAAGTAACTATAAGCCTGTACTAGAAATATCTTTCAAGTTTGAAAACAATCCTCCTATCAGCCGGTGAACTGTTGCCTGCATGTTGTTGAGGAGGGCTGGCTCCTCAATACATATCACAGAGGAAGCAAGCAGAACCACTCAGAAGGAAGGACTGAGGGCCATAGAGAAAAAAGGACAAGGGAGTTCTCAGAGAACAAAGTCAGGCCCATATCCACAACTTCTTTCACCCTTAAGGCAGATGGTCTTACCATGTCTGCCTGGCCAGATGTGGCATCAGTGTCTGTTGTGTGTCTCCTATTCTTTCCCTTCTGAAGGGAAATTTTTGTTGTAGTTATATCACTATTGTTACTTCACTTCTTGTGTGTGTGTGTGTGTGTGTGTGTGTGAGAGAGAGAGAGAGAGAGAGAGAGAGAGAGAGAGAGAGAATGAGAGACAGAGAAAGGGAGAGGGAGGAAATTTGTATTTTGGGGTGATAGAGATCACTTTTCTTTTAGTTTACAGATCACTGGATCAGGAGATGGTACATCCAGGGATGCCTGGGTGGCTCAGTGGTTGAGTGTCCACCCTTGGCTCAGGTTGTCATCCCGGGGTCCTGGGATCGAGTCCTGTATTGGGCTTCCTGGGGAGCCCTCTGCCTATGTCTCTGCTCTCTGTGTGTATCTCATGAATAAATAAATACAATCTTAAAAAGAGAAATGGCACATCCAGACTTATGACATGAAATTCACATAACTCAGAAGTCTTCACTTTGATCCATGCAGTGACCAGATGGAATTTGAGGTTTTTTCCTTTGAAGAGGTGTGTATTCTGTGTTTGTGTTCTTCTCCTTATACATAAGGAAAGAGGGAAGAAAATGGATATGTGGTGACCAGAAGGGTAAACTATGGCAAGTATGTTTAGGATTTAGTGATGTCTTTATATTCTTCTCCATTACCTGGCCTCCCTTGCTGTTTGTTTGACCATGTGACTGATTTTGGCCAATGGGACATGAGCAGGAGTAATGGAGGGTTAATTTGAGGCTGGGGTAGCAGCTGGTGTACCTACTCCACATTTTTTCTCTTCCCTCTACCCCTATGGCAGGAAGCAAAAGAGGTATTGGACCTGTAGTAGAAGGCACCCCAAACCCTGTGGCATCTCTTAGAAGATGCTGCCTAGGAGAACTGCCTGACTGCATCAGACAAACCTATGTTGTGTTCCCCCACTGAGTTTGGGGTTTGTCATAGTTGGCTAGTGACAACTACTCTGATGCAGATAGCTGCATTGAAAGATTTTTGGAAGATTAAAAGAGATAATATATGCAAAGAATGCAGAAGAGGGCCTGACACAATAAAAAGTTCTGAACAAATGGTGGGTATTTTTATATTAAACATAAATCCCCACTTTCCTGCTCTTGCAAAACCAATCTAGATAAATGTCAGTTGTGAACATTATAAATTTAAGGCTTGTAAATGGTGCGCTGTTGAGCTAAGTAAATTGGAAACTATGGAAAGATTAGTGACAGAAATAGATGCTGAAAACAAAATTCATTCCCCATCCTTAAAAATATTTGCATTTATTACGAAAATTGTCCAATGAGTTGCTGTCAACTTTCACAAGCAACCTTCAAAGCAGGGGATAAAGGAAATTATAAACTCCAAGTTACAAGTTAAATACACTCTTTAGCATTTAACCAGTGTAAACTCCACTTACCCAAACATTTATTTTACTGTGTGTACAGAACAAAGCTGTCATCCTGACATTGACTGTTCCAGGCTGCTCCTCAGTCAAAATGTGCTGAAGAGTGTATTCATGCTAGTTGAGAGCTAATGTTTCCAAAAGCTGCCCTCTACTCAGGCCATGTGTGGTTGGCTTTGAACTGCTGTAAATGGCAGTACAGAAGGTCCTGGTTCATATGTTTTGTTTCTAACTCAAGTATTTTGAGCACTCCCCACTAGAAATACAGCTTCCTTCACTCTGCAAACTCTTTTAAAGGGTCAGACAGACCCCTTTCTCTTCTACCATTTTTTTAAAAATTGAGTGATAGTAGAGCAGTTTATTGAGCGATAGTACAACTCTGCCAAAGAGAGAGGGGACCCGAGAGTGTTGCCCGTTCTTTACCATTTTAAAGCAGTAATGACAACAATGACAAACATTTGTTGAGCATTAACTATGTACTAGGCACTGCTTTATGTGCTCTGTAAGTATATGAACTCATTTAATTCTTTCAATAGTCTTATGAGGTAGATACTAACATTATTGTCAATTTACGGATGAGGAACCTAGATAAAGTACAGAGAGCTTAAGTGACTACCTCAAGGTCACACAGCCAGTAAGTAGCAGAGATAGGATTTATTTATTTATTTTTAAAGATTTATTTATTTGAGAGAGAGAGAGAAAAAGAAAAAGAGAGAAAGAAGGGGGAAAGGCGGAGAGAGAGGGAGAGGGAGTCTCAAGCAGACCCCCCACTGAGCGTGAAGCCCAAGGAGGGGCTGGATCCCAGCACCCTGATCTCATGACCTGAGCAGAAACCATGAGTCTGACACTTTACTGACTGAGCCACCCTGGAACCCTGCAAAACTGGTATTTGAATGGAGGTTGTTTGGTTCTAGTACCTGAACTCTTAAATGCTGGTTAAAACACAATCTTATTGCCAAATGAAGAGATTATGCTTACACCATATATTTTCCTTAGCGTCCATTACATTAGAGATGAATACAGATTACTTCTGAAAGACACCCCAAACTCTTAGTGGCAGCAGGTTGTTATTCTTGGAAAACATGCAGTTCCCTATCTGAATGTAATTATAAAGTTTGAACATTTTTCATTTATTAAGGATTGTGCTCTTATGGTTAACTTTATTTCTTCTTCTTTGCATGAATGCAGCAGCCAAGTTTCCAATTATATCCTAAAACCCAGGTGGCTTCATCTGGATTTTATAATAAAGCCTTTGCTAAGTTCTATCAAATATGTGAAGACATCGAGGAAGAGGCCAAAGGAGAAATGAATCTTGTTGGAAAATTTCATCTTCCTCTTGGAAGATGTTACTGAAGTTTGGAGATTGGAGAGTAAATGAAACGTTCTTTATTGAGAGTGGTAGGAAATCCTACCACTACACAGTCCTAACTGAAGTGAAACCACTTAGGGGGTGCTGATTCTGCTCCAGAGGGTCAGATGATACACAGATACCTACTGTGTGCTTGTTGCTATTAGCTCTGAGAAACAGACACCGGACAGAGCCTTTCTTTGAGTTTCTCGAGCACTCACCTTTCATGGTTTCCAGTCATGTTGAGCAAATCTGAAAGCCTGTTTTAACTTTCTTGGTGGTAGAGGGTAGCAGATCAACTTATTGCAAGCAGTCAAAACTAGAAAAGGAGACTATTTGTTTGTAAATCATAGAATTGTAGATTTGGAAGAAGATTGGAGAGGTTCTAATTCACTCTCTCTCTGTTCATGAGCCTTGGCAGAAAGCCACTCTGCTTGACAGCTCCCAGGGAGAGGGGCCACAACTTTATCAGGCTAATCTCTGAGTAACAGCAAATATTCCTATTCCATTTTTCACACATAAAAGCTGGTACAATTTCCAAAGGCAACACTCGGCCTCTTCTCTCCCCACAGGTCCATCTTCCTTATCCCAAGCTCAACAATTCTGGCTCTTTCAATTGTTCTTCATGCAACATGATTTCAATTAACTTACCATCTTGGTTGGTTGCCCTTCAGTGAACCAATATCCAATTAATTGCTAAATGACTCATGAGCACTGTATTAAGCTTACCAGAAATCAACAGTCTGAGTTATAGTCTGAACTCTGCTATTGGCCTTGAAAAGTCATTTTCACACTCTGGGCCTCTGTGTGCCCCTCCTGCATCACAGTACTTTGAGAAGCCTCACTTGGCCTTTGACTTTCCTTTGCAGGCTCTTTGTTTCATGAGTTGGTCACCCAGTATTCGGAATCTATAGAACTAATATGACCTCTCCAGAAGCACCATTCTTGTTTTTCTCATGCTGGCTCTCACTTCCTGGAGATAATACCATCCCTTCAGGTTTAATATCTCAAAAGCAAAACTATTTTCCCTCAAACTCACTCTTCCTGAGCTGCCTAATTCTGTCATTAAAACCACAATCCTCTCAGGTTCTCAGGATTTTGAATATTGCGTTTACTCCCTCTTCTACTTCCCCCAAAACATTCCATCATAAAATCCTGATTGTCCTTTCTTGGTTATGTCTTTAAAATCTGGCATCCTGGAGCACTTATATTATTATGATTTATTTATCCCATTGTTTCTCTGGAAGTGTTGTCTGTGGGATCATATTCTGGAATGTGCCATGGGAAGGGACAGGATAGTAAAATAAGTTTGGATGATACTAGTTATATATGGGAACCTCTTAGTCTGCCATAACAAAATGTCGTAAACTGTGTGCTTCAAACAATAGAAATGTATTTTCTCATGGTTCTGGAGGCTGGAGATCTGAGATCAGAGTGCCAGCTGGGTTAGGTTCTGGTAAGAGCACCCTTTCTGTCTTGTTGCAGGCACCTTCTCACTGTGTCCTCACATGGCAAGGAGAGAGAGTTCTTGTGTCTATTCCTTTCTTTCTTGTTTTCTTTTCTTTTTTTTTTTTTAAATGGGATACTAATCTCATCATGAGGGCCCCACCCTTGTAACATCTAAAATTAAATATCTCCCAAAGGCCACATCCCCAAATGCCATCATATTGAATGTTAGGATTTTAATATATGAATTTTGAGGAAACATAATTCAGTCCATAACATTCTGCCCTTGGCTTCCCAAAATTCATGTTTTCTTGTATTCAGAATACATTCATTCCATCTCAACAGCCTCAAAAGTCTTGACTTGTCCTAGTATCAATTCTAAAGTCCAAATTCTCATTTAAATATCATCCTAGTCAGATATAGGTGAAACCCTAGGTAGGAGGCAGATTTCTCTCCAGCTGCAAACCTGTGAAACCGGATAAGTCATATGATTCCAAAACAGGCATAGGATAGACATTCTCATTCTAACAGGGAGAAATAAGAAAGAAGAAAGGGATCATAGGCCCCAAGCAAGCCCAAAATTTAGCAAGGCAATTTGCATTACATCTTAAGTTTTGTGAGTAATTCTCTTTGGTTTGATGCTCTGCCCTACAGCCTGACTGGGGCAGTAGCATTACCCTCACAGTTTAGCAGAGTGCCCACACCCATGAAGGCATGCTAGGTGGTGGTCTCACTCTTTGAATACTAAGGTGGAAGCAGTCTTGCTCCGGGTCTGTGTGTTCTGGGCCTACCATCAGAGTGGTAGCTCTGATGATTTCTAAATTACTTTGGGGGTTCCTTCTTCCCTTTTCTGGAAAGATAGTACATGTTTACTATCAAAGAGCAATATAGTCCCATCCTATGAAATCCAAAAAAAAAAAAAAAAAAAATTGACAGCTTTCCTTCATTCCATCTCACCTTTTTTTTTTTTTTTTTTTTTTTTTCCTCCTTTAGTTCAAAGTGGCAGTGTCTTTGCTAATAAAGTCCCATCTCTATTCCTGGCTTCAATTAAGTTCGTGAGCTCCATGCATGATCTCTTTATTAAATGGTTGTTTAGCTACATCCTTAGTATGCTCTTCAGGACAAGCTTTCTCCTTTTTACAATATGGATATGCTGAGAATTTTCTAAATCCTCAAGTTCTGGTCCCTTTTTGCTTAAGGATTCTTTCTTCAATTAATCTATCTCTTTTGGCATTTCACTGTAAGCAGTCAGGAGAAACCAAGCCACGTCTCCAACTTTTTGCTTAGAAAACTCAGCCAAACATCCAGTTTCTTTGCTCATACTTTCTACCTCCCACAAAACACTAGAATACAGTTCAACCAAGTTCTCTGCTGATTTTAAGATTTTAAACAAGGATTACCCTTCCTTCAGTTCCCAATAACACATTCCTCATCTATCTGAGACCTTGCCAGGATTGCCATTAATGTCCATATTTCTTATATACCCCAAAACTCTTCCAGTCTCTATCCATTACTCAATGTCTAAGTTGCTTCCATATGTTCAAGTATTTGCTACAGCAACACCCTGTTTCTTGGTACCAAAAGCATCCTAGTCTGCTTGGGCTGCCATAAAAAGTACCATAAACTTGTGGCTTAAACAGCAGACACTTATTTTCTTATGGACTAGAGGCTGGTAGTCTGAGATCAGGGTGCCAGTGTGGTCATGTTCTAATGAGAGCTCTCTTCTCTGTGTTTTAGATGGCTATCGTCTCACTGTGTCCTCACATGGAGTGGAAAATGAAAGTTCCGTTATCTCTTCCTCTTCTTATAAAGACACAGAGCCTGTCATGAGGGCCTCACCCTCATGATCCCATCTAAACCAACTTATTTCCCAAAGGCCCCACCTTCAAATATCATCACATTATATGGTAGGGCTTCAATAGATGAATTCTGGAGTGACACAATTCAGTTCACAGCAATCTCATTTAAGATATATCATTAGGTATTTCTATTTAAAAACAACAACAACAGGGATATCTGGGTAGCTCAGTGGTTGAGCGTCTGCCTTTGGCTCAGGTTGTGATTTTGGGGTTCTGGGATTGAGTGCCATATTGAGCTCCTTGCAGGAAGCCTGCTTCTCTCTGCCTGTGTGTCCACCTTTCTCTGTGTGTCTCTCATGAATAAATAAAATCTTTTAAAAAAATCAACAAAAACAACAATTTCATGACTTAAAAAAGCAACCATTTATTATTCTTTGTGAATCCATGGGTTGACTGAGCAGTTCCATTGAACTTGGCATTACTTGGCTAGGCATTTCTTCTGGTCTTTTTTTTTTTTTAATTTATTTTTTATTGGTGTTCAATTTACTAACATACAGAATAACCCCCAGTGCCCGTCACTCATTCACTCCCACCCCCCGCCCTCCTCCCCTTCTACCACCCCTAGTTCGTTTCCCAGAGTTAGCAGTCTTTACATTCTGTCTCCCTTTCTGATATTTCCCACACATTTCTTCCCCCTTCCCTTATATTCCCTTTCACTATTATTTATATTCCCCAAATGAATGAGAACATCTAATGTTTGTCCTTCTCCGACTGACTTACTTCACTCAGCATAATACCCTCCAGTTCCATCCACGTTGAAGCAAATGGTGGGTATTTGTCATTTCTAATAGCTGAGTAATATTCCATTGTATACATAAACCACATCTTCTTTATCCATTCATCTTTCGTTGGACACCAAGGCTCCTTCCACAGTTTGGCTATCGTGGCCATTGCTGCTATAAACATTGGGGTGCAGGTGTCCCTGCGTTTCATTGCATTTGTATCTTTGGGGTAAATCCCCAACAGTGCAATTGCTGGGTCATAGGGCAGGTCTATTTTTAACTGTTTGAGGAACCTCCACACAGTTTTCCAGAGTGGCTGCACCAGTTCACATTCCCACCAACAGTGTATGAGGGTTCCCTTTTCTCCGCATCCTCTCCAACATTTGTTGTTTCCTGCCTTGTTAATTTTCCCCATTCTCACTGGTGTGAGGTGGTATCTCATTGTGGTTTTGATTTGTATTTCCCTGATGGCAAGTGATGCAGAGCATTTTCTCATGTGCACGTTGGCCATGTCTATGTCTTCCTCTGTGAGATTTCTGTTCATGTCTTTTGCCCATTTCATGATTGGATTGTTTGTTTCTTTGGTGTTGAGTTTAATAAGTTCTTTATAGATCTTGGAAACTAGCCCTTTATCTGATATGTCATTTGCAAATATCTTCTCCCATTCTGTAGGTTGTCTTTGAGTTTTGTTGACTGTATCCTTTGCTGTGCAAAAGCTTCTTATCTTGATGAAGTCCCAATAGTTCATTTTTGCCATTTCTTCTGGTCTTGATGGGCACTGACTCATATGTTTTTGATCTGCTGGCTGTTGGCTGATCTAAGATGGCCTTGGCGGGGGCAATTGACTCTGCTTCATTTATCTTATTCTCTAGAAGTATAGTATGGACATATATTCAGGCAATTGTAAGAGTCCAAGAGAAGAAGTAAAAATATGCTAGTATTTGTTTTCAAGTTTGTACTTGAATCAAGTTTGCTATTGACCCACTGGCCAAAGCAAGACACATGCTCAAGCCCATAGTCAGTGTGAGATTCTACAAAAGACACAGACACAAAGATGTAAAAAAAAAACTGAACCATGAGTGCAATCAATCTTCCACTGAGGGATAAAATACTCCATCTTTTCCAAAGCCACACCTGATTCAAAGAAATGCAAATATTGGTCACAATACATTCAAGAAGAGGGTGTTTTAGGGTCATGACATTTGTGGGGAGAGGGAGAATATGTTTATCTCCCTGTTCACATCTCATCTTCAGCCCATGTGAGAGGGAGAGGTAATACTCCTGTCTTCCATTTCCACAATCTTCCTTTCCTAGTTTAGCTCTCCTCTAATGAATATGGAATTATAATTTGCTGGATCCAAGGCTGAAATTTACTGGCCACAGTTCACTAGTGGATGGAGACATGCCCTTGACAGCTTAGGGCTTTTATAACTGGGCTTTTTAGTGATCCTCAAAAAGTGATTCTGTAGTAGATCAGGGAATAAGGGCTGAGCAGAGACAATTCTCATGTCTACCCCCTCATTTCCTCTGCTCAGGTGATGTGTATGGTTTTCAATTTCTTGTTTCTGTGTGGCACTATGTCATCTCTCCCCAAGTTGGGCCCACCACTGTTTCAATCTGTTTTAGGCTTTTTTTTTTTTAAGATTTTCTAAAAATTTATTCATATGAGAGAGAGAGAGAGAGAGAGAGAGAGAGAGAGGCAGAGACACAGGCAGAGGGAAAAGCCAGCTCCACGCAAGGAGCCCAATGTGGGACTCCATCCTGGGACTCCAGGACCACACCCTGGGCTGAAGGCAGGTGCCAAACCTCTGAGCCACCCGGGGATCCTCCTGTTTTAGGCTTTTGATCCACAGAGTTGATTAAGTAAGTGGATTCAGCGTTACTCTGGATATGGGGATGGACGATATGGAGTAGTAAAGCTCACTTTGGAATAAAATTACAAACCTCATGCTTTAATGCTAAATATCGGAAAAGATCAGCTTTGCTTTTCTCTGTCTAGGGGGTGGTATAAAGAGGCACTTGCAAAGCTCGTATGCATTACTTTATCCCCCGCTTGGCTAATAATTCTTATATGCAAAGTTCTCTTGGCACAGCAAAACCCTGCCTACAAGGACACTCAAAGCTTCCAAGCTATAATCATTAATCTCACTTACAGGGTACTTCTTGCTTTCTGCGTTATGTTACACTTCTTTACGTGAATGTCCTCCCTCCTCTTTCCATACTAACGTATATGTTTCTCAAAGGCTAGGATTATGTTTTAACCTTCTCTGTAACTCTGATATCCATGGTGCCTCATGTGCTATCTTGTATTTATGTACATGCTAAAAATTTGCCAAATGAAACCTCATACGGGTAAAACCATATGAAAGGTTATGTTGTGAAAATGTGTTCAGAGTTATGTAGCAAATTTAAGGTATGCATGCATACTTCCATCCATTTTTAACCTGTCATGAAGTGCTACCAGACGTAATGCTTAGAATTGGACGTTATCATATTGTGAATCATATTGTGAACAGGAAAGAGATAGACTATGTGAAATTGAAATCATTACATTCTGCTGGTAGTTTATTGCCAGAATGAAAGAGGAAAATGGGAAATGAGTCAAGAAAACATTTTTTCTTGGATTTAGTTTCAGGGGTGGACAAAATCTTTGGCTCAACTCTTATTTTCTCTTCATGGATACACTTGTACCTGAGTGTGCAGTACAATTCTTTCAATTCACAAAAGGTCAAAATAAAATGTTAGAGGATAAATCTCATTTATTTTAGAAATGGCTAGAACTTGAAATAATATATTTTCATTGATAATAGTCATTCTTTAATTTATAGTATGCTTTTAGGATGTAAATTTTGTTCCTCAAACCAAAACACTAGACTAAAAAAAAAAAAAGCTAATTGTTTAATAAGGTGATGCACATAGTAGTGTTTACTTTTTAAATTTTTTTTATTAGAGTTCAATTTGCCAACATATAGCATAACACCCAGTGCTCATCCTGCCAAGTGTCCCCCTCAGTGCCCATCACCCAGTCACCCCAACTGGGGAGTTACCTCCCTTTCCACTACCCCTTGTTCATTTCCCAGAGTTAGGAGTCTCTTATGTTTTGTCACCCTCACTGATATTTTCACTCATTTTCTCTCCTTTCCCTTTATTCCCTTTCACTAATTTTTATATTCCCCAAATGAATGAGACCATATAATGTTTGTCGTTTTCTGATTGACTTATTTCACTCAGCATAATACCCCCCAAGTCCCTCCACGTCGAAGCAAATAGTGGGCATTTGTCATTTCTAATGGCTGCGTAATATTCCATTGTATACATAGACCACATCTTTATCCATTCATCTTTCGATGGACTCCAAGGCTCCTTCCACAGTTTGGCTATTGTGGACATTGCTGCTTTTAGAATGTTTTCAAAGCTTATAATGTTTGTGCATGGATGTAATGAGGTCTCACCAGGTCACTAATACTCCTGATTTACAAACCCAACTATAACCTCAAATGTACTAGTGAGACAGGCAGATTTACTGGAAGTTTTGTGAGGAGTTAGAGAAGTCTATATCACATGCCCAACAGCAAAACTTAATCCAAATTACAGGGCTGCCATAGAGTGTGCCCCTCTCTCAAATTCATATGTTGAAACCCTAACCCCAGAGTAATAATATTTGGACATGAGGCTTTTAGGAAGTAGTCAGGTTTAGATGAGGTTAGGAGGGTAGGATTCACATGATGGGATTAGCACCCTCATAAGAACAGACACCAGAGAGCTTGCTTCTCTCTTTCTACTATGTGAGGACCCAGAGACAGGGTAGTCACCTGCAAGCTGGGAAGGGAAGCTTCACTGGGGAACCAAGTTGGCCAGCACCTGTCTTGGACTTCTTATGGGGTTGCTATTGGTAATTACACTAGGACACTGGGTATAATTCAGGACTGTCCTAGACACACTAGAACATATGGTAACTCTACTCATTAGTATTATACCTGCATCCAAGTCTTCTTTCTTCCTATCTGAAAAAATGTCTTAAAAAAAGTATCACCAGGGAAATGGGAATTGGAACACAGTGAGGTAACACTACACACTCCCTACTGTGGTGAAAATGTAAAAGACCAAGCGGTGCCTGGGTGGCCCAGTCAGTTGAGCATTTGAATCTTGATTTCTGCTCAGGTCATGGGATCAAGCCCTGCATGGAGCCTGTTTAAGATTCTCTCTTTCCCGGGGACACCTGGGTGGCTCAGTGGTTGAGCATCTGCCTTTGGCTCAGGTCGTGATCCTGGGATCAAGTCCCATATCAAGATCCCTGAAGGGAACCTGCTTCTCCCTCTGTCTCTGCCTCGTCTCTCTCTCTCTCTCTCTCTCTCTCATGAATAAATAAATAAATAATCTTAAAAAAAATTCTCTCCCTCTTCCTCTGCTCCTCCCCATCCACTGCTTGCTTACCTGTTCTCTCTATAAATAAATAAATAAATATAAACAAATAAACAAAAAAGATTAACAGTGCCAAGAGTGGACAAATACATGGAGCAACTAGAACTCTTGTATGATGCTTGTCGGCAAGTAGAACAGTACAAACATTCTTGAGTACTGGTTGGCACCTTCACATAGAGTTAACGATGGACAATAACATAGAGTTATTGTGAAATCCAGCAATTCCACTCCTAGGCCATTTTTCCAAGAGAATGAAAGAATATCTGCAACAAGTGAATACAAAAATATTCTCAGCAACCCAGTTCATAATAGTCGCAAGCTGAAAACAAAATATCCACCTGTGATTGGATTAACAACTCTAATTACATGCAGATGATAGAACACTACTCAGCAGTAAAACTAGAAGCAACCCAAATTTATCAATTGGGGAACAAACCAATTGTGGTAAATTCATACAACAGACTACTACTCGGGGGGGAAAATGAAGGACTGCAACATGGATGAATCTCAAAAACGTTTCTGAGCCAAAAAAAAAAAAAAAAACAAAAACAAAAAACAAATACAAAAGAGAATATGCCATCAGCCTGGATCTTGGTGTGGATGATATGGAGCTGGAAAACTATGAAATCCCATATAGCACTGTCCTGGAGGTGAGAGCACTGTCTTGGGAAGTATGATTCCATTTGCAAGATATTCTAGAGCAGGCAAACAAATCTATAGTGAAAAGCAGATCAGTGATCGCCTGGATCTAAAGTGGGAGTGGAGACTAAAAACAAAGGGGCTGCAGGGAAAGGCTCCAGAAAAATTTAGGGAAGTACTGAGAACATTCTAGATCTTAACTTGTGGTGGTGGTTGCAATGGTACACAGTTGTCACAACTCATTGAACCATGCACTGAAAATGGTTGTATTATGTATATATTATATGTGAATTTTTTAATTATATGTGAATTATACCTAAATAAAGTTAATAAAAAGAAAAAATATTGAAAATAATTTTTTGCAAATATCTTGAGAATTTTGACTCTTCCTTTCAGCTTGCATTTCCTGTTCAGAAAAGCAATGCTGCAGTAGTAAGGCAAACATGACTATTGACGTTCAAACACTCGTGTTGTCCTCAGTTCATTGTGCCAGAGGTATATTTCTGATAAATATTAGAATGTCTTGAAAAGTACTTGGATTTGGTACTTGTTTTGCATTATTACCTGTAAGCTGGCCTTATCTTATATATTTATTTCCATTTGTTTATCTAGGCATAAGGTTCTAAACTAAAAATTCTAAAACTTTTGTCACCTATAGCCAATCTATCATTAGGACTATTTTCCAGAACCACCTCTACCTCTTTTCATTAAGGCTTCCATAGTCCTGGATATAAATGCCACATAATAATAAAAGTCAAACTTGGCAGTAACTGCACCAACTTAAGTGAAGATTGGTCACTAAATCATCCCAACTATAAGCAGCCAACACAACTCAAGGGATGGATACTGGCATCTGGTAGCCAGCTGTTCACAGTCCTTGAAAAAAAAAAAACTTTAAAAGCCTTCCAGATGAAACAAAGTATGCAGGTGGCATCATTTAACTTGATGACATGACTCATCATGCTTCAGAAACTGGGTCCCCAAGAGTTTTCCATCTGAGCTGTTAAAATGTCAAAAGAGAAAGTGGCTGATGGTGGGCACTGAAGGATCTGGCTCAGTGTTCTCAGCAGGACTTGAGTCCGTAGCTGGAAGAGATCCATGCCCTTACTGAACCCAGCTGGCTGTCAGGCCCGAGGTGGGACTGTGTAGAAAGTTGTCAACAACAGAGTTCCTCCAGACCACCTTTTCTTGGCCCACTCCAATGCCACCAGATTTTCTGGCTTTTGCTCAATGACTGGGTCACCCTGCCCTGGGACCATTGTGGCTGGGATGGTTTCTCATAAATAGTTTCCAGGTATTTGATTCTTTCTTTCATGAGCTCCTTTTATAGCTCACTGCTGTCTCTAGGGCAGCATCCTTGAAAAAAAGGATCATAGAGTTACTTTTCCAATTGAGGTTTTTAAAAAACTATCCAAGGTTTTTTGAAAACCTCAGTTTTCAGAAAAAACTAGCTCTGTACCTCAGAGCTAGTACATGATATCAGCTAGTTGCTGATGTCAGGTTGAGGACCCAGGCTTTAGATCTCAAACTTTCATCCAAGGCAAATTTCTCTACCTTACACACAGATTCAGAAGTATGCCTATATCATCCTGGGGGTGTGGTTTGAAGGATTTCAAAGGAAGGGGCTCTGACAAAAAAACAAAAACAAAAACAAACAAACAAAAAAACCCCCACAAAAAACCAATCAAACAAAAAACCCTCCTCAAAAATGCTATTTGGGTTCATTCTCTTTGAATCGACTCCCATAAATTGCAAGACCCTCTGGAGGGATTTCCTGAGTCTCCTAGACCAGGTTAGAACTCCTCACTCTCACCTTGAGTCATTAGCTGCCAGAGTACCCTGTCTGCTAACTGTTGACATCTTACTCCAGTGAAGAGGGCAGTTCTAATCATTCATACTCACCAATGGACAAGCCTGTCACACAGAACCAAGTCCTTCACAAAATACTGAACGAGTTCATCATTCTTTCAGTTGTTGATGCTTCAGCGAAAATAGCTTAATATCAGACTTGCTTTTCTAATAATCTATGGAAACTAGTTTTTTTAAGTGTATGGGAGTATTATTTGGATGAAAGAGAGGGAGGAAGCCTGCTTGGCTTTTAAGTAGGGGTTCAGGTTCAAATATCAGTGGTTCTGTGCACTTGTCATGAGACATGATGGAACTCTGAGGCTCTCTGAGTAACAGCTTCATCCTCAAATGGGAAGCATCCATTACCATACATGAGCTCTTTGAAGAATTTTATGAGATAATACAAGTGCATTCCAAAATGGGCCATACTTGCTAACCAAATTGTGAGGGTCTTGCGTCCCACATTTAAGAATCAACAGTGTGAATCACAATTCTAAATGGTCTAAAACAGTGCTTCTCAAGCTTTAATGTTGCATATGGGAATCATGACTATAGGGGGTAGAATTCAAAGATGAAGCTTCCAAGGCTCTCAAAGATGTCCCACCCTGTGATAATTGTGATTCATAATAAGAAATATATATATTTGGTCTTTGTCACGGTTTTTAACGCAGAGCTCTTAAAACCTTTGGAATGTCCTAAATGAGGAGAGCAATAAAGATGCCTTGATATTTATAACAAACCCCTTTCAACTATAGCTGAGTTTATGTTGATAAAGTAACTTTGGGAAAATACCTAAGAATGGGGGCTAGTTGCTAGGAGAACAACCGTGTGATTGGAGGGCTGGTACTTTCAGCTGCATCCTCCTGACCTCTGGGCAGTGAGTGAGTGGTGGGAGGAAGGAGATGGAGATTGAAACAAATTCAATGGCCAATGATTTGCTCAATTATGCCTATGTAATGAATCCTCCAAAAGCATGGGGTCTGGAGAGCTTCCCACTTGATGAACACAAGGGTGCCCACTTGGAGAAGGTGTGGAAGCTCTGTACCACTTCTCACATAATTTCCTGTGCATCTTTTCCATTTGGCTCTTTCTGAATTACATCCTTTCATAATAAACTGGTAACCTAGTTAGTAAAATATTTCTTTCAGTTTTGTGAACTGCTATAGCAAATTAATGGAACCCAAGAAGGAGGAAGTCATGGGAGCCTCTGATCTACAGCTGGTCAGTCAGAAGCACAAGAAATAACCTGGGCTTGTGATTGGTGTCTAAAGGCTTGTGAGGCTGAGCTCTTAACCAGCGGGATCTGACACTATCTGTAGGTAGATAGTTGAATTTGTGGGATAGCTGGTTAAGTGTTCCCTGAAATTTGGAGAGGTGTTTGGTGGTGTTGGAAAATGCAGGAATTGGGATCCCTGGGTGGCGCAGCGGTTTGGCGCCTGCCTTTGGCCCAGGGTGCGATCCTGGAGACCCGGGATCGAATCCCACGTTGGGCTCCCGGTGCATGGAGCCTGCCTCTCCCTCTGCCTGTGTCTCTGCCCCTCTCTCTCTCTCTCTCTCTCTCTGTGACTATCATAAATAAATAAAAAAAAAAGAAAGGAAAATGCAGGAATTATATACCCTAATCCTTGGAACCTGTGAATGTGATGAGATACTACTCTGCTGATTATGTTTTGTACTTTGTCATCACAGTTGACCTAAGTGAGTGAGATTTCTAGGTGGGCCTCATCTTATCAATGACTGGGTCACCCTGCCCTGGGACCATATAAGCCCTTAAAAGCAGAGCATTTCATCTGGCTTATTGGTGGCAACACAGGATGTTAGATTCCAATGGTGAGGAGGACTCAATGTGCTGTTACTGCTTTGAAGTTGGAGGAGGCCATGTGAGAAGTAATGTGAATATAGGTAGCTTCTAGAAGCAGAGTGGGCCCTGGGTCAGTCAGGAGGGAGTGAGGATCTCAGTCCTACTACTGCAAGAAAATGGATTCTGCCAACAATCTGAATGAGCCTGAAGCAGGTTCTTTCTTGGGATCCTCAGGTAAGAGTGGTGTGTCCAATACCTTGATTTGGGACTTATCAGACTCTGAGTATAAAATCCAGCTAACCCTCTACTCCACACCACCCTAACTTCTGACCTACAGAACTGTGAGCTGTTAAATGTTTTCAGTCACTAATCATATGTGTGTGTGCTTGTGTGTGTGTATTCTTTAGTTCTATTTCTCTAGAGAACCCTTACTGATACACAGGGGTTAAGGGAAATAATGGCACATTGGAGCCATTAATAAATGTTTATTATTATTTTTAATTTGTATCTCTTCATATTGCAGTAAAATTGATGGAGTAATGCATAGCAGGAAGGGTTCATTGTGGATTCCCATATTTCATCGCCTTTATTTGGTCACATCTGTTGATGATGTACTTAAGTCTTTTTCCTATTCCAAGGGCGGGTGCTGGTGGAGACTCAGCAGGTTTCAATAATTACAGACTATGGAGATGATTATCATTGACATAAGCAGCCAAATTGGGGATCAAGTTATAGTCATTCTGTGAAGGGAACCTGAAAGCAATTGTTGGGGGTGGATGGGCAGGAAGGAAGTGCTTCTTCTAAAATCTTACAAGGACTATAATGATGATGGTGTTAGTGTTTCCCCTTTGAAGTCCTCTCTGATTATCCACATATGCCTTCCAATGGGCGTGTCAACAGCTTTTGCAAACTGAAGAAATCAAGGGTTGGTTGGCAGTTCTGGATGTGGATGGAAGAGTCACTTCACGTAGGAGGAAACTGAAGTGCATGGATTGAAAAATAGCAGTCTGTGTGTTTATATAGGTTTTGCAGCAAGAAAAGTGATTTCAGTTCTATCATCTCATCTAACTTCTCCATGTACTACCCCTGTTTAGGTACAAAGGCATGAAGATGCTAAAACTTGGGGTTTCTCTGTGTATGCTTTCTCAGCAAGCCAAATGCAGAGCTGGGTCTGTCTGGTTTTAGGAATAGTTCCTCTTCCTCTGAAATAGTCATCTTGCAATGCTATTGGTGCATTCCAGCAGGTTGCAAAAATCATTGGCATCCAGTGATAACAGAAACTCTTCTTTGATCTTCCTTCCTGTGGTGAGTGGAGAGACCTAATGATTAGAGAGAAACTCTTGGGGCATGGGGCCCTTCAATATTGGAACCTTGTAATGTGAATAAGGGCAGGAAGGAGGGGGTGGAATTGGCAGGGAAGATGGGGACTGGCAAACGAATAATAGGGCTAAGGTTATTAGTGCTCAAGGAATGAGGTCAGTTATGTTAGGAGCAAGATTATGAATTTTTAATGTAGACCAGACAAGAATTTTCAGAATGATTCTCTTGGTGGTGAGGTACATTTAATTTTATATATCCCAGAGAGGCTCAAACTCAAATACTTTCAGGGGTCTGGGAATATAGGATAAATGAGAGAGTAGGCTATATACAGGATAGTGGAAAGTCAAGGCTACTTTGGAAGACTAGGGAATCTGGTCAACCAGGATATCTGTAGCTGAGTCCTTGAGGACAGTAATTTCCTATCCCTATCTCTAGGACCAAATAGTCATATCCTCCCTCATTATAAAGCAAGAGCTCATGTTTGCTTTTCCAGGGAACTGGAAGACTACCAGTTGAAGCCCAGCTTTTCCCTCTAAGTGGGAAACAGAGACATGCCTATGACATTGAGTGGATACCCATTGCTGCAGAATTTTGCCGAACACAAGAAGGAATCTAGGAGGATGGTGTCCTAGGCAGTGAGAGCTCATCAAAGAATAAGGTGACTTCATTAGTCCAATGGCTCTTGATTTGTAGTCCTCTCAACATAACCCTCTCCCTACTGCCCAATTCAGTGCCCCCAGCCCCTGATTTCCAACTTTGTACAGTTTTGACACAATTTTCTAAAGTCTTTGGAGTATAAACCTTTATTGGTGTCAGTGCCCACTTGGTTCTGGGAAAGGCAGTAGAGGCACTGTCCTGAGTCCTTCAGAATGTGGTCTTTTTTTCAAAATAGTGTCTTTGTAAATGTATTTAAGTCAAGGATTTTCAGATGAGGAGATCATACTGGACTATCCAGTTGGGCCCTAATTTCCAATGGCAAATGTCCTTATATAAGGCACACAGACAAGAGACATAGGAAAAGAGGAGGCTTATAATGATGGGCCAAGGAACACACGGAGCCACCAGAAGCTGGAAGAGGCAAGGAATAGATTTTCCCCTAGAACCGTTAAAGGGCATATGGCCCTGGGGACAACTTGATCTCAGACTTCTCATCTTCAGAACTTCAAGAGAAGAAATGTCTATTGCTTTAAGCCATCCAGTTTATGGCAATTTTTTATGGCAGTTCTAAAATGAGTACACTTCCTCCATGGTCATCACAGACAGCACCTTTAAGCTCTCTGTGGATACTTGGGCAGTGGGAAGCATCAACTGCTGGGAAACAAACCAGCTCGAAGAACAGTGAGATAAATCCTCTTCCAAACCACCTGGGTTCAAATAGGAACCCCATTGCTCACTAGCTTTGTGATTTTGGGAAATTACTTAATACCACTGTGCTTCCACATCCTCAATAGGAGAATAATGGTAGGCTCCACCTCACAGAATGTGTCAGGAGAGGCCAGGGTATGCTGTTATAACAAATGACACCCATTTCTTAGTAGTTTATAATATCAGAGATTTTTATTTCTCTGATATTCCCTCTTCAGGGTGGGTCAATTAGAGCTCTGCTCTATCCTATCAGAGCTCATTATTAAAAGCATACATCTTTTTTCTATGAAGTTGGGGAAAAAAAGCTGGAGCCCAACCTGTATCTATTATCATCCATGTGATCTTGAGAAACACACTTTTTTTGATCAAAGTCAGAGGTCTTCATCATAAAAATTGAGATTGTATTGTAAGATTGAGATAAGGATAAAATGTATAAGAAACTTTCTGTTTTAATTTTTTTCAATTTTTTTAAAATTTAAATTCAATTTACTAACGTATAGTCTTACACCCAATTCTCATCTCATCAAGTGCCCTCCTCAGTGCTGTCACTCAGCTACCCCATCTCCCACCCACCTCCCCTTCCATTTCTTTTTTTTTAATTTTAATTTTAATTTTAATTTAATTTAATTTAATTTTTTTTAATAAATTTATTTTTTATTGGTGTTCAATTTACCAACATACAGAATAACACCCAGTGCTCATCCCGTCAAGTGCCCCCCTCAGTGCCCGTTATCCATTCACCCCCACCCCCCGCCCTCCTCCCCTTCCACCACCCCTAGTTAGTTTCCCAGAGTTAGGAGTCTTTATGTTCTGTCTCCCTTTCTGATATTTCCCACACATTTCTTCTCCCTTCCCTTCTATTCCCTTTCACTATTATTTATATTCCCCAAATGAATGAGAACATACACTGTTTGTCCTTCTCCAATTGACTTACTTCACTCAGCATAATACCCTCCAGGTCCATCCACGTTGAAGCAAATGGTGGGTATTTGTCATTTCTAATGGCTGAGTAATATTCCATTGTATACATAGACCACATCTTCTTTATCCATTCATCTTTTGATGGACACCGAGGCTCCTTCCACAGTTTGGCTATTGTGGACATTGCTGCTAGAAACATCGGGGTGCAGGTGTCCCGGCGTTTCATTGCATCTGTATCTTTGGGGTAAATCCCCAACAGTGCAATTGCTGGGTCGTAGGGCAGGTCTATTTTTAACTCTTTGAGGAACCTCCACACAGTTTTCCAGAGTGGCTGCACCAGTTCACATTCCCACCAAAAGTGTACGAGGGTTCCCTTTTCTCCGCATCCTCTCCAACATTTGTGGTTTCCTGTCTTGTTAATTTTCCCCATTCTCACTGGTGTGAGGTGGTATCTCGTGGTTTTGATTTGTATTTCCCTGATGGCCAGTGATGCAGAGCATTTTCTCATGTGCATGTTGGCCATGTCTATGTCTTCCTCTGTGAGATTTCTGTTCATGTCTTTTGCCCATTTCATGATTGGATTGTTTGTTTCTTTGGTGTTGAGTTTAATAAGTTCTTTTTTAAAAATTTTTATTTATTTATGATAGTCAGAGAGAGAGAGAGAGAGAGAGAGAGAGAGAGAGAGGCAGAGACACAGGCAGAGGGAGAAGCAGGCTCCATGCACCGGGAGCCCGACGTGGGATTCGATCCCGGGTCTCCAGGATCGCGCCCTGGGCTAAAGGCAGGCGCTAAACCACTGCGCCACCCAGGGATCCCTAATAAGTTATTTATAGATCTTGGAAACTAGCCCTTTATCTGATATGTCATTTGCAAATATCTTCTCCCATTCTGTAGGTTGTCTTTGAGTTTTGTTGACTGTATCCTCTGCTGTGCAAAAGCTTCTTATCTTGATGAAGTCCCAATAGTTCATTTTTGCTTTTGTTTCTTTTGCCTTCGTGGATGTATCTTGCAAGAAGTTACTGTGGCCGAGTTCAAAAAGGGTGTTGCCTGTGTTCTCCTCTAGGATTTTGATGGAATCTTGTCTCACATTTAGATCTTTCATCCATTTTGAGTTTATCTTTGTGTATGGTGAAGAGAGTGGTCTAGTTTCATTCTTCTGCATGTGGCTGTCCAATTTTCCCAGCACCATTTATTGAAGAGACTGTCTTTCTTCCAATGGATAGTCTTTCCTCCTTTATCGAATATTAGTTGACCATAAAGTTCAGGGTCCACTTCTGAGTTCTCTATTCTGTTCCATTGATCTATGTGTCTGTCTTTGTGCCAGTACCACACTGTCTTGATGACCACAGCTTTGTAGTACAACCTGAAATCTGGCATTGTGATGCCCCCAGCTATGGTTTTCTTTTTTAAAATTCCCCTGGCTATTCGGGGTCTTTTCTGATTCCACACAAATCTTACAATAATTTGTTCTAACTCTCTGAAGAAAGTCCATGGTATTTTGATAGGGATTGCATTAAACGTGTAAATTGCCCTGGGTAACATTGACATTTTCACAATATTAATTCCTCCAATCCATGAGCATGGAATATTTTTCCATCTCTTTGTGTCTTCCTGAATTTCTTTCAGTCCCCTTCCATTTCTCAATGAAACATTTGGCATCTGAATGTTGTGGGTACCTATAGCACATGGAAAAGAGATCTCTGAAGGGTCTGGCAATCTAGCTCAACCCAGAAGGCATACACATCACTTTTGCTTCCAACTCATTGATCAGAACCTGTCACATGATTTTGGCCAACCACAGGAGTTCAGCAGGTGCTTGGAGAGTGGAGAGCTGGAAATATTTGGTGAGCATAATTAGTAGCTAATCGATGGGGCTGTTGTGAGGATGAAATGTTATAATACTTGTAACACTCTTAGAACAGTGCCTGACACAGAGTAAGTGTCCAATGATGTTTGTTAAATAAGGTCTCTCTTTCCCAGAGGATACTCCCATGGGAAGAAAAGAGAGGGGTTGGGCTGGTTATGTTAAGAGAAAGCAAAAGAGTCAATTCCAGTACTGTTCTGTGCCTCTGGTTCTGATGTAGGGCTGTGAGGCTAACTAGCATGGGACTTTTGCCATATTCTTCTTTTTTTCTATCTCTAAAGTCCTCTCTCAGTGCAATCAGAAGGTTAGGAAGTATGATGTCTTGGGCTCCTCAAACAGGAAGCAGTTTGGGAATGAGGTCCTCTGACTCCTGGGGGAGGAGATGGGATTTTTAAGGATTGTAAAGGAAGCAGCAGAAAAAAAAAAATCCAAGGTCAGAGCTATCCTCAAACAGGGAGGATGCTTACATGAATGCTAGCTATTCACATTTCAGAGGTTTGCAGTGGAGCGCATGTTCAGAAAAGGATGAACTCTAAATTCCCAGGCAGACATCCTGGGGTGGGCCTCTTGTGTTACCTCACCTGACTGGCTTTCCACGGTGATTACCCTTTGAACGTTTTTTTTTCTTTTTTTCTTTTTTTTTTTTTTTTTAATTTTTTTTTATTTATTTATTTATGATAGTCAGAGAGAGAGAGAGAGAGAGAGAGAGGCAGAGACACAGGCAGAGGGAGAAGCAGGCTCCATGCACCGGGAGCCCGATGTGGGATTCGATCCTGGGTCTCCAGGATCACGCCCTAGGCCAAAGGCAGGCGCCAAACCGCTGCGCCACCTAGGGATCCCTGAACGTTTTTTTTTCTTTCAGTGAATAACCTCTTTGAATTCAAAAGTATTTTCACTGGATTTGAATACTTGGGCTCCCAACATTTTTCCTCCCTAAAAATAACTTCCCTTGATTTATCTGAAGTCACATGCATGATGATTAAGGAACAGTGGCTGTGTGTAAGTGCTGATCCAAAAGAGAAAGGCCTCAAGTTTATTTTTTGAGAACTGCCAGAAGAGATCCCATTTTCATTAATCAAGGGACTAGTACATGGCAAACACTATTCTAGAAGCTGGGGATTTGGCAATGATCACAACAGCCCTTGGGCCCTTGTTTTCTGGGCAGTGGTGGAGAGGAAGTTTGGGAGACACCAGCCTACATAGGGAAGTCAGTGATTTCATGTGCCATTCTATTTACATTGCTGGAGATAATGTCTCTTAATCTCAAATTTGGCTGGAATCTTGGGATTCTTTAGTAGGCTTGTAGTGACATAGCTGTGACAAATCAGGGACTCCTTAGAATTTTTAAATGAGGATGATTAGTCATTTTGTCTTTTCATTCATTTGGCAAAAAGTTATCAGCTACTCACCTTGTGGCAGGTTGTGTCCTAGACACTACATGCAGTGGTCCATAAAATGCATGAAGTTAAAAAAAAAAAAGTTAAAAAAAATGCATGAAGTTCTGCTGTCTCAGAATGAATGTTCCCAAGAGATAGAGGCAGACTGTAAAGAAGTGAGCAAACACTTCTTTATTTTTAATGTAATTAATTTTAAGCTTATATAACTTTTTAAAGCTTATATAACTTAATTTTAATAGTAGTCATATTAACAATGGGCTCAGAGTGCCTAAAAATTGAAAAATGAGACCTCTGTCTCTAGCATACCATAGATACACATACACACATATACACATGCATATACACGTGTATACACATGCATACATGTTTTGGGAATCATGAGCATGCATTGACTAGAACCTTGAACTCCGATCTTGATCTGGTGGTTGTTCTTGCCATCCCTCATTCTATATTTAAATTTACCTTCTTCCTTTGTGAGAATCCTTGGTCCCAACATCATCAATGGCACATTATTCATCTGTTCAGTCCTATTATACATATCAAGTAGTTTTTTTTTTTTTTTAAGAGAGAGAGTACACAAGTGGGGCAGGGACACAGGGAGAGGGGGAGAGAGAGAATCTTAAGTAGACTCCATGCTTAGAGCCAAGCCCAACATGGGGCTTGATTTCATGACCCTGAGATCATGACCTGAGGTGAAATCAGAGTCAGTTGCTTAACTAAGCCACCCAAGCACCCTTCTTAGATTAGTTTTTAAATTGCCTCACCCACACCACTGGGGAAAGCACACTTCCTAAGCAGATCTGTTGTCCCCTGTCTCCAGCCCCACTCAAGACTAAGGATGTATAGTGAAATACTGTGTCATCATTACTCAAATTAGTCATCCTCTGTCAGTATGGTTTTTGCATTTATTTTAAATACATTGATTTTATTAATTTTTAAAAAAGATTTTATTTATTTATTCATGAGAGATACAGAGAGAGAGGCAGGGACATAGGTAGAGGGAGAAGCAGGTTCCCTGCAGGAGCCTGATGTGGGACTCAATCCTAGGACTCTGGGATCATGCCCCGAGCCAAAGGAAGATGCTCAACCATTGAGCCACCCAGAGGTCCCTGGTTTTATTAATTTTAGTGTGTATTCCATTCTAGGTTTTCTTTCCTCCATCCCATCCTTGCCAATTTAAAATTACTGTTTAAATACATAGAAATAAATTTGCTTCTAAAGGTCAAGTCTATGTCAAAGGTGTACTCAGAGAGGTGCCATCCACTCCTGGACTCTGTCCACCTTGTTCTCCCTTACTCAACTTCAGCTTTCTCTGCTTGATCCTTCTTGTGGTTCTTTTTGCAGAGAGAAGAATATACACATTTGTTTCTTACTTCCTTTTCTTTTTTACACAAAGAATAGACTTCTTTTTTCTTTTTTTAATAATAATAAATTTGTTTTTATTGGTGTTCAATTTGCCAACATACAGAATAATACCCAATGGTCATCCCATCAAGTGCCCCCCTCAGTGCCTGTCACTCATTCACCACCACTCCCTGCCCTCCTCCCCTTCCACCACCCCTAGTTCATTTCCCAGAGTTAGGAGTCTTTATGTTCTGTCTCCCCTTCTTATATTTCCTACCCATTTCTTCGCCCTTCCCTTCTATTCCCTTTCACTATTATTTATATTCCCCAAATGAATGAGAACATACACTGTTTGTCCTTCTCCAATTGACTTACTTCACTCAGCATAATACCCTCCAGGTCCATCCACGTTGAAGCAAATGGTGGGTATTTGTCGTTTCTAATGGCTGAGTAATATTCCATTGTATACATAGACCACATCTTCTTTATCCATTCATCTTTTGATGGACACCGAGGCTCCTTCCACAGTTTGGCTATTGTGGACATTGCTGCTAGAAACATCGGGGTGCAGGTGTCCCGGCGTTTCATTGCATCTGTATCTTTGGGGTAAATCCCCAACAGTGCAATTGCTGGGTCGTAGGGCAGGTCTATTTTTAACTCTTTGAGGAACCTCCACACAGTTTTCCAGAGTGGCTGCACCAGTTCACATTCCCACCAACAGTGTAAGAGGGTTCTTGTACATTGCTTTCTTCATTTGACATTATTTCCTGGAAATCACTTCACATCAATTCCTAGAGCTTTTTAAAAAAGATTTTAATAAAGATTTTATTTATTTATTGATGAGAGAGGCAGAGACAGAGGCAGAGGGGAAGCAGGCTCCCTGAGGGGAGCCCAATGCGAGACTCAGCCCCAGGACCCCAGGATCATGACTTAAACCAAAAGCAGACACTCAACCACTGAGCCATCCAGGTGCCCCAATTTCTAGAGCTTCTTGTCTTTTTTCAGGTTCATAGTACTCCACTGTGTGTATCTATTATAGATTATTCACCCGACATCTATATCTGGGCAGTTAAATAGTTTCCAATATATTTTTTAAGATTTTATTTATTTATTCATGAAAGACAGAGAGAGTGAGAGAGGCAGAGACACAGGCAGAGGGAGAAGCAGGCTCCACACAGGGAGCCCAATGTGAGACTCAGTCCCGGGACCTCGGGATCATGCCCTGAGCCAAAGGCAGATGCTCAACCACTGAGCCACCTAGTTTCCAATATTTTTAATAACAAGTAAAACAATAAAGCCATGTGCATATGTATTTTCATGTTATTGGAAGTATACGGTTGGGGTGGATCTTCAGGTGTGGGATTGCTGGGTTGACAAATGCCTTCTGCTTGGGTTGTTTGTTAGGTATTGCTAAATCCCCTGTTGGAACTGTGTCATTTTGCATCCCCTCCAGCATTGAATGAGGCTATCTGTTCTCCCCATCATCTATCCTATTTCTATATTTAAAGTGAAATATTAAAAAAAAAAAAAGACTGGATTTGAAATCTGGGAGTGTTGGAGTGGAACCAAACCTTTGATTTTTGCCACCTGTATGAGTTTAGGAAATCCCCATATGCAAGCCTCAGTTTTCTTATCTAGAAAGTTGAGATGGTGTTTGTAAGACTGAGTCAAGAGTGTATAGTATCAGACAAAACTTTTGATCCTGAGAAGTGTACAAACGTTGCTTGCTTATCCTGTGCTTTTATTTGCTCTACATTAATCTTGATTAAGATAAGTTTCAAAAACAAGAATTCTGGCAGCTCAAGATTCCAAGTAGACATAGACAGGAATCTCCTTGTGGTTTTACTGAATGTGGTCTATAGGGCTGCCAGATAAAAATCCAAGACACACAGTTAAATTTGAATTTCAGATAAATAGTGAATATTTTTTTAAGCATACACGTACCTCAAATATTGCATAGAACATACTTACACTAAAAATCTATACCCCCCTCCCTTTTTTTTTTTTTTTTACCTGAAATTCAAGTGGGCATTCTGTATGTTCATTTGTTAAATCCAGCGACTCAGTGATGGGAATAGGAAAAGAAAGATTTTTTTTGTAAAGATTTTTATTTATTAATTAGAGAGAGAGAGAGCGAGCAGGGGAAGGGGCAGAGGGGGAAGCAGACTCCTCACTGAACAGGATGCTGGACACGGGGCTGGATTCCAGGAACCCGGGATCATGACCTGAGCCTAAGGTATATGCTTAATTGACTGAGCCCCACCAGATGCCCTGGAAAAGGGAGATTTTATTTTTTTTATTTTTACATTTTTTCTAAGATTCTGTTTATTTATTCATGAGAGAGACACACACACACACACACAGAGAGAGAGAGAGAGAGAGAGAGAGAGACGCAGAGAGAGAAGCGGGCTCCATGCAGGAAGCCCAACATGGGACTCGATCCTCGGACTCCAAGATCACGTCCTGGTCTGAAGGTGGCACTAAACTGCTAAGCCACCCTAGCTGCCTGAAAAGGGAGATTTTAAAGTGAAAAATCATGTCTTTGGTCCAAGATGGTGAAAAATAAAAATCCAATGTATATTGGTGGATGACTTGCTGAACAAAATATGGTATATACATACAATGGAATATTATCCAACTTTAAAGAGGAATGAAATTTGAAACCATGCTATGACATGGATGAATCTTGAAGATATGTTAAGTGAAAGAAGCCAGACAGTAAAAGGTAAATATTGTATGATTCCACTTTCATGTAGTGCTTAGAATAGTCAATTTCACAGAGACCAAAAGTAGAGTAATGATTGGGAGGAGTTGGGGAGTCGGGGATGGAGAGGTAGTGTTGAATGTGTATGCAGTTTCATTGTGGGGTAATAAGAATCCTGGAGATGGATGGTGGGTTGGTTGTACAACAAGGTAAATATACTTAATGTCACTGGACTGCACACAAAGAAATGGTTAAAATGGTAAATTTTATGTTAGGTATATTTCACCATAGTAAAAAAAAAAAATTCAGAGATGAGTTACTTTCCTTCTCTGGTTCTTAGTTTTCTCATCCACAAAATGGGCCACAAGACCAGTGAGGAAAGGTTGGAAAAGAGTGTCCCGACCTGCTTCACAGTTACTGTGGCCTTGTTGATACTACGAACTTCTCCCACACACTGTTCCTGCACCTGGGCTTCTAATTCTGTAAGACTCTGATATGATTAGGGAACCTGTCATTTTAATGAGCATCTCAGGTGCATTCTAAGCAGCAGGAGAGTCTCATTCACCAGAAGAATCTAGACACTTTAACAAGGATTTCAGGAGCTGAAATAATTAATGGATCTCACTGAATTCCTGTATTCACGCCGAGCTTCCTCCTCTGGAAGAAATATTTTTCGATGTTTTTGAAAAAAGTTCAAAGCCATTGGAATTCAACCCAAACAGAAAGTCAAAAGGCTTAAATAAAATATGTCTAGGTTGATTTCCTGCCCTGGCAAAGATTTTTATTAACCCAGTTTTTTTTTCTTCTTTATCTTTCAACTTCCCTCTTGTATACTTTGCATATTTTCCCCCTGAAGTTTTCAGCTGTATCTTTGAACTTAGCTCTTTGAGAAACACTGCCACACACAATATTGATCTTTGTCTTATTTGTCCCTTTTATCAGAGAAAGAATGTAATTTCCAACTAGGTTTTAATCTGTAGATTAAAGAGGATTTCAAATTGTCTTTAGAGAAAAGGTCCAGAATATTCATTACTGGAAGAAAGAAAGAAACAACAAATTTGCAGACTTTTAAAAAGTCACTTTTCAAAAAAACCCATGGCTGCCTGCATTTTAGAACTCCAAAGTTGTCTCACTGGTTCGTATTAAAACACTTAATAAAAATTACTACTGTATGGGCTTCCATGGTCCAGAATGGATAATCAAAGCAAGCTGCCCCAACCTATAAGGCCTTCCTTCTTTGTTTAACAGGACATAACGTTGTCTGCCCTGCTTGGTCTATAAACAAGGCTAATGAGGTCAGCCTGGGAGTAGAAATTCCAAAAGTGCTGCTAATTCTCTCATCCATCACTGCAAAATCAGAAAAACCCATTTATTAAGAGCTTAAATGACTCTGGGAAAAGAAGCATATGATATAATTGTTTATACTAGTCAGTGTATATAAAATAAATTTTTCTCAAGGGTGGGTGGAGAGGAAGCTGGAGAATGTTTATAGCAGGTTAAGAGTGTCAATTTTGAAGACAAATTTTGCTTAAGTTCTGGCTCTGCCTTTAATAACTGTGTGATTTTAATATGACTACTTGATATCTTTGTAAAACATAGGTAATAGTTCCTACAATTTGCTTTGCGGCTGGTGCCAGAGGTACAAGAGGTAGGTCATGATTCCCTACAAACATAATAAAGACAGTAGGAAGAACAAAACTCATTATTTATAGCAGCAAGGCCTTCTACATGCCTCTACTCTGTGCCAGGTGCTGTTTGAAGTGCTTCACATTTAATAATTGAATTTTCCTCACAACCGTGTGAGGACAGGTCAGCTTTTAACTACCGTCTCGCTTGCCGCTAGAATGGGAGCTCCCTGAGGGTAAAGACTTTTGTTCCTGTTCTGTTTCTTTTCATTGCTGTAGCTCAGATCTTTGAAATAGTGCCTGACACTGAACAGAGGCTTCATGAAGCTCATTGAATAAATGCATGCTTAAACATCTAGTGGAGGACTTGTCTTATATTTGGTGCTCAATAATTGGCTAGCCCCATCCACCCCCTTGCCTGCTGTGCACTTATATCTGGTATTTATTGAGTGGTTACTGTATGCCATGCACAGAGCTAAGTGTTTGCATTTATTACTTTATTTAACTGTCACTAGAACTCTGTATCAGGGTTACTGTTATTTCTCTCATTTTTCATGCATGGACCCTGAAGCCAAGAGGGATTTGTACTCACCCAAGATCACACTTTTGATGAGAAGCACAGCTAGGATGTAACATCAGGTCTGTCTGACTCCAGAGTTCATGTCCTCCTTCACCATATAGGAATTCTATACAAAGTTCTTATCTTTGAGATTTAAAAAAGAAACCAGAGCTTGACAGAGACAAGCACAGCTAAGCATTTATGGGAGAAAGTACTTAGCAATTTTTCAATTTTATAGCAGCATATTGTCCTTCCACTTCTTTTTGCAGCTCTGCTCTGATTTCAGCACCCCCATTTCAACCCCCCTTCCATGACTACACATGGTCCCTGGCATGACATCTAAAATCTGTGGCGTGGCATTCCAGGCTCTTCTCAAAATACAGCTTACTGGTATATTGCTGGTGGTCAGTAGATATTTGTTGCATGAGTGGATGCATTCACTCAGTGACCTGATTTTTCAGTTTCTTCACATGCAAACACAGTGAAGTTATGTCTGCCTTAAAAGTGTTGCATTCACTTTGCATTTCTCAGGGTGACCAGGACAGGGCCTTGGGAATAGCAGGCTTTTATTAGCATTTGTTGAAAGAATGAAAAATTTATAAACTCTCGGTGTTCAAATGTCTTCTGATAGCAATCAAGTTCATTCATTCATTGATTTATTTGGTATTTATTGAAACAATATGTTTCAAATTCTATGCCTCATAGTAGAAATAAAGGGATGAATAAAATATTATCCTTGTAATCTACTTATTTAGTGCTATTGTGAGGAAGTGTTAAATAATAATTTTTTTAAACCTGTAAAATTGAACTTAAAAAAAATCTTTTGAAAGCTCTGAAAGGGCAGCATGCATATACTGAGAGAGATTCCAGCAATTCAGTTGTTATTTCTTCATGAAACTTCCTAACTGTATTTCTAAAGGACTTTCTGGGCAAGAATCCCTTAATTCTCAGAATGGTTGAATCAAGACCATCCTAAAACATTTCCAGCTTTTGTGCTCTGCGGATCATATTCGCACTTACAAAAGGAGGGGAATTGCAACCAGATTCAATATTTTGGTTAAAAATATTCTAGACATTAAGGTATATTTTTCCCTATCTGAGCATCCAACAATATAACTTAATACCTGCTTGTCCATTTCTCTGTTCATCCATCCATCTTCCATCCACCCAATAATCCATCCATCCATCCATCCATCCATCTTATCCAACCAACTGTCTATCTGTCCATCAATCCATTATTATATAAAGCAGGAAATTGAGGCCAGAAAAGATGAAACAAACAGTTCTTGGTGTACAGTAAACTTTCAAAAGCCATTTGTTATCACTAGTATTAACTTATTCTGTCAACCTTTACTGTGTACTGCTGCATGCTGTGCTAAGCCCTGAGGATGCAGAAATTCACCCAGATCTGGGGAGGCATACATTCAAAAACCTATTAGTGGTAAAATAAATACAATAAGGAGAAGCTTTTACACTTAATGAAGGGTCTTCAGAAGATCTAAGGGCTACTACTTCTCTGAGACACTAGACCTGTTTTCTAGCAAGCCTTTCCAGTAAAGCTTAAAAGTAAGAACTGGGGCTTTGGAGTCAGGAAGATCTCCCTCCATCCTTTATTGCTCATTCTCTATGCTTTGGCCTCAGGTTCGTCATCTCTGACACAGAGACCATCATCACAATAACGGTGGAAATAGATCCTCCCTCTTTGGGGTGTAGTCAAGATCATTAACAAGTCTATCATGTTGAGAAGCTTCTAGGTCTTCCATGCCCCTATTTGCAGCTTCATAATTATATCTATGACTCTTGGCAAATCTTTTCTCTTCTTCAAGTCCTCATTTTTCCACACATATTAAAAAGGACTTAGCTTAAAATCTGTGTTTTTCAAACCATGTGAGGTGAACCCCTTCAGGTTCCAAAGAGATCCATGCAAGTGACTCTCAAGCTGGTGGTAGAGGGATGGAGGCAGGTAGGGTTCTGTGGACACATATCCTTCTCCTGATTGGAACGATTTCTTTTAAAATAAAGTTTTTCTGGAGAATATGTTTGAAAACCCACCAGATGAAGTGATCAAGTTGCTGTCCAGCTCTCGACTTGAAGAAGTCTGAATAAACAGATGGTGACTGGCTGCAAGAATGCAATCAATACAAGTATGTTAGTATAATTTGTAATTGTGGAGAACAGTGCATTTCAAATTTGAAGTGGACCTGAATCATTTACACATCTTATTAAAATTCAGATTCTGAGCCAGTTGGCCCCTTGTAATTTTTATTTCCTAGTCTGCTCTTGGGTGCTGCTAAGGTTGCTGGCCCAAACACTATACTGAGTAACAAGCCTGTAGAGTACACTCTGCTTACTGAGCTGGAAAAATAGTATTTCAAGAATATTTCTTGAAAGGTTTCCAGCAAAAAGGACTTTCAGGTGGACCTTTAGTTAATCGGTGGAGACCCCAAATTCCCCTTTCTGGAGTAATTTGTTGATCCAGGATTAATTTTTTTTATTTTTAATTTTTATTTATTTATTTTCCTTTTTAAAAAATTTCTAAAAAGACTCAGGGAGGGAGCATATCAGTTTTCTATAGTGGCTGTTAGGCATTACTACAAATTTAGTGGCTTAAACAACACAAATTTGTTATTCTATAGTTCCATAGCATAGCAGTCCAACACAGGTCTCACTGGACTAAAGTCAAGGTGTCAGCAGGCCTGCGTTCTGTTCTGGAGCCTCTAGAGGAGAATCCATCTCATAGAGGCTGTCTGGTTTCCTTGGCGTGTGGCCCACTTTCCCCATCTTCAGAACCAGCAGCAGCATTTGGAGTCCTTCCCACATTCCACCACTCTTACCTCCCTTCCTCCCTCTTCCATTTGTAAGGTCCCTTGTGATCACATTGGGCCAACTCAGAAAACCCTGGATAATCTTCCTATCTCAAGGTCCTTAATTTAATCACACCTGCAAAGTCCCTTTTACCATGGAAGGTAACACATTCATGGGTATTGGAGATTAGGTTGTGGACATCTTTGGAGAGTCATTATTCTGTTATATTTATTGAGTAATAGCACATGAAGCATCAGTAAGTGAGTGCAGTTGGGAGGAAATGGTACAGATCCAGGTGTAAAGGAAGCAGGGATAGCTGAGCTTGGAAAAAGTGGAGAGCTTGGACATTCATGGCCAAAAAGTGATTTAGAGACCCAGGGCAGCAGGGCAAAGAGAATTTTCTAGGAAGAGGGTAAGCACCAGGACTGGCCCAAGGTGGATGGAGGAGAGGACAGGGGATTCCTGGAGGACAGGATGAGAAAGTGGTTGCAGGTGTGAGGGAGAGAGAGCATCATGGGAGGGATATAACTGCATTTGGCTTGATAGTTGGTTTTTAATGGACTCTTTCAAGAGGACAGGCACCTGTCCTCTCCCCACCAGTGGAGAGGCCCCCGCTGTAAATCATAATAACCTAATTGCAGAAGGAGAGAGGGGACCTTCACAAAGAAGGCCTCTATGGTCCCTCTAAAATTGAAAACTAATGACAGAGATAGAGGTTGGAATTTAGAAGGGAATGTGGAAAATAAAATACATTTTGACATGAATCATATATGGAAGGCGAACCAAGCACACATTTCTATTTGAACAGATGGAAGAGGAAGATACCATCTAAATGAGGGCTGTGTGGAGCTCCTAAGGGTTAGGCTGTCCTGTTAAGGGGGCTGGAGGCGTTTTCCTATAAGTGTTCCAAGTGCTGTAGATTGACTGTGGATTTGAGCCCCAGTTCCATCCCAGTTCCACCAGCTATGTGACCTTGCTCAGTTCACTAAATCTCTAAATCTCTGATCTATTAAATAGGGGCAATAGTATCCACTCACATGGCTATTGGGAGGACTAATGAGGTGAAGCAAGAGAACACATATAAAGAGTTTATCGTATTGTTTGACACATAGCACATGATAGTGGACATGTAACCTGTGTGACTACCCTTCCTTACATTGCATAGTTCATCTTCCATTCTTTTTTTTTTTTTAAGCTTTTATATATTTATTCATGAGAGACACACAGAGAGAGGCAGAGACATGGGCAGAAGGAGAAGCAGGCTCCCTGTGGGGAGCCCAATGTGGGACTGGATTTTAGGACCCTGGGGATCACAACCTGAGCCAAAGGAAGATGCTCAATCACTGAGCCACCCAGGTGCCCCTTACTCTTCTATTCTTTCTGGTCCTTTCCTCTCATGTTTGTTCTGGATAACATTTTCTTTATTTGAGTGCCATGCAATTTATCCGAATACAGTGTATAACTCCTCTCCCATTCATCCAGTATCACACAGGATCATCTAGTGAAGTCTGCAGAAGCTCCCTGTTGTCTTCAGGTTGGAAACATCTAAAGATAGATAGACATCTCAGCCTGTGACTCTGCCCACCATTGTTGGACCTTTCCTTTCTCACTCACTGCTCCCCAAACACCCGCTGTCCCCCAAACACAAACCTTTGACTCCAGCCCAACTAATACATCCTTGATGGCATGACTTCTCACTCCATCCTTCCTGCTGCTCATAAAAGTGACTGGTTTTCATCTTAAATCACACTTTGGTCTTTGCTTAGAATGTGTTCTCTACAAATCATTTCATTTGTAATATAGGGTGGTGTAAGAGGAGGGTAGGAATGGAAGAATTAGCAATGAAACCAATAACAACAGGAGAGACTGTGTATGATATGGGGAGATCTGCTGGTGGAAGCACAGGGACGGGAGGTGTTGAATGGAAGAGAGAGAACAGATTGGAAAGCAGGAAATTGTTTTCCTAAAGGCAGATAAACACCCTTTGTGTCAGAGGTGGTGCAGATTGAGTGGAGATGGGTGAGATACAAATGACTCACTTATTTCCTGGGCAATAATCCATGTGATAAAGGGAAGTGGAGGAAGACATCAGAACATCCAGATTCCTTGGGATGGCGTGCAATGTCTACCATTATCCGGCCCCTGCATGGTCAGGAAGCATCATTCCCTCTTGGTGTCCCCTGCACCTCAACTTCCAGGAACACACAACAGCCTGTAGTCTATCCCCACCCTTGTGACCCATACCCTGGGGTGTTTGGTTTTTAAATTTACTCATGGGGCAGCCCGGGTGGCTCAGTGGTTTAGCGCTGCCTTCAGCCCAGGGCCTGATCCTGGAGACCCAGGATCGAGTCCTGAGTCCATCTCCCTGCATGGAGCCTGCTTCTCCCTCTGCCTGTGTCTCTGCCTCTCTCTCTGTGTGTCTCATGAATAAATAAATAAAATCTTTAAGAAAAATAAATTTACTCATGGTCTTTTTCTCAGCCTGGAATGCTCTTCCCTGCATAGTCCACCTATTATCTTTTAAAATACAGCCCTAAGAATAACCTCTAAGAAGCCGTATTCAATGGACTGCTTTGTCTCTCCCTTTCTTCACCTGGGACAGTCTCTCCTATCCAGTGATAGTGATATCTCTGCCCCTCCTCATGTTTCTGCTATTACAAGCATCCTGCTTTCTGCATTTCCTTTATTCATGTATTGTTTGTTACTGTAAACCATCAAGCGTAGGAACTGTGGTTTACTCATCTGTAAGTGCTCAGTGCCTCGCTGATCATGTAACAGATATCTAGAAGCATTTATTAAATTACAATTGAATATCTTCGGAAGATCTGTAAGACATTGCAGTTGGGGGGGGACAAAATGAGAAGCTTTAGGTAAAAATACAAGAATGGCAATAGCTTCACTACATAAAGGTAAGGGGGATAAAAAGTGCTGTGGGTATAATAGATATTGCTGCCCAGACAAATGGAAATAATTTCATAAAAACCATTGGCCCTAGCCAATCAAAAGTTATAAATCAAGTATAAATGCTGATGATTTTGTGTAAATCAAACTGTCATTATAATTAAGATATAAAAATGTTGCCATTTTCCATGAGGCCTGAAAGAGAAGAAGGGAGCCAGTGTAGTAAAAGCTAACAGAACGAACCTTCTCAACAGAATAGTCCTTGTGTGTTGGTTAGCTTTTGCTGCATAACAAACCAACCATAAATAGCAGACATGTAGTGGCCACAGGAAATCACACGGCCAAGCTCAAAGTCAATGTGATAGGGTCCTGAGGGAGTAAGGACAGGGAGGTATAAGTCACGGGTGGACAATTTCAGCAATAGTCAACCGCACTTTGGAAAGTGTGGGGTTGGGGGGTAGGGTGGAGGATGCAGCCCTTTTTGGAGATCTTCAGAGTCGGCTGTGACAGAAGTGAGAAAGAGGTGAGTGGTATGAGGTGAGGATGGAAAGGCAGTCATGATGTAGGGCCACATTGTTTGATTTGATAAGTCAAATGTGAGTAGAAGTGCTACATGTTACTTTCAGGCAAATCAACAAATTGTCTATGTGAGATTCAAGCACCCAGTTTTCTCTGACCCCAGCAATCCAGGAAGTTCTGACATGGAGGAGAAATGTTGAACTATCACATAAAGGATAGCCAACCCAGAGAGACATCTAGACCCCCCCAAATTCTCTGTGTGAAAGATGAATAACCCTTTGTTATTTTCAGCCTCAGAGTTTGGGGTACTGATGGTTATTGCAGTATAGCCCAACCCTTGCTGACTAGTATGGAAATAAAAAGCATGGATCTGTGAAAGCCACAGAGATGGGTGATTTTATCTGGGGAGAGAAGGGAAAGAGCAGGACTCAGTTTGGGATAATTGCAACATTTGCAAGTTAGATGGAGGATGAGGAGCTAGCAAAAATCTGCCACCATAGAGACAAACATTTGGATGAAAACTGCAGATCTGAACATTTTCTGCTCTAAATTCATGTCTAACAGAGACCGATGGTTTTTCTCTGTATGGAGCTTCTCCCAGGAAAAACAGCTGCCACCTTTGGGTTTTCCTGGGCCACTTCACACCCTGCAGCTGGATTTATCAAGGGACCAGTGAGAGGAGGTGCAGATCAAAAAACAAACAGACAAAAACAGTGCTCAAACAAACAAAATACAACAAAAGTCTTGTGTGGATACAAATTACATCTTTTTATCTCAACAGGGACATTCTTAAAGCCAAGAAAAGGGCAGAAAAAGAGCATTCCTACATTGGTCATCCTTTTCACCATCCTCTCTGTGTTTTCTTGAGTTTTTCAGTAAGCCTGTGGGGGGCACAGGCTTGTATACCCATTGGCATCCCCAAGTACCTTCCCTGTGTGTGACTTCTAGTTTAAAGCTGCAGGGCCTAGGATCTGGGGTGTGTGTGTATGTGTGTGGGGGGGTGATTTTATTTCCTGGGATCATTTGTTGCAGGGAAAGTTATTTTCTGTTTTCAAAGGTGTCCTAGACATGTTGAATAACCGCTTTTTCTCTGCATTGAATGTCTGCAAAATGTAATTGCTGTCAGCATTGTAGTGTCTCATTCTGATTCTCCTGGGACTGGGGAGGCTGCCAGAATTTCTAACTTTGTTAATCTCTCAGGTAGAGGATGCGGTGACTTCCCTCATGCTATGTGTCCTAGCTATGCCAACTTTGTTCTTCTGAGAGCTGCACAGCAGGATATGGCCTAAGTCAACTATGTACCACTCAAAACTAGCTTTTCTAAGCTAGGTCTTTATTCCATATCAAACTTCACATGGAATGCAGGTGGCAAGAGCTGATGATACTCCTGGGATGGACCTCCCATCATCCCCACTAAGTTCCAGTGTGATAAATCTGGGGGATTTGGCTTTGCTGTTCAAGCTAGACTGGTCCTGCATTAACTCAAGATCAAGTTTTTAAACTTCAAGATTCAACTTTCTTTGACCTGAATAGGCAGGGGCGCTGTTTTATCCTGCCAGTACCCCCCATTTTCTCAGTGAGAAAATGCTGCAGCGAACTCTGTCTGCAGTACATTTTCTGGATCTTGTTATTTCTCTATGTGGAATGTTCTCCAGTGCAATACCTAGTCAGCCCTGGCTTGTTCTTCAGCAGTCACCCAAAGACTCCCTTCTTCAGAAAGCTTCACTGGCACTTCCTCACATTGCGGTCTGAGTTGAGTGTCCTTCCTCTGGGCCTCCACGGCAGCTGGGGTCTACTCCCACCCTTTGTTGTAAGTAACCAGCAGGAGCTGCGTGGGTCTACTTGGGCTGTGTTCTGTGTCAGGGCTTCTTCACACATAGCATGTCATGCAAATCTCAGTCAATGCCATTGGCTTCTTCATCTTGCAGATAAGAAAATGGAAGTTTGCAGAGATTAAGAAACCTACTTAAGGTCATACATGTAGCTGGGATAACTGGCATTTTAGATTCAAATATAGGCAGCCCAAATCCACATGGGCCTCCCTGTGACTTCTCTGACTTCATATAATTAGGGTCCATGGCATATCTATCTTTGGAGCACCTAATGGGTGCTCAGCACATGGAAAGAATTCTAGAATGAACTGGGAGACTGACCACATACTGAAGTAAGCTACATGCAGGTTTGTCTTTCAATACTGCAAGTTCTTTATGAGTAGGGGCTGTAGCTGTTTTATAGCTGATGGCTGGTCAATAGCAAAGACTTTGGCACAGAACAGTAATAACACAAAGAATAAGAAACACAACAATGAGCATGTTTTCATATGCCAGGAGCTATTGGAAGCACTTTACATCTATAATATTTTTAAGTATTATATTTTATTTTCATTATTATTGTTAAAGAGAGACAGTGCAAGTGGGTGGCGCGGGGCAGAGGGACAGTGTGGAGCTGGACATGAGGCTTGATCTCACAACCCTGAGATCATGACCTGAGCTGAAATCAAGAGTCAGATGCTTAACCAACTTAGCCATCCAGGCACCCCTACATCTATGTTTTTAATCTTGACAAGTTCTCTTTTAGTGCCTATTTTACAGATGGAGACGAGGAGGCACAGGCTAAGTAACTTGCTCAAAGTTGCACAGCAGAAAGATTGCAGTTCTGGTCTATGGCTCCAAATACTTTATAGAGAGTAAATGCTTGTTATGAAATATATATGAAATAATGGGTGGGTAGCTTTCTACACCTGGTTTGATAACAATAAAGCTTCTTCCTTATTTCCTAGTGCCTTGGACAAAGATTCACTGATGTGGAAGCTGAAGCTCAGGACCCCTGTACCCCATTTCAGCTGGAGTTCTTGTGGGGGCATACAGTGAAGAAGAGTTGCCTGGATTTTTTAATGTCTTTTAGATAAAAGAGGCGGCATCATGGCCACAGGTATTAGAAAACTATGGCCACACCTCACATGTGGAGGGACAAAAATAGAACTGGGAAAGAAGAGAAACTTCTGTGGGCCTTGCCATGGGATATATCTTTTCTGGGGAGAATCAAAACATGGCACAGCCCACAGGAATCTCAGAGATGATCATCCTCTTATAATGAAGAAGGAAAGTAGGGCTTGGAGAGAGACTGACTTGATTTCATCACGCAGCCATTGAGGAGTGTTGTCAGGAGCACATCTTTTCCAGGACCAGGTCAGGGGAAAAAGAATTTTGTTGCACATGGAAGAGAAATGCAATCAGCTTCTCTTGGAAACTTTATATGTTCCAAACACTGTTTTAGTCCTGATACATACCTGATTTTGTTTAATCCTCAAATAATCCTAGGAAATCTGAAAGCTCTCATTTTAGATGAAGAAATTCAGACCATAAATCCATTTTCTCAAGCTCATGCAGTTAATACGTATTTGAACCAAAGGATTTTGAAAATGCCTATTGTGTCTAGAGTTTCCTAAATTTCTAAGATGAAACAATTATTTGGCATGAGACCAACAACTCAATTATTGCACCAGCCATAATAAAGGAAATTACTCAAAAGGCAATTAGTTTTGCTATAACAATGAAAAAGACTCTCTCCCCACTGCCTCCTGATCCCTTTTCTCTTCTAAGTGTTTTTCTGACTTCTTTAAAGACAGTGTTTTCTGACAGTGTTTTCTGTCTTCTTTCAAGAACTAAACACATTGCTTCTATTCAGTTAATCTGGATGTCCAGTCCATCTCAAAGATGGATGAGGGAGAGTGGCTTGTCCAATGTCACAAAGCATGCAGCCCAAGGAAAGCAGCTCCATGATGGAATGACCAGCCTCTCCCTAGAGGGGAGACATCTAGGTTCCCTGGTGAATCTGCAAGCTCTGGACATGATTTCAGCTGGGGTGCAAGGTTGCCTTGCTTGCCCCTTCTACAGACCCCCTTTTGCTCATCTGCAGAAGGTGGCCTTGTACAGGTGGGGGCTGAGGTCACACCTATTACTGATCATCTGGGAGTTCCTGACTCTTTCCCTTGGGTCATCTCTGTTTGGCCCTATTCTCCAGGTTGGGACAGAATGGGGAGGTAGATGTTCCTGGACTAGGCTGGGAAGCTCAAGCATTTCCCCACAATATCTGGCTGAGCCAGGAATCCACTCTCATTGCCAATTCAGTAGGACCTTTCATCGGAGATGCAACAATCTCCAATGAACACATAGGGGGGCATTTAGCATCTTTGAGAGAGAAGAAAGGAAGCTTCTCTTGGTACTACCCTAAACGGTCCAAAAGACAAATATGCTCCAGATCACAGTTGGAAAATCAAGGTTCTTACTAGGATCATTATACTATAGTATCTTCAGGCAGCAAGCTGACAGAAACAATGAGAGAATGGGATTATTCTCTGGAGGGGAAGCAGGAAGTTCAAGATATGTTTTCTCTCTACCTCATCCAGAATTTATGAAATGTTACCTTCAAATCATTTAACTTCTTCATATCTCAGATTCCTCACTAACAAGAGGAAAGGATTTCATAGGACCTTTTTGACACTCCCTACGGATGTTGTCAGAGCCCAATTTGTTTAAAATAAAAATATTTTGTGATTCTGGGACACTGTATGATGTAAAAGAAAAGAGATCAATATTCCCTCATATAAATGACAAACTCACAAACTACCTACCAGGTACAGAAACTTTTTCTAGGCACTGAATCATTACTATTATGTTATTTTATGTATTTAAATTATCTTGAGATCTTTAATCCTGCCTAGCTCAATTTGTTGTTTGGGGTTCACTTGCTGAAGGGAATTCACGGCTCCAAATGACACTATCTCTACCTCTCACTTTCTATTCAATTTCAATGGTCACTTGGATAATACAGAATACTTTCTAAGCCATCAATCATAGCTGACAGCCTGGGCTGGTTTCCTGAGCCCCATTTTTCCATCTCAGTAAAGTTAAGCTCATGCCAAAGAGCTGCCAGGGCACAAATGCATCATGAGAAAATTAATCTGTGACTTTTCAGCAATGGCAAACTTATGGACAACGTGAGACCTACACTCCCCTCCCCAGTGTTCCATCTGACCTTTCATTTTGAGAATGGTCTTGGGGTCCCATTGGCACATGCATCCCAGGGAATGAGATGTGCCATCACTCCTGTTGGTGCAGTGTTTCCCTCCTACACAGCACGCCTATGTGTGTGCTCCTGGGTAACATGCTCCATTGGCCACAGAAGGCATGGTTCAATTTTCATTTTCATCACAGACCTGCTGTGAAAAGTTGAGTGCTAACTGAGTTCTCTGGAATACCACTCATCAGTCCCACGGATGCATTTTTCCATTAGAATTGTCAGTCATTCTCCACCAAGGAAGACCCAGCCATCCATCCTGGGGCTCAGTCACATTGCTTTCCCAATTGCCTACATAATTTCTTGAGAGTTACTTGTAATACCTTGGGTAATCTCTCTGTCCACTCAGCTACAATTATACTTTTTATCCATGGTCTGAAGTGTAGATTAAGGAGCCTTACATTTTTTGGGTAAAGGCTTGCATCAGGACTGAGTTAAAGTCTTTACAATTAATCAGAGAAGACAACATTCTAAGACTGTAGTACTGGTTCCAAGACACTTTTCACTCAGATCTGCAAGAAGACGGATGCAATCACTCATCCACTTAAGCCTGTCAGGAAGGAAATTGCTTATGAGAGGAAGGGAACTGTTATGTGAATTTCTATAAGATTGTGGGCCAAGACTATTATATGTCATGACTTTTCAAATATTGAAAAAAAGAAAAAAAAAAGCCACCCTATCACTTCTCTGGCTAAATACAACTTGCTCTTATATTTATCCAATTCACTGAAGAAATTGTATTTAGCTGCTTGGAAAATTGCAAGACAATCTACCAGCAATCTTATATTGGGCATTATATTTGATCTGTGGGTATTGGCTCATGGTCCATACATTTGCTTTAACTCACTCTGCCAGATGGAGTCTGAAGTGACTAGGGAGCTGGAGTATGGAGGGATACATTTTCAATTAGCAGCTTCATTCACATATTCAGGAAAAGGGATTGTGTCTATTGTTTTTGCTTGTAGTTCATTCATTCTCTCTTTTAGGCAAGGTGAGTCCTTCTTTTGGAAACCACTCTTCCCCACTCTATGGTCTGGATATCCTACCTTCTATTCAGACATGTTAATCTGTCCCATGCTGGCCAATCAGAGTACTAGGTTTCCCTAGTCACAATGATTGGTTCAGAGATAGACATATAAGCCAATTGGGGACAATCAGGGTTTTCATTGTGATTTGTACTGGGTATTAAGAAAGAGAAGTCCTCCTTCCATTAGCATTAGTAAGCTGGGAGGCTGTGCATCCTACGCTGTGTGTGGCCATCATATTAACCACGTGAAGAGAATGTTGTTGAAATTAAGCCAAGAAGAGTCACACAGAACTGAGGGATGGAGGGAAGGCACAACCTTGGCCTCCTCCCTTGAATACTGACTTCATCAGCTCAGACCGGCTTGAAGCCATCCAGAGAACCCACCCTTGGACTGATGCTTGGTTATGAAAACCACACAAAATCAATTCCACCTTTTATTAACATGGTTTGAATTAGATGTCTGTCACTTGCAATTGAATGAGACATTCCTCAAAACACTTATTAGGTGGCAAGCAATTGGCCAGACACCTTTCTCCCTGTACCTCTCTTAGTCCTCACAGCATCCATAGGCATAAGAAAATATCATTCTCATTTTATGGCAGTTCTTTAAACTCAGCCATGTTCCCATGACTAGTGGGTATAATCTTCAGCCTCACACTCAGGAGATAAGCAGACACAAGAGGGCTTAGTTTTGAGCTCTCTCTGCCCCACAGAGTGGCCCTCTGGGTCGTTTAGGCTCGCCAGTGCTCAGTTTTACTTCAGGAAATCTAGCTAAATTGGGGATGTTGTAAACATGTGGAGACTGCCAAACTAGAGGCCCATTTCAGGGTATCGTATCACTCTGAAGAGAAACCAGCTTCATTTTTGGACATTGACATGAAATCTCTCCATGGAATTTTTTTTTCTAAAGATTTTCTTTATTTATTCATGAGAGACAGAGAAAGAGAGAGAGAGAGAGAGGCAGAGACACAGGCAGAGGGAGAAGCAGGCTCCTCTCAGGGAGCCCGACGTGGGACTTGATTTGGAACTCCAGGATCACGCCCTGGATCAAAGGCAGGTACTTGACTGCTGAGCCACCCAGGCATCCCTCTCCCTGGAATTCTATCTAACTGTGTTTTGCATGAAATTAATGAAAAATGCATCCTTCTCTGTTATTTTATTTAATTAAGTAATTTATTTTAGAGAGAGAGAGAGAGAGTGTGTGTGTGCTTGAGCAGGGGCGGGGAGCAGAACAAGAGAGAGAATCCTAAGCAGACCCCATGCTGAATGCAGAGCCAATGAGGGGTTGTACACGATGACCTCAGGATCATGAGCTGAGCTGAAATCGAGTCAGATGCTTAACCTACTGAGTCACCCAAGTTCCCCTTAACCTTCTCTTTTTAAATTGGATTGGGACAGCCTCCCAAAATCTATCCCAAGGAGTTATCAAACAAGAGGGAGAAGAAATCATTTGAGACTTTAGTATTCTTCCATAACTGGATTAGGACAGATGAGATTAGATTAGGAAAACCCCTTTTCAGGGTTCCCTTAGCAGCAGGAGCATAGATCACAACTCAGTAAAAGACTATGGAGAGCTTACTTGTGTATTTTGTGTCTACCTGATGCCATTTTTTTCTATCATTTGGCCAATAAACACTCATCTGGAAACAAAAAGTGGTTAAGTTGATGTGTAGCATACATAGTATCTACTGCACACCCAAGTAACATGTTCAACAGAGATCATAGGAATGGGATAACAGATACCTTGGCATTCTGAAATTCTCCATGTTAATTAGCAATTTACAAACAGACTCTTAAATACAGAGAACAAACTGGTGGTTGTGAGAGGGGAGGTGGGCGGGAGGATAGGTGAAATAGATAAAGAGCATTAAGGGATAGAAACTTTCAGTTACAAGATAAATAAGTCACGGAGATTAAAAGTACAACATAAGGAATATAGTCAATAATATTGTTATAACATATGTGTTGTCTATGCCTCTTGTGGTGAGCATTGAGCAATACATAGAATTGTTGAATCAATATGTTGCTTACACCTGAAATTAATATAACATATGTTAAATATACTTCAGTTAAAAAAGTAATACATTTTAAGTTCATATATATGAATAATGACAGCTGCTTCAATACGCATCTGTTAGGCACCAGATAGTTGATATTTACCAAGTTCCTAATAAAAATCTTTAAAGCTAAGGATTATTGCCCGCATTTCATGGATAAGAATATTAAGGCTGAGAGAAGATAAACAACTTTCCTGAACTCCCCAAATAAGGAAGCTGGGGTTCAATCTAAGACCTCTCTGATTTTAATCAATGCCTGATGCCTTTTTGCTCTGCCATGTGACCTCTCTGCCCCAGCGCTAGACTGGACCCCATCAGGTTCATTGCTGAAAACATGATTTCTACACCCAATGTGTACACTGACAAGGACATAAATTGATGGCCTGAGAGTGCCCAGCTGTGAGTTTCATCACCCTGCCTGCCAGTTGTCAGGCTGGATTAGGCTATCTGGTCAAAGCCAAAGTCATGCATGGACTTTGCCAGCAGACAGACATAGGTCAAAGTCCTGGCTCTGCACTATCTAGCTATTTGGCCTCAGAAAGCATCTGCCCCTCTCTGGGCATTGACTTCCTCATCTGTGAAACAGGGCTAATTAGCTGCTTCAAGGAGTTAAAGAAATAATACAATGAGATAACATACAAGTCCTTAGCACAGGACCTGCCACATTATAATAAAGAGTCTGAATCCGTTTCTTATATTTGCCTGCATATAAGCTTTGCCTCTACCTCTTCCCCTTTCTGCCATTCATCTGAATTGGTAAGAAAACCAGAGTGACTCTCCCGAACTGATGGAAAATCAAACTATACAAAAACCCTGAAATTCTCACCTTGCCCTATGCCCTAGACACAAGAAAAACCTCAAGCCAGTCTTCTTTCCTTGCTCTCTCAAGTCATTTTGAGACCAACTTAGGTGGCTTGCTCTGATTTCCCTAGGAAGTCTCATCATGTAAACGATGGACCTTTTCGCACCATCTTAGTTTGTGCATGGCATCACCAGTCTTGGCATCCAAACCACATTTTGGGTGGGGGAGCCCTCCTGTCTCTGCAGGGTGTCCAGAACACATAAAATATGTTAGCTATCATCATCATCAATCATCAAAAAGTTGAATTTGGGCTTTTAAAATTTTATGCAAGAGCCTCACCATTAATAGTATTTAACGTGAACAAATACAAGTATTTGACAATAAAAAGTCTGGAAGGAATGGGCAATCAAGGAGTAGGTGTGGATTTCAGAATGTCTGGTAGGAAGGTTGTTCACTCCAGTTTGGACAGTTGTGGGTTCAAGATGTAGGGGTTGTGGTGGAAGTTCCTGGGCTGAGCTGTTGGGTGCTGACATTTTTCCAGAGTGGCCAAAAATTGACTGAGCCGAGAATCCACTATAAGTTGCTGATCTGGTGAGAAAAATGAAAGTCAAGATTAAAGAATTTTCATTGCCACATCTGAGGGGATTAATATCTGAAACTCAGATAGGTGTGAGAAGTGAAGGACCAAGAATATTGACAGCAGTTTGTGAATCAGCTTGTGATCAGCTTGCAAAGCAGTCCAAGGCAGAACGTGAAATTCACAGGTTCTTATTAAGGTGGGCTGGTTGGCTCCTCCTTAATCCCCTCACTAAACCAAGTGTCTGCTTACTGCATACTGCCTTAAAGCAAAAATAACTGGATATGTAATTTGCATTGCATTTTTCTTAGGCAATCAATAAATGTCAAGCTATATATTGACATCTTAGCAAATCAATCTCTTGAAGGGAATTTGTCCTGAACACACCAGTTCTTACAAAGTTGCCAAGGCAATAAATTTGACTAATTTTTCTTCTCTAGAAGTTAGGCACTGAAACATCCTAAAATGACTTTAATCTGCTCCAAATCATCTGGCCAAACAGTGAATACAATTTTGTCCACTGGACAATGTTTTCCTGATTTAAGTGTTGTTGAAACACAAGGAATGTAATTTATATTTTAGCTAAGTCAACATGGTAATATGAGGATATTTTAAAAGCCCTGCATAAACAAAGGTATGATGTTTGGGTTCAGAATGACAGAGCCAAAAATGAAACTTGGCTGTGGTGTGCTATTGTTTGTGTAGAAAGACTCATTTTTTAAAACAATGAAATACAGAGTGCAAGTTCAAAACGAGGCAAGCTCACTCTAGTAAGATTTTGCAGAGTGAGTCAGCCTTCCCGATACACAGATGATGATCTGTTACTCAAATGGGATCAGGACACAAATGTCAGGAAAAAGTCTGAAGGAGCAGAGAATTGTCTTTATCGCGCAGAAACCAATCCCTTCAGGACCCTTATGACAGTGGTATGTTTCAGTGATAGACATAAATCACCTTAGCACCTTTTCAAGAACTTGGCTTTGATGAAAAATTTTTTCCGACTGCCTTAAGTTATTTTTAAAATGCTGGCCTATTCTAAATTGATTCTGTGGAATTTACTTTATATGGTATGAGTATAAAAATAATTATTTATGAAAACATTAAATGGGAGGTATTTTTTCCCTAAAAGATTTTTTTTTCCCTCAGTAGAGAGAGGAAGTCATTATGCAGAGAGTGTAAATTAGGCATTTTATGCTGTTAGGTGCCTTGATGCTTCTTTCTGACAATTCATTGTCTCATCATTTCCTTACCCTCCATGATAAAGAGATTTGGGCTCCTCAATCTTTCCCCCTTTCTCCCTTCAATTTTCCTCCTTCCCTTTGTCTTGTCTTTTTTCCTTTCTTCCTTCCTTCTTTCCTTCTGCCTTTCCTTCAACACATAATTGAGATTCTATTATGTGTCAGACTGTGGCCTAAATTCAATTGCTTGGTTACACAAAATGATGAAGAACATAGTTTATTATCGAGTATTGGGAGAGGAAGAAAAATCAACCAATACAAAATTATTTTACAGGGATGGGGGGCAAAGTAAAATAATGAAGTGACCAAGGTCATGACCATTGTTATTGGACGTCTTCTCCAGTGCAGCCCTTTCAGGGGACACTTCTCAACCCAGTCATCTAGAATCACTGATCCAATTTCCTGATCAGATAACTGTCATCTGGCTTGGACCATCATCACCTATCAGAGGACTCTTGCTAAATTACCTATGGCTTCTAAACTGCTAAACCCAAAGGATATTTTTCAACTATAATCACACTTGACATCAGAAGAATTCTATGTTTTTGAAACAATCTCTTCCTCTTGTTTTTAATGATATAATACAGTATTCTTTGCAGGCTAAATTCTTCTTCCTGTCCCTTACAAATTGGAGCTCATTAAATTCCATCAGAAACAATTTCTTAGATAATTTCCTTAGTCTTTCCTTAAACAACTTTATGGCTTCTATTTCATCATCCGTAGGTTGGTGACTTACACATTCATATCAGTCAAGGATCCCTTTTCAACTCTTCACTCAATCTCTCCACTCAGGTGATTCAAAAGTGTCTTATGCTCATCATGTCCTAAGTCAAACTCATGATTTATCTCCTGCCTTCTGACCTAAGCTCCTTCCACTGTCTTGCTTTCAATGAATGGCAATAGAGTCTTTCCAGATCACTCAGATTTCTAGGGTCATCCTTGACAGTCTGATATTCACTCAACAAATCCCAAGATTTTGTCTCCTAAATATTTCTCAAAACCATACACTTCCATTGCCACTACCACCACATTGCTCTTCCCCCAGTTAGCCCCAAATCATTGCTCAGATTGCTGTAGAATCAACTGATCCTGAAGAAAGAGACTTTTGACCTCCCTGATGAGATGAGGCTCAAATGCTGTACATTTCATGATGCTGCTTCCTTCTTCACTTAACACAGTTTACAACTATACATTGGATTTTATGGCTATTTGACTATATTTGTCTCTTCCATGATAGCAGAGAGCTTGCCTGACTCTGCCCTCATTGTACTCTCAGTATTCTAGAACTGTACCTAGGACCTAATAGTTGCTTCAATATTTTTGTTTAATGTAATAGGTAAAATTACTGGCTCTGCCTTTTGCTAGCTATGTGGACTTGAATGTGTTTTTGCCTTCCTCAAGGCTCTGCTTCCTTGTTTGTGAAATGAAGATGTAATTCCCATACTCTTAGTGTTGATATGAGATTTACATGAGATTGTGTATTTGAAATATTTCTTAGTGCAGTGCCTGTGAAGCACTCGGGAAATGGCTGTGCTCCCCGCATATGAAATATGGATATACTATAAGGAACATTATTTTGGAGTTTATATGAAGGAAATCCTCATCTGACTTCAAGTTTATGACTCAGAGTCTTTTGGCAAAGAAAGTCCTGTTGGAAAATCAAGTGCATTAGATTGTCTTTAAAATATTTTGTGGGGGAACTGGATATAGGGTCAAAAGGCTTTCAAACAAATTTGGAGCTAGAACCACCCAGATAAAAGGATAGTGAAGATGGAGAAAGCAGAGTTCAGGGATGCCAGAATTGTCTATTGTTCAAATACCCAAGAATAGGCAAGACTTGGTCCCTAACTAACCAGTTTTGCAGAACACATTCAGGGATACACTGGGGTTACTTTACTTTGTATATTTGCATTTCTTACAGGCAGGCATACTTCCTGGGGTCCAGTAACAGGAAGGATGGGGGAAAATGAGTCTTGCCTTTGAACCAGCACCCAGTATCAATGGCAGAACCTTGTGCCATGTATACCATGAACTTCCCTATTAGGCAGTGGGATGCTGTCCTTCCAACTGGGAATATGCTGTGATGCCTTCTTCTTTGAGAATTTATCCCCATGCAGAAAGCTTTTTATGTCCTTTGCCACTAAACAAGCATCATGACCTCTGCCTGCTGTGTTTGGTTCCTCTGCATAATGTTATGGTGTGTTTTCCACATAGATGGGCAGGACTAGATTCTCCACCTTTTAAGAGTAAGCCTTCTAGGTGGAAGGGACTGTATGTATGAAAGCACAAAGGGAGGAGGGTAGATATGCAGTGAAGAAAAGATAGCAATCTTTGGCCTTAGGAGGGCAACATTCATGAGTGGAATAAAGGAAGCTAAATCAGGAATGAAAATTTGTCATGAGAGCAGGAAAAGTCCTAAATTTCTGTTCAGGGCTATTATCATCATCATTATGATGATGATGAGTATTATTTTTTTTCCAAGCCATATAGAGTCATTGAAAACATTGAGGCAGATGACTGTCAAAATTGCTTACATTTAACAAAATAGAGGTGGTGTAATACAGTATAGTTCATTCTTTGCAGTTGGACTACTAGGGTTCAAATCCTGGCTCTTCTCCTTACTTGCTGAAAGATTCTGGGTGAAGTAGGCTTTCTATGCCTCAACTTTTTCATCTGTAGAATGGAAATAAGAATTGTACCTCTCTCATAGGGTTCTTGTCAAAATCAAGTAAATAGAAGTAAAGTTCTCAGAAGAGGACATTCCTCTGAGTAAGCATTCAGGAAGTATGAACTATTACTCAGGAAAAACTTCACTTGACAGGAGGTAGCAAATCCTCTTAAGCAGGAGAGCTGCCTTGTTGAGGAAAATGCTTTGATAATATTCCTTAAAGCTGGACATCCAGAACTTCCATGATTGTGGACACTGAGGCTTCCTGGAGAGAAGAGGTCCAAATTGCAAAATAAAAGGAGAAAACACAAGTTTTAGGGAGAAAATGAATAAATTCAGCTTTGGATTTGTCAAGCTTGAGTTGCCTTTGTGTTAAGCACATGGAAATGTGTCTAACACTAAGGAGTAAGTTTGGAACAGAGGTACAGATGTATAAAAAGTTCTGCAAAATAGTCATATTTGAGGTTTTAGGCATTTAGTTAGTTTAGGTGATTTAATTCCTAACAGCCCTACAGTAAAGAGCTTCAGTGAATCCTCATTATTTATGGATTCTATGTTTGCAAATGAGTCTACTTGCTAAAATTTATTTGTAGTCCCCAAATCGTGCCCCTTTCCAGATCATTTGCATATATGTAGAGAGCAGTGAAAATGTTGAGTCACCTAACACACATTGCCAGCTAAGGTTGGACAAGATGTTGCTCTGTCTTGTTTCACTTCTCCTACTACAAACAAATGTTGTTTCCACAGCTGTTTAGTGCCATGGTTTTTACATTTTTGTGCCATTTGTGGTGATTTTTCTACTTAAAATAGCCCTCAATGCTGAAGTCCAGTGTAGTATTACCAAGTATAAGAACACTTGGGTTGTGATGTGCCTTTTGGGAAAATATATGTTAGAAAAGCTTTGTTCAAGTATGAGTTACAGTGATTTTGGCCATGAATTCAGTGTTAACGAATCAACAAAATATATTAGAGAAGGTATCTTTAAATAGAAACGTACATGAGACAAGGTTATATATTGATCAATTGACCAAAATGTGGTGATCAGAGAGGTTTGTTGGAAATTAACTCTTATTTGGCCCTAAAAGTGATGGTTTGGTATTCACCAGATTAGTGTTTGTGGTGACTTTATAAAGAATAACTCTTTATGAGAATCCACTGTAGATATGAGAATACAAGTTGCAATAGACACAGGGAAAATAATTAACCCTCTTTGAGAAAGTAGGTGTCATATAGGAGGTGTGCACTTCCTAAAGGACACTAAGAAGTCCACTAGGAAAACTATGTCCCATCTGCTGAAGTTAGTAGAAGGAAGAGGAGTGACTAATACCCCAACATTCCATCTTTAAATTCAGCTCTTCGCCACATGCAAAATTTTCAAATCACAGCACAAAGTTGCATGACATTGAAAACATATGTGTTAAACAATTGCATGGAGAGCTTTAGTGAGATGCTGAGAGGTTGTGGGTCTACTCTTGCCCTGCTGACAGCTCAACCCCAAGGAGAGTCTATGTTAGTGTCACTCCAGGGATCAGCCTCCTTGCTTCTACTTGCCTTTAACCCTGATTGGCTGAGGTTGTTGATTTTTCACAAAGCTTGTTTGAGTCTCTAGGATACCATGTCTAAGATGACATTCCCTGGTAATTTTCATAGGAAACTATGGTCTATCAATTATAAAATAATATACTACCTTCTTGACACTATGACTAATGTGTGTGCAGTTTGACATTTCACAAAACAGTTTGTATCATGGCCATCAAGAAGATAGTAAGAATCCTAATTTACAGATGACAATCTAAGTCTCAGGAATGTTAGATGACTTCTTCAGCATGCACAGATCATAAATGTAGTAGCTTAGACTCAAACCCAGGCATTTTGGCCCCAAAGCTCATGTTATTCCTCTTATATGTGAGTCAATTTCTGGTTTGGTTTTGGGGTGCTCCAGATTTGTGCCTGTGATGTCTCAAAATCCGATGAGATAATGGTGATCGCCAGGAGCATTTGACTACATGTTTTCATCTGGCATTTTAACCAGACTGCCTTTGCTTTTATTTTCATTTTTTAAATTTAATAATCTATAGATTTATAAGTTTATACATTTCACTCTAATGAAATTTATAAAACTTACTTTTTTAAGATTTTATTTATTTATTCATGAGAGACAGAGAGAGAGAGAGAGAGAGGCAGAGACACAGGCAGATGGAGGAACAGGCTCTATGCAGGGAGCCCGACATAGGACTCGATCTTGGGACTCCAGGATCACATCCCGGGCCAAAGGCAGGCGCCAGACCACCGAGCCACCCAGGGATCCCCTAAAACTTACTTTCTTCTGTTTTTTTTAAAAAAGATTTTATTTATGTATTTGAGAGAGAGAGAGAGAGAGAGAGAGAGAGAGAGAGAGCATGGGGAGGCAAAGGGGCAGGGGGAGAAGCAGACTCCCTGCTGAGCAGGGAGCCCAATGTGGGGCTCCATCCCAGGACCCTGGGATCATGACCTGAGCCAAAGGCAGATGGTTAACTAACAAAGCCACACAGGAGCCCCTGTTTTCAGAGGTTTACAACCTGTGGAGTTGTAGCACTGAAGATATGGAGGGATGATTGTTATGAACTGAAGAAAAATCCTTGATCTGGAGGAACTTTCTTGGTGTTTTGTCCAAGCTCTTGATTCTGCTGATGTGAAAATTGAGAGTAAGAGGGAAAAGTTCCCCAGACTGTGCTGTGAAAATTGGTGGTTGAAGTTAACTCAAGGATGAACATTTGCTTTCTGGAGTGACAGCATAGCATGGAGGATAGACCACATGCTTTAAGTCAAAGGGACCTGGGTTCAACTTCACCTTCGCCACCTGCTGTTTTGACAACCCTGGGCAAGTTACTTAACTTCACCGTGCTTCAGATCTTTCATATATTGAGATGGAAATGGAAATGTCTATTTTGGGGGCTTAGGGGGCCCATTATATAACACCCTCTGTGATTGTCAGTATCTGGAACCCCTTGAAAGATAGCTGCAAGGATCACGCAGCTGGAGATCAAAACATCAGTCTTACTATCCTAAGGCTGAATTGCAGAAATGTGGTGTGACTGTGACAACATGGGCTCCTTAAAATGTCCTCACTGACCTCTGTCCTTTTCCTAGGTGAAATTATCTGAACCATGTACCTATCAGGAAGAGGCAAAGTGCTCCCCTGTCAGCTCCACAAATGCAGGATCAATAAGTAATGTGCCCAGTAATGGAGGTGGGGCATGGAGCTGTGGTTATTTCTCTTAATACCACACATTAGGGACTTTTTCTTTTTCCCCTCGGAAGAGGACCAGAGGGGTGGGGAAAGGCCCTGTGTGTTCAGACACCATTCCCCTCAGGTGAGGTGATACATGCAGTCTTCAGTTGATGCCCACTGTACTGTATGTTCTTTTTTTTTTTTTTAAGATTTCATTTATTTATTTATGAGAGACACACAGAGAGAGACAGAAACAGAGACACAGGCAGAGGGAGAAGCAGGCTCCATGCAGGGAGCCCGATATGGGACTCGATCCTGGGACTCCAGGACTTCAGCCCTGAGCTGAAGGCAGGTGCTCAACTGCTGAGTCAGCCAGGTGTCCCTGTATTGTATGTTCTTGACATAAAGATAATACATGGTGTTGGTGGAAGCAAGTCCGAAAAACCAGACTCCCTAGTTCATTATTCTCTCCCCTATGATGAAACAAATGAGTATTTTACATGGGGCCAGACAGCCTTTAGTATGGTTTAGAACAACATTTTCATCCATACTCCATTTTCTGTAGCATAAAACCCGGCCGCACCTCGGGATCAACATAGCTGGTATATACACAGTACTTCCCTAACTTGTCTACCCAATGGGACTTAAACATTCAGGTATATGTGTGTGCACCCACACGAAGCTGGTGAGGTAACAGTAAAGAGTATACCCCAGTAAAACAGGCATCAGAGTACATGGGTTTGACTTACTAAGCACCTGGTCCTTAGAGGGCACCATGCTGAGAACACTACGTGGATTATCTCTAGTCTTCATAGTAACACCTCAGGGTGGGCAGACATCACCTCAAGGATGAAGAAACTCTCAAAAATTAGGCTTTAAAATCAGGTCTATCTTGTTCCAGTGTCTTGCTCCTCTCACCAGGGCTGTAAATGTCTCCTCTCCCTGATTTGAAGGGGGTGTTTGTGGAAAGGAATGACTGTTCCTTGGATTTAATAGGAAAACAGCAGCAAACTCTGCCTGAAAAGGAAGCGTGGTGGAGCAGACAGACCCAGACACCAGAAAGCACCTTCGAGCAGACTCCATGGAATGGCAGGGCACCTGGAATTCCCACTGGAGGACCAACTTCTCTCACTCAAAGGGAATCCACTGTCTGAGGCCAGAAGGCATCTCCTCATTTAATCACTTGGTAAGAAAAATAGGGCTTATTGGGAAATGACCCACACCCACTCTTTCAAAGGGATGGTGACAGAGACTGCTAGTGCCAGGATGTGTGGCTGGCCACAAGGCTGATGCCCCACAGGCAGCCCAAGTGGGTCCTGGCTCCACCTTCTCACAGTCTACCTTTGATGTGAGTTTCTTTTGTCCATGCATTTAGTCTTGACGTGACTTGTTTTCAAATAGATCCATCCTGAGTCAGATGCAGACCTTCTTTTCTCCCCTCATCCCCCAAGCCTCCTTTATGTCCTTCCCTGGGTTAGCCAGAATCAGGTCACAGAGCCAAGGCACTACGTCAAGGAGAATACTTGGAGGTAGAGGCAGAGAAGGGATTTGAGCAGGGCCTGGGGCCAAACATCATAAACATAAAGCCTCCAAACATCAATCCAACATCATTTTCCTCTTGGCAGGTGACATTTCAACCTACTTTCTTTTACAATCAGTTTTAGTAAGTGCTGTTAAGAAAGTAACATTTAATGTGACATGTTTATTCATTGTGACATTACATAGTCCTATCTTTGGGACCCCCTGTGTATGAGTGGCCAGTAGGGTGTATATCCTCCTAAATAGATTTCTAAAGAGCCATTAGAAGTAAAATCCAATGGTCAGTTGCAACCTTTTCACTTGTGAATGAAGTCAAAACACATCCCGTGGTCTCTCGGCAATGCAAAGGAGAATGGTGTCAACTCCAGCTGTCTGCCCAAATGGTCTCCTGTCTTCCATCTCAACTGCTAGTTCCTTCTTATCTTGTCCTTAAACAATTACACTGATAACACCAAGGAAACAATTTTATCTAGAAGTGGGAGGAAGAATTCCTCTGCCTTTTGGTAATTAAGGGCCTTGGTCCTATTGGGAGTGAATTCCAGTTTTGGGGGAAAAGAGGTTTGAAGAAAAAACACTTTTCCAGATGTCTGAGACAGGCCATGATATCATAGATGGCAATCTGCTCTCTGTTTTGTTCCTCCTCAGTCCCCTTCCTTCTATTCATCATCTCCTTCTTCAGACTGTCAATTAGTGATAAACAGTGACCTTTGAGATACTATACACAACGAAAAAACTCTGGTTTTATTTTCTTTTACAGATATATTTATGTTATTATTTTTTATCTTTGCTTTTCTCTTAGGTTACTATCCCTTCTTATTCAGTGTGGCTGACATAGTTTGGCTCACCAAGGTCCCAAACTCAACCCCATTTTCTATAGCTGCCTCCATTAAAAAGACTGTTAAAGTGAAATAACTGATATCCCAAACTTCTTGTCTTGTACTTCCTTGAGAAATAAATTGCAATTTGGAGAATCTACCCTGACTCCCTCTTTTTTTTCCTACCTTGAATGGAGGCCTGATATCTGGGCCTGAAGATGCCATCTTGTCAGCATGAGGTGATGGGCATAAGGGAAAGACCAAAAGAATCTCAGAAAGACTACTTCTAAAAAAAAAAAAGAAAAAGAAAGACTACTTCTGATACAACTTCAGATTTTACTTGATTATTTGTTTTCTATCTACCCAAAAGCTTATTTTTGCTATTTGCTTAACTCAATATGTATATATTGTGCACACACACATGACACTTACTATGGCCAGGCACTACTCTAGTAATTTGAGTTTCATTAGTAAACAAACTAGACAAAGATCTCTGTCTCCAACGTTGTAATTCAGCAGACAGAGATAGACACTAATCAATAGACATAATAATAATGAAGGAAGAAACTGATGCCATAAAAAAAGAAAAAGGAAGACAAGGTAAGGGGCAAGGGAATGTAAAGTTAGGGTTTAGTTTCAATTATATATTGGGTGGCCAGCATAGAATGTAAGTTTCATGTGGTAGGCACATAGGGAGATGTAAGGTGGGTGCCCAGTAAGTATTTATTAAGTAATGAATAAGTGAATAATTAGTGAATCAATAGCTGTTTACTCCCAGACGTCTTAGAGGAGAAAGATTACCTTTTTGTCATTTATAGTTAGTTAAGTTTTCTAAAACTGCAGTAGAATGCATTCATAACTGATGCACTGAATTACATCCTTTTATAAGTTTTTCAGTGAACATTTTGATTTGAGAATGTATTAATATTACTTGTACTCTTGAATAAAGGCTAGATTGGGGGAGTTTTTCTTCCCTTTCAGTACTTTGGCAGGATGATTTGAGTATTTTCTGTTACCTGTTATCTCTGAAGAGATGTGTTTGAAGGTCACTTGAACATTCTATCTCACAAATCTAAGATTTCCCAGTTTTCCCTGATGTTATATCACTTCAATAATGTGATTAGTGAGATTATTTATGTTTATCCTGCTCAAGAGTATGTTTTTGTTTTTATTTTTTGTCTTGAGAACTCAATTCTTTTTGCTGTGGTGGTGGTCGGAAAATATTCCAATTTTCTTTCAATATTTCTCTTTCGTTCTCTCCCTTCTTGATTGCTGGAACTCTAAGATATCTGTTCAGTCCTGTGCTTCTCTATTTCATAGGCCTTAATTTCACTTTCATGTTTTCCATCTCCTTATCTGTTTGTGCTATGTTCTGGTTGATTTCCTTGGGTCTATTTTACAGTGTCCTTTTTTTCTCTTCAACTGTGTCTAGTCCGCTATTTAAGAGTTTTTATTTTATCCACTATAATGCTTCAGTTCTAGAGTTTTTTTGGTTCATTTAAAAATCTATCTGATATCTTATCTAGAAAGTCCTACTTTATCTTACTCTTTTATTTCTTTACTTGCTTATTTAAATGTGCTTTTTTAATTTTAAAGTCCCTTTCATATTAGTCCATTATTATGAGTTGTTTAGGTAAGACTTACCCTATTGACTCAGTCTATTGACTGAGTCTACTGGCTCTTTTCTTTAACAGGAAATTTGCTTTGTAAATTCTACAAATATCTGTTCAGCTTTAATGGACGTTGTCTTCCATAGGAGTCCCTCTCATACCTTGGATTGAAGGAATCTCTAATGGAATGTTTTGCTTTTTTCTCTGTGTGGACCTTAACGAAGATGAAATTTACATAAATAATTTTTTAAGACCCTAATGGAGGACCACACTCACGTAAATATATATTAACACACCAGGCAAAATGCAGTGAGCTCTGCATTGAGTTAGGAGTTAGGAGTAACTCAAGGAAGCATTAGTAATAGCTGATTTTGGAAAGGACATTAATAAGGACTTGAACTCTGCAGATGAGATTTTCTGCCATCAGTGCTTAAGAGTGGAGGTTTTGTTATTATAGGGTATGAACACACATTTTTCAAGAACATTTGCAAAGATGTTAAAGAACCATGTGGATTTAGTTGAAGAACTGAAACAAACGTGGGAATTCAGGCTCATGAAAGTATAATCATTTATCATGTCAGCAGGTGGGATGGATCTAATAGGGAAAAGGCTTTCAGAAACTAGGAAGTCAGGGATTCTAATGAGGTTTCCAAGATTAACCTTTAAAAACTGTCCTATAATCCAATGATATGACATATTGACTAATATCATTATTACTATTAAGAGTTGGAATCTTATTAATCTAAGAAAAATTTAACAGCAACTTCATTTCCTCTTTTTGCATATAAAATATAACCAGAATTAATCCAGAATCCTGCCCTTAATGCCTGTGTTTGTTTTTTACTTGTGCTCCACTAAGATTTGCACGTCAACTTCCTAACTTACCAGCTGTATGTCTTTTGCCAAGTTACCATCTGAGGCCTAGTTTCCTTATCTATAAAGCTATGATATTAATTGTAACTACTGTTAGGGCTTAAATAGAAGATTAAAGATTGGAAGATTAAATGAGATAGTTTTCATGGACAGTTGGAAGATTAAATGAGATAGTTTTCATGGACAGTTAGCACAGCATCTGGCCCCCAGGGAGAGTAGCTATTATTTGTTATTCTCAATGTTCCTAGCTAGTTTAATTGGTTAAAGTTTTCCTTCCATGTAAATTTCAAATTGAAGACACAGTCCAAAATTTCAAATACTAAGACGATCTATTTCCTGGAAGAACCACAGCAAACAAACAAACAAACTCACCTACTGACAAAGCAGTCTCTTACTTTGTTTTCAGCAGCCCACAGTTAAATAATTCTGGGCATGGTGCACATTCTCAAGAGAACCAATGAGACTGAAGTTCCTTGTCCCAGGCCTGTAATTCATCTGCTCCATGAGAGCATATGGTTTCTGAGCATGCGAAAGCCTTCTGAGGGATGTAGAAATAAGCAGAGTACATACTATTTTTTAAGCTTATGGGCAACTGGGAATAAAGAGTGGCTGTTGCCAATAGCTGATAGAGAGAAAGAATGACAAACTGGAAATGTTAGAACCTTAGAATCTAAAGCCTTAGACTCACTATAGACAGACACTTCAGAGGTAGAGGGGGATTTTAAAGAAGGTCCTAAAACACATAGTTTCTGCAGAGGAATGCAGTACAAAGGTCTCTAGCTTTGGGTTCAAATAATCTGGATTTGAATCTCAGTGCTTCTGCTGAGCAATCTCTTAGCCATAACCAATCAATGTATGATCTGAAACATCAAATTGTGATCAGTAAAATGGTGACAATAATATCCACCTAAAAGAACCATTCTGAGAATGAATTTACATGGGCTAACTCCATTTATTCACTCATTTGTTCATACACAAATTTATTACAAAATATTTACTAAATGTCTCTAATATGTGATGCACTGTGATAAGATTTGGGAAAGTGGAAATGAATGAGAATCTGATTCCATTGTAAAATCACTTTAATTCTGTAAGTACCATGCCTTTTCTTAAATAAATGGATCCTACTCATGATTCCAGGGCACGAAATACTAAGTGGACAGCTGTTCTGGTTGATGTAATATTGATAGGTCTAGAGTCTTGCCAAATGGGCTTCTTCTTGACTCCCAGGGGTGCTGATGAATCACTTTCTGAGCCACCTGGAAGAGCTGGGAAACCACTGAATCACAATGCAAGCTGCCTTTCTGTATTACTCTGTAGTACATGTACAATGAAGCTTCCCATGTTTTGGACTCCCCAAGCACGATTGGCTTTCACAGAGTCTAAAGAATCAGAGGCAAATCCTAGTGGCTTTGGAGTAACTCACATTTTTTTTCAGAAGGCTGATGAGAATTTCCATGACCATCCAGCTCAAAAAAATATTTCATGTAGCCTAGTTTAGAAAATTGGCCTTGATTTTCACACTTAGCACCTGACACATAGACACTCCTATATTTTGGCCTTTGATATACATATTTATGTACATGTACAAAGGCATTCCAAATATATAAATGAATAGACTCCACCATGATGATCTTTCCATCAGACTCAGAGTTTATCTCTGTGGGGGTCATGAGAATATGCCTCCAGACCTTTAACTACTGAGAGCAGAGTTCAGTGAGAGTCCACCTGGTGGGCTTTGAAATTCCCTGTCATGTATGTCCCCAGGCTGTGCCTCCCACAGATAACTCTTGCTGAAGGCTGAGCATGGTAGAGATATTGAGACTCAGGCACTTCTCTGAGGGAGAACTTTATCTCAACAACTTGCTGATGCCTTTGCTGAATCCTCTTTTGACTTGATGGCACACGGTCTAGGATACTTCCACCTAACCTTGTGTGGCCTCCTCCTTCACTTAGGCTCTCTTCCCCGCCTTGCCTGGCTCTCTCTGTTCTCTCTTACACAATCATTTCTCCAATAAAATCCCAGCATGTTTAATCCTGTCTTATTGTCTGCTTCTCAGAGGACCTAGACTAATATACCTGTCAATCTCCTCATCCCATTTTCTTATGGGAATTCAGTTTCAATCGCCTGGCTGTTCCTTATGGATCCTAGAAGAGCAAGCCCAGGATAATGACTATCTGTAAGGCTGGGCTGGAGTAGAAAAGCCATAGATCTGAATCAATGAGAGAGCGATGTTCCCCCAGGATAGCTTAGGAGGAGCTGCAGTCAGTGCTGGGGGGATGGAACAAGCCCCACTTCTAAAAGGAGTGAGAATCACAGGAATTGGCAAATGACCTAGTCAACTCAGTAGTAAGGAGGGAAGCAGAATAGAATTGAGAGGGATAAATGGACTGAGGAGGGCAGTTCAAAACAAAGAACATTAATAAGTGCTTAGGGAAGCTTACTTCTTAGGTGATGGCTGATCAGAAGAGTTCTAGAAACATGCATGGACCACACAGGGGCTTCTAAGAAATACTGACACATGGATTTTGGTACAGGATAGTGGTCAAGGGAAACTGAAGAAGTTGGTGGAGTTGTGAACAAAGCTAGACAGGGAATCAGTAGCCCATGACTCTGACATCACTCCTTGACCAGACAACTGATTAGAAAGATATGAAGGTCCAGTAGGCCTTTGGAGAGAAAGATAACCTGGGGATCTCAGCTGACAAATGTCAATGTGCCATGATGGAAACTCAGGTGGAGTAGGAACAGTAGCTGTTGTGTCCATGTACCAGCATTGCCAGTCCCTACCTGGGAGACTTTGAATATGTTTTTTCACCCTGCTCCACTTCAGTTACCCCATTTATAAAACAAGGATAATAATATGAGCCTTGAAGGTCATGGTTAAGTTAGAGATAGTGTAAACATAGTGCCTAATACAATGCCTGGTCCATAATAGGTGCTCAAAATATGGCACTTATTAACATCAGAAACCAAGAAGTCTGAGTTTGCTGGCATATGTCAACCAGGTAGCAAATATAGAGTCTCAGAATTCTGACAACTAGAAGAATAAGTTATTCTGAGACCTAGGAAGTTTTTCTTTTTTATTCAAGTAGAATTCACTCCTAGACCTATTCTCTAGCTCAGAAATTTCCCATTTGCAAGCATTTCCTTCTACCACTCAAAGTTAACCAAGATAACTTTCATCAAAAATGAAAGTAGTTGTGTCCAGCACCTGGGCAATTCAAGGGGTGCACCTGGCCTCAGGGGGCTGAACTGAGTGCTCAAATGATGCTTTGAGGCCCATTTCTCATTTTCTTCATGTTGCTTCACTCTTCCTGAGGAGGCTAAGAGGGATAAGAGCAGCTCTGGAATTGTATTATCTTCCCAGACCATGATCTTAGAAAAAAGATGGTATCCCTTTTCAGATAATTTTACCAAATGACCTGGGGAGTGATTGATTGCCTTGGCATAGTTCATATGTTCATTGCTACATTAGTCCTGGGGCCAGAAAGTGGAAGGCTATCTGATTGGCCTGTTCAGTTGCTCATCTCTGGAGCTAGTGACAACATTGAGTGATGATAAATTCTACCCCTGAAACTAATAATACAATATATGTTAACTAACTTGAATTTAAATAAAAATCTTTTTTAAAATTTTTTTATTTATTTATGATAGTCACACAGAAAGAGTGAGAGAGGCAGAGACACAGGCAGAGGGAGAAGCAGGCTCCATGCACCGGGAGCCCGATGTGGGATTCGATCCCGGGTCTCCAGGATCGCGCCCTGGGCCAAAGGCAGGCGCTAAACCGCTGCGCCACCCAGGGATCCCTTAAATAGAAATCTTAAATTAAAAAAAAGGAATGAGTGAAGAACATTTTGAGAAATGGTTGCATAGACAAAATCATACATCACATCAACTTGCCCATAAGAGGGTTTGTTTTTCCTCCATCTTTCTTCTTCATTCCCAGAAAATCTCTAGAGGGCCACATTCCTTTCCAGAACTAGACATATTCTTGCAGTTGGTTCTACTGGGTCTCACAGATTGGAGAACTGTCCAGGGACTCCTGTTAAAAATTCAGACAGGAGGATAATTCAGACCCTAACCTTAGAGATGGACATTGTAGCAGAAGCATTAGTTATAGATTTGTTTCAGATTAAAAAAAAAATTAGAAAGGGAATCTCTCTGTTATTTTTTAACTTTTTTTCTTTTTAAATATTTTATTTACTTATTCATGAGAGACACACAGAAAGAGAGACATAGGCAGAGGGAGAAGCAGGCTCCTTGCAGGGAACCTGATACGGAACTTGATCCCAGGACCCCAGGATCACGACCTGAACCAAAGACAGACACTCAACCACCAAGCCACTCAGGCGTCCCAGTAACCTCTCTTTTAGATGAAGTAATACAAATGTCTTCCCAAATATATTGGGACTTAAGACTCATACCAATTCATAGCTTCTTAGGCTTAAAAACAGCCCAAAGACATTGGGAGTGGTTATCTTTCCCTCCCAACCTCTCTCCTTTTCCTGTCTCCGTTCCATGATGTATGTAATCAAAACATGTATCCTCAGGAGCCAACAACTCTTGGTGGTGATGAAATTCCCTCCAACAGGAAGGTGCTGGGGCACATCTGTGCTGTGTCAGGCCATGACACATTGGCATGAAGGGAATATTCCAGATGGCGCAGATGCTGCTGGCTTCAACGGTCTACTGCCTCTGGCATTGGTTCGTTCTTAAAAACAGATTATGCAACACTCCGTTTATTTATTTACGGTCAACGAATATTAATTTTTAAAAACTAGGAAATAATATCAATATAATACAAATACAAGCCATTTATAATTTCCGCCCCACAAAAGCCCCAAATTTAACATTGTAATGTATATCACCCCAGATTTTATCTGTATAATTCCATTTGACTTGAGGAATTGATTCCGAAAGAACTCACCTGATTCAAAAAGTGCAGTCTGTGAAGTTTGATTCTTTTATGGAGTTAAATGTAGAGCAGCAGTGAATGTGTTTTTGGAACATATGAATCTACAACGCCTTAAGTGGGAGAACGTCTTTGCAATGCTCATCCTGTAACCGAGTAACTGAATTTTTTTTCCCTCAAGTTTTTCATTACCCTTTCCTGGTTATGTAATGACTTTGGTGAATTCTTGTCTCATTTTGTGCATTTCTTACTTTGAAATTCATACTTCATGTTATTTCAGGCAATATTATGACCTCCTTCATAACGCTTAATTGCATATAACATTTAGTTCCAAAGCTGTTAATTTTTAGATGGGTTTTTCCATTCTGCGTCCCCGCCTAATGAAATTTTGCCTGCCATTGTTTGAGGATATGAAAACAAAAACAAAGTAAGGGTAATTTAGACTAACAGATTCTCAAAGTCCCTTGCAAAAGGCCAGTGCACACAGCCATGTGGACCCCAGGATGGACAATATTTCTCATTAGTAACCAAGAGGGCACCAGCTGTAGCACAAACATAGACGAACACTTGACTAGACCTCTGAATTTCAAGTTCTTTGAATCCTAATAGTTTCAAGTTCTGATGGATTTTATACTATTTTGACTTTATGATGAGATTCTAAACATTTCTATATCCCACCACTATAGCTCCACAAAAGCTGTGACCTCTGTGTAGGTATGAGTATGAATAAGCCTTTTCTGGAAGAAATAGGATTCACTGTGGACACTGTTTGGGAACTTGCTCTTTTTACTTACCAGTGTATCATTGTGTGACACATAGAAAATAATTCAGACGCAGCCAGAACAGAGACTTTGGTTTTTACTACACTGCCTAAAGTGTTCTCACCTACTGGCGACAGACATCCAGAGACAGCCCATGCGGGGGTCGTAGGTCATCAATCTAAATCTCTGTAGTGAAGTGTTCCTAGTTCTAACTCTGGTCCATGGACTCCAAAATTAGCAAAATTCAGATCTTCTCAAAATCCCTCATTCCAGAAAAGATGATCTCCACATCCCTCATTGATCAAGATGCCAGCATAGAGCAACAGACATGGTCTGGACTCTTCCTGAGCTGTGAGTCCTGGGTAGAAACAGGTAAGAAAATAAGGCATGTGAGAGTGTGCCACACAACTTGAATGATAAAAAGTAATCTGGTTAACTTAGAGAATGCAGAAGGGCTGCCCTGTGGAAAAGATGTTTGAGCTGAGACTCGAAGTATCCCTCTTTGGAGGGAGAAGCTGGGATTTTTTTTTTTTTTTTTTTTTTGAGAGAAGGAGAATAGTGTTGCAAGATGACAGAATGGAGTGTTTGAAAATCTGGAGGGAAGCTGGAAGAAGGCAATTAGAGTTTCTGAAAGGAATCCAATTCCATAGGACCCAAAGCAGAATGACGGGGAATCTGAGGCAACATCTTGGGGACACATTTCAAGTTGATGTAAGGAGACATTCTGTGCAGCCGGAGTTGACCAATGACATCATGGTCTTCCTCAGTGTTGGTGCCTGGAGTGTGTAAGCCTGGTGGGGTTGCCATATGGGGAACTGAGCTTTGGAAGTGGGGGTCAGAAAGATGACCCAGATACTCTCTGATCCTACAAAATATACTTCCTAAAAACCAAAGCCCATAACCGGAGCCTCTTTCCTTAGTTTTATGACTTTGTGTTTTTCCTTTGGCCAAATACCAAAGAATATTATTTAATCCCCGTAGAACCATGCACTGAGTTCAGCTTGTGTTCAGCACAGATCTCATTCAACTGCCATTCATCTGAAGATCTAAAGGAAATTTAACTTGCTCTTGGGCATTCGCTTAGCAGAAAATAGAATTTTGAAAAGTGTCGAAAAGCGTCTTTAAAAAGATGAATAAAATCCATGACCAACGCAGGATTTTAGAGCTGAAAGGGACGCTGGAGGCCAACAACCCAACATCTTTATTTTACAGAAAAAAAATGGAGGCAGAGAGAGACTTGGTGCCCTGGGCAAAGTCTCTGGACAATAAGGGCCAGAGGAATGGCTGGTGAAACGGGCCTCCTGAGGCTCAGGCCACTATTCTTTCCATGTGATCTGAGCACATCTGGGGGAACGCCTAAGAAAGAACACCTATATATTTCATAGAAATTCAAATTAAGTCTAAAGAATCAAATGTTTAAAGAGCTGCCACGTGTCAAAGGCCTTCGTTCACACTTTCATCCCTTACTCAACTGGCTCCTTCTCATTATTCAGGCCTCAGCTTAAATTTAAACCCACAGAAAGACCCTTGAAAGTGTGGTCTACCCTTCCCTTCTTACACTTAGCAAAGTTCATTAGTGCATAGACTTGTTTATTTTCTCTTTCCCTGACTGCCCTGTAAATTCTGTGAAGTCAAGGACCAAGACTGTTTTCTCAGGTCCTCTACCTTCAATGAGAGCAGACTGCCTGACAATGGGGAGAGGGCTGGGTACCCTGCTTTTGCCCCTGCACACCCACCCCATTCTTCACTCAGTTCTGGAGCTGGGAAACTACTTGCGTTGACTGCATCAATAGGTTCTCTGGACCTCTGACACCTGATCGGGTTCTCCACTGGGAGGTGCAGGCAGGAGAAGAGGGAGGTCTGTTTTCTTCCCTCTGCTCCTTCCCAGGCAGCTTGAAGTCTGTGGGTCAAACCCTTTGCACCCCAAGCCACAGCTTCAGTCTTTGGCTTTCTTCTGGAGGTAACTACCCTGGTCTGGCTGCTTCTGGTGGCAGAGGTGATAATGGCTCCCCTCTGTGGTGAGCTCGGCTCCCGCACTGCACCATTGTCTCTTCTATGCCATCCAAGGCTTTGGAAATAGCTTTGTCCTTTACCAAACTTTTCTCAATGCCTTCATCCAGGTGTGCTGTCTCAGTGGAGACGCTAACAGATGCAGTAGTTGTTTGATAAAAGTCAGTTATATACTTTAAAATGGAGGATAGATCATATGCATTCCACAGAGCCCCAGAGGGAAGACCCGTGACCATGGGAAATCTGAGTGAAGCACAGGGACATGTTTCAAGGAAAAGACATCGGAGATAAGGGAGGCCAATCCTCAGGAGAGTGTGTGAATCTGATGAGTAGGAGTTCAATAGATGCTTGAGAGAGGAAACAGTTTTAATTATTTCTCTTTTTTTAAGATTTTTATTTATTTTTTTCATGAGAGACACACACAGAGAGAGAGAGAGAGAGAGAGAGAGAGAGAGAGAGGCAGAGACACAGGCAGAGGGAGAAGCAGGCCCCATGCAGGGAGCCCGATGTGGGACTCGATCCCGGGACTCCAGGATCACGCCCTGGGCTGAAGGTGGCGCTAACTGCTGAGCCACCCGGGCTGCCGGGCTTTAATCATTTCTATGCCACATAGACCCACATCAAGGGAATGGGGCTAACTATGTGATCTGGGTGTGACAGTGAGTCTGAAAGGCTCGTCTCCATACGGTCTGTGGGGACCTGCCACACCACAGATATCCTTTCTTCCGCTGAAAAGCAGAAAGGCCAGACTAAGTGATTTATAAGAGCCCCTTCAACTCTAAAATTTCCTGATTCAGCCTTGCCATGGGGTGGACTGACTGGGGGACCACTTTAGAATTTCTCCCGAGGCTGGAAATGACATCAAGAGGAGGGTTTTTGGTTTCGAGTGTGTGAAGGCATCTTGGTGGCTGTTAAAGCTGCCATTTTGTCAGATCTCTTCAGGAATACCCTGCCTCTCCCAGTGACCCTGGGCTTTAGGGCAGACAAGCCCACCCATGCTCTATGTGGCCAGCGTCCACCCAAAGAGAACCCTGGATTCTCTGCAGGCAGGGACTGAGTTTTCTTCACTGTCATATTCTCCCACATGAACACTGGCACATTGGAAGTCCTCAATGAACATTCAGAGAATGGAGGAAATAAATGTTTGTTACAGAATTTCTTGGCTTCTCCTGTCCCTGCCTTCAGTCCTATTTTGAGTCCATATTTTCCTGGCTCTTAACCCCTTTTGACTAAATTTTCTGTTCCTGGCTCCATGTTTTCTCCTTGGAACAGTAGTGGCTTTGGCTTCTCCGGAAATGGCCTTTGATAATTGCCATCTGTGAAGTTTGCATTCAAACTGCCTCTATATGTTTCAGGAAATGGCATCCCCAACATGCCCCTTTAGATGCCACCTAGATAGCAAATCTTGACAAAATCCCCAAGTTCTGTGACAAATGGATCTCTCTCTTTCAGTCTCATCTTATTTTCTGACCTTTACCTATTCTCTAACTCACATTTTCTTAACCCCTATATGAAGGGCAATGATTTTCTGATTAATTTAAGTGCTTAGAATATGTAAATGTCCTCAAATAAAAAAGCTATGATAAACCCATCTTGAGGTTAGGTGACAAAACTGTCACATGTTCTGGCCATCGCAGTAGTTGCTCAACACATTTGGCCATAAGGAGACTGCTATGTGTTCATCAACCCCTATTTCCTGTTTTTTTTTTTTTTTTTTTCCCCCGGGCCCATAGTCACACTGCATTTTCCAGCTGCCTTTGCAATTAGGTGGGGCCAACCAGAACCAACCAGTGAAAACCAACTAGTGGAACGTAGGCACCAGAGATGTGGGCTACTAAGAGGCCTGGTCCCTGAAATTTTCCACACTCACCTCTGCTCCCTCTCCTTTCATTTACTGTCTGGATGCAGGGTGTCCACTGGCAGATTCTGAAGCCCTCGTGGATGTTGGAGCCCATAAATGAAAGAGTCTGAGTCCCTAAATGACAGCACAATCACTGGATGGAGGAGCATGGTCCTTGAATGGAATAGGAAGTCTCTACCTGATGGGTAGGGACATTTCACTGGAAAGTGACTCGAACAGGAAGTCAACCTTTATTGTTTCATGCTCTTTAGATCTGGGGGCTGTTATAGCAGTTGATATCTCTTGACTAATACAATTTTGCTCCAAATTTTGAGGCTCCATGCCAGCCTCCCTGAGTGTCTAGGCTAGTGCTTCTCATATGAGTAATGTGACCAATTCTGAAACAGAATTCTCCCAAGAAGTACATGTTTGGCAGAAATATTTCCCTTAAGTATCTTTCCAATGAGGTGTGTGTGTGTGTATGTGTGTGTGTGTGTGTTCAAGATTGAGGGAGCTTCTTTCAGTGAAGGAAACAGATCAGCTTTGATGTCTAATAATTTGGTACATGCTGCTACAACCAAAATGAACCAAATAGAAAAACAGTATCTTAGGAAGGGGGAAAAAGGAAGCTATCCCCATCAGTTCTAGTGGCCAATTATTACTGTGGCAAAATTATTGTCCATTCTCCCAGCCTGTGCTGTTTTTGGCAGAGGCCCCAACTTATGACCTTTCTAAATTAAGTTTTCCCTTAGAGGAGGATTTTAAGAGGGGAACTTAACAATTAGGAAAGAACAGATAAGTTTCTGCCCCGCGCAGCAGGCCAGCTACATCCTATCCAAATCTTGAGATAGGAAACACTTGCCTGATAAGCCAACAATCACGTGCATTTCAATGATTTGATTCTCTTCATCTCATCAGCTGCTGCCCAGGGCAGGTGAAATGAGAGAAATATTAAATTGTATTCTAGTTGTTTTTGGTCATTTCTTTAAGAGATATCATTGAAAACATAATAAGGGAGAAACCAAGGGAAAAAAAAAAAAAAAACAATTCATTTTGTCCTTTGTGGCTTTTTGCTGTGATTGGTATCTGCTTTTTCTTCTGCAACATGTGATGACCAGTCCAATGTTTCTGCCAAAATATGGGACCTCTCCCACATAAATACATACACAAATAAATACGTAAATAAATAAACAAACACATATGTAAATAGGTAGGTAAGCAAATAAAATATGTGAAACCTCAAACCCGTCATATTTAGGGAGAATTCCAAGACTATTTGGACTTGTTTACCTTGGGTTTTTTTCCTAAATGATTTATTATTGTGCAAGACCAATGTGACTAAATTAACTTATAAATTAATACATCACAAAAAGCCGAGAAATATCCTTTTTATTGGCTTCCCATTTGAGGAATGGGAAACGGGAATTTCACAATGGAATTGGAAAACTATTATCAGTAGGAACATTTGCTTTCAGTTTTTTATAGACCAGAGGCTCCTGACCTTTAGAGAAGGAGAATGTTCATTTTTCCAATGTCTTGAGATCATCTGGGGCAGCGGGGTTTGGGACACAGGTGGACACGGGTGGAAGTATAGATTTTGTCACTCTCCATTAGTGTGACCTTGGGAAGATCATGTAAACTGTCCAAGCCTGTTTCTTCTTTTGTGGACTCATGATAGCTGTGTCTGCATCAAACGTTACTGAGAGGCTTAAGCAGGAGAATGAAGGAACAGTGTCCAGATCAGTGGTTGGTATTTAGTAGATGTTCAATAAATACTGTCTTCCTCCTGGAGATTGGCAGTGGAGACCCCTGGTGGTCTCCGTGTGATCGCCCTGGGACCTCTAGAAAAACAGGATAGGCTGTAGGGGAAGGAGTGGTCATCTTGAGGGGAGCATCACTGCAGAGTGGTCAGAACCCCGAGAGAGGATGACATTGCAATGTCCTCCTTCACACAGGTTAAATTCAATCCTGTGAGAGGGGAAGTGACGTGTCTGATGCTACCTAGCTAGCAGGAGGTGGGGCCTAGCTCCTTTGTTGCTTTCAAACCCATGGACCATTTACTGAGCATACGTTAAGTTCCAGATATTTATGACCCCATGAAAAAGGGGTCAAAAAGCCCCATGAAAAAGGCTTTGTGGTGACCCCCATTGTACAGAGAGGATGCCGAAATTCAGAGGGGCCAAGTTACTTGCCCAGATTTGTACTCCTAGTGTGTGGTGGAGCATTTCTGGTCCATCAGACTCCAAAGCCTTTGTTTATCACATTGTTTTATGCCACCACAAAAAGTCTCTAAGATTCATCAGTATGTTCCAGTGCCGGAGGTCAGAACTCCAGCCAGACATACAGAGACGAACTAAGGACAGCATTAGTAAGCCAAATCTTTTCTTCTCATTTATGTCATACCAGATGTAAGAGTTCCATCAGCAGGAACACCTCCAGCCAGCAAAAGATCTACTTCCTGTCCATCTTTTTAGACTGTATTCTCCTGATGACTTTCAAAGGGGCTTGGAGCCCAGATTAGTTCAACAGCATAACAGAGCGAACCAGCCTGGTTCCCACAAACACCACATCCAAGTCACTATGAGGTGACTTCAGTTCACTATCCAGTTTAGACTGGAGCGGCCAAGCTCTGGGGAGTCCCCCACGCCCACGGCAGAGCCAGCATCTGGATGCCCAGATTGAAGGGTGGACACAGAAAGTCCAGCCCATCCCTTGGCCAGCTAATGCAATCTCTTAAAGAGCTTTGTATGAGCAGCTGCAGCATCCCACAAAGATCTTGGCAGATAGCACCAAATTAGAGGAGAATAGATGTGGGGAGGAAATATTGTTTGCAGCCTGGGCAGCTTTTATGTTGTCACTACCTCCTCCGCTGAGTTTCAGACCTGTGGCTTTCTAACAAAAGTCTTTTCTGGACCAAACCTGTAGATTAATATTGTAAAAACAAAAAACAGAAAAACAAAAAAACCAACCATGCACAAAAGCGGGGAGTCAGATGGTGCCAGAGCACTCCACAGTCCTGAGCCTCTGCTGTCTGCAAGGAAGCAGAGCACAGTAACGAAACACAGAGTGGCTTGGACAAGCTCCTTACCTTTTCTTGATCTCAGTGTCCACATCCATAATAGGGGGGCACAACAGTACTTACCACAAAGGCTGTTAAGGGAATTAAGTGAACTAAACCATGGAGCCCTTAGAACAATCCCAAATCCATGCTAATTAGGTGCCGTGTAAGCACAGTGGATGCTATCATTATATTTTCTCGTTGGAAAGAAGGGGATGACAATAGCCCACATGTAGGATTGTTGAGGAATGAATGATTGGATATTTCTGAAAGACCTAGCACAACGTAGGCGCTAGGAGATAAGGAAGTCCTGGGTCTCATGCAGAGAGGCTGATCAGAGGTGCCTCTGAGAGTGTGGGTTTGGGGGATCTTGGGTTTGATTGATCTAAGATGCCAGAATCTTATAATCTTGGTAATCTACCAATTACCAAATAAATATCTTGCAGATCGAGTTGTTAATACATGCAGCTTGTTGTTCTGGGAGGTGATGTTTAAGGAAAAAGAAAATGTTAGGTAGGCAGAGGTCAGGCCGAGATAAAGAGTTCCAGCTTGGAACCTGATGCAACCATTCAAGACCAATGTAGCCTTGAGCAATCTCTCCTCCACTTTGATTTCAAGTCTCCCTCCTGTGGAGGGAGAGTGCAGGTGATGTCCGAGTTCCTTGGAACACTAATATCAAGTAGTATGACTTTGGGGTCTCACTCCCATCCACTGCTGGTGGGGATGGAAAGTGGAACATCATGCCAGAGAGGCATTTAGCCATACCCAGTTCGGATGATGGTGGATGTGTCTCCACCTCTGCTAGTGGGCGTCTCCACTGTGGCAGGTGTCAATATATCGGTTCATTCCACATTTGTTTTTGAGCCTTCATGATGTGCGGGCACTGTTCTAAGAGCTGACAATACACCAATAAACAGAACAAATAACATTTCAGATCCTGTGGAGCAGGGTAGGTGGACAAAAATAAGCTAAAATGAGAAGGTGCTTAAGAGAAGCTGAAAAAAAAAGGGAAAGTGGCAGGGAACACCGCCCTGAAAAGGTGGTGCAGATGTCCAAAGTCTGCTTCTGCAATAGACGGCTTGGTGCCAGGGCAGTGCCTGGCGGACAGTGGGTTCTGAGTAACAGGTTACATGAGCAAATGCCTTAATGAGCAGAGCCTGAATCCCGAAAAGACAGATTTGGATGCAGATGTGAGTAGGCAATATATTTTCATCTGAACTGAATTAGTTCTGACAGTTTCCAGAGCAGGACTAAAAATGATTACATTACCATTTTTTTTAAATCTGAGAAGCACAAGGGGAATGAGAGCCACATTCTCCTCCCAAACCAGGCCAACCTTTGGAAGCCCAGTGCAGTTAGAGGCGTTATTTGCACTTTGCTGCCCCCTGCTGGTGGTACGAAAACATAGCCAGAGCTCCTGCGCTCTGGAGTTTTCTTTACCTCTGAGATAAAACACGCCAGTGGGCGTGCCCCTCCATCACTGGAGTATCGCGATTAAACTATCAGTGTGCTGGCCACATCTTTCAAATCCAGAAGTATGAACTTTCAGGGTCAAATGGCTAAAGTATATGAAATGAGGGCTATTTTAGGTAAGTCAGTACAATGAGGCATCTTATTTTCATGATTTTGGAGCTGGTCATCGATGCTGAAATATTACTCTTCCATGAGTTTATAAGGATTAGGATGGGCTCAGAGCTCACGGGGTCCTAAGATATTCCTCGGGCCCAGAACTCCAGGACTGTTGCCAAGGGAGTCCATGTGTGGACTTCAGGGACCCTCCGAACTTTTGTTTGGAAGCCTTATTCCCAAAATGTATAGGGAAATATCAGATCCAAACAGCCGGGAAACTCTGGGCCAGTTGTCCAAGGTGAGTCCTCCATGCACAGAGGGACGTGTGTTTGATTATCACTGTGGTTCTTCTGGCTGGAACATTCTATTCCATTTATACACACATTTCCCATTTTGCCCGGTTTCACTGTGACTGGTAATGAGGTCACCTCGGTCACTGGTCTTGTGGCAAGTTTCCTAACCACTCTGGACCTCTGTCTTCTGATCTAGGGAAGGAGAAAAGAATATCTATTAAATAAGATTAATCAGCACTTAAGAGTGGGCATGTGAAAGAAAGTAGAATACCAGGCATCCATTAGAGGCTTAACAAATGCTTTTAAAAGCAAGCTCATTAAACATTAATATTTATATAAAATTATGAAGTATTCAAGATTCATAAGTGTTATGAAGATTTATCTGATGCATTATTCCCGGTGTTATGTCCCCTGTAAGCTATGAACAATCCATCAAATAGTGAAAATTTCTGATTGATGGACTTTGTCCATTTTTCTTCCAGGTGTATTTCTATCAGCGATTACTTTGAAAGCCATTATGAAGAAAATTTTGCTATGTTTTGTGTTTGAAGATAACATGCTGGCCCCATTTCCATTCGCACTTGGTTCTGATTGAGAATAATATTCTATTATAAAGGCTAATGTTTGCTACATCATGTACTCAGGAAGACGGCCCTGGGTCTATGTCTTGGAGGCTCCTATTTGTAGAATCAGCTGCTTTCTTCTCTTTTTAAATCTTTATAGTTCTTATTTTTATTACTATAAATGTAATTTGTGATTATTGTAAATACGATTGAAAAATTACAGAAACACATGGCCTATAAAGAAAAGATTTTCCATAATCCCAACCTTCTCTCAAAGGTTTGGCATATTGTGCTCATTTTATTTAATGAACATACCAGTGTGTGTGTGTGTGTGTGTGTGTGTGTGTGTTAATAAAAATGGATGGTACTAACATGTTCTGCAATTGATTTTTTAAAAGATTTTATTTATGTATTTAAGAAAGAGTGAAAGAGAGAGAGAGAGACCATGAGTAAGGAGGAATGGCAAAGGCAAGAGGGAAAAGCAGACTCCTTGCTGAATGGGAAGCCTGATCGGGGCTTGATCCCAGGACCCCAGGATCATGATCTGAGCCCAAGGCAGATGCCCAACTGAACGAGCCACCTGCAATTGATTTTTCTAATCTTTACACATCTTAGGTAAATTCTACCCCAGTCTACCCCCTCTCTGTCTCTGTCTCTTTCTCTGTCTCTATCTCTGTCTCTGTCTCTCTGTCTCTGTAATTGTTGCATAGTATTAGTTCACAGTGAGATATCTCTGTTGTAACTCTGTGGCTTCTCTTCCCAGTCTGCTGCCTTTGATCAACAGGAGGGATCAAAGATCTCATCCAGGCAAGGTCTCTCAAAGACTGGAGAAAAGGAAGCAGTAAGAATGTTCTCATGGGAGATTGCAGAGCAGACAACAGTAGTGGGTGGTTGATGGAGGAGGCCAGCAGCTGAGGGATGCATGGTACTCTACTAATCCCATCTTGCCTGTTAGAGTCATAAACTTTAATTGGCGAATTCTTATGGCTTATATTTTAAGCTTCAATGTTATTCATTCAATCAACAAACATTCTAAACTAGTCTACTATGAGTCAATCAGAGCTGAAATAAATTTGCTTGACAGATGAAAACCAGTTATGATCCACAGGGCAATAATCAATTGCATTCACCTGGATTGTGATTCATTTGCGTTCCTCTGGATAAGACTGATTGGCATTATCAGTTTTCTATGATTTACAGAGTAGTAAACTAGTTTAAAGATGATGAAAAGGCAGAGATAATCCGGAAGAGTATATTAGACTGGTCACTAGGAATATTTTCTGCCCATTTCAATTTCCCTGGCAAATATCACATGGATATGCAAGTATAAAAAATGTGGCATGCAAATGCTAAGCCAATGGATATAAAGGCAGTTGAGAATCAGCAGAAATGGGGAGATGGGTGCCTGGGTGGCTCAGTTAGGTAAGCATCCAACTCTTGATTTTGGCTCAGGTCATGATCTCAGGGTCATGAGATTGAGCCCCACATTGGGCTCCATGCTGAGCTCGGAGCCTGCTTAATTAAGATTCTCTCTCCCCCTCTGAACTTCTCTCCCTCTCTCATGTGCTCTTTCTCTAAACAACAGAAACCCCAGCAGAACTAATCCATTCATAATATGGGTTTTGGATGAGGAAGGACTACCAGGCTGGGGAACGGATCTATAGAAGCAGGAAGTCTGGTGAGTGAGAGAGATAGGATGCATGGCTCCTGGCTCAGCCCTGGGCCTGTGTTTCTTGTCCTCAGGTTGAATTTCCTTTTTAAACCCAGCTTTCTTAGCTTTGACCCTCAGTTCCCTCTAAGAAAATTGACCTTTCCGCCTTTTAGTTGATTCCTGGAGATCTTGTTCTGTCTGGAGGCTAGTGGGCCACCTGACAGAGCCTGGACACAGGCCACCCCATTTCTCACCAGGTGGGCTCAGAAACCAGAGAAAACAGTGCAGGCTTTTGGAGATTCTTCAAACATGATGTTTGAAGACAATTCAATATCTTTCTTTCTGGCTCAGCTCTTGTTTTGAACCCAAATGTCAGCAGAGACAGGCTGTGTTTGGGGAGTCAGATGAAAAGGCTCACATCCCATTCCCTCCATATACAAGGAGCTCGGCAGCATCCTTAAGCTCCGAAGGGGGCTCAAGGGAAAGGTAGAGCGGGGGGACTTTGAGGCTTTTCCAGTCACATCCTAAATCTCCTGCTCATATGTTAGTTTGGCTTATCACCATCACAGTGTTTGGCACAGTCCATCCTTGTTCTGTCCCACACGGAGCCACCACATGTCTCCACCCACGTGAGACCCAAGTGAGTAAATCTGTCCTCCCTGGTTGTCTGGCCTACTGAAGAAGAAGTCACTCAGAACAGAATGCTGGTGACCAGAATCCTTTTCCTACATGTCCCTTTAGCCACTGTCATGCCGCTTGGGTGGGCTTTTTTTTTTTTTTTTAATTTTCTTCTTATTCTGCTTCCTTTCCCTTGTCTCCTCTTTTTCAGAAGGAAAGAAACCCCAAAGTTCCCTTCATCTCATTGTGCAGAGTTGCCCAACTCATTCCTAGCCTGTTTTCCTCTCACTCTGCAAATCCAGACCATTGTTTGCATATGAAAGACCCATGTATCCTACACTGGTCTTAGGTGCAGGTCACAAAAATGAATTCCAGGTGAATTAAGCAGAAGAGCTCATTGAGGGATAATTAAAGAGCTCAAGAATCCAAAGCCGGCTAGAGAATCAGGCCCAGGAAGTGGGTGGGCAAAATTGGGGGGCCATTGCTGGATGGTGGGTGGCTCAACTGGCACCACCACCACTGCCCCTGCGGGCTGGTCCCAGTTCCTGTGACCCACATGCAAAAGAAGGGGATCAAGATCCTAGAAATATGAGGACTGCTGGCCACTACGTTAAAATGCTTTGACAAATGAAGAGGTCCCTTTCTGGATCTCTCTCTGCCTGTTCTTTCTTCTCCCACCCCAAGCGCTATAGGAGGAGCTGTCCTGGATAGAGTCCTTTCCCGACGCTGATCTAAGCTGTGTTCCTCTGTGTCCCCACTTTTCCCTGTCTGCCTTTTGGAAGGAAGAATTGGCTACGACCAATTTTTTTTGGAGGGGGTTACAATCAGTTTTGGTTTTAAACATTTTCTTGCCCATCATTGTAATTTTGCCTACTTTAATCTCCATGACAACCCTATGAAGGAGGTATTATTATTATTATTATTCTGATTTTACAGATGAAAAGTCGAAGCCTTGGGGAGGTTGTATGATTCCAAGGTTACACCGCTAGAAATGCAGGAGACAGATTGCAAATTCAGGGCTGTCTGATTCCAAAGTCCACGTTCTCATTTGAAAGCTATTTTATTTTTGTCAAAACTATGCGTGTACATAGTTCAAGAATAAAGTCACTACTATGTATTTATTTCTGTGTCTCTAAATAAATCACTTGTATCGTCACTTATTGATCTGTTTTAACCATCCTTCTTTTACTTCCAATTTCTGAATGTGGGGCCTTTCCCAGCTCTTCCTGGGTTGTCAACACAGTTCCCATCCCCACTACTACAATCCATCATAATTCTACTTAGAAACTGGGATCAGTATTCAATGGATATCTCGTAAACTCTATTGACAGTGAAACCATGGAATACATAATGTTATGTGAATAGTATCGTCTCTTGGATTTCATTTTCTGATTGTTGTTGATAATTAGAAATAAGGTCGATTTTGTTATGCTGACCATGAATCCAGCAATCTTGCTGTATTATGGATTTCACAACCTATGTGTAGTCCCTCTGGCTTCTCTACATATGCAATCATATCTCCAAATAAGGGCAGCTTTTCCCTTCCCTTCTAACCTTTACTCTTTTTCCTTAAAGTAGGCCTTATTGAGGTATAATTCATATACTATAAGGTGAATGACTCTTAAGTGTGTAATTCAATGAACTTTGACAAATGAGTGAATCCAGGAGAATACTACGACAAACAAGATGTGGAACCTTTCCCTGAGCCCCTTGCTCGACAGTAGCATCCCATATTTTCAACCTCAGGCAAACAATGATGTTACTTTTTTTTCCCAGAATTTTTTTACTTTTGTCCCCCTTTTAAATTACGATGCTGCTTATTTAACCTTCTCTTTTTGTCTAACCATTCTTGCCCGGGGTTCATCAGTCCTATTCGTCTTTTGACATTGTTGATTCTTTCTGTTGTATGCTTGTTTTCTATTTGATTGATTTTTACTCTTATCTTTGTTATTCCTTTCTTTGGATTTAAATCACTTTTTTAAAAAAGAAATTCTTGAGGTTGTTGCTGAGATCACTGATTTTTTAACCTGTTATCTTGTTCTAATAGACTACGAATTACCTTCTTAACACAACTTCTCTTTATTCTAGAAATTCTAATATATTGTATTTTTATTATCATTAACTTGAAAATATTTAAAATTTTTATTTTGATTTCTTCTTTTACTTATGAGTTGTTCAGAAGAATGTTTTTTTAATTTCCAAATATAAAGTTAATTTCCAGCTGGATCCTGTCACTGTTAATTCCCAACTTAATTCTACTAGGTCAGAATATATTTTGTATGATTTCAATATTTGAAAATTTTTTAGACTTGCTTTATTTTAAAATATTAGAAATACTTCACATGTATGCTTGAGAGCATGTGTACATTGCAGTTATTAGAAGCAGTGTTCTATATAGATAAATTAGGTTGAATGTGTTCACTTGTGATGTCAAACCTTTTATATTGGTACTGCTTCTGTCTACTTGTTCTATCAATTACTGAGAGAGCTATATTAATTTCCACTTTTTTGATTGTGTATTTGTATCTTATTCTGTATAGCTTTCTTCATTATTACTGTTTTAGATGTCTTGAGGCCATATTATTAGTTACATGTTGCTTAAAAATACTATATTTTCCTGGTGAAATAAAACTTTTATTTCATGAAGCACCCCTCTTCTGCTTTAGGGATATTTCTTGCCTTAAATTCCACTGGGTCATAACAGCCATTTATTTTTAAAAAGTCCAATTTATTGAGGTATAATTTCATACAATAAAAACTAACTCTTTATAAGTATATAGTTTAATGAGTTTTGACAAATGTATATAGCTAGGTAAGCCCTACTGTGCTCAAGATACAGGATATTTCCATCTCTCTGTACTGATCCTTCTTGCCTCTTTGAAGCCAACCCTTTCTTTCTAAATACTTTTTTCACCATATTTTTTTTCTCTTTTTTATCAACTTAAAAAAATTCTAATCTTTCATTCTATTAGTATGTTATTCTAATTTACTTACTGCGATTTACATATTATAATTGTTATACAAACCATAAATAGTCTTGCTAAAAAATGCAATAAACTACTGATGTATTCTTTTATTGGTCATTCTAAGCTCTATAATATGTTTTTATCACCTACTCAAGTTCAATATGAATTATTGCTTTTATCATGTCCCAGTATGTGCAAGAACAATGGAGCTCTTTAAATGTGTTTACCTTTTCCTGACATGTCTGTTGTTGGTTATTTAAGTTCTCTCTATAGCTCAACCCACATAAGCATTTTTATTTAATGTAGTCAATATTCATTTAGGTTTGCACATGATAATTATTTTTCCTTCCGTATATCTTTGAGCTTCTACCTAGGACCATTTTCTTTCTCTTTGTTTTTTTTCTTTTGTTTATTTGTTCTCTTTTTGTTTATTGGTGGCAACTTCTCTCCATTTTTGTCTGTGCTTTTACTTTATCTTTGTTTTTGTTTTAATGAATTTATTTTTATCTTTGTTTTTCTTTTTAAGATTTATTTATTTATTCATTCACGGGAGACACAGAAAGAGAGAGGCAGAGACATAGGCAGAGAAGCAGGCTCCATGCAGGCAGCCTGATGCGGCACTCGATCCAGGATTCCAGGTCATGCCCTGGGCCGAAGGCAGGCGCTCAACCGCTGAGCCACCCAGGTGTCCCTTATCTTGGTTTTTGAAGGATATTTTCCCTAGGTATAGGGGTCTGAGTTTTCTCTAGCACTCTGAAGACATCACACTATTGTCTTTTGGCTTCTCTTGTTTCTGGTGAGAGTCAACTAAAAATGATATATATTTAGGGGCACGTTGGTGACTCAGTCTGTTAAGCAGCTGCCTTGGGCTCAGGTAATGATTCCAGGGTCCTGGAATTGAGCCCTGCATCCGGTGCCCTGCTCCCGGAGGGGATTCTGTTTCTCTCTCTGCCTCTCTCCTCACTCATTCTCTCTCTTTCTCTCTCTCTCAAATAAATAAATAAATAAATAAATAAATAAATAAATAAATAAATAAATACAAATCTTTTTTTTTTTTAAAAGAACAATATATATTTTACATCCACCTTTTGATATTTTCTCTTTTTGTGTAGTCTGCATCAATTTTTATCATATTAGGATTGGGAGTTATGTTTCTTGAATCTTTGGCTAAGCATCTTCCCAAAGTTTAAAAGTGTATAGCCATATGGTCATCAAATATTGCTCCTACTTCATTTTCTTTCCAAATGGGTCCATTTCATGCCTAGTATGGTATCAAGTGCTATCAAGTCTTTCCAAAACATTACCCCAGTTCTTATGAAAAAAAAATCTTGGCGCTTATTTCGATTTTCCATTTTTTCTGCTTTCTACTGTTGATGTCACAAGTTACCACAAAGTTAATGGTTTAAAATAACACAAATCTATTATGCTATAGTTCTGTAGTTCAGAAGTCCTACACTGTTCTCACTTGGATAAAATTGAGGCAGGTTGCATTACTTTCTGGAAGGTCTAGGGGAGAGTATATTTCTTTGCCATCAGTTTTCCTTTGTTTATGGCCCCCCTCTTCCATGTTTAAGGGAGAGTGAGGTCAGTTCTTTCTCATGCTACCCTCTCTCTGGGTCCTAATTTCAGACAGCCTCTTCCACTTTTAAGGACTCCTGTCATTACCTTGTGTCCACTGAATAATAATGAATAATATAGTTAATCTCTATATTTTATTTTATTTTTTTCTCTTTTTTTTTCTCTATATTTTAAAGCCAGTTGATTAGCAACTTAATTCCATCCACAAATTTAATTCTCCCTTGTCATGTAACCCAACATTCTTATAGGCTGTAGGGATTAGGGTGTGCACATCTTTGGGAAGCTATCATTCTGCCTTCTCCAGAGCTGGTACTTGTTCTACCTTGATTTACACTCTGTTAAGCAAATTCTATACTTTCTGGTGTGAATCATGTTTGGGAGCTGTTATGGACTGAATGTTTGTGTTCCCCCCACCCCCAAATTCATATGTTGGAGCCCTGACCCCCCAGTGTGGCTTTACTTGAAGATGGTCCTCAGGAAGTAATTAAAGGAAGCAATTAAAGTTAAATGAGGTCACAAAGGTGGGGCCTTGTTCCGATAAGACTAGTGCCCTTATGAGAAGACACATCACAGAGCTCTCCATCCTGCTGTCTATATGCTCACAAAGATGAAGTCATGTGGGTACACAGCAAGATGATGGTTACCTTCAAGCCAGGAGGAGAGACCTCACCAGAAACTAGATGATTGAGGACTTTGATGTTGGACTTTGAACCTCCAGAACTGTGAGAGCATAAATGTCTCTTGTTTAACCACTGAGTCTGTAGTATTATGTTATGACAGCCTGAGCTGAGGCTGGAGCAAACACCCTCGATCCTTTGTAGCCCTGAGTGACAGGAACAGAAATACATACAAAGAGTAGCATCTTTGGAGGGAGAATATTTAGCGTACCTCAACATTAGTTAGTTTTTTTTTTTTTTTTTAGATTTTATTTATTTTTTCATGAAAGACACACAGAGAGAGGCAGAGAAGCAGAAGAAGCAGGCTTCCTGTGTGGAGCCTGATGCAGGACTCGATCCCAGGACCCTATGTTCACGACCTGAGCCAAAGGCAGATGCTCAACCTCAGAGCCACTCAGGAGTTCCAGTTAGTATCTTTTAAAAATGAAATAAAGAACACTAGTTAGGCCAGTAAATTGGTGAAGAGGACGCTGGATAAGAGAGTTTCTGTTGTGAATTTATTCTTTACTCTTCCATAGGACTTTCATTGAAATTCTCTTAAATGAAGTATTCAAAACCCATAATCCACACATAGAACCAAATTGTAAACAAACACATCAGCATGTGTATATGCGTGTGTGTGCATGCATGTGCATTGTTCTGGTGATGGAGTCTATGGCTTTCGCTGCATCTGAAAAGGTTTCTGACCCAGGAAAAATTAATACTTGCCATAGCTTGCCCTCTGTTTTTGTTATTTGTGTATATCCCATTTCCATTTATTAAATTGTATGTCCTTGAGAGTCGTATAGCAGAAACTATGTCAGATAGATTTTTCAGTCTGCCCATAGTACTTACCATGAATGCCTGTTACATATTTTGTGCTCAACAAATATTAACTTATTTTGAAATTGGACCATTGCTTTTGTGAGTTGAACAGTGCAGAGTTAATGATTTAACCAGATTGTTTCAGCTTTGGTCACTTTACTCCAAAAAGGTTAAATATGTTTATAATAACATATGCTCACAGAGCATCTTGCCAAGTGGTGACACTCCATCCTTTAAGAGGAAAGAAACCTAATTCATTTTTTAAAACTTGTTTTGGAATTTTTAAGAGGTGTTCCAGTGTTCTGTTGTCAGATTGTACTCATGTCTTCAATTGTAGTGCTGCACTATTAGTCCCAGAGATGACACCAAAGCATTGCTGCAAATAGGATCAGTGGTAAGGGACCTACTACTGAGAATTTTATTAACCCAAATGAGGGCCCCTAGCAGGAACTAAGGGCAAGAAGTTTATTGATTACAAGCCTCCTCTGTCTAGAAATTTAAATAGTCTTGCCATTTAGGTTCATTAGTTTTATGACTTACACCACTGAAATACTTTCCTGTTAGAACAATGGAAGAATTTCTGGATTTTGCTTCTCCAGTGACTTCTCACTGGAGCTGATGAACACTGTCATACAATGTGTTTGTAATTACTGCATGGTTGGGGGGCTTCTTTCTTGTGTGTGTGTTTCAGCATTGTGGGGTGTCACACCATCTCCTCCATCTTGGAAGAGCCTGACATTTTTTCTTCCTCAGTGCTGATAGTTAGATGGAAACTTAGGGCTATCATATCCAGCTTCCCACCCACTGCAGGAATTTCTTCTACCATAGTGGGTTTCAGAGATTGTTAAGCAGCAGATCATGTAAGAAATGAATCTCACATGGCAACTAAGCACGTGCACATGTGCACAAATACATTTCTGAAAAGTTTTCAAGAAACGATACTTACTCTACCATATATATCAATGGTTCAATTTTATTCTAACTTCTATTGTTTCCTGATCAGTTATATATGATATAAAATATATTAGTGCCAGTTGGGTACCATTAACTTGATTTCATGTCTCATGAGGACGTTGTAATCTGCAGTTTAGAAACACAGGAGTATAGACAGAATTACGGGCCAATGTTTGATCATCCAGTCCTTATTTGAACAATTCCAACACTGACTACTTGAATACCGTAGGAGCAATATTCATATGTGTAGTACTCTTCCCACCTGGCTTTAATAGTGCCTATTTATGGGACAGCTGGATGGCTCACCGGTTGAGTGTCTGCCTTTGTCAGGGCGTGATCCTGGGGTCCTGGGATTGAGTCCAGCAACAGGCTCCCTGCATAGAGCCTGCTTCTCCCTCTGCCTATGTCTCTGTCTCTCTCTGTGTGTCTCTCATGAATAAATAATAAAATCTTAAAAAAAAAACATAGTGCCTAGAGCCTACTTATGTCATTCACTGGTCTCTAGGCAGTGATTGCACAGATTGCATCTGTGCCTTCAAGAAGTATTCGCTCTTAGGTTTGAATCTGGATATGGCCTGAATCTCATGATGTGAAGAACTGTGTAGCCAAAGAACTGGCAAGATTCTCCAATACAGTAAGGGCGCTCCCTTGTTCTATCTAACTTCAGGATCCTTGCTTGGAACTCCTGTTTTCTAATAGGAAACTATGTCAGCTATGTTGACAACCTGATTAAATAAATGTTAAGGATGTTGATGACATGGCCAAATATCCATTTACAACATTATTAATTTAGTTATTTGTATATGTGTATATATATTAAACATTATATATTATATAATATAAACAATATCATAAAATGATATATTAGTTAAACATTTTTTTTCTACTATCACATTTTATGTTAACAACTCTATTCACCTCTCCACATGCTTCTTTGAGGTTGATTTTTGCTCATGTCTAGATCCACTTTAGGAGTTATCTAAGAAAGGTGTCCAGAGCCCTTTGACTCCATTGCCATCTCAGTTATTTGAGACTCAGAGCTTTTTGGATCTATGATGCTATCATTGTAAATTCTATTCCAAGCAAACAATGTCCATTTGCATAGATTTCCTTTCATTTGTCATGTGTAATATTTACATGGTAATCACTTATTAGGTTTTTTAAATAACAACTTTATTGAGATACAGTTCACATATTATATAATTCAGCCATTGAAAGTACACCATTCAGTGGTTTTAGTATATTCACAAGGTTGTGAAACTATGACCACAATCAAACTTTAGCACATTTTCCTCATCCCAAAAGGAGGCCCCATATCCAGGAGCTGTCACTTTACAATCTTCCCCAAGCCTCCAGCCCTAGGCAAGCACCAATCTGCTCTCTCTCTGAATTTGCCTATCGTGGACATTTCATATACATATAATTATACAGTAATGTTTCTTTGTGACTAGCTTCATTCACTTGGATTATTTTTTCAAGATTCATCCATGTTATAGAATGCATTGGTCTTTCTTTTTATTCAGATATATTTCTAAAGTCATCTTTAATAGGATTGTTTAACTTGTGCTTCCATCTGGAAAATCGTACCTCCTCTTTGGAAATAATGACTAAATCTGTCAAATTCCTTTTCTTCCTTTTAAAAATCTAGTGCTGTCAGGTGACCTTCATCACTTTGAAAATCAGCATTAATTAAGTACATTGCAGGCTAATGTATCTTGACAAATAGTTCTGCTCTATTCCAAATAAAATAATGAAAAGGACGTCTGTAATATGAAAGACCTTGCAAATCCTTGAAAATAGGGCTTTCTTTGTTCTGAGGAGTAATCTGGGGGCACTGTGCTTGGCACTCTATTTTATCTGGTTTAATCTTCATAACACCCTATGAACCAGGAAATATTTTCTTCATTTTATAACTAAGGAAGCCAAGCTTTTAGTTTGAGAAACAAGTAGGGGAACCTCCAGTTCCTTTACTGTGTATCATTTCTGATCTCCTGCCTGTCAGCCTCACTACACACAATATGCAATTCCATTCACTATGAAGTCCAGTCATTTCTCCAATCACTGTGCTCTGTGACATCCAAGCATCCTGTGTCACAGTCAAGCTTGCTAAGCATCCTGTGTGCTTTGCTACACTTTCCAGTCTTCCTAGTAGTTAGAACACAGCCATATAACTTGGTGGTGAATGAAAATGTCACTTCCAGGTAGAAGCAATAAAGAATGGTATAAGCTTCTAAGCACTCTTTCTTTTATTGTTGTTGTTGTTGAGAGGCCCTAAAGTCACATACTAAGATGATATAATCATAACATGACGGTGATTACATAAGATTGGGCTCTTTTTTTTTAATTAATTTTTTTTTTAAGATTGTGTTCTTAAAAGTCTCTGGGGAAAAGAGTCTTCGAATCAAGCTATATCAGACATGTGGCATGAGCAAGAAATAAAAGAGAGAGAGAGGGAGTGTGTGTGTGTGTATGTGTGTGTGTGTGTGTGTGTGTAAGATATCATAGTTAATTTGTTGCCAAAGGATAACCTATCCTACTTTGACTCATCCATATATTAGACTTCATTTATTTTGCCTTCAACCAACATTTATTGAGAACCTCTTTGTGGCCTAATAATATTGAAGACTTCATAAGTGCTAGAATCTTTGAGTGAGTACCCAATAAATAGCCTCCATTTCCCCTAGGTAGACTCTGAACCCAGTGAGAAATAATTATGAGTCATTAGACAGAGGCCAATATATGATTTTTTAAAAATGGACAAAGATGATATTGGAAAATAAAAAAAAAAAAGATTCATAGAACAACCCCCAAGGATGAGGAAGACTGATCCCTCCAGTCACAGGGGAGTTTTTGGCATAAAGAGACAAATAAGTGCTTATTGCAGCTCATTGCAAATGTTGTCTTACAAGAAACCAAAGGAGATGAAGTCAAACTACATAAGCCCAAATTTTCCTTTTAAACTCTTCTGTCAGAAAAATCAGTCCATTTTCCCTGGGGAGAGAAGGATAGGAGTACTATACAATAGTTCCCTCCACATGGAAGGAAACACCAAAATGAGGAAGAAGCTTTCTCCCTAACAGTAGCATTCCTCTGAACCCTTGGTACAATGCCTGGTACATATCAAGCTCTCAGTAAATGCTAACTGTTGTTGCTGAGAAAGATGCTGTTGTTTGCAAGATACTATGCTAGGTGCTGGGACTATGTGCTTGGAGACCTTACTCTTGAGATGTTTCATGCTGGGGAGGGAAAGAAATAGTACTATGGACTGAAAGTTAGTGTCCCCCTTCCCTCCCATGTGTATGTTGTAGCCCTAATTCCCAATGTGATGGTATTTGGAGATGGAGACTTTGGGATATAATTAGGTCATGAAGGTGGAGCTCTTCATGATATAATTAGCACCCTTATAAGAAGAAATATGAAAGAGCTTGCTTCTCTTCTCTCTCTCAGCCATGGGAAGAACAGCAAGATCATGGCTGACTGCTAACTAGGAAGAGGATTCTCATCAGACCCTGGATCTGCCAGCACCTTGATCTTGACTTTCAGCCTCCAGAACTATGAGAAATAAATGTTTGTTGTTTAAGCTGCCCCATCTGTGGTATCACTTATATCAGCCTGAACTGAGTAAGATGAATAGGTAAAGAGAAACCACAATGTGTAAATGATCAAGATACCATGAGAATTGAAGGAGGGGCATTTAAGATTGGTTAAATGACCAAAGATGCCTGAGTTGTATCTTTATGGATTTGTAGGATATTGACAAAGTAATAGAAACTATATCCTATGAAAAGAGAAACATAAGAGAAAAATGTGCATAAAACTTAAAATAGCTCAATCCGTTGGAGGTACTCCATTGGTTATATGGCATAGGGTGAGTATTAGGAGTAAGAAGGGTCTGAGTATGTTGAAAGATGATGCTTGGAGAGTGAGGTGGGGCCAAATCTTGAAGACCTTTGGTGTATTTTAAATAGGGGTGTGACATGTTTACATTTCTCCTTTGGCATACTAAAGAACAAAATATACCCAAGAAGAGATGATATTTAATAGGAATTAATCTGTGTATCAGGAAGAGAAGTTAAATATTTAAATAAAATTTGGAGTTCAAAGTTATGTAGATGTGGATTAAAGCCATTGGACCAGATGAGCTCATTAGGGAGAGTACAGATAGAGGAGGGAAGGGGGCTTTGGAAATGTCCTGGAACATTTCAAGTGATTGAGAAGAAATCATTCAAGAACACTGAGAAGATACAGCTAATTCTATGGTAGGAAGACCTGGAGCACATGGTCCCCCGAACAAACTGGTGCTATATGCCAAGGGAGAGTCAGCACCACTGAATCCTGCTGTGAAGTCAAGTGACACAGGAGGGAGGTATGGCCAGTGAATTTAGCAACGCAGAGGTCACTGCTGGGTTTGATGAAGGTTGATCTCAATGATGGTGGGAAAATAAGTCTGATAACAAGGCTGTTAAGAGATGATTGCAACTGAAAGTTTGGGGTTCTTTTTGTTTGTGTGTGGAGTCTGGCTTTGAAATGACTAGATAAATGAGCAGTTGATGGAAGAATATATGCAGTCTAGAAAGATTATTTTATCCTAAAAATTGGTAGATATCTGGGGGACACCTGGATGGCTCAGTAGGTTAAAAGTCTGACTCTTGATTTTGGCTCAGGTCATGATCTCAGGGTCATGAGATTGAGCCCTGCATATGGCTCTGTGCTGGCCGTGGAGCCTGCTTGAGATTCTTTCTCCCTTTGCTCCTTCCCTCCTTTCTCCTTCTTAAAAAAAATGGTAGATATTTAGGATATTTTTATCCTGACAGGGAGGCTCCACAGCAGTTCTCCATGGATATTTGTTGAATTAGAATATACTTTTTAAAACAAAACGAGGAGGGAATACACACACACACACACACACACACACACACACACTCCAGAACTGCTCAGGATAAAATAGCAAGCAAATTGAACTCCAATAAAAAAAAATATATACTAAAAAAAAAAAAGAAAGAAAGAAAAACGGAGGGAAGCAAACCATAAAAAAAACAATAGCAGAGGGGGGAAAGCTGATTAAAGCCCATTTGGTTTCTCCATCTCAGATTAATTCTCCACAGTGGACCCCAAAACCTGATTTTGGATCCTTAAGGCTGACACACTGGGGAAAAAAGTGATGTACCTAAAGGTGGCAGGGACTAACGATACCAGTGAAGAAGAAGATGATGATGATAGTGATAACAACGACAATAGTAGCTCACATTTACTTAGCACTTACCAATGTGTAGTGAAAGCGCTTAACATGCCTTCTATTACCTGCTCCTCACAACAAGCCTTGTAGGGTAGGTATCACTCTGATTCCTGTCTCCAGGTGAGGTGATGGAGGCTTGGATTTGGAAAGCAATGGCTCAAGACCACATAGTTAATAATAACTGGTGGAGCGAGCATTAAAGTCCCAATGTATGTTATTCCAGATCTTCTCACTCCTGCTTTGTGGGAGATATGGTGCTAGAAAGAATTGGCCAAAAAAGGGCCTCTCTAAAAGGATTCATTTTTCACAAGACTAATAAAAGGGAGATTCCACAAGGTGAGCAAGCAGAGCCTTGAAAAGCAGCTTTGGGAAATTAACTTCCATCTTCCCAGGGCAGCAACCTCTGATTTATTTATTTATTTATTTATTTATTTATTTTATAGTAGAGGAACATATACCACTTGGCATTACTCTTCTTGACAGCAGGAGATTACATGCTGGACTTGACTGAGTTTCTGTCAGGGAGAATTTATTGCAATTTCAAAGATGGTTCTTAAAAGAGATGGCTGTTTTGCATTTTTTATACAGGTCCTACAAATATGTCAGATTTGATCTTCTACAAAATCACCTTGTATAAACTTCCTGCTTCTCTTCCTCGTCTCTTGACTCCCAGCTCCCCAGAACCTTTGCATGCAGTGGCTGTTGCCAAGCCTTCCCCCAGACAGCCCCGCTTCCGGCAGCCTTGACCCACATTTTGTAGAGCTCCTGCTTTTTCTCTGCAAAGTCAAATCCCTACTGTCCTGAAAGCACAACCTGGAACCATCCCTCTCCACAAATCCTTGTCAAGTGCCGGCTGGGAATCCCCAAATAGCTCTGAAGCCACAGTGACCTATCCATCAGTCACCTTAGGGAAATGAAAGCCAAGAGGTAACGATCGTGATAATACAGCAATAAAAATGACAAAAGGTCCTGTTGGTTGAGAAGTTATTGCTTATTATGAGCTGGCAAATGGGCTAAGTGTTTTGCATGTGTTGCCTGTGACTTCAAAATAACACCTCATTTACCTTCATGACCAAATTATGACAGTTTGAGTCCCACTGAAGTGATTCCTGGGAAGTAGCTTTTTTCAAAGTGTCCCAGGCTGTATCTGAGAGGGCAGGGGGACTTGCATGCTCAGGTACATGAGACCTGGGTTCTTCTGCTCCAGGCTTCCTATCATGCCATCATGTTGCTTTCTTTGCTTCTAATGGCTGGTGGGATGGCCCGTCTTCTGGAAACATTGGTCACTAGTAGGTATTACTCTTTCAACCATTGTGGCCTCACAAGACATTGGCATTATTCTTCCTTTTGCTACTCCATCTGAAGAACAGGACAACCAATTAGGATTGGACAGTGGAACAGGATTGCACCAAAGTTTCAGAGATAATGGAGGGGCTGCCCATAGGGCGTGGGGTTTTAATTCATAACTCTTTCCAACTGGCTCATTTTTTTCCCTAGTGTCTTCTCTTCTCAGGCCACCTCTCTTCCTGTCTGGTGACCTGACCTCCACATACCTGCCTCTTCAGCTAACTTCCCATCACCACAAACACTCCAGCACCTTCATATTTCGGGCTATGGGCCAACCCAAACCTCACTTACTCTGAGATTTGTGCCTAGCCCTGTTTCTTGTGTCAGTATCAGAATCTTCCCAGGATTACTGATGGAAAGGATCTCAGTGCATGGTCTGACCCAAAGGCCCAAAAGAGATGATCCTATGAGAGTCTAACATCAGTACATCACTGAAAGACATAGATCATCAGTGGAAAATAACATCAGAGTGTTGGTGATGGGACATCTATCCTCTGTCTCCAAGCTTCCATGTGGACAAAGCTCCATTAGAGTGTCATTCCTAGTCTCTCACCCCATTCCCTCTCCAAAGATGGAGCAGTGACTTATCTGATTGGTGTGCTTGGAGAAGGAGCTCAGTCTTGTCTCTCTCTGTCTTTCTTTGTTACTGCTTCTCTGTAGAAGCAAATATTCAGGAACAAGTCTTCATAGGGTGAACCCTGAAGTTGGTCAGCCCAGCCAGGGTCTGTGAGGTGATAAGTTTGTCTAACTCAAGGATACGAACAATAAAGAACTACTAACAATAAATATAATATTCTCATTTCTATTTATTTGATTGCTAGGATTTTTTAACAATTGGTTTCTGAGCTCAAAAGGGGAAAAAGTGTTGTGCTTTTAGGTTTTTAACCCAAATATACATGTTGGAGAACTATCAGTAGCCCACGGTTGGTGGATTCCATATCAGTGGGATTACATCCCTGATCATGTACATTGTGTCAGTCATTCGTCACAGGCATGGAAAATTGTTCAATAGAGTCCTCAGGAAATACAGTACCTGATTCAAGAAGGCCTTCAATGATGCTTCTGTAGCATTTACATGAAGTAAATTGTTTCCATTCCACGGTATGGACCAAGGCTATGTTGGGGTGACTTTCCTATCACACATAGTGAGTCATTTCTACCTTCTCTTTGCTTAGGACTCCTTAATGGCTGATTATCTTCTACATTAGGGATCGTCAAGGCCTCAGCTGTATGGTTTCTGTAGCAACTATCAACTTTGCCATGTGCAATATGTGCAACAGCAGCTGTAGACTATATATAAAGGAACGATGTAGTTGTGTTCCAATAAAACTTTATTCATAAAATAAGAAGAAAGCCAAATTTGGCTCCCAGCTATAGTATGTTAACCCTCGTTGTACATTACTAGGTCAGAGCATCTTAGCTTAGGATTTATTTTTTTATTTTTGTTTTAAAGATTTCATTTATTTATTCATGAGAGGCAGAGAGAGAGAGAGAGAGAGAGAGAGAGAGATACAGGCCGAGGGAGAAGCAGGCTCCATGCAGGGGACCTGATGTGGGACTTGATCCCGGGACTCCAGGACTGCCCTGGGCCGAAGGCAGGCGCTAAACCACTGAGCCACCCAGGGATCCCCATTAGCTTAGCATTTAAAGCCCTTTTATTAGCCCCTAACTCTTACTTCATATACTGTCACTGCTGACTTTTTGTCTTCCCCAGTCATCCATTTAGAACCCAGAGATACCCACAACTGGTTGTAAAAACTCTGCTCCTCACAGATACACAGATACACACATGCATGCACATGCATACTTATAAACACAGACTGCTGTTTCATGATTCTGTGATCTTACTCACCGTTTCCTCTGCCTGAAAGGATTTTCTACCCTCTTTACCTGGCCACTTTCTACTCATTCTTCAGGACTCAATTCTAAGGTGACTGTCTCCTCTGGAAGACTTCTGTGAATCACCCGAGGCTGAGTTGGGTAGCTGCTTCTTTACTTCCATACATCTAATGAATCAAGACATTTTCCATTTCTGAGTCTGTCTTCCTTAGCCATCCATGGTGCTCTTGGGGCTAGAGACTCAGTCTCATGATCTCAACATGACTGGGGCATCTCACAGTATCCAGCATGGATCATCTGCTAAATTTGTGCAGAATTAAAGCAGGGAAGCCAGAATGATCCAGAGAAAAGGGGGCAGGTTATTATACACAGGTTATAAATGGGAAGTTCAGGAGTAGGTAGGCTGAAGTGATAGATTTATAAACACTGGAGAAATATAGAAAAAGCCAGGGTTGAGGACAGTAGTATAGTATGGGAATATTGGCTCATTAATAATGGAATCTGATAAATAGATTGGCAAGTTTGGTATTCTTTACTTTCTGCCTGAGTCTGAAAGTAAAAAGTGTAACTTACATGTTCTACAATTCATAATGCAGTTGGCAGGGCAAGATTAAATAAGTGAAATAATTCGAGAACCAAGAAACAATAGCACATTGTTAAATGCTGGATTATAAGGCAGAGAGTAAGTTTGAAAAAGAGGATGATCAACAGAAGCTAGTATATTTTTTTATTTTTATATTTTTAAAAGGTTTTATTTATTTATTCATAAGAGACACAGAAAGAGGCAGAGACACAGGAAGAGGGAGAAGCAGGCTCCCCAGAGGGAGCCTGACGCAGGACTTGATCCCAGGACCCTGGGATCATGACCCAAGCCAAAGGCAGATCCTCAACCACTGAGCCTCCCAGGTGCTCCTAGAATAGTTTTTTAAAAACCTCTGGTGATGGTGTTAGGAAGAATACCAAAAATATAATGAAACTTATGATTCTAAAAACTTTTTGTCAGTGTATCACACACACACCCAGAATTATACATATTGCAAGTGCCCAGCTCTCTGAATTTTCATAAACTGAACATATCTCTGTGATTAATCCTCAGATTAAGAAACAGAACATTACCAGCATCTCAGAAGTCCATTGTATCCCTTTCTGGTCATTACCCTCAAGGGAAACCACTACCTTGACTTCTAGTATCAGAGGTTAGTTTTGCCCATTTAGGTAAATGAAATAATAATGTATATTCTCTTGTTTTTGGTTTCTTTTGCTCAACATTATATTTTGAAATTCATCCAAGTTATGTTTAGCAGTAGTGCGTTCATTCTCATTGCTGTTTAGAATTCTGTAGTATACATATACCACACTTATCCATTCTTCAGTTGATGGAAATTTGGGTAGTTTCCAGTTTTCAGCTCCTTTAGAAAAGGGCTGCTTTCTTGCACAAACCTTTTGAGAGAAATATATATGCATTTTTGTTGAGTATACCCCTAAGGAAGGAGATTACTGGGTTATAAATTATATATATGTTCAACTTTCATTGGTAATGCCAAATCATTTTCCAAAATGTTGTACCACTTTATATTCCTGTCTACAGTATATGGAGCCTCAGTTGCTTCACAACCTCTTCAACTTTTGGCTTCATTAGTGTCTTTAATGTCAGTTATTCTGGTGTGTGGAGGCGGGGAGTATCTTTTTGTGGTTTTAATTTGTGTTTCCTTGAGGACTAACAAAATTTGGTAACTTTCCATAAATTTATCAACTATTTTTTTTATTTATCAACTCTTTGTAAATCCCTTGTAGTTAAAATATTTTTTCTTTTTTTTCCTATTGGCTTATTTGTCCTTTGCTTATTGATTTGTAGGAGTTCTTTATATATGTTGGGTATATGTCCTTTGTCAGATATATGGATGTATTGGGATCTTGCTTACCACTTCATTCTCTCAATGTGCTCTTAATAAAAAAAAATAAACTCCTGTAGTTTCTGATTCCTCCTTGGACCTCTGGATTCTTACCACTTCCTAATTCATAGACTTACTGAACAGGAAAAGAAAGGATTCCCATTAGGTATAGAGAGATCTTGAAAACTCTAATAGAAGGAAACTTAGAGATCACTGACTCAAAGCCCTCAATTTTTCCTTTAGGAAACCGCAGGCCAGGGAGGATGAATGACTTACTCCATGTCACAGTCTCAGTGAGCAGCAGGGTAAGGGCTCTTGCATGGGGTGCTCTCACTCTCATCAGCCTGGGGTAGTAAGAACCAAGCGAGTGTCTATAGGAAGTGACAGCACAGTTGTTAAATTGCCTCTGCAGACTTTCATCTGCCCAGGGCCAGAAGACTGATAGAGCAGACCCTTCTGGATCCAGCTCCCTCTGCCTCCTGAGCAGAAGCAGTAGTACACCTAAGAAACTCTCAATGTGCATTGCTAAGCCCTGCCAGGCTGTGCACAGCCAGACAGCTATGCCCCCATTCTAAAAATAGTGAGGAGCTATTGATATTGGCAAAAAGCTCAGCACAATAAAAGAAGATGATGAGCTTAACTCTACCACAGTTTTCCTCTCCTGTTGTACTCTAGCAGAAACCCTGGTTATCCAAAGTGGTTGGGAAATTATAGTCAAAGTAACAATTCATCTCGTCTTAAGGAGCCAATGAAATCACTTGTCAAGGCCACATCCCTCACTGGCCAGGGCCAAGTGTACATGCTGAGTCAGGACTCTGCCCTTGGGAGGGGACAAGTGGAGGGACAGGTGGACAGCCAGGCCACTGCTGCAGAGGAATCCTACAGAAACAGGGCACTCAGGATTCTCCCTCCAGGGGCGTGGATGTTAGCTCCCTCCACTGCCCGCATGCTCTGCCCATTACTCAGGTGCCCTCTGAAGACACATTGACCCCTCCTTCACCAGTCAGATTGAGTTTTTAAAAACCTGTTCTGATCAGGATTGCACCCCTACTTGCAATCAATGTTATTTATTTACATACATACAAGAGATCAGAAAGATACACGCAAGTGTGTATCTCTGGATGGTAGCATTATGAATAATTTCTACTTTTCAATCTAAGTTTTCCAGTTTTTCTGTAAGGCTGAAACATATGAAAGTTCACTAGCTTTGTAGGTCAAAATTGACTGAATTCTAGCCATTTCAAGTGGTTTGTGGTTTGACCTCACATAAAAAGCACTATTGTGGAATTTTAAAAATAGTAAGTCTTTTAAAATACTTTTTTTTTTTTTTTTTTTTTTTTTTTTAGAGAGAGAGAGAGAGACCATGAGCGGGGGCAGGGAGGGGCAAAGGGAAAGAGAGAGGGAGAATGTTAAGCAGGCTCCATGCTCAGTGGAGAGCCTAACACAGGGCTTGATCTCATGACCCTGAGATCACAACCTGAGCCAAAATCAAGAGTTGGATGCTTAACTGGCTGAGCCACTCATGCATCCCTAAAATACTATTCTTATGTTAGAATAAAATAATGCTAATACCTACCACTTATTAAGCTCTTTTTATTGCTAGACCCTCCACTACACATCCAACATACTATTTAATCCTCATAGCAATGCTATGAGGTAGGGACTATGATTAGCCTCATTTTATAGATGAGCAAACTGAGGCTCAGATTGCTCAAGCTCTAGAGGAGCAATCATTCCACTAGTAAGGGCAGAGCTGAGTCAGAGCTCAAAGCCCTTGCTCTTCGCCATTCCCCCATGCAGTGTAAACCTGTGCCCTCCGAGTTCAATTAAAACTGTAAGTCAGAAAGGAAAGTCAAACCTCTGATGATGAGACCCATCATTTGTAGGTCGAGCTGTGCCTTCTTCATGTTGTATCATGATGCCTCTCCACGGCAGATGCCCAGAGAGGATTTACATCAGCAAATGAAATAGGACTTACAAGCAAAGACAGAGAAAGAAAGGGACAGACACACTGCCCTGTCCTTAACTTTTCCGGTACATTCCCTGGCTCAGACCTAATCCATGAGCCTCCTAACTCCCCATCTCCCACCTGTGTCTCTGTGGGCTTCTCCCCGACAACGCCAACACTCACTGGAATCAAAACAGAGTGTATGTTAACCATGGGCCAGCAGAGGGAGAACCAACTCCGGCCTCTTCTAGTGTTGGAAACAAACCTTCCTCTAAAATCTCTGTCTAAGCTGCCCAGCCTCTGTGTCTCCCTGTCTCTCTCTCTCTCTCTTTGAACATCTCCCAGGTCTGTGTACTGTCTGGAAAAGGTGTTACTTCCCTTATTGACTAAGCACTTGCTGGGGATGAGCATCATTGCTAGACACCTCATGTACAACCAGTATTTAAAATGCAATACAGTAGCTGACGGCAGAGACCAAACATTTTACCCCAGAGCTTCAGTCCGTGGGCTTCAAAGGGGGCTGTGACTCCCCACAAAATTGTACCTAATGTATGTGTGTGTCTGTGTATATACAGGCTAATAAGTTCTCACTTTTATATTTTCCTAAGGAGAGAGGCCTTTGCTTTCAGCAGAGTCTCCAGGGAGGTGAATGATGAAGTAGGATTTAGGAACCTCCTTAGGAAGAGGGGGTTAAGAAAAAGCTGCCTAAGTGACATGAGAGGGACATGAAACTATTCATTGTTCTGAAGCATCTGGCGTTACAACAGGGTTCAGGCAAGCGTGTAACAGTCAAGAACATTGATCAATGAAGGATGAATTGCAAACTCTTAAAGCTGTGTTATCTAAGCTATGTTGGAATAGAACGAAACATCCTGTACTGTTGAGATTGTGAAACCAGTTTTGTAATCAGAGGAGGTCTCCTATAACACAGTGGGGGTGGGGGCAGGGGAAGGCCAGACAAGACAATGTATGCATTTGTTTCAAAAAACAGAGCAGGGCAGGGCAGTAGGGAGAAAGTCTGAGGTTATTCAAGGAGCATAATCCATTCCATTTGGATAGCACTTTACAGTTTATAAAACTCCTTCACATACATGGATGCCAAAGGTCCTCAAAAATAATTCTGTGACTACCATCTGCTTTTGATCTATGAAGAAATTGAGGCACAGAGAGGTTAAGTCTTCTACCCAAGCACACACAGCTGGCAAGTAGCTGTGGTTTAACAACTAGCTGGCTAGATTTTTCTACTCTACCAATATGGAATATTTTAGTAAGAAAGATGTTTACTGCTAAACTGCTTCTAATATGGGCTGAAAAAAAAATGTAACTGATGCATACCATGGTAGTTTAGTGATTAAGAGCTTGGGCTCTGGAATTGGATGGTTTGGCCCAGTCCCAGAGTCACCCTGAGAGGCAATGCAAGCATCTGGAAGTACTAACTGCAAGACAGTGAATGCCCCTGGAGGGACCCCCCACTCAGGGAGGGGAGAGCTGTGAATATGTATTCTGGGTTTCTTGCCCCTTGGAGATATAATTCTGAAGTGAGCTGTATGCAGGGTTTTGGAAGGTCTGGGCAGAGCAGAGCCTCCTCTGCTTGCCCACAGTGATAGCTGCGTCAACACCTTATATTGGCCTCCCTTCTTCCCTGATGCTCCTCCCCTGTTTGTCTCCATGCTTTGCTTCCTGGGTTGGCCTCTGTGCTGGGATCCCCAGAGGAGAAGCAAATGCCAAGACAGGTTCAGATGAATAGGGACCTTCCTGGATGCCTGTTCTGGAAAGAGACGAGGAGCAGAGTAGTCAGGGGGAGTCTTCAGACAGAGATGCAGAGCCATCTCAGGGAAGAAAGGGGAGGAAGAAGGTCTGGTTAGGAAGATTCCTGGCCTACACTGCTGTTCTGAGACAGCTCTGATCATGCGGACGGACAGTCTTTGAGTGAAAGGCCGTCAGTTGAGGAATCCAGTGTCACACATTCACTTGCTAGCCCATGAGAGGTGTGCCCTCCCCCCCCCCCCCACTGATGGGGAGGTGGCTCCAGAAGGGCAGAGCCTGGGGCCATCGAGCGATTGTGCACCCTTGGACAGGAAATCCAAGCAGTTATTTTCATATATATCTTTGCCCAGGTGGCTCCTGGGTACTCCAAATTGAGACACCGTTCAACAATTCATTGACATGTGGACCGATGAAAATAGAATTTAGGAGTCAACACCCACCGTAAGTAACTAACTCCTGTGCAAGTCTCCTTCCAGGAGCTGGGGCTGAACTTCCTTAGGAGCATTGAACCATACTTTTGCACAGAGCTCAAGCCCTCACTATATCATGTAGGAGTCCTGGGGGGAAAAGACCAAGACCAGGACAGGAGCAGATCAGAACATGGAGACACAGACTTCACTGAGTGTCTTGTGTCCCTGGGGGCAGCAGCAAGCAGTGGGGGAAAGGATGCTCGCTCACAAGACAGCAGAGGCAGCCTCTGCTCCCAGCCCTGCCAGGGGCTGGCCACTCGACCTTGACAGGTCAACTCCAGGCTGCTGTGAATCACAGCTGGTTTGGGGGCAGGTGCAGACTGTACCCTCCCTGCCTCCAGTTACCAGGATGACTAAGTGAGAGCCTGCAGAAAGCATTTCACACACTCTGCTGTAAGAAATTGCATTTCAAGATCACAGACTAAGCACATAATACTGCTTCCTGTTTCTTCCAAAAATCCCTAGAAGTGATATAAGTAAAACATTCTGAAAACTAAGAAGCCTAATAGATTATTCTCTAACCTAAGAAATCAGAGTTCTATGGTTATTACATGCAACATTGTCTAAGCATCATTTTTGTGTGTGTGGGGGTTTCCCCCATAGCAGCTCTGGCCTGAGAGATTCGTCCCAGAGAAGCAGCTGCTCAATAAAGTAGAGGTTGTGAGTTTGTTTTTTTTTTTTTTTTTTTAACATCACGAACAGAAGAGGCAAGGAGAGGAGGAGCTGTTGGGAAGAATGTAAAGACCCAGTGGCCCAATCCTGCCATCAGCTGCCTGCTGCAAGCCAGGAGCCTGGCTGAGCCCAGGGAATAATGTGGGCTGACCAGCTGGGGAGGCAGTCAGCTGTAACACAGACAATGCATTGAGCCACCGAACCGGCTCATGTCTTACAGGCTTCCATCTGATAAAGAAACAATTTGTCTGATCAAGTTTCACAAAAGGAAAAAAATATAAAAACACCCTAACTCTTGAGTTTTCAAGATATCTTGTCTCATATTCTGCAGCATTAGGAGTAAACTGTCCTAGAAAATCTGGTCACTGCTGCTCGCTGAGTGTCTCTTGTGGTCCAACGGGAGAGGAGATCATTTCACAGACAGGAAATCAAATCAGAGAAGTTAAATTACTCAAATATAGGGTTGCTGAGTTTAGCAAACAAATTACAGAAAGCCAAGTTAAATTTAAATGTCAGATAAACGATGAACAAATTTTAGGACATGTATGTCCCATGCAATATTTGGAATATACTAAACACTAAAAAGAACTTGTTATTTATCTGAAATACAGCTTTAACTTGGTGTCCTGAATTTTTCTTTCTCTTTTTTTCCCTAGCTATCTTACTTAAATATAGCTAGTTAGCGTCACACTTAAGTTGAGGATGTTCTGATTGTAAAGTTTTCTACCCCATACTGACTCCCAAGAATTAAATCTGTATGAGATTGTTTTATTATTATATCATATTCTGTATTTTCCCATATTAAAGCATATATAATTAAGCTCTTTTAAAATAAATCACGTGCATACTAACCATTATCTCAGAGTCTACTTCTGGGGAAGCCATTCTAAGACAACAAATAACTTAGGCTCCCTCATTCAGAACTGTCCCCTGACTTTGAATGGGAAGCTAATGGCCTTCAAAATCAGAGTCCATATTTACTCCTTTCTGGACATTAGTAGAGACAGTGACATTAACAACAACTACACCTGGCTTACAGAGCTGGTGTAGTAGTTTCTAGGAGCAGAATGTAGTGTCTATCCAGAGGCAATGGCAGCTTGGGGACTAGTTCTGAGGCTTGCATTTTTCTTGTGTTGCCTCCTAGTCTGGTTTCCTGACTTCTCTAGAAAGCCTGTGTTATCCAATGTGCTTTTCTTTTAGACTACCTTTTTAAGAGCAGCTTTAGGTTCATAGCAAAATGGAGAAGTAGATACAGAGATTTCCCATTGTACTTCCTGCCCAAGCAAGCACAGCCTCCCTACTATCAACCAATATACTTTTGATAAATTTGTTTTCTGTTTAGATTATTCAGCATTGTTTTCTTGTGATAAAGAACTCCGATGATGCATTCATCAGTACCAGAAGTGGCATTATTGTAGCAGCAGGCTCTCAGAAATGGATGGAATTAGGTTTGCTTATTTGACCTGGTTAGGGCCATGGAGAATGGAAATCCAGCCTCAGGGCTTGGACTCTGATGACCTGACCAGTGGCAAAGCAGTTGATCCAATTATCATACATAGTCAATGGTAATAAAGTGACCAGTGAAAGTGAGGTGTGGGGACCTTGTGGGTAGTGCCATAGAACCTAGACTAAGAAATTCTAAGACTATGTGAGTGAGTAGTTGCTTCTGATGGAAGTAGGTAGCTTAAGGAAGGACAATATTAAGCATACAGTTCTAAACTCCTGGCTTGACATAAAGACCTAAAATCATGAGCTTTCAATGACTGGGCAAAAGACTGAGTCTTTCAATTTTGGGGGCTACAAGGCTAAAGGATTTAGAAGACAAATCCAAGACTGATCTTGCTAAACTCAGGCCTCTCTTCCTCAGCAATAGAAGTTTTAGTCATATATTTCAAGTGGCATTTCAGTAGGCTGCCATTTGACTCTAGGAACACCAGGAATCATTAACCAAAGATATCTATAATTAAGACCATTTTGACTGACAAAATGGTATAAGTGATTAGCTAACTTACCTGAGTCCAACTGTTATGAGAAGGGGGATGTCTGTTCCATATTCTTACCTGTACTTTGCAAACACTTACCCCTCCCAGGGTCCATCCAGTGATTTCCCCACCATGTGATGAAGAAGTCATGTGATCACTGATGTGATGTGTTGATGTGAGATGTGCCTCCTTCTGAGGTTTATACAGCAACAAAGATCTCCTTCCTATACACATTTTTTTTTTTTATTTATGATAGTCACACAGAGAGAGAGAGAGAGAGAGAGAGGCAGAGACACAGGCAGAGGGAGAAGCAGGCTCCATGCACCGGGAGCCCGACGTGGGACTCGATCCCGGGTCTCCAGGATCACGCCCTAGGCCAAAGGCAGGCGCCAAACCGCTGCGCCACCCAGGGATCCCCCCTCTATACACATTTTTAAAAAGAAATGTCACAGAAGGGGTGCCTGGGTGGTGCAGTTGGTTAAGCCTCTGGTTCTTCATTTCAGCTGAGGTCACGATCTCAGGGTCATGAGATCAAGCCCTGCATTGGCTCCATGCTGGGTGCAGAGTCTGCTTAAGATTCTCTCATTTTTCCTCTACCACTCTCACTCATACTCTCTCTAAAACAGATAAATAAATCTGAAAAGAAAGAGAAATAGAGAAAGAAGAGAGAATGAAAGATCACAGTCAAAGAAATACAGTCTAGAAAACAAAGACATAAAAGTAACCTCAATCCATTCCATGTCTCTCAAAGAATATTAAAGAGAATCTTTAATCCTTCTTTTTTGTTTCTCTTGCTCTCAACTACCTCCCCAAATTTCCTTGAGATCTTTTTCTCTTCCTCCCTCATCTCCCTGTCCTCCACCATGATCCACACATGTGCCTCACAGGCTCATATCTATGCTTCTTCTCCCTGTTTTTTGTCCTCTTTATTGAAGCAAATCTTGACTCTTTCTGGGAGAGATAACTCACCTCTAATTTTCTGCTTCTCCCTGCCACTGACCTATAAGATAACTCAACTATGGACTAGGGCTGAAGAGTAAGGAGGGACAGGAGCCTAGAGGTAGCTGGAAATTCCCCTGGGCATTGCATTGTTTTCCTGAGTGAACAGGGAGATGGGAAGAAGGGAGTAACAATTCAGGCACCCCCTATACAGGGCATGAAGAACATGGCTTAACTAGAGTGAATTTAGTCATGAGTCTTACTTAGCCACATGGTCTTACTTGTCTCCTCATTAAAATGGAGATTCCCCAAACCTTTTCATTTGCTTTGAATATTAAATGAGATAATATGTGCATGTAAATTGTCTAGTATAATCCTTGGTATGTGGTCAATAGATGGGAACTATGGTAGAAAGTTGAAAACTCAACAAATCTTTCGACCTCCTTCCAAGCCATACTTTGTGCAGGTGTTGATATGTACTGGATAGGTATTCTTTTTCTTCTCAACATTTTATCTACATTTTTTTCAGACATTGAGAAAAGTAAAAAAAAAAAAAAAGAAAAAAGAAAAAAAAAGAATTACAATTAATAGCTAATGTACCTACCACATAGATCCTACAATTAACATTTTATTATTCTTGCTTTGTCACCATCTATCCTTCTGTCCATCCATCATTTCAGTTTGTTTTTAACACATTTCAAGGTGAGTTGGAGGAGTCAGTATACCTCTCCCCAAATACCTCAGCATGCATATCTTTAAAAGACTTTCTGAGAAGGACATTGCAAAGTACCTTTTTGTATTTGAAAGAAATGTTGGTAGGTCTCCTTTTCTGCCAAAAAATGTAGGTCAGCCTCTCTCTCACTTTCCTTAACTTCAAAGGAGCATTTCTCAAAGTGTATTTCATGGAACCCAAGTGCAAAGCTGTATATGGGGAAAAAGAAGTAACTGTGTAAAAAAATTTTTTTTGAAAAACTGATTTAAATAAAGTTTTGCAAATTTCTCAGGTCTTCTTGGAGACTTTATTAGGCTAATATGCATACCCTCAGAAGTGATATATTCAACTTATTTGACCACAAGAGCTTAATTTCCTTCTGAGAAATATGTAGCAGAGTGGGTTCCACAGCATACACTTCGGGAAGGGATACTTTTACCATACAATGCTCACGCACATTATATGATTTCTAATTCTTGGTTCTATCTATTGTTTTCTAGAAAGTTCCTCTAAGTTTCCTACATCATTTCTGTCTCTGGTCATTATGTTTCTCTCAAATGAGTATGTCTCTGAAACACATTCTCTTTGTTAATAGTGATATCATATTAATTATGGAATACCTCTTGCATTTACAAAAAGGTAAGTTTAGTGCTAATAAAATGAAAATTTAAGGTATATTGGGGAAAATGGAAAAATTTAAAACACCTTTCTCTGTGGTAGAAACAAGCTAAAAATCTAAAGAGCTTTAAGTGTTTTTATAAACAAATATAAATGATAGATTATGCAAAGAATAATCAGATATCCTTGGAATATTCTTAAATTTTAAGTTTAGAAATGTGGAGGCCAGCTCTGCTCTCAACAAAACCATCCTTTCATATCAAACACAGAAAGACAGATCATGTGTTGTTTGGTATCTCCCATGTCCCTTTAAGATGTCATCTCACCACACTGGTTGGGAGCACCCTTCGTCCTCTGAGTTGTGCCTCGTCCATCAGCTGCTCCGAGGACATCAGAGGTGAGCGGGCTCTGAAAATTGTGCAAGTCACACAAAAAGGTGCTATTTTTATCATTATCATCAGAGAAGCAGAATTATGGGATCTGAAATGACCTTGACAATGTGTCCAGCCTTAATTCTTAGCTTCTGACAGGACTGTGTGAGGTGGTGATGACCTGGTTTTCTAGTTTTCTCCAGAAGGATGTTGTTTTCGATGCTCCTTAGCCATCTGCCATGATACTTCGCATACAGCATCTCACTACCTTCAGAAGTCACCAAATACTTTCTGAATGCTGGTATTTCTTTAGCAGTCAATGAAATGTCTTTATTATGAAGGATTTAGGAGAAAAATAGGGCCTCCAAACTTCATCGTTGTGTCTATTCTGTGATAGGGACCAGGGAGACTTTCTCTTGCAAAACCACATGATGGAGGTTGGGCAAGTAAACATCTGAGTCCCTGGTAATGACCCATGTCAGAAGGAGCCCAAAAAGTTGTAAAGTGAGTAGAGAGAAAGCACTTTGAAAGAAAAAGCAAGGTTTAAATATGTAATCTCTAAAACGTAGAAAAAAGAAGGCAAGTTTTAACATGCCAAGTGGACCCCATGGCATTCAAAGTGCACCCTCTTGGTCTGTCTACTGTTTACTTGTTCACCTTCATCTTCTGTCACTCTGCAATAAACTAGATAAGACCTCACACACTCTGTCACTTCCCTGAGCCTTCGAACATACTTTGCCTTGACCTGTGACACCTCATTTAGCCTGTCCACCTTGCTGTCTCCTCCCTCCCCTTGTTTGCTTGGTGTCACCATTTCTATGAGACTCTCCTGAGTAACATAGATGCCCCTGTCCTGATCCCATGCCTGGTACAGAATCTCTATCATAGCACTTGGCATGTTATTTCACAATTGTGTTTTTCTCCTGTGAGACTATAAATTTCTGGAAAACAAAGCTTTAGCGTCTTGATCCTAAAACCTGGGAGATATTCAGTAAATGTTGGGTGAACGCATATGTGAGTGAATCCAAGAGGGGCCAGCCTTGTGCATAAATCTGTCAAGAATCATATTTAATTAGGATTATTCAGACTTAAAGGCAATGAGCTTGAAAGAATATCTTTTGAAATAAATGCACTAAGAAAAGAGCATGACAGTAGCTTTCACAGCATAATATTATAGAATTTTGTATTGAAATACTCATATTGTGATGACGTTTACAAATTAATTGTATCTGTAAATGAGCAGGCTCAAATCTTTTCAAATTTAACCTCTTCCTGGACACACTCTGAAAACAATCTCATTTGAGTATAATTTTGCTTCAGTTTTACTCAATGTTTATGGATGAGATTGACACTGTGTTACTTAGCATTTACATGTATGCGGCCAGTTTATCTTCTTAGGGCATTTCATGAAAGCTCTACAATTGAATTGAATTCATGGTTATAAGCAACTAAATGGCATGAATACACAAGCCAGGAGACAAACTTGCTTTAATTTGTTCTTGACTTTGAATAAGTCCCTTAAATTAACTCAACTTTGGTTTCCTATTCTGTAGAAGTTGGGAGAAGGGATTCCTCTGTTATAGGGTGTTTTGATGATTAAATTATAAAGGGAGAGGTAGGATATGTGAAATAAATGTTAGTGCTGTTCTTTTTCCTTCTCTCCCCTCTACATAAACATGATGTGATGCCAGTGACTATTCTCTGAAAGGGTGGACACTTTGGATTGACATCCCTATAGCGAAATATAGCATGATTTGGAGGATGAGGGTAAGTATTTTCTCCAGCCAAGAAGGATCTGATACCAAACTGATACGTCTTTTTTAAAAGTTAAAATTCAGAGTTGTCACCGTCTCTTTCCTGCTTGACCCTTCTGTACATCTGGGATATCTTGATGGATGAGAATTGTGTTCAAAAAGAGCCGATTTGGCACAAACAGACTGAGCAGCTGGATGGCTTTTTTGCTTCTAGCTACAGTGATAAAAAGGACACTTACGGCTTGAGATCTATGTGTGCACTATAAAAAATAATGAAAGAGACACTCAAACGAACTTTAAAGAGATATGTACTCAGAAAGTGCCTTTCCTAGTTTTTAGTCAGAAGAACCAATAAGTCAGACTGTGAAAAGTACCTAAATTGCTGCTTTGTTTAAGCTTTTACTTTGCAGGATTTTTTTTCTAAATGACCTGATTTTCAAAGCATACGGTTTCCCCGGCATGGTCTTCTCTGCCATGACATCCAATGCCAACCTTGTTATTTCCATAGATATGTATTTCTAGGGGGAAAAAAGCTCTCAACATACTTCTTCCGAGCAAGCCCTAATGGAACAGAATCTAAAAGCTCTTCGGATCATTGTGTCTTCACCCTCATTCAGAGTCTGAAACCTTGCCAGGGTGGACTGATCCTGGATGATCTTTCTTCTCTCCTCCTTCTTTCCCCCCACCACACAATCTCTGATCTTCTTTGTCTACTTGAGTCCTAAGAGACCAGCTCTCAGAAATTAAAACTTTCTGTGGTGTGAGCTCCAAGGGCTGATAAACCATCCCCATAAATGGTCATCAAACTCTGAAGGCATGACCACTATTCACTGAAGATGTTTTAGCCAACAGGTGTGGGTGACAGTCCTTAGCCAAACACATAAATGATGCTCAAAGTCACTAGTCTGGCATTTAGCATCTTTCATGATGAGGCACTTTCCTACCATTTCATTTATTCATGTATGTCATCTCGATCTGACTGAACAACTCACTGTGCCACGTTTTTCCTTGTTTCCATTCCTTTATTTCCCAATGAGAATTCTGTTTCTGCATGCTATCCATCCTTCTAGACCAAAGATTCCATTTTCTTCATGAAAACTCTCCCTTACTGCACAAGGGCACCACTTATTTGTCCCCTTAATTCCTGTGTCTTTTCATGTTTATTTTTCTGTGCACATATTTTTTCATTTTTATGTTTTATTATAGGATTTCTGCCCATATCCCAGGTTCCTATTAGCCATAAAGCTTCTCAAGTTCCTAAACTATTTTCGTTCATGTTCATATCTTTTGTTCGTTTGTTTGTTTAGTTTTTTATTTTTTTTTAAATTGAGTATAGTTAACACACAGTTACATTAGTTTCAAGTGTGCAACATAGTGATTCAGCACTTTTATGCATTACATTATATTCACCACAAGTGTATCCACCATCTGTCCCTATACATCACTATCACAATATCATTGATTCTATTCTTTATGCAGTGCCTTTTAGTTCCATGGCTTATTCATCCCATAACTGGAAGGCTGTGTCTTCCACCATCCTTTACCCATTTTGCCTGACCCCCCTACCAAGTCCATCAACAGAGGACTGGATAAGGAAGATATGGTATTTATACAATGGAATATTATACAGCAACGAAAAGGATACAATCAGGGCACCTAGGTGGCTCAGTCCACTAAGCATCCAACTCTAAGTTTAGACTCAGGTCATGGTGTCAGGGTCATGAGATTGAGCCCCACATGAGGCTCTGCACTCAGCACGGAGTCTGCTTAAGATTCTTTCTCTCTGTCACTCTTCCTGCTCACACACTTTCTCTTTCTTTTTAAAGATTTTATTTATTTATTCATGAGAGATACAGAGAGAGAGAGGCAGAGACATAGGCAGAGGGAGAAGCAGGCTCCCCAGAGGGGGCCTGATATGGGACTTGATCCTAGGATCCCAGGATCCCAGGATCATAACCTGAACCAAAGGCAAATGCTCAACCACTAAGCCATCCAGGTGCCCCATTCTCTCTCTCTCATAAATAAATAAATAAATAAATAAATAAATAAATAAATAAATAAATAAAATTTTTTTTAAAGGATGAGATCATGTCAACATGGATGAATATAGAGGATATTAGGCTAAGTGAAATAAATCAGATTGAGAAAAATGAATACCATATGATTTCAATTGTGAGTGGAATTTAAAAAGATAGCAACATGTTCATATCTTTTTATCACTAACACAGCACTTTGTGCACAGCAGGTATTTCTGATTCTGCAGTTTACAAGCTATGTGTTGATTAGGGAAACACTGGCTGCTTCAGCAAACAAACCCCAAAATATATAATGGATCAAATATAATAGATTATTTCTCATTATTGACATTCCAACATGAGCATACTTATCAGTGATTGGCTTGTCAGCCATTCAGTGATTTAAGGACCCAGGCTCCTTTCTAATCAACTGAAAAGGGAAAAGAGCATGGAGGAAACATGTAAGAGGTATTCATGAACCAGGCCAAGGAGTGACATTCTGTGATCCACTTGCATTCTATTCTCCAGAACTCTGTCCTGTGATCAAACCTGTCTACAAGGGCAGCTGGGAAATGTAGTCTATGAGCCCAGAAAGTAAGCAACTGAGCTTGATGTCTGTGTTATTGTCTCTACTACAAGTTCTATGGTCTAAATGAAGTCAGGGCACCTGGGTTGCTTGGTGATTGAATATCTGCTTTTGGCTCAGGTGGTGATCTCATGGTCCTGGGATTGAGTCCAGTATCAGGCTCCCCACAGGGAGCCCGCTTTTCCCTCTGCCTATGCCTCTGCCTCTCTCTCTGTGTCTCTCATGAGTAAATAAATAAAATCTTTTAAAAAAATAAATGAAGTTATCCAAGAACTATGGGCTTTAGTTTTCTCATCTATATCATGGAGGAAATGATGACAATTGTAAAAGTTAGTTGTAAAGATTACATTGCATGACAATTATAAAAACTTCTTTTTCATCTGAAAAGTGAACAAGCTGTCCCTTTCACTGCTGACCAAATGGAAATTTGATTTTGCTCACCAGACTGTCTTAACTAAATCAGGAAAGAGGAACTAGTGTATTTTAGGGGGAAAAATGCATATATACATATATAACATGTTCTCTGTTAATTCACTTAGTCAGAAAACTTGATAGGTTATAGTACCTCATTTCACACATAATTTGATTAATAGAATTTGTTTTTAACTTTGTAGGTGGGACTTAGACCATTTACTTAAGTTGCTAGAGTACCTAAAGTTTAGGGGAGGGAGAGAGAAAACATGCATATTGACATCTGTGGCCCACTAATGTTTGGGCTTCAGCTTTTTCCTCTGTAAATGTAAAGTAACAGGTTGAACACCCTACAATATCTCAGTTAGCTGTAATATCTCATAAACCTAAATGACAGAATAAAATACTAATTTGCATAGCAATGTACGTGCCAGAAGACACAACTGCATTCTTGGCCAAGCCCACTCTTGAGAGGATTTTTTTTTTTTTTTGACTGAAATAAACTGTTGATCCAAGGTAAGAAGTAAGAATTAAGAGGGAGGGATTTGGTCACTATAAAAACCGTTGCTTGTTCATGGTGGAGGACATCATTCAAGTTCTACCTACTTCAAAACTCTCTTATTTTGGGAATCCTGTAGGCAGCCATCTCTCCAACAGATAATCTCCTGTGCATTCTCTATACCACTCACTTGGAAGTTATTATATAATTCTTTGAAGTGCACTGATGTCACCTTTTCATAGAAGGTGTTACACAAATATTAGTTGATTGACACAAATCTTGCCCGAGCTATGTATTAGTCAGTGTCAGCTAATTGTTGTAACAAACAATCAATCCCCAAATCTGAATGTCATAAAAGAGTGAAGTTTTATTTCTTGCTCATGTCATGGTCCATGGCGGTCTGGTGGTGGATTAAGGAAGATGGGTAAGATTGGGGTTCTTTGCTATGCATAGTCATTTGCCTTCTCTAAGAGTCCTGGAGTCCTCCACTGAATCCTGGGAAGTAATGAAGAAAAAGCAAAGGAATAGAGAAGGCCTACATCATCTAACTTGTTGGGCTGGAGGTGATACATTGTTGCCACTACATTCCATTGGCAAGAACTAGTCATGTGACCCACCTAGATGCCAGTGGGCTGGGAAAGGTAAAGTTGTCTAGTAAGGAAGAGGTAAACGTGGATATTGGAGAGCAAAGCATCTGATATTTCTGAAAGCCAACTTCCTCATTTATAAAAAAATGGCAATGACAGGACAGTTGCAAAAATAACACACAGAAGTTGCTTAATGGAAGTTTGTTGATTGTGACTCTCAGCTTCTCCTAAGCTGTAGGAAACCTTTGTTAGTTTCAGTTACATTGAAAGAGCTAATGAAAGGCTCTTTAGAACCTCCAAGGGATGACTGAAAGGCAAGATGAAACAATAGGGAAAAACGAAAAAAAAAATAAGACAAAAAGGAGGGAAGATGTAGCTGACAAAGGGTGTTGGCACTAAACTTAAGTGAGGTTTCGGAGTGACAAGGAATGCTACTCAGAATTCCCATCATGACTCACAAACAAGGTGGAGGCAGATCGTGTTGGTGCTCGTGTCTTTTGCAGGCAATTAAATGAAAGACCAAGCTGGGAACATGCATCAGACCTACAGAAAGACAGTCATACTATTAATTTTTTTTTTTACAAGAACAGTAACACATAGATCGCCATTAATCCTCGCCCTCTTCAGAAACAGCTCTGACCTACTTTCCCACATGAATCATTCCCTTTGAAGGCAGACCCAACCCACTGCAGAAATTTAAGACCTGTTCCCCTTCACTCTCCACCTCTGGTTTCATCTCCCCCCACGCTTTATCTTCTCAGCAAGCAGACTGGTTTTGATTCTCTGCAAAGGCCAGGTCCTCATGCCTGCATGGATTTGCATACGCTGTTCCTTGTGCCTCTAAAGTTCTTCAATCTCCTCTTTCACTCTTAAGGCTGAAAGAAAAGCTTGTCTGTTCCAGGGAGCCTTCTGAATCTGTGTGAATGTTCACCCTTTGCATTCTCCTGTAGTTCATTGGTACCTCTCTCATAGCACTTAAAAAAAAGAAAAACATTTTATTTATTTATTTGACAGGGAGAGAGAAAGAGAGCAAGTGAGCACAAGTAGGTGTAGTGGCAGGCAGAGGGAGAGGGAGAAGCAGGATCACCTCTGAGCAGGGAGCCCAATGCGGGGCTCCATCCCAGGACCCTGAGATCATGACCTGAGCTGAAGGCAGACAATTAACCAGCTGAGCCACCCAGGCACCACTCTCATAGTATTTCTCACAAGAATTTGGCTATTTCCCTTGTAAATGATGGAGTTCTTTGGGATAGGAAATCTGCCTTTATTTCTACATCCCTGTTACATAGCACATAGTACACATTCAAAGCATTTTCCTTTTTTTAAAAGATTTTATTTATTTATTCATGAGAGTCACAGAGAGAGAGGCAGAAACACAGGCAGAGGGAGAAGCAGGCTCCATGCAGGGAGCCCATGTGGGACTTGATCCAGAGACTCCAGGATCACGCTCTGAGCCAAAGGCAGACACTCAACTACTGAGCCACCAGGCGTCCCTCAAAGCATTTTCAAATAACAACTCTCATCTATGTAACTTTTAAATAGATTACTTCATTTATTATCCACAACAATCCATGATGTAGAAGCTATAATTATCACTACATTTACATATATAGCATATATTTGTATTTATATATAATATGGAAACAATATATCTTTTAAAACTCGGAAATTTTATTTTATATAATATACATGAAATGGGTATATTTACATACATAAGTATATATGTTTATATATAATTATAAATGTAATTAAAACAAAGAAGCTGAGGGAACTTGATAGCTGTCCATTGAGAAATATAAAAGTTGAAATTCAAAGTTACATCTGTTTAATTCAAGAGGCTCAGCTCTTAACCCTGACATATGTTAGACAAATGAATATCAAGAACAATTTAAGTTACAGTTCCTTCAAAGAAAGAGACATCATACAGTGATTAGTTAATGCAATCAGTATAGTCAGTGTGACAAACGCTGTAATAGGGCATAGTTCTGAGAAAAGCCATGTTCCTGTCTAGGCTCTGGGAAAGGGATTTCAGACTGGTGACTGCTGGGCTGCTGCAGGGGTAGGACTTTCTTGAAGCAAGTAAAAAAAAAAAAAAAAACCATCAAGAGGCCTAGGAGATAAGATGGGGATGAGGATTTCTGATGAAATAGGAGGACTCCCATCTTCTTCATGACATCCTCTCTTACTATTTGAATGGTGTCCCCTCAAAATTCATATATTGAAATATTAATCCCCACTATCTGAAGATGTGACTTAATTTGGATATAGGGTATTTAAAAAGGTAATTATGCTCAAATAAAGTCATTAGGGTGGTTCTTAATCCAATCTGAGTAGTGTCCTTCTAAGAACAGGAAATTAGGACCATGAGAAGACATAGGATGAAGATGGCCATCAACAAACCAAGGAGAAAGAAAAAAAAAACAAGGAAAGGAGCCTCAAAAGAAACCAATCTATCTGATGCCTTTGTCTCCAACTTCCAGTGTCCAGAATAAATTTCTGTTTTTTAAGGAGCCAATATGTGGAACTTTGTTAAGGTAGCCCTGGAAACTAATAGATTCCCCATTCATCCTTCAGTGTCTCTCAAATAAGACAGGTAGAAGCACACCTGGGAATAAAAATTGGCCTAACCTCATTTCTCTTAGAGGGCAAAACATGGTCTTAGATTCATGATATCTAGTTTTGGTTCATTCATTCATTTGTTTCTCATTCATTTTTTGTCAGATACTTATAAGGTGTCTGCCACTGTCCAGGCAGTGTGCATGCTCATTAATTGAATTCAAACCCATTCCTTGCATTTGATAGTCACCATCTAGTACAGGACCAGACGTGGTATCAACTTCCAGATGTTTTTTCAGCATATAATTCCTCCTTTTCCTTATTAACAGAACCTTGACTTGCTGTTGTTGAACAATATGATGAATGAACATTTGCCAGTTTCCTCTGCAGACAAGGGCGACTACACGACTAGATCTGACCAAGGAAATGTTAACAGAAGCTGTGGGGTATAACGTGGTGAGCACTGGGAGGAACATCTGGATCCTCCTTCTTAAAGGGCTTGTTGCTCCAACATCCACTAGTGCTGGGAATGGACAACCTTCAGCTCTCATCCCCTTCAGGGTTGGCCTCAACAGAAGAGAGCTACCTTGTCCAAGGTCATGGCCTTCAGAGTGGGGTCATAACAGTGATTGATGATGGAATATAAAAGTCTTGTCATCTCAGACCAACAAGGATAACTCTGAAGAGCCATTTTCTCTGGGGAACTCTTCAAGGAATCAGCTAAGGCTATTGTTGGGCCTGCACTGAGGTTCCACTTCTCCAATGTTTTAGTTCCTTCCATCTCCTTCCACTGAGTCAATTCCAATGGCACTCCTCAAATATCCTGCATAATAACTCTTATGTGGCTTCTTCAGCTCTAAAAATATGGGATAAATTTTTCCCCCTTGCCTTTTCCCTTCTTCCTGCCTCATTGCATAGTGACTGGGGCTCCAGCGGCCATTTTGTAACCATAAGGCAAGGAAGAATCAAAGTCACATGCTAAGGATTGTGGAGCAAAAATAAAAAGATCCAGCACCTCTATCAATAACTACTAGTTATCCCTGTCCTACCTACTTCTGGACTTCTCATTATAAAACAAAAACAAAATTCTTGATATGCTTGAACCACTGTTTTTAGTTTTGGATTTTTACTTACAACCAAATATAATTTCCATTGATATAAAATATTAAGCAAATACTTACATAAATGATACACTTATTTTATTTGAGTGAGAATTAACATATTCAATGAAAATGTGTAATGGATATGGATGGTCATCAGGGAAGATTTTCCTGGGGTGGTGGTGGGGGTAGGTGTTTCTTGAAGTTGGAAGAAGTTGAATGTTTTCTAGAGAGAAAATAAATCAGTTGCAACTACATAGAGCAAAGAGGTAGGTAACATGTGGATGAGGGATAGAAATAGGCAGATTGGAAGAATTTTGAAGGCTGGATGTTTTCAGCTTGTTCCTATATTTATTCTCCATCCTTCTTCATCCAGTTTTCTGCCTTGGGAAGCCCATCTATATAGATTATATCATTGTTAAGAGTTTGAATGAGATCAGATAGAAGGGGAGAAGGACATTAGGGTATTTATTTCCCAGTTCCCTACCAGTGGTGTTTCTCTGGCAAGCTGTGTGGCTGTGGGTCCTTTTATCAAAGGTCATGTTTTTTGTTTTGTTTTGTTTTGTTTTGTTTTGTTTTAAGGTAGTCTTCCTGCATGACTTTCTCCTTCTGGGTTAATGACCAAGAGTCTGTGGATAGAGTTCAGGAGACCTGTGAACTTTAATAAAGAAAATAAAACTACAACTTTATAGTCACTAATCTTTGTCCAAAATTTACCATTTCCTTCAATTATCAATTTAATCAACACATCCTAATGGCATTAGCAATGCATATGGTTGCTGTCATGGATTTTTTTTTTCATATCATTTTACAAAAGGTACAGGAATGTCCAAGTATCTTTTATGCTTATTGGTACTTTGAAATTGCAGTCTATTTTAGACCCACTACCAGATCTTGTTAGGTAATGCACTAATAAAGAAACATTTGTATTAATACATCAAAAACTTATTTTACTTAGTTTATTCATCATATTTTAATATAGTTTCTTTTGTAAGTATTTTACCAAATTCATCTAAAAATATTTTCTTGAGATGGGGTCTTCGGGTTTCAGCAAACCACCAAAACTGAGGGCCCCATATACTAAGCATTTCATCCCCTTGTTCCATCGAGGTGATGGTGGTAACTGCTCCCCTCTCACAAGACTGGGAGGCATTCATACCCTGCCACACTTTTGTAAATAGTCCCTTTATTAAACCTCCCTAAATTATCCTATGTCCAGCATGCCCTCTGTGCCCTGCTGGGACACTGACTGATATAACTCTTAAATAATTGGCTTCATGTAGTCAAGAATAATTGTGGGATCTTTGGCAGGTCATTGACTTCAAATCTCTGTTTATTTCATTTGTAAAATGGAGATAATACCCAAAACAATAACATCAAAACATCTAGGTTATTGTCAGACAAGCCAATGTAATGTTTGAATATTTGTTGGCATATTAAAAATATTACATAAATTTTGTCATTTATGTCTCAGCTTTCTCTCCCTTCCTTCTACCTCTTCTGCTTGGCCAATATGTTGGCAGGACCAAAATATATTGCTGCTGCCTGAAGGTAAGTGTTGTTCCAGAAAATAGTAGCACCTGTGTTGCTTCTATCAATAAGGCTTCATGGCAGGGGAAGTATTTAGTCTCTTCCTTTATAATTTTTGGGTCAAGTCTAAATGAAGTAAGTTCTCATTTAAAAACTCAGAACAAGGGTGCCTGGGTGACTCAGTCGGTTAAGTCTCTGACTCTCAATTTCAGCTCAGGACATAATCTGAGGGCCCTGGGATAAAGCCACATGTTGGGCACCCTGCTCAGAGGGGAGTCTGCTAGTTCCCCTGCTCATGATCCCTCTCTCTCTCTTGAGTAAATAAATACAATCTTTAAAAAAATGAAAATAAAAAACCAAAAAACTATTTCTCAAATAGAGATAACATATAGACACCATTTTCAAGGATATTTTAAAAATAATGATTTCCCCATGTTCAATTATTTTAATTATACTATTACTTAAATGTGTACAAATAAATTGGCTATATAACCTTATGCTTATAGTTCTTGTATAGCTATGAATCAAAGACAAATTTGCAAATTAAATACAAGAGATGCTATTAAGATGATAAACTGAGCATATGCTTCAATGTCCTTTTTCTACCCCAAATACATAGAATAAAATTAACCATAATAGTGCTGTAAAACAAGAAGGAATACTCTCTATAGACCAGCAATTATAAAGAATTCCTGAAAGACTTGAGGCAGATGGAATGTGAATAATTGATGAAGCCTAACCACTCAGGAGGGGGTCTGCTCCCAGTCGGGAGTAGCTTCAGATACTCTGTCTAGATGCTGAGGATTGAATACTGGAGCAGGAGGGAGCTCTAGGGAACTCTTGGCAGTCAAGGTGACTTCTACAATACCATCGTAGGAGAGACCAGATGGCTTGCCCCTCTCCCCCACCACATACACCACACTTGTGAGGGCAGTGGCAGAAGCAGTACATGGAGACGCTAGACCTGAGAGGGAAAATAGCCCCTGAATGGCTGATAATACTCAAGGGAAAAGAGGAGTCTCCAGACTAGAAGACTAGATAATAATCATCCCAGCAATATGTTCTACCTTTGTTTTATCATCACTGGCAACAGGCGGTATAATCTAGTTCTCAAATAGGCAAACAAAGAATCAAAAACACAAAGATCAGTACAAAACCAAGCCTCATTTAACATTTAAGAAAGTCAATCTAATAAAAGAGTCAGCAAACTCAATACATACAAGTTCTGAGAACTAAGGGAACCAAACAAATACAGCAAATATAGAGAGACAAGAGAGGACATTGCATTCAAATAAAAGGATTCAACTAAAGATCTTGGACACAGAAAATTGTTGAAATAAAAGGAACATTTAGTAGATGTACTGGTGGCAGAATGTACAGAACTTAGAAGAGAACTTGCAGCTGGAAGATCTTGTTGACAAATTTTCTCAGAACACCAAGTAAAATGGCAAAAATGAAGACACAAAAGAAAAATTAGGAAGCTAGAAGAAATCAGAAGTTCTAAGAGGGATTCTGGAAGAAAAGAATGCAGAACAGATAGAAAAAAAGTAGGCAAAAAATAATAGAAGAAACATATCCAATTTCCAGAAGACATAAATTTTCAGATTAAAAGGGACCACTAGGGACTGGGCAAGAGGAATATAAAATGACTCACATTGAGAAATATCATAGAAAAATTCAGACTAGGACACCTGGGTGTCTCAGAGGTTAAGTGTTTACCTTCTGCTCAGGGCATGATCCTGGATTGAGTCCCACTTTGGGTTCCCCTCAGGGAGCCTGTTTTCCCCTCTGCTTATGTCTCTGCCTCTCTCTGTGTCTCTCATGAATAAATAAATAAAATCTTAAAGAAAAAATTTCAGACCATCAAAAATAAAGAGGAAATCCAAAAACCCCCCAGAAGAGGGGAGAAAAGTACTGTTCTACAAAAGAATAACAATCATATTGTCAGAAGTCTTGTAATTCATAACATTGGATGCAAGAAGAAAATATAACAATACCATCAACATTCTATACCCAGCTCAACTATTGTTCAATTCAAATGGAAGGACAAAATAGACACATTCCACTGACTTGGATACTTTACCATCCTTAAACTCTAACTAGAACAATTATTAGAAAATGTATATGGCAAAACAAACTAAAATAAATCCAAGAGGAAGATGTGGGGGTAAAAGAAAAAAAGAGAAAACAAAAACAGTAAAATATATAACAGAGAATAAAAAACTTGATTATTAAAATATTTGATAAATAAATCTCAGATGATTTCAACATTGTATATGAAAGAAGACCAAGAAAAGGTGGGAATTTAGGGATGTCTGGGTGGCTCAGCGGTTGAGCATCTGCCTTTGGCTTAGGGCCTGATCCTGGATTCCAAGGATCAGGTCCTACATTGGGTTCCTTGCATGGAGCCTGCTTCTCCTCCTTCTGCCTATGTCTCTGCCTCTCTCTGTGTGTGTCTCTTATGAATAAATAAATAAAATATTAAAAAAAAAGAAAGAAAACACGGGAATTTAAATTTTGGCTAGGCTTTGTCTTATTTTGGAAGAAGTGATAGATATCAATTAACTCTTGATATTCATTAGAAAATTAAAAAAAAAAAACTACCCATACACATGTGAGTTGGGAACTGTGAACTCCCACATGGCACAAAGGACTTTCCTGAACACTGTGCTATGAGATTTGACCAAATTTTAGCCTGGTTTCTACCTGTACTAGGTCATCTCCCTAAAGGTGACCCCAGCCCTTGGGATGAATGCAAAGTGTACATTGCCCCAACCCATATTGCCAAGCCATTTTCAGTAAGTTTTCACTTATTGCACTTATGTGATTCTCCATTTCCCCATAGCCCAGTCCCTGCTCCCATCTTATACTTCCCCATAGCCCCGCCTTGTTCTCTCTCTGTTCTCCCTTGACAATATCAGTTACCTTGTCTTAGTTGGAGTTGAGCCCCATCTATACTGGAGTCTCTTACCCCTACTGCAGTAGTCTACATAAAATCTGTCTTGTTGCCTTAACAAGAGTCTGGCTCTGTTTTTCTTTGACAGTGTCAAAAGTTTTTGAGTGAGAATTAGAATGGTAAAAGTAAAACGTACAGTCTGAGTCTGAAAAGACCCCTACTTAGGTGTCTCTGAGGAGGAGATATTAAAGATGAAGGATGTGAGACAGACTTCCTGGTAATTGGAGAAAGAGGGTTTCAGGCCGAGGCTATAGCAAATGCAAAGGTCCTGAGCTGGAAGAGGGCTTAGCGATTTGGGGCAACAAGTAAGAGATAAATATGAAAAAAGTAAAAAGTGAGTAACAGAGTGGGTTGAGGTGAGGTTGGAAAGGGAAGCAGGTGACTTGTAAATCATGGGGCTTCTTGGTTTTAGGGCACCAACATTTCTGTCTGAAGCTCTGAAGTAATTCTGAATTATTTGTAATTCAGCTGTGCCTTGGTTCTCTCTCCCCACAGGCAGGGAGCTTGACAAAGACAAGGAGTCTGTCTCATCGTTGATGTTCACCCAGTTCTTCACCCAGTAGCCACAGTAAAGGCTCAATAAATGAATGATGGTTAATTCCTGGGTTGTTTTTGTTTTGTTTTGTTTTATTTTCTTGGTGTGTGTGTGTCTCTCACAATGTTTGTAATTCTGCAAGATTTAAGATTTAAAAAGAGAGAGAAGCAGCAGATGTCTTATTTCTTCAAGGAGGCAGTTTAGAAAGAAAGGCTATAGCTACAGGCACATCCCCAACAAAAGGTCCAGGCTTTGAGAATGGGAGCACTCCCCAACACTTAACTTGTCTCTGACCTTTCTTACTTCCTCTGCCCCCAACCACTTTAACATATAGGACACTTAGACCTGAGAAGCTGAAGTACAGGTTTCTGAGTTTAAATACAAAGCATCTTCCTGGGATATGTGCCCACACACTGCTCATCATCATACTGGAGCTATCCTGCCAAACTGGAAGATTGACTCATAAAGTTCTACAGCTTTTGGCCAGGATACAATTAGGTGCCACTGGGCAGGGGTAGATAATGAGTGACAGTGAACCAGCCCTTCCACCTAAGAGAAGTTTCTCAAAGACTCCCTGTTTCCTTTGATCAAACACAATGGGATGAACTAACAACCAACTCAATGGGTTTCTATTTTCTTGGAAGAAAGAAGCACCAGGAGAGGTGGCCTGCTATTTTTCTGAGTGTACTCAGATGGTATTATTGACTGAATGGCCTTACATGGAGCTGTGGGAGATAGCCCTTCCCCCTGTCATGAAGGACACGAACTTCTTTGAAAACTGAAGTCCTTCCATATCTTACCCTAGAAACACTCAAAGATGTGACTGACATGGCTTTGCATTTCTGTAGGAGAGTCTTCTTATTCTGCAGAGAGAAATATCATGTGCTTTGAGGAAATATAGAATGGCAAATAGGGCTGTTTTCCTTTAATTTTCTCCCCACACTGTATAAATCTTGGAGCCATTGAATGCCCCAGACTCACTTCATGCTGCAGGTGATGCGATTATGTGATTATGAGTAGAGAAGCCTTATATTTGGGTGTTTTGAAAACAAATAAGTTCTTTCAATGATTCCTATACTCTCTCATAGTTAAAACTATTGTTTTATTATTATTTCTTTTTATCAAAGAATAGAATGTATCCTACTTTTTTCTTGAGTTTGGTGTGTGTGTGTTTGAGGAGCAAAGGTGTGGAGATGGATATTAACTTGTGTTTCTCACTATTTTTGGAAAGCAGTTTTGAAAGGCACTGATTACTGAAATAAACTGATTTTATAAACTTCCTTGCTCATCCTCTTAAGACCTGGTTTAGACATATCCTTCCTGAAGCTTTTTCAGATTCATCCAAGCCAACTGATCCTTGTTCTCCACCATAAACAAGCATTTTTTTTATTTTTATTTTTTTTTTTATTTTTTTTTTATACTTTATTTATTTATTTTTTTTATTGGTGTTCAATTTACTAACATACAGAATAACACCCAGTGCCCGTCACCCATTCACTCCCACCCCCCGCCCTCCTCCCCTTCCACCACCCCTAGTTCGTTTCCCAGAGTCAGCAGTCTCTACGTTCTGTCTCCCTTTCTGATATTTCCCACACATTTCTTCTCCCTTCCCTTATTTTCCCTTTCACTATTATTTATATTCCCCAAATGAATGAGAACATATAATGTTTGTCCTTCTCCAACTGACTTACTTCACTCAGCCAAGCATTTTTTTTAAAAGATTTTATCCATTTATTCATGAGAGAGAGAGAGAGGCAGAGACACAGGCAGAGGGAGAAGCAGGCTCCATGTTGGGAACCTGATGCAGGACTCGATCCCGGGACTCCAGGATCACACCCTAAGCCAATGGCAGATGCTCCACCACTGAGCCACCCAGGCACCCCTAAACAAGCATTTATTAAGTTAGTTATAACCCTGTATAGTGCTTATGCTTATCTGTCTCCTCCTGTCCATAAAGGCCTTCTCCATGAGCTCAAGTAGAACGCTTCCTCTCTACAACCCTAGACATCTGTAAATATTGGCTGATTTAATAGGATTGAATGAGTGGAGCAATAATTCCTAACCCAGAGATCACTGATCCTCCAGACATTTACAAAGGCAATAACTATCATTCACAAGGTATTTTCAATATTGAATAACTTTAATGAATACTGGACATCTACCACTAAGAGTTTAGCTCTGCTCATGTGAAATGTCTCTTTGCTTTGAGATTATTTTATTAACTCTGCTAATACTGCTGTCAGATGGGATATTATTGGCTATTAAGTGAATCGATGAAGAAATTATTACTTAGTCAATAGGATTTTCTTTCCTAGTAGACAAAATCATTGAAAATATTTTGTCTTTGTGGAGAAAATAAAACAATAAGAAGAAACAGGCAACCAGAGCTTTGGGGGCCTATCATCTTACCAAATCTGCAACTAAGCAAGGGGTAGAGCTAGGTAGGAATAGTTCCTCTGCAGAGTGTGTAAATAAAGCCAGACAAAGAAGACTTCTGGATTTAGAGGACAGTAGAGACTTCTTGATTTCAAAACTTCGCCACATGCTCCCCAAAGGGAAACACATTGAGACCACAGGGAAAGCAGCTAAAAGTACATTTGATCATGCCTTTGGCATTACTAGGAGACAGAGGCCCCATGGCCTTTAATTTCCCTATAGGTAGAGGAGAGGGTGAATCCCAACAGAGGCCCTGCCTGTGGGTAAGAGAGTAGAAAAGAGGAGGCTTAAGAGAAATGTAGAAAATAGCAGAGAACCTATATAAAGCACAAACAAAATAGCCCCAGAAATAGAAATTCCAACATTAAATGCAAAACAAACAAATAAATAAAACACAAAACACAAAAACCACCCAAAACCTAAACAAAACAAAACAAAACAAAGCAAAACAACAAAACTCACCAGGCTGCAACTGAGAAGTTCATAGAACTGAATACAGGGAAGGATTTTGAATGGATAAGAGAATGGAAAGCTATAATTTGAGAAGCACCGCTTCTGGGGAAGACATAGACACATGGAGAAAGGATGGTGTTTCTTGAAAACAAATCAATGAAGAAAATAAGTAGGAAAGATTAGGAACTCTCCAGGAAAAATAAGCCTTTCTTTCTCCACCCCACCATCACCAAAATCATCCACAACAGAAACTGTACTGAAGGGGGGAGAACTCACATAAAGGGGAGCTCTTAAACAAAGAACTCTGATCATAAAAGAAATAAGAATCCAGAAAAGTAGACCATAATCCTACAAAACTATTGTAAAAAAATTAGAATCAAAGAATGATTTGTGCTTTGGAGTTATCTGCTGATGGAATTCTTACCAAGAAATTCAACTAAAAAGCAGAAGAGTAAACACAACAGACTTTTCTGGTCTTCTTGAGTTTTGGTAGAGCTGTATGATATGGTGCCTAATCATGGAAATGGATACAGGATACATATATAGAGAGACATAAGACATTTTACCATAACAGGGAAAGCAAAGAAACTTAATAGGAGACAGGTTTTCTGCACTTCATATAAACTGATACAATGTAATCATCAGCAGACTGGGATAAGTTCATGTGCCTATAATGTAATACCTAGTGCAACCATCAGAAAGGCTACGTAAAGAGATACAGTCAAAAACTTCTGTCCAAAGCTGGGGAAAGAATATTTTAGTCAGAAGGCACAGAAAGTGCAAAGGCCCTGAGTTGGAAAAGTACACTGAATCATGCTAGTACTATAGATAAATCAAAATGAAATTCTAAATTTCATTTGTTCATTCGTAGGGATCTATGGTAAGGCAGGAAAAAGAAAAGATAATTAAATAGAGGGAACAAGCAAAACACATATATATGGCAGACATAAACTTTAACATATATCCATAATTAAAGATGATATTCTCATAATGACCAACTATAGATGGAAGACTGATGGGTTCAGGGATTGGGAAGGGATGGGAGTGAATATATCTCCAAGGGGCAACACAAGGAATCTTTGTGATAGTTCTGTATCTTGATTGCAGTGGTGCTTACACAAATGTACAATGTGTGAACAATGACATGGAACTATACACACATCATGCCGATGTCAACTTTTAATTTGATGTCGTGCTGTCCTTCTGTAAGTTGCAACGATAAGGACATCACAGGGTGAACATAAGACTTCTCTGCAATGTCTTTGCAGCTTCCTGTGAATCTATCATTATTTTGAAATAAAAAGTTAAAAATAAATAAAATATTTAAATAAGAAGAGATGAGAGGGAGTGGAAAGTAGGATGACTCTTTTAAATGTAAGAGGATACCTTTTAAAACTGACATAGAAGATAGTGAAGTAGGAAAATAGAAGATATTGGAACTATAAAAAGTATGAAAACTAAAGGAACTACTAGACTAAAAATGAAAATTTTTGTAAATACTAAAGAAAAAAGGACAATACACCAGAAGGAAGGAAACACAATAAATATAATGTTATATATACATATGTAACATAGATATAATAATATATAGATGTAATAATATAAGGTAATAAGAACAGGAAACAACAAGTATTGGCAAGGATGTGGAGAAAGGGAAACCATCATACACTATTGGTGGGATTGCAAGCTGTTGCAGTCACTACGGAAAAGAGCATGGAGGTTCCTCAAAAAGTTGAAAATAGAACTACTTTATGATCCAGCAATCACATTACTGGGTGTTTATCTAAAAATATAAGAATATTAATTCAAAGAGATACATGCATTGCTATGTTTATAGCAGCTTTATCTACAATAGCCAAGATATGGAAGCAGCCCAAGTTTCCATTGCCAGATGAATGGATAAAGAAGATGTGGTATATATACACCATGGAATATTATTCAGCCTTTAAAAAAGAATGAAATCTTGCCATTTGCAACAATATGGGTGGGCTAGAGAGTATAATACTAAGCGAAATAAGTCAGTCAGAGAAAGACAGACTTCACTCATATGTGGAATTTAAGAAACAAAACCAAGAAAGAAAAAAGAGAGGGAGAGAGAGTGACAAACCGAGAGCTAGACTCTTCCCTCTAGAGAACACACTGCTGGTTACCAGAGGGGAGGTTGGTGGAGGGATGCAGGGAGTAGGTATTGGGGATTAAGGAGTGCACTTTTCATGATGAGCACTGAGTAAAGTGCAGAATTGTTGAATCACTATATCGTACACCTGAAATTAATATAACACTGTATGTCAATTATACTGGTATAAAATAAATAATAAAAAAAATGATATAAGGTAATAAGACAAAATTGAGACCAAACATCTTAACCGTACCACATACCAATAAATGTGATTGGACTTAACTCATCTATTAATAGGAAATTCTTTCAAATTGATTTATAAAGCAAAACCCAACCCTATACTATATTCAAGAGACAGTCTTGAAATGAGTGATTCAAACCAACTACCGAAGCAGGGATGACAAGATTTCACAGACGAATGGAAATAATCAAAGGAAGCCAGTCATCTCTGCTGTGCGAACTGTGTCTGAGCCAGGCTCAGGGCTGGGAGCAGGCTGCCTGGGTGGGGATTCCTGCTGATTGCTCCCCAGCCATCTCCTACTCCTCCCCTCTGCTTTCTTCTGCCTTCCGCAATGGCTCCCTAGCTCTCTCTCAGAAATCTAATACTCTCCCATGTGGGTACTTGCTGTCTGAATCACTCCTTCTCCAGGTACCCACTTAGTTTACTTCTCCACTTTTTCGTACTTCTTCTCTCAAGTCTCCTTATCAGAAAGGAAATACCTAACTGCTACATAAAATAACTCCTCCTTGCACTGAGATCTAAAATAGCGATCTCCATAGAACTTATCACTGCTTGGCACGTGACATGTATTACCCAGCTTGGGCTGCTGTACCCAATACCACGGGTGGGGTGGCTTAAGCATTATACTTCATATTTCAAATTTTCATGTTTCTGAAAACCAGAAGTTCCCAAGCAAGGTCTGGGAAGGTTTGATGTCTAGTGAGAGTTGTTATCCTGGTTTGTAGATGGCTACTGGATTGCTTCAACCCTCATAGGACCTTTCCTCTGAGCTGAGGGAGGGGGAGGGGAGGGGGGAGAGAGGGAAACAGAGGGAGGGAAGGAAGGTGGCGAGGGAAGGAGGGAGGGATGGAGAGGCAGGCAGGGAGAGAGAAAGTGATTTCCTCTTTATAAAGCCACCAATCCTATCAGATTAAGACCCTACATATGACCTCAGTTAACCTTACTGACCCCTATATAGGCCCTATTTCCAAATACAGTCACATTAAGCTCAGGGCTTTATACAAATTTTTTTTGGGGGCACGATTCAGTCCACAGCATGCACCTATTTATCTTTTTTTTTTTTTTAAGATTTTATTTATTTATTCATGAGAGACACACACAGAGAGACAGAGAGAGGCAGAAACACAGGCAGAGGGAGAAGCAGGCTCCACGCAGGGAGCTTAATGTGGGACTTGATCCCGAGACTCCAAGATCATCATGCCCTGGGCAGAAGGCAGGCGCTAAACCGCTGAGCCACCCAGGGATCCTCCCCTATTTATCTTTTTATCATCTGTCCAATGAGTGTTCCACGAGAGCAAGAACCTTCCTACATTCTGTCCACAGCTGCATCTCTAGTACCCCGAATACAGCCTAACATAATCGGAGTTCAGTAAAATTCTGTGAATTCATTAATGCACACACACAAAATAATAGAATGATATTTCGCATGTCCTGGCCCTTGCTAACCTTCCTTTTTCTCATCTATAAAAAGGGGATAATAAATATAGCTACCTCACAGTTTTGTTTTAAATGTTAAAGGAGATAATCCATACGAAGTGCTTTGCCTTGTACCTGGCATATGGGAAGAGCATGGTATCGATCGGTTATGTCTGTTTCTTATTTCTTGTTGCCAATATTATGATTATGTGAACACAACTGTGTTCTCCAGTCCCACTTGCAGCAGCACTATGGGATGGAGATAGGGCAAGCTGGTGCCAGCATACTCTAGAGGGACAGTGATCATCAATGTCACAAGATGTCATGTGTAGTTTGTTCTTGGTTTTAGTTTGTGGTTTGAGATGCAATTTGACTCGGTTCCTTGGTTTTCTAGTTTAGGTAGGTGGTTAGTATCCTGACCCCTGACCCTCTTTCAGGTTTCACAATGCAGCTGTTACCTGTCCTCTGCCCACATTGCCATTTCCATGGGATGTGGGGAGCCTTCATGTGTAACTGGGGGACAGATGGGGTGGGAGGGAAGGAAAGAGAAGATGCTTTCTGCACAGATCTTCATCCAGGTCCCCTGAGCTGGGAAGACCCTGCTAGTCCATCTCATTACAAGGTCTACAGCCAGGTGTGCCCTCCCTCACTGCCTCAGACCCTCTCAGGTGAAGAAACAAGTGGATGTGCTTGTCCAACCCTCAGACTCAGCCAGCTGCTTCTCACGCTTGTCTTTATTTTTATCTCAGGGAAAAGACAGCATCCTCCTGCTGCTACTGTCTGCCTCCCCCCACCCCACCCCGTCCTCACTGCCCCACACACATGTCCCAGAAGTCTTGGTCACAAAGGAGCCCTGGGCAGGTCTCCAGTCTTTGAATCTTTGTCTTGGGGAAGAATTAATTGTTGCCAGGAAGCAGGTGAGATTTGTGTGTGTGCACATCAAACATGTAGAACTGGAGACCTGTCCAGTTATACTGGGCTGCAGGGTGGAGGTTGTGGCCAGCACCTCTTGACAAAATGTCTTTCTAGAACATTCAGATCCATGGTGTTTCTCTGTTTCAATCAGCTAATCCTTAATAGCTACCCAGCTCTCCCCTTTTTTGTTTTTGAATAGAAAGATTAATAAGGCAGTACTTACCCTCTGATGACCATTACCTTGAAGAAAAACTTTGAGGAGTACCTTAAAATACAAACAAAACAAGACATCTGAAAAATCAACCTGATTGCTACCGCTATTACTTCACACTGCCAGAAGATGGGGCCACATCTATTTTTCTATATTCTTGCAAACTGCAGACACCAGGGGGAAAAATCTGTGTTGGTAGGTTCATTCCACAGTGAATGATTTTAGTCTTGGCTTTATTTTTGCACTCTGTCTCCTCCCTCCATCTCTCCCCACCTCCATTCCTTCCCTCCTTCCTTCCATCCCTCCCTTCCTTCCATTCTTTCTCTTTCTTTTTTTTTTATCACTGCTTTATTCTTAGGAAGCCATGAGAGAACTCTCTCTCTCTCTCTCTCTCTCTCTCTTTTTAAGACACAGAAGGACCACTCCTCCTATGACTTTGAAAGCGAATAAAATAGAACCCATGGCCTTTCACCTAGGGTGTCATTTCCTTCAGTTTTCTACTCAGAAAAATAAAACTTAAGAACATCTGTTATATTCCTTTAGTTGAGCCTTATTTTAGGCCATCGAAAGCTTTGGAAGAAAGGTAGAGCATCAGCCAACAAAGAGTTATTATCTGTCCTCCAGAACCCAGCTTGGGAGACCTCATTATCACACCACTCCCACGTCAGGAGGTAGTACAACAAAAGGTACTGAAGCTGAGGCTGCTGTGAGTGTGTTGTGGGGAGAACAGGGGGTGTCTTGAAGGATGAGCGGAGGAGGTGGGAAATTGGCAAGAAGTGGAGAGAAATGCTATTTTTTTAAAGCTTTATAATTTACTGTATTCATCCTCTGAAATGCTCTATTGTATTTTTTTTCTCTGTGAAAGGCCTAATTTCCCCCTTCATTCAATTCCTCTGCCCTAGTTTAAGAAAGAAAGAAAAAAAAAAAAAACCAATTGATTGGAATCAGGGCAGTGATAATTTCCATGACAATATCAACAGTTTTAAAATCAGGCTCACAAATTCTGAGCAAAATTACTCCGTGGCTCCTGGAAAATCAGCCTCACAGAGCAGCTTTTGCTAAACTCTAATCTGGTTTCCAATCAGGCCACAGCCCACAGAGAACCCCTGTTAGCAGAGGGGGAAATAGTTTGATGGGTTTGATTGCATGGCGGGACCAGCCCCCGTCAGCCATCTGGGCAGCCCTGAAGTTCAGGAACTCACAGACATTATTGTGTGGCTTTGCTCCTGATGAGAGAAATTAGTGGGCAAATGGTCTGGCTATGGTTAAATCTCCCTTGTCTTGGAACCACTCTCAGATGATAACCAGTTCTCTCTGAATGGAATTGGCAACTTCCTTCGTTCATATTTCCTATTTAAGATGCTCTGGTCTCCTTTAGTCTTGGGTTTGCATAGTTGTATATAAGATATTCTCTGGCTAGAAACACCTGCTTTGTGTGTCTCGGTTTCCAGCCTGGTTTAAGGAAGGTTATTTTGAGCTTAGCTCAGCACCCATGTTGTGGTTTACTGCAGAGTTCAGTGGTGTTGGCCAGAAATGTGAAACCGTCAGAAGATCAGGTCTCTTTAAATCCCTGCAAGCCCAATTTTCCTCCAGACTCCAAACGGTAGAGTCTGAGAGATAAGAACATCCGCCAGCCAGCCCCAGATAGTACAGACACCCCCATCCAAGCTTTTCATTCCTAGAGATTAGATTGACTATCTTGCTGACCCACCTTCACCAAACAACTCTTCACACCCTACACTCGGCTTTGTCATTTGCTCTGTCTTCTGATGGCAAAGAGGACCAAATGTGGGTGTGTCCCAGCTCTTAACGTCTAACCCTAGACAACTCAAAAAAACAAAACAAAACAAAACAAAAACCAAACCAAACCAAACAAACCCAGTAAATCACAGACTTCATCTCACATATCAAGTTTATTCATGACCATGTGATCTTAATGCAAGCCTTTATCTTCTCCTATTAAATGGGAAACACTCTAATATCTGTAGTTAGCACAGTGCTGGGCATGTAGGAGAGATTCAGTACATGTTAGCCATTATTTTCCTTTATCCTCATCAACAGATAAACAATGGAAAAGCTGGAAGAGACTTTAGAAATAATTATATAGTCCAGTAATTTTCTAATAGTTTAAAACCATAGATGGTGTTTTAATTTACTGTGGACAGAAACATAGCCCTAGGAAATAGGTCCAGGAGGAACCTTTCTGCAGAGGTATGAGGACTCAGAAAATGGGAGGTCCTACCTGCTTGGGCTTCCCTCCTTTTCTTCCCCCTCCCATGACACTCTTGAAAAGGTCTCTAGAACTCTAGGAATCCCAAGGCTTATACTTTGACAACCACTCATTTAACCCAGTTTCACCATTTTAAATAACAGACCAAGAGAAGGAAGGAGACTTGTGTATGGTCATATAGCTAAAGAGAGACCTGCCCTAACTTAACCAGTTTTACACACCCTTGAACCAGGGATTGGCAATACAAGTGAGATATATGATCTTCATCTACTCTGTTTTCAGAAACTAGAATCAGGGCTTATGATCTTATGACAAGCAAAATATTTTGACTCAAAATTGTCCTGGAAAATTAAAGATGTTTGGTCACAGTCAACACATGCTAACTATTATTATCCTCCAGTGCTAGTAGCAGAGACCAGATACCCTCACAATGGATGGCTAAGACATTCATGGCTTAAAACCCAATGTGTGCTCCACACGTTATTATAGGATTCTGAAAGTGGCAACAATCTGGAAAGACTGAAGCACACAGGAAATGCTCCATGATGGATATTATACCTAAGATAGACATAGAATGAGGGTTCAAGCACTAGCAAATGGAAAAGAAATAAGGGCCAATCAATTCATTAGAGGGAATTCAATGGGAAATGTGGGAAACACAATATATGTGGAAAGTTGAAGAAAGTTGTAGAAACAACCAGCTTGGTAGAGAATGAGAATTCCACTAGATAAGTTGAGGTACATAACATCAGAGATGCTGGCGGAGGGAATTAATTTTATTAAATGGGGCCTCCTGAAGATTTTCAGTATGGCAGAATCAATGTGTTCAGAGTAATGTTCTGGGGAGATTGGCAAATTATAAGTGTAGAATGAAGAGAGGAATCATAAAAACAAAATGAGAAGCAATTGCAACATTTAGGACATGACTCCATGAAGGACTGGACTTGGGAGTGGCAGTGAGACCAGAAAGGAAGAAGAGGGCATGAAGAGCCACACAGAGGAAGAAACAACAAACTTCAGTGACTCAGCAGGAGGTTGTGGGCAAGGAGAGAGAAGCTAAGAATGAGAGCAGGATCTGAAACCTGGGTGGGCAGCCTGCATGATGACAATGAGGGTCTCTATAAGGGAGCACTTAGGATGATCCAGGTGGTCATTTGGTTGGTTGAGTGTGTAGGGATGGTGGGATATTAGGTAGATCTAAAGGGCTTATGACGTGGGGCTCAAGTCCACAGGTCCTGGAGGCCGACCCAGGGTTCTCTCAGGTCCACCACTCCTGGTGTGCAGGTAGGATCTCCATCTCCCAGGTCCTCATGGCACTTTGGGCAGGTTATTTAAACTCTCTCAGGCCTCAGTTGCCTCACCTGATGGTTGTGAGGATGAACTAAGATGAGATGTAGAATGTGAGTGGCACAATAGTTGATACTTTGTGTGTGCTTTCTTCCTCTCGGTCTACCTGTAGCTCTAGCCCAAGCTCTACTCCAGCTCTTAGACTATCTTGGAAGCAAGGAGTGAAGCACTCCAATCTAGCAAGGAATGAAGATAAAGACATCAGACTTATTTTAGAAGTGATAACTGAAGATGTTAGTTATCCCTGAAAAGAAGGGAAGGAATGGCTAGGATGGCTAGTGTCTAAATCGCAACCAGCTGTTTACTGTCACCAAAAGCCTCACAGGAAGCTTAATAGAGAGGATACTCAGGGACAGTTCATACAGCTGGCTTATCATTAAGGTCCTTGGGCTCTAAATCTCACTGGAGCAGACTACAGCATGAGAACTTGAGAGTCTGGCCCATCAGACACCAAGTGCAAGACAAGCGTGGGGGGTAAGATTGGTCTTTTTCTCTTAATCCCATTCTTTGATCCTGAGACTTGTCCTTGAAGTCTTACCATTGAAATCATGATAAAAGGCAAGGCAGGACCAAAGCCAAGAGCAGAACTTGCTCCAAACACCCAAGCCTACAATGGAAGTCAATGCTCATATTATCACAACCGCCATTTGGAATTAGAGAGAGAGAATGGGAAGAAGAGGAAGAGAGGGAGAAGAAGGGAAGGAGAATAGCATGATTTTTTTTTAAGTTAAAACTCTAAAACAGACCTTTTATTTGCTTACAAAAGTTCTCCTGTGCCCCAGTGACATTGCCAAATTATGTTCTTGGCATGAGCAACTCAGAACCACCATTCTGGTAGGGTGAGGTGGTAAAGGTGGAAGAAGTAGGCCTTTCATAGTGAACCATGTCACTGATAGAAGCCATAAGCCACAGAGGAGAAGAAGCCTTCCATCAGAATATATAGAGGTGCAAGTGTAGTAAGTGATGCTACATGTGGACAAGGAAAAACAAGAACATTAGTGAGCCTGGAGAGGAGAAGGTGAATGAAAACCATAAGGCACCTTGACACCAAAGGGGAAAAGGGACAAAGAGACATTTACTGAAGGACCATGGTTTCAAATGCCCTCCCATCCTGATTTGAATTAGGTCTCATTTGAAATCAGAGACAAACATGTCTCTAAAGTTCTTTGGTCTGCAGGTAGAGCTCTCAGGACCACCATCCTTTTTAAAATTTAAATTCAAGTTAGTTAACATAGAGTGTAGTATTGATTTTAGGAGAATTTAGTGATTCATCACTTACATATAACACCCAGTGCTCATCCCAACAAGTGTCCTCCTTAATGCCCATCACCCACTTAGCCTATCCCCTGCCCACCTCCCCTCCAGCAACCTTCAGTTTGTTCTCTATATTTAAGAATCTCTCATGGTTTGCCTCCCTCTCTATTTTTACCCTGTTTATTTTTCCTTCCCTTTCCCTATGCTCATCTGTTTTGTTTCTTAAATTCCACATTTGAGTGAAATCATATACTTGCTTTTCTCTGACTTATTTCACTTAGCATAATACTCTCTAGTTCCATCCATGTTGCTGCAAATGGCAAGATTTCTTTTTTTTTTTTTTGATGGCTGAGTAATATTTCAGCACACACACACACATGTGTATATTGTTTTTTTTTTTTTTAAATTTTATTTATTTATGATAGTCTCACAGAGAGAGAGAGAGGCAGAGACACAGGCAGAGGGAGAAGCAGGCTCCATGCACCGGGAGCCCGACGTGGGATTCGATCCCGGGTCTTCCAGGATCGCGCCCTGGGCCAAAGGCAGGCGCCAAAGCGCTGCGCCACCCAGGGATCCCCACACATGTGTATATTGTATACACATAACACATCTTCTTTGTCCATTCATCAGCCGATGGACATTTGGCCTCTTCTATGATTTGGCTATTGTTGATAGTGCCGCTATAAGCATTTGGGTGCGTGTGCCCCTTTGAGTCAGCATTTTTGTGCCCTTTGGATGAATACCTAGGAGTGCAATTGCTGGGTCATAGGGTATTTCTATTTTTAACTTTCTGAGGAACCTCAAAATGCACCTGTTTGCATTCCTACCAACAGTGTAAGAGGGCTCCCCTTTCTTTACATCCTTGCCAACATCTGTTGTTTCCTGAGATAATTTTAGCCATTCTGACAGGTGCGAGATGGTATCTCATTGTGGTTTCGATTTGTGTTTCCCTGATGATGAGTGACGCTGAGCATCTTTTCATGTCTGTTAGCCATCTGGATGTCTTTGGAAAAGTGTCTATTCTTGTCTTCTGCCCATTTCTGGGCAGAACTGGATTATATGTTTTTTGGGTGTTGAGTTTGATAAGTTCTTTACAGATTTTGGATACTAGCCCTTTATCTGATATGTCATTTGCAAATATCTGCTCTCATTCTGTCAGTTGCCTTTTAGGTTTGTTGAAGCTTTTGCTGTGCAGAAGCTTTTTATCTTGATGTAGTCCCAATAGTTCATGTTTGCTTTTGTTTCTCTTGCCTCTAGAAATGTGCCTTGTAAGAAGCTGTTGCAGCTGAGGTCAAAGAGGCTGCTGTCAGGACCACTAAGTGACCCTAGATAAAAGCTGACAATTGGACATGAGTGGTTCAGACTCAGGGCTAACCAGACACCAGATTTGAATTCTTAGACATTTTCTCAAGTTACCAGCATCTGTCCTCTGTATCCGGCCCCAACAGTGTGGGCCGAGGCCACCCACTACCCATAACCATAACTAAGCATCAGTTATTAATCTCATGGTATTCACCATTTTGATATTTGTCAACTATTTGCTATAAAAATGGTAATAATTATAAAGAATAACAAAAATAATTCACTCATTGGGAATGATTTAGAAGTGAAAGGCTATTAAACCTCTCTACAAATGATTTAGCATCTGATTATTCCTTATATTGGCTCCAATTTGGCTTCTCAGCTCACAAGATTTTAAGACCTCAAGTGTTTGGAAGTTTGTTCCAAAAGGAAGAGTCCTATCCCAGGAGTCAAATATCCCAGCTTCTGATTCCAGCCACACCTTTCTCGCTCTGTGACCTTGGCTGGGTAACAACTCAGAGCCACAATTTTTCATAAGTGGAGCAGATGACGTATCCTGTGTCTTTCCCACATTTGTGGTGAGGAGCAAAAAAAATAAAGACATTGAGGGTGAGTACACTGGAACAAAAATGTACTGATTAGAAATACGCAGAAGGTACATGACGATTTGTTTCAAAATCACTCATTAAAGTGGTGAGTTCCTGCTTTGTTTACTATAATTACTGTTAGGTCTTGCAGCTAACCTTGTACTTGAAAGGCCACCCTCTGCCAATGCCTAGAATAACGTTAGTATAAATTAAAAGCAAATTCAAGTTTACTTTCCTCAGAATAAGGTTGGTTATACTGAAAATGATTCAGGGTCTTCAAACAGCAAGGATGTTTCTCTTGCTCGAATGCCATGTTCGTCACAGGGCTCTGCTTCTCGAGGCAGCCAGGGGACTCAGGCTCATGGAACAGTTGCCATCTCCAATGGGCTGGCCACCAGGCTCTGAGGGGGTCTTCCCGGTAATTGAATTTTCAGCCTGGAACTGATGTATCTCACTCTGTTCACACCTTGTTGGCCAGAACTGACCACCGGCCTCACTGAGCCAGGAAATGAGTGCCATCCTACCAGGAACCCAGAGAGCAGAGGACTGGAAATCCTCGGCCACCCACATGCACTCTCCATTGAACCATGCCGGTGTAGCTCTTTGATTCAGTGATGGGATCACCCATCACTGATTTTATGTAATAAGCATTCATTGAGCACCTGCTGTATGTCAGGAACGGTGCCGCAAAGGGTTGCTGCAAAGTCATGCACAAGCTCTCTTCCTTCAAGTGCAGCCTTAGAAACACGCTCTGGACGGATGATAAGTGATCTTCAACCCATCACTTCATCCTGCCTGAGGGAGAGGGTCGGACTCCTGAAGGTGGTCCAAGGTGAGTCGTGTTAGTCAACAATGGAGAGGCAGAGGGAAGAAAGGTGTTCCAGCAGGATGGCCAGCTTTAGCCAGGAGAGGTGCCATGGTGTGGGCAGAACATGTTGCTAGAGTATCAACGGCGAGGCAGGATGGCCGGGACAGGGAGCCTGGGTGGACAGAGGGCGGGTTAGGAGGTGGTGACAGCCTCCAGGGAAGAGAGAGTGAGGCCTGTCACAAGGCAGGCGACCTGGAGGACATGGGGGGGGTGGGGTGGGGGAAAATGTTCAAGAAACCAATGGAATCCTGGCCTCCAGCCCTGAGCTTCTCCAGAAGTCGCAGAGCAGAGAGGGAGGGAAACAGCCCACAGCCAGCAGGAGAGACCTGACTGCCCCGTCCACCCCCACCGAAGCCAGACTTCTTGCTTTAAGCCTCGCTCCGCCACATACTGGCTGTGTGACTCTGAGCAGGTTACTTGGTGTCTCTGTGCTTTCGTTTCCCCATCGTCAAAGGGGACTCCTGATGACAGCTCAGACCCACGAGATGAGGCGAGTTAATCACACGTGCAAGGGCTCAGGGCCGGGACTGTGGGGCGTGGCCAGCGAGTGTGGACTGTCCCTCCTAGCATTCCAGGGGGGTTCCTGCCTCTCCCAGCCGGGCCCGGCCTGTCTGCCAGCTGAAATGTCAGCATGGGTGATTCCTGCCTGGAGTCCCTGCGCACAAAGGGCAGTTTGCGCCCGCCTGGGGACCCGAGCAGTGTCCTTTCCTGTTTGCCTCACAGAGGCCTTCCTTTCCTGGCCAGCAGGGCCAGAGCAGGGCTCTGAGCAGGAGGCCGGTTTCTGCTGAGTCACTCTGCCCCCCCCTCTGTCCAGAGCTCCTTCTGTTCTTTGGGGGGCAGGGGTGCCTCGAAGAGCATTTTATGCGGGGAGATCAAAAAGCCTTCCGAAGAAACAATAGAGGATTTTCATGGGCAAGGTGGGCTGTTTGCCAAAGCTCGGCCTGCCAAATCATGCCAGTGGAGGAGGGCCTGTTGCCACGGGGGCTCTTTGCCCCAAATTAGCATCCGTGGAAGGGAGCAGGAAGCGGCAGCCCAGGAGGGCCTGAGTTTCGATCTTGTTTTTACCCCTTTAAGGGAGATGTGCCTTTGGCAGAAGCTTGGAGACTTTCTATTCCGCTTCCCCAGCTACGCACGCTGAATGCTAATAGTGGCTGACCTGTGAGCGCTGGGTGGGCCTGTTTAACCTCTGAGGACGCTGACTCTCAGAGAGGACAAGTCACATGTGTGAGATGACACAGCGGTGGGTAACCGAGCAGGCTGCCTGACGCTAGGGCCCACTCTCGACAGGTGCACCCGGCAGGAGGCTGCGGGGGCTGAGGGGTTCGCGGGCAACAGTGGGTCTCACCCCGAGTGGGTGTGCGAGAGATGGCCTCAGACAGCGTTATTGCAATTATGCAGTTTGTTTTTTTCTTAAAAAAACAGATGTGTTCCTTGACAACAAACAGTAAAAGCACAGCACAGTAACGTGGTTTCCTGGGCTGGCTTTGGTGCTGAATGAGGCGAGGGCTGGTCTTGTCTCTTGGCCCACACATCACTACCACACGGAGGGTCTGCGGGCGGGGACCACAGGGATGAGGATGCACCAAAACCACATACTTTATCCGGGTTATGTTTGCTTCTGAACTGTCTTGGGCTGACCTTGTTTTGAAGCCGAGTGACCTTCAGCCTGCATGTCCTTATTTCGTGGCTCAGGCCTGGAGTGTGTAGGTTGTAGAAATCACACAGATTCCAGACAGGCTGACTACATTTAAAATGCCCCTGACAGGTGTGTGACGCCTACTTTTCTAATTCCATGTGGGTCAGATACAAGGAGTTCTAACTCCTCAGAGAGAAGAATTTTTCTAAACCGACTCGGAACTAGGCTGTTTTGCTTGCCAGCTCGTGGTCCGGTAATACCAGGGCTGCTGCTTCTTCTTTTTTAAGGGTTTCCAAGAAGAGAGATTTGCTCCTCTTCCTGTTTTTCGTTACAGCACCCCCAGAACCAGTGCTGCTGCTGAAACCAAAAGTATATTCTTCACTTGGTCAACATCAAAATCAAATTACCTAGAGAGCAGGTGCCGACGAGGCCTGTCACTACACAAAATTAATTGAAAAAGAAAGAAAGAAGAAAGAAAAAGAAAGAAAGAAAGAAAGAAAGAAAGAAAGAAAGAAAGAAAGAAAGAAAAAGAAAGAACAAAGGAAGGAAGGAAGGAAGGAAGGAAGGAAGGAAGGAAGGAAGGAAGGAAGGAAGGAAAGAAGAAGAAAGAAAGAAAGAAAGAAAGAAAGAAAGAAAGAAAGAAAGAAAGAAAGAAGAAAGAAAAAAAGAGAGGGAAAAGGGAAGTGACCCCGTTTCCGGTGGCATGTCGCTTGGGCCCATCCTTCTTTCTTACTTCCCTCCTCCAAGTACACTGGAGATGCCCGAGGATGAGGCCAGGTTGCTCTGCAGGAAACAGAGAGATAGGTTGGCAAGACTTGCAGCTTGGAGCTTGGGATCTGACTACCATTTGGGCTCCTGTCGGAGTAACCGTTGAGACCATTAATCTTCAACTTGCGGCTGTGTTTTCTCGGGGGTTGCGTTTTCTTGTTCTGTTTTGTTCAGCATGGCATTCAAGATTCCTTCACAGAAATCTGTGTTGGGGCAGGAAAATGCTACGTGAATTATGTCCTCGTGAAGTCACCATCTGGCCAATATTCATCTTGCTGCTCAGAATACCAAAGACATCCTTCGGCACAGATGCTGGGCCAGATCAGTGCACACAAGTGACCGCAGTCATAAACCAACAGGCCATCAAGTGTAATTAATGCACCTGTGCCCACTTCAGGGCTTCCATCCCGCACTTGCGCAACGGTTGGCTTTTCTTTTTCCTGTGTGGGGTTTGGTTTTGGTTTTGTCTCTCGGGGGCGGGGATGGAGGCTTGCAGTTTGAATCAGGCCCTGCATCTTCAGAAGTAATTAAGTCACCGTCACGGGGTTAGTAAAAATGGGAGTGTTTGTGTGTGTTCAAGAAGCTGCATCACATGCAAACAATACAACACTGAGCAGCTTTCTGTGGCTTGAAGAGGCCATTGTCCTATGTGTCTGGACTGCGTTCTGCTGTTGGCACTCACTGGCTCCGGAAGGCCAGGCCCAGCCACTGGTCTCCTGGTGGCTTTGTGCCAGATGGAAGAAGTGAAGGGATCCAAAGCTTGGAGAGATAAAAGACAGAACACAAAACAGGCTACCATGACTTCCCTAGGAGTAGGATCTCACAGCCACCTTCCTCTCTTCCCGCACCGGTCCTGCCTGGTGTTATTTTAAAGTGGGGAAAGGGATGGGAAGGAAGGGTTCCATTCTGGTGCGATTGAAATTATAGGAAGCTGTGAATGCTCTCTCTGGGCAGAGACCAGCGAGGGTTTGAGAGTGGAACATCAGGAGCAGAAATTGCAGAATGACCAACAGTGATGGTGGCTGCCAGTCCCAAGGGGGGGGGGCCGGTGGGGATCTAAGGGTCACCGCAGGCTCCTTCCATCCCAAGAGCCATGTAGGGTGTGGGGACAGGGGAGGCCGGGAGGGCCTTCAGCAACATGCAGGGAGGATGACCTGGGTTCCCGGGCAGTGTTCTCACTCTGCACGTAGGGGTGGGACAGTGCTCTCATGGGGACCTTGCTGTGGGCGGTGCAGCCTGGGGCATATGGCAGCTCAGAGCTCCTGCACCCGTGTCACGTTACTTCTGCATGGAAATAGCAAAATTGCAGGCAACAGTTAAAGGTTTCAAAGGCCCTTGAGTGTCGTTAGGGGCTTGTCACTGCCTTTTTCTGAGCTCCGCGATGAATGGCTCCCCAATGTCTCTTATCAAATTAGAGCTTCTAATCCTAGACTGGAGTTTCCTCTGCTAACTGGCTCCTGCTCACCCAGCTCATGGCTTATTCTGAAGCACCTTGTCCCATGGCCTGAGCTCCCTTTCTGGGGCCTTCTTGCCAGCTGTCTTCAAGTCAGTTCCACGCAACAGATGTGCATTGAATTTCTGTGTCAGAGTCAGGCCCTGATAGAAGAGGAGGCGGTTAGGTAAATAAGTCAGATGCCATAGGAGTCACAATACAGAAATCATTTCCTAGTGTCTGAGAGAGGAGGCGATAGTTTGAGTTTCAGCCCAAACTTAGGAGTTAAGTCCTCTTGGGCAAGCTACTTAAACTCTCCAGCTATCTCTTCAGGAGGCTCGGTGGTAAAATTGGAATAACAATGCAGAGTTGCTCTAAGAAGGGAATGAGAGTTTCACCTATCTATCATCTATCTATCTATCATCTATCTATTTATCTCTATAGATTTCACTATGTATTTCACACATGTACACAAACACACACACACACACACACACACACACACACACAGCCCTCTAGAACCCATTGCTATTTTTCCTGCAGTCCAGATGAGTCATGAAGAAAGAGCAGTCATCTTTGCCTACAGAAGTCTGCAAAGGCCTCATCTGAGGAAAACTCGAGACCATTTTCTCTTCTTCCAGTAGACACAAGAGCAAAGGACATTTCCAGTTCAGGGAATCACAGTCACAAAATCAGGGAGGCAGGAATTAGCCTAGTATGTTCCAGGAGTGACATGTACCCCTGGAGCCCTGGTTGCTGGGGACCAAGGTGGAGGATGACCCTAGAGAGGCATTTGGTAGCCAAGTTGACATCTGCCAAGGCCACATGTCCCTTATTTGGCAGGCTGCTGCAAAAATGTACCTCCTCCCCATTCTCTATTGTGTAGGTTTCTGCCTTCCTCCTCCTTCTCAGACTGCTCACGCTCACCCCTTCCATTCAGCCTTGCCTGTTTCCAAGGTCGGTACAGCCCCTAGCATGGTTCAGGGCTGGTTAGTTGTCACCCATCACTTTGTCTGGAAATCTCATAGAAGGGCTTCGTCTGTGAGCATGTTTCCACGGCTCTTTTCACACAGATGGAGCTTCATAAATGTTGCTTCAGCAGGCGGACTCTTAATTAGTAGATGAAGAGTAGGGCTGAGAAGAAGAATAGACCCAGTTCTTGGGAGTAGAACTCCAATAAAGATCGACCCCCTTTTCTCTGGTGATCTCACTTGAATCATCAGCCTCTTTGATCCTAACTTTTTGTATGACCAGTACAAGGGCCACTTGTGCCTAAGGAGATTCTGAGAAATAAGGAGGAGGCTCAAAGACCTTGGGAGAAGTGTGCAGCCTGAGGGGAGCCCTTGCTTCCCTAATTATGGCTGTGAAAAGCCCAGAGGACTTGGAGTCCCCAGAGCTGCATACCTTCCACTCCTACTCTAGTGAACAAAGCCCTAGATGGGGCCTCTTCAGCAGCTATGGTGGGTTGATGTCAGACTTTGGTCTGTGTATCAGGAGGGCAGGTGCACAATGGTAACCAGAGCAGCTCTGACAGGAGGGAGCCTGGGGTCAGAAGGATTGACACTTCCCTAAATCTCCCTGCTGGTAAATGAGTGAGTGAGCTGGAATTGAAATGGAAGATTTTCTGACACCAGACCCATGATCCTTTTACCAACCCACCCAGTAAAGATGCCCAGTGTGCTTCAAAGCTTGGAACATCATGGAACCCAAAGGGAAAAACATGTAGAGTCAAGAGCCCCATGGGCACAAATCATAAGGACTAAAACTTGGGAACTGTGGGGAGGAGACACTGGTTAGCAGGGAGAGGAGAGAAAGACTTGGTGGATAGTGGAAAATTGGGGGTGCAGTAGTTAAATGTGGACCACCAGAAAGGGGAACCAGACAGGCATTAGAGAGGGCATAAGCTGGGTTCATGGTTGTGAATGACCAGTCACAGCTTTGTAAGTGGGTGCAGTCACAAAGCTACAGGGAACCCTGATTCTGCACAAAGTAAACCAAAGTTCCTGACTTCAAGAGGAAGGGACTCTCTCTTTTTAATTGTGCTCATGGGGTCAGGACAGGCATCTGGGCTGATTCCAGAAAAGAAAGTTATTGCTGGTCACACTCAATGGGGAGTGTATACAGGGTACATAATGAACGTATCTTCACTTTCTTGTTTACCTGTCCTTCTATGTGCGATTGACTTAGAAGGGCTGCTGGGTGTCTCTCCCTGACATGGATGCTCCCTCTTCTCCCTCACAGCTTCTGTTTTTGCATCCCAGAAATAGCCTATAAACCTTGAGCTTCTCTGCCTGCTTACTTTCTCCAGCTTGAAGCAGTGATAATGGATTCTCTGAGCATTAGGCCCCTCAGATTCTTCACAGTGGAGCATCCACAGCACTAAGAGATATCTCCCTTGTTACTTCCTGTCTCTGTATAACTTCACTGTGCTAGTATGCCAGCAAGATCCAGTCCAATCACTCAGTTATATTAAAGACCTCTTTGGTGGACTGGATGGTTCTGTGCCCCACTCCCAAATTCATATGTTGGTGCCCTAACTCCCAATGTGGTGGTATTTGGAGATGGAGGCCTTAGGGCAGTAGATGAGGTCATGAACATGGGCCCCATGTTGCATTTAGTAACTTTAGGAGAAGAAGAACAGTTAGTCCAGAGAGTCCTCTCTCTGCCATGTGAGGACACAGTGAAAAGGTGGCTGTGAGGCTGGAAGAGGGCCCTCACTAGGAATTGAATCTGCAGACACCTTGGTCTTGGGCTCCTGGCTTCCAAAACTGTAAGAAATAAACATCTGTTGCTTAAGCCACCCAGTCTATGGTATTTTATTAGAGCAGCCCAAGAGTGTAAGACAAACTCCTCCCCCTCAAAGGATGAGTGAAGAAGGAAAAAATTAGTTGAAAGATCCTCCCCCTCAAAGGATGAGTGAAGAAGGAAAAAATTAGTTGAAAGATAAGGGACAATCCAGAGATGTCAATTCTTGAGAAAGGCATCGAATGGGAAGATATGTGACCATGTTGACCCTTGGCACTTGAGTTGACACTTGACCACACTTGCATCCAAGCCCAAGTGCCACACCGCAAAGTTGATTGCCATTGGTTTGTGGGCCAATATCCTTCTCAATAGACTCTGAGCTCCTTATGACCAGACCTTGCCTTATTCATGTTTGTTCTCTGTGCTCCCTGCTGGTGTGTGATAAGGCCTCCAGAAGCATCTGCTGAGGCGAACACATAGTATGGGGCACTCTAGGGTATATCTCAGAGGCATGTCCCTTTAGGACATAGACGTCTCAGACCTAGCTTAGCATAGCAGGTAAGAGTAGGGCCTTGAATCAGAATGCCTAGGTGAGAATTCACCCTCTCCCAGGTAAGTGATTGAGTCTTGCTTAGTCTTAGTTTCTAAGACTATAACATGCTGGGAATAAGATACTTACTTCCTAAGGCTGTGGTGCGTATTAGCCAAGATCATCTATGCACACAGTACTGGGCTCCTTGTAAATTCTTAATAAATCTTACCTGTTCTTATCTTTCTATGAAGCAGAAGGAAGGGAGATTGCTTTGTGTGATGATCGGGGACATGGGGGGAGGCTGGTCTTGAAGGGTCCTCTAAGGGTGTGGGTTAATAGTACTGAGCACTTCAGTCCATGAGCATACTCGGCATCTGCTTGCTTACCGAACTCGCTGCACAAGTCTGCAGGGAAGGGATTATTATGTCCTTCATAAAGATGAACAGACTGAGGTTTGGGGAAGTGATGCCAACCTGCCTAAGGTCATGTAGCTAATAAATCTCAGAGTTTGGGCTTGAATTCAACTTTACCTGGCCTCAGAGTTAGACACTGCAGGCACAGGCAGTCTCAGGAGTGGGAAAGCCTCAGGCCATCCGGACTCTGGCTAGAAGAACCAGTGCCTATAATGGTGAAAGAGCAGACAAGGAGGAGAAGAAAAGGTAAGCTGGGCCAGGGGAGGTCTCCATTGCCAGGCCAGGGTATCTTGGACTTGTTGCCATACATATTAGAATGTCCTTTCAAGGTTATGAACAGGGAAGAAAGCTGACAACAGCTGTGGAAGAGGGGGCCTAGATTGTATTGTAGTCCATTTACAGCTGAAGATCTCAGCAGTGTCATATCCTGGCCATGCTTTCCCCTCTGTGCTCCGGAAATGCCCGGCTTTTGTCTTGTGTCCGCTGCTGCTGTTTGTAGGATTTTCAGCTCAAATTTCAGCATCTGGACGCTCTGCAAACAGCAGCCAGGCCCAGCTGCGGGGGGGTGGCGGATGGGGGTGGGATGATGCCCATTAGAAAACTGTTAAAGAAGCTACTGCCTCCTCTTCGGAGGCCCAGAGCTGCAGAGTGCTGCTGGGCTAGGGGGCGCCTGTCCCAGAGGCTGCGTCCTTAGGTTCCAAGCAGCTCTCCCAGCAGGGCAGCTGCTCAGGAAGGCAACTTCACACAACTGTCTCACCCCCTCAGAGCTTTGATTCACGTTTGTAAAATCAGGAGAATACGGCACTGTCTTCCCTAACCGATCTGCCAGGTCAAGCAAGCTCGTGTTTGTGAAAAATGCATAATCATTCTCCAAGCACTAGATTACCACCCTGACACTTTTTCCCTCCTGCCCCCCATCCCAAAGTGACCCCATTAAATTCAATAATGAAGTTCAATTCAAGAAACATATTTATGGCATCAATAGGCACTGGGCATGCAGAAGGGAATGAGAAAAGTCTGTCCTTAAATGTCTCCCTGGTTAATAGAGGAATTCCAGACATGAGCAAATATGGCGGTGGGCAGGCAGCTTGGACGTCATCTCAGATGACGTCATTTGAGATTCCTCTCATTGTTCCTGGTATGGTGGCACTGCCCTGTGAGTGCTTTCTATATTCGAGGTACTGGCTAGTTTCCTTATCTTTGTTATTTTATTTAACCTTTAGAACAATCTTGTCTCAGAGATTTGAAAACCAAAGCTCATCAGGAGAAATGAACCCAAGGTCATCCAGGTACTAAATGGCATAGTCAAAATGCTAAGCATGGCTCCAGCCTAGAAACTTTTCTTCTGTCAACTAGCCTACCAATGAGCAAATGCCCCCTCCTCTTACACCTCTTTCCTTCTCTCCATCCATGTGGCTGCTTTAATTCAGGTCTCTATCATTTCTCAGAGGTGATTTAAATACCAGCAACCCCCCCCCCCAAAAAAAACCCAAACAAATAAAAAAAAACAGCACCCTCATTTCCCTTGCCATTCTCTAGTCCATTCTTTCCATGACCACCAGAGTGAATCTTTTAAGCACAGATACAATCATGCCACTGCTGGTTAAAGCTCTAAATCCTCTAAATCACTTCCTTTGCCGAGAAGATAAGGCCTAAATACTTTGCTGTGGCATGCAAAACCCTCTGTGATCTTTCCTTGCAAACCATTTCAATGGTCCCCTGCACAGACCAGCCCAGCAAACAGGACCATGGGTATGGCGCCACTCGTCAAGTCTTCCTTAGGTCCATATGCTGGGATTCCATTTTCCCCTTCCTCAATTTAGGAAAACCCTGCTCTTGCCTTAAAATTGAGGGTTTTCTCTACAGGAAGCCTCTCTGAGCCATCACATGCCCAATTAATCAACACAACCTTTGTAATGTCTACTATAATTGGCACATGATGTGATGAACACTGGGTGTTATATGCAACTGGTAAATTATTGAACACTACATCTGAAACTAATGATGTACTATAGGTTGGCTAATTAAATTTAAACTTAAAAAAATAATTATTACTTCTGTTATGAGGAAATTGACCTGATGAACAATGATATCAGGATGCCCCTGGCCTAAGGTGGGACAAGGGGAGGAACATGCATCTCTCTATGGTTGGCCATGGTCTTGGGGAACACATCATGGAAGAGGTGAAATCAGAGCTGCATTTCAAAGGAAGGACTGGATGCATTTAGGTCACCGTGCTCTGAATTCCCTGCTGTTGCCAAGGAGAATGTCAATATTGATGCCCGTCAAGTAGGAAGAAGACAAAGTCCCTTAAATAAGCAATGGTATCTTTTGTTCTTTCAGTTTGGGCTGGTGGCTAGTCTGGCAATGAGCCAGGTGTCCCTCAGCACATGGTCATCTTAAGAGATTGGGCATAAGTGACAAGTGTGGGTGACTTTGATATTTATTAAGGCTCTTTTCCTCCAGAAATATCAAGTTCTAGCCATCAGTGAGGGAGGGGACTGTGGACTGTGGATGTCTTCATTTTACAGGCTATGGACATCTTTTGTGGCCATTGGGAAACAAGAAACTAGCCTTTGAACTTTGCCTTGAGCAGCCCCAGAAATCTTAACTAGTCAGAAGCTGAGAAAACAAAGAAGTAGTTATTACCATCCCCATCATCATCATCACCATCACCATCTTCACCATCATCATCATCACTATCTTTACCATCATCACCATCATCATCACCATCACCATCTTCATCATCGTTTTTCATCTTCATCATCACCATCATCACACTTTTCTCTTTTCATAGCTTCTGTAAGATTATTGACAACCATCTCTTATTTAGTCCAATCTAACTTTAAGCATGCAACATAAGACCTTCCTCATTTCCAGGGAGACAATTCTCTATTTTTGCAGTTGAATTCCAGACCCATCTTACTGCAATACATCTTTTAATTTTGTTTCACTTTTAAAATTTCCATACATCTCCTACTCCAATCCTCAATCTTAGTCCAAATGAGCATTTTCTTTGTTGATTTATATGTATTTTAAATATGTATAGGTTGTAGTTGCATTTTCTGCCCACCCCCCCCATCTTTATAAGTCTTACTTTCTCTGATAAGGTCAACCCCTCCAGGCTCTCCTTTTATTTACAGTGCTTCTGCCCCTTTTAGTATGTGTGTGGGTCTTGCTAGAAGGGTTATTAATCCCCTGCAGCTGAGGGTGGATTAAGCCATCTGTCATGGATCCTCACCTGAAAATAAAAATTTTAACAACAACCACTTACAACAGGCACAGTGCTAGCCAGGCACTAGGTAAGTCTCCTGACCTGAATTTGTTATCATATTCATTCTTGCAGCCCTAAACATTTGGTATTTCTATTTTCCCAACTTGAAGATGTGGGACCAAGTCTCAGAGGGGCAAAGTGACAGGTCAGATAATTAGTGAGCAACAGAATCTGTCTGCCTCCAAAACCAAAGTTCAGTGTCCCAGACGACATTCTATATTGAGCTTTCATTGACATATGTTTTTATTTCTCCTTCTTAATAATAATACCATAAATAAAACAGAAAATAAGATCTGACAGATAAAAATAGTGGACACCCTGAAATTGTCCTCAGTCCTTAATTAGGGTCTCCCAGCAGGGGTGATACTCAATTTCCTTACTTAAATCCATTTGAATTCATTTCCAGGAGTTAAAATTTGACAAGAGGCTGTAAGAACACACTCCAGTGGAGTATGGGACTCAGCCGCCTAGCATGCCTGCCATGGTCTTATTTTGTTCCTCTCCTGTTTGCCTGGCATGATTTGTCCTTTATAAACCAGCCTCATCTGGGAATAGTGCGCATTTGTTAATTACCTTTACAGAGCCAGCAGATGGTGCAGAAAGCACTGTATTATCTGTGGACCCAAGCCAAAGAGAGAGAGAGAGAGAGAGAGAGAGAGAGAGATGAGAGAAGGAGGCATCTGTTTATTTGTTTAATTTCTTTGCAAGGAAATGGTGGGTATAAAAATAAAACTATTCGTCATTGGACATTTCAGAATGAGGAACACTTTGTCGCATAATAATGTTTTAAAATAAAACTATCCTTCAATCCCCAAAGACTCTGCAAACTAAAGAAGTATTTGAAATCAGGAACTGGCCATGTTGGCTCAATGAGGGTCCATCAGCCAATGTTGGATGATGGCCAATTTACCTGCCAGAGGGAAACCACACAGCTCCATCACAGTCCTGATCCTGGGTATGGAAAACCACTCAGTGAGGTGGATCCCACATAGAGATTCTCACCATGTGCCCCTCACTCCTACGTCTTCTTCACCAGCCAGAGGCCAGATGAGTTTCAAATTAGCACAGGATAATGGCCTCAAGTTTGGCGGTAGGAGTCCTGTATATAAGTCTACACCCCTGTCCCTAGAAATAGAGAGTATTCCAGGTAGAAGGGCTCTCAAAACCACCTCGGCCAGACCACTTCATTTCAGTGATTAAGACATTGAGACACAGAGTAAGAAAGGGCTTTACTCCAAGTCACTAAGCTTATTAGTGGCAGAGCCAGAATCGGAAGTGAGGTGACCGCATCTCTCAGTGGGTTATACATACTGCCAGGTGAGCAGAAGAGGATGAGGGCCAGGAACAGTCTGAGAACACTATATGGTTCCAGAAGCAAAGTCTGAGGAACTGTCTCCTGTGGAAGGTCCCATGCACATGGAGGTAAGTGCTGGCTGTGGGACATGGGGCAAGAAAGGTCGTTTGGGGTTTGACTGTGAAGTGACCCTGTCATAAAGATGTGGCACCAACAGATGGTTGGGCCTGTGTGGTGGTCATGTGAAAACAGGCTAGTGGGGAACAATCCCGAGGCAAAGGTGCCACCAGGGAGAGAAATGAGAAGACTCGGCCTCCAGGTGGTGGTACCAGGGATAGAGAGCTTTTGTCTCTCCCATTTCACAGGAATATCTCTGCTCAAGGTCGCTCATGATCTTGAGATTGCCAAATTCAACAATCAGTTCTTGGACCTGACTCTTCCTGACACAGTTAACCACTGCCTTCTTCTTCAGATACTTTTCTTTTCTTAGACTCCATGACACTGCACTCTACTGTTTTTCCTCCTTCCTCAGAGGCCAGGCCTTCTTGGTTGTTTCTGCTTCCTCTGCTGTGTCTCTAAGTGGTGATGATCACACAGCTCTCTCCTTGGTCTTTCCCAGGACTTTAAATATCATCCATGTACCAATTACTTCTAATTTTATCATTCTGGTACTGGTCGTTGCCTTCAAATTCACATGCATATATTCAGCTTACTATTTAAAAGCCAAATGGATCTCTGGAACATGGAATTAGGTACATGAGAACCCTCAGTTCGTTACACACTATGGGAGTCAGGCCACATAATGAAACCCCGTGATTACACAGGGCAGCTTCCCAGTGAGGATGGTGGCAGGGCTAGAACTTTTTGCACCCATTTATTTGCTTTTCCCCTGTTCATTTCCCTGTCCTTCTCACCCTGAGGTAACATCTGTCCTAAATTTTGTATTTGTCATTTCCTTGTTTTGTTTTTCTTAACACAGTTTTATCATATATATATTTATGCCTGAAAGTATCATTTTTTTGGTTTCAGTTGTTACTGAATTGTATTGAAAAGGTGTCATCTGTATGTGGTCTTCACTTGATGTTATGTTGCTAAGATCTATCTATATCATTCTATGTAAACTCATCTAATTATTTCCATGGCTAAAAAATATTCTGTTGCCTAAATATAGCACCAATTATTTATCTATTTTCCTGTCAATAAGCTTTTGAATTATTTCTCGATCGCCATTAAAATCAGCACCTTTATGAGCACTTTGTCATGGCTCCTGATACACATAAGAGATTTGTTTAAGGTTATACCTAGGAGTGAAAGTGCTCCTTCCCAAGATAGATGAATGGCAAAATTTACATCATAATACTAAATTATTTCTCCAATATGGTTCAAGTCACATTCCTATCAGCAGTATAGATGATTTTTTTTTTGCTCCACATCCACATCAATACTTGTTATTGTCAAACTTTGAAAATGTCATCAATTATATCAGTATAAAATCACATCTTATTAGGACCTTGATCTGCATTTTCCTGATTACCAAGGAGGTTGAGTAATGCTTCATAAGCTTATTAATTACATAACTTAATTAAATATTAATTAATTAAATTTAAAATATATGTATTTATCATTTTCAAATTTAAATTCAATTAGCTAACATATGGCACATCATTAGTTTCAGATGTAGTGTTCAATAATTTATCAATTGTGTATAACACCCAGTGCTCATGACATCATGTGCCCTCCTTGATTTTTAAAAATTTTTTAAAAAGATTTTGTTTATTTATTCATGAGAGACACAGAGAGAGGCAGAGCTATAGGCAGAGGGAGAAGCAGGTTCCCTCTAGGGAGCCTGATGGGGTACTCGATTCCAGGACCCCAGGATCACTACCTGAGCCAAAGGCAGAGGCTCAACCACTGAGCCATCCAGGTGCCCTATATGCCCTCTCATAATGCCCATCATTCAATTTATATTTTTTTACTTATAATATGTATTTCCATAAATTTTGCCTATTTTTTCCATTGGTTTGTTAATCATACAGTTATTGAATTGTAAAAGTTCTTTATACATTTTGACATTTTATATTTTGATACTATAATCCTTTGTTGGTTATATATAGCATGTATATATATATATATATATATATATATATATATATATATATTTTTTTTTTTTTTTTATGATAGGCACACAGTGAGAGAGAGAGAGGCAGAGACACAGGCAGAGGGAGAAGCAGGCTCCATGCACCGGGAGCCTGACGTGGGATTCGATCCCGGGTCTCCAGGATCGCGCCCTGGGCCAAAGGCAGGCGCTAAACCTCTGCGCCACCCAGGGATCCCTAGCATGTATATATTACAGTTTACAGTTTGAATCTTCATTTTCTTTAATGTTTCTCTTTTTGATGAATAGAGTTTCTTAATTATATGTACTTTGTCAGTCTCTGACAAAGTAGTTAGAGCTTTTGTGTCTTAAAAAAAAAAAAATCTTTCTCTACCCCAAATGGAGAAATATATTCCTCAATGTATTACATAAAAGTTTTTACTTTGGTACTTGGGTTCCTAATTCATCTAAAATTCACTTGTAGTATATGGTGTGAGGTAGTGATTATTCAGTTTAACATTTTTTTCCCTCCCAATATGATAACCGTTTTATCAATGCTACTAAGTAGCTTCTCACTGATTTCCTTACTGATCAGCCATGCTGTCCCCATCCTTATGTTATATTATATATGTGTGTGCCTTAATTTCTAGGATCTCTGTTCTTTTTCTGACTGGATACACTTTATCATTTTGTCCACCAACATTCTTTCCTTTTATTCCAGTAACAGATTTTCTTTTCTTTTTAGGGACTGCCCCTTCTCTACTTATCGGCCTCCTCATAAATGTGGACATATGATCCAGGTTGGCCAGTTAGCATTCTTCTAAACAAGATGGTTGGTTTGAAATTGGTCATATGAACATGATTAATTAAGAAACCAACACTAAAGAAAGCATAGCTGGACGAGAAGAGGGGTAACCATTTGATTATAGCCTTTGAGCACTTGGATCCAGCCATGCCTGAAGCAATTTAGCCTTTGAACTTTTCAATTAAATAAGCCAGTGAAGGCTCCTTATTGTTAAGTATGCTTAAGGAACGTTTTTCTCTCTTGCAAATAACAAATGTGGCTGTGACACATCTACCTGCAGGTGAACCTAGGGGCTATCTATGGGCAGAGTCAATATTTTCCTGAAATAATCTATCTTCCTCTGCTCCCACCCAAAGACAAATCAGGAGACAGATTGAGTTTCCAAGTACCAAGGAACAGATATTTTCAAGTCCTTTTTAAAATGCAGAACCCATTTTTAAGGTAAAATTCAATGCAGAAATCCCACACAGAGCGTGCATAGAAGTGGAGTTGCCCTGGTGAGAAAGGAATGAGGGCTCACACAGATCTCCCCACACTGGCCCAAGGGCAGTTTCCACTTCCACAGTGTTTGGATGCTATATCTTAGTGTGGAGAATTTCCTCAGCACGTCTCACCAGACCATTAAAAAATAAAAAGTGATTTTGGTTTCAGAGTGGATGACCTTAGCTGGTCAGCTTGGCAATAACATATAACAGGGCAGTGATCTCTGGAAGCCATTCTCAATCCATGAATGGCATCAGCACAGGGAGAATGCTGACTTTCCTGTTCCCTGTAGCATAAAGGGGGAGCAAGCAGAGAGGATTTTTGCTAGACCAAGAGTAATAGCAGAGTTGGGGGACTTGGGAGTAGCTGCATCTAATTTCACTGCCCCTTCACTCTGCCCCTACATTTATGACTCTTTCCTCTGGCCCCCATGGCCTCAGCATGTTAATGGTCTCCTAGCAGGAGACCAAATCAGTCTGCCTTTGCAATTCTGTTTGAACTCACATTTCCCAAGGGTAACCCACTTATCATCTGGGATCCCTCCACCCCTTGAAATCTCGGTAACTTGAATCCCATCCCACAATTCCATGGCCAGTAGGGAGTCAGGTCCTCCCTGACATTTATTTATTTCTGAAGTACTTGAATTGTGCCAGGCTCCTCTGCCTTGGGAAAAACATAGAAGGCTTATGGGAAAATCTGAAGTGAAACAAACCTGAGAGGGAGAGAAAATAGGGTAAATGACAGAATAAAAATTCAAAATGACTCGACAGACAAAGGCCACAGTAAAATCAACATCGTGAGATTGGTCAGGGTTAAATGCAAGACTCTCCATTTCAGGTTTTTTTCTTTGTTTGTTTTTTGTTTTTTTTTGTTTTTTTAATTAAAAGATGGAATGAATGAATATAGCTATGCTCAGAAATAAGAAATGGGAATCTTCTTGGACAGAGGAAGACAACACCACTGATGACTAGCCGCTGCCTAGTGGAGAGCTCCTGCAGGGAGTGACTCCATTCCAGGACACAGGCAGGGCAAAAGGAAAGTCCTATATTTTGATTGGGAATAAAGCATCTATAAGACTCAAGTTCTAGTTTAGCTATAGATCATGCTTTCCATCATCTGTAGGTAAAAGTCAAAATTACCCTGGCATAGCATGTGAGCTTTTTATGACTTTTTTCTATTTACATTCTTAATTCCTTACTTGCCTTTTGTGTGAATAAACCAAACTTGCAACAAAACTACTATTTAGAAAGCTAACCAAATAGGTAACATCACTACGAGTTTAAGTTCTAGATCAAAGGAAGTGATAAGCCTACATTGTTCTGCATTGTTCTGCATTGATTAAACCCTATCTCGAATTCATTCGCTGTCTAGTTCAAGGCCTTACATTTCCAAAGAGAGAATGACAAAGTGAAAAAATAATCCAGCATGGGGGGGCTCACAAATGAAGAAGTGTTCCTTGTGACACCTAGACACATTTTACTCAGAAAAATCTTTAAGCTCCTTTGATTGTTATTTTCAAATGTTTAAAATTTAAGGATAAATGTGGATGATTCTCAGACTCATTTCAGAAGAAAAACTTATGGCCAATGGGTGAACCTTGCAGGTGGTGAGCATAGCTCTGTGTAAGCACTAATCCTCGAAGGAGTTGATTGTTGGGAGTTATGGCTGGCTTTCTGGACCTAGAAGTGTCCACCTATAGAAACATGTGAAAGACATGACCCTCTGCATGGAAGTCTAAGTTATTTGAAATATAGCCTTCTCTTAGAGACCATCTAGAATTTCTTAGAAATACCCAGAAGTTCTGGGTAAGATCAGAGGTTGTCAGGAAAGGGAAATAAGAGACAGAAGGATATAAAAAAGATGATATTAACATTAGATAAAAATCTGAAATCTGTTCAGTGGGCTTTCTAGGAACCTCTATTTCCTTTCTTAACTAGTGATATATTCTCCTCATCATCCATGCTCCCTCTTTGTCTTTGTACAACTTTCAAAATACACCTTCAATCAGGGGTTAACACTAACAGGTAAATGACTTCTAAGTATCCAGTCTTCTCTTCCTACAGCCCTTATTTACTAGTAAATGACAAAATATGAAACTAGCTAATGGACTGTGGAGTCAAATCATTAGCCAGGTGCGGAGGGGAAGATTAAGGGTTACGTTTGGGAGTAAATAAGCCCAAGGGTTAATGACAAATAGCAGAAATGGGTTTTCCCTTCAGCACACAATGAGCTCACAGAATTGAGGATCAACAACTGAGCCACAAGAGAGACAGGGAGCAGAGTAGCTCCAGGGGCCTGGGAAGTAAGAGCTGGTGAGCCTTTCTCCCATGGCTACTGCCAGAGCTTGACTCTAACCATCACCCATCCCTGCCATATAACACTCAGCATTGGTAGAGAGAAAATGATGATCTAGCTTGGGTCACATGGCTACCCTGGGTTACCAGGTGTAGAGAGAGGCATAAAAGTAAGACAACCAGATGTAGGAGAAGGTATAAAAGAAGAACAGAGAGCCTTGCAAGGATCTGAAAGCACATCACACAAGTAAAGTCTTGAAAGACTCCTTGTACCACCAGTGAATCCGGTCCTGTCACCACTATGCTAACAACCCTTGAGTGCCTCCTGGCTTCCACAGGTGAAATCCAAGTTCCATAGCAAGTATCCACATCCCATGGACCCTTACCCTTGACCACTTCACTGTCCAAGCGACCGCCATACAGCCCCTCTGACACCCCAGCTGCTGAGCACCAGTGGCATTCAGGGGTCCCAGTGCTTCCTCTCTGTGCAGGACCCTCCCCACCCTTGCTGGCTTTCGGACTTGTACTTGTGTTCATAGATGATGGGGCAGAGGCAACTGCATCCACAAAACCCCTGGTTTTTTTGTTTGTTTGTTTGTTTGTTTTGTTTTTTAATTTTTATTTATTTATGATAGTCACAGAGAGAGACATAGGCAGAGGGAGAAGCAGGCTCCATGCACCGGGAGCCCGACGTGGGATTCGATCCCGGGTCTCCAGGATCGCACCCTGGGCCAAAGGCAGGAGACAAACCGCTGCGCCACCCAGGGATCCCCACAAAACCCCTGTTAAAGTCAATATTTTAACTGATTCCACTTTTATTTTTGAAATTTGCAGTTGTACTGATTGAATGTTTCCTGAGATCCACTTCACGTCTCTGGGGGCATGAGGCAAGACACAAACAAATATGGCTTTTTGGAACATCAGAGCTGGGGCAGAAATCAGGGTGATGTGAAGAACCACAATCTTTCCTTCCTTCTCCCTCCACTTCCAGGTCTGAGTTTGAACAGATTCATGGTGCCTGGTACATAGTAAGTGCCTGATAAATAATGCCTGGTGGTAGACCAAGGGGCCCAGGCTTTTAGTCCTCGCAACCAACAACCTGGGCCAGACCCTGAAGTTTACACAGTTTGGCAGCCTGTCTGGGAAAAAAGAATACAAATTTTGCAATTTTTGCAGAAACAGAACATGAGGAATACCTTGTAAGGGGTTCATGCAAGAGAGCAGCTGAGGCAGAAGTTTCTTATTTTCACGGTAATTTCTCCTCTGTCCATAACCAACCAGATGGGTGACATTCATACCATCTAACAGGAAATAACTAATTAAGGGGAAGAGTTAACCTTTACTAAGTCTACCCCATGTGCCAGCATCTGATTTCAACCTCACATCTCTGGGAAGGAGGGTGTGTTAGGTTCCTGTGGCTGCCACAACAAATGACCACCAACTTGTGACTTAGAGCAACAGAAATTAATTTTTTTCACAGTGCTAGAGGCCAGAGATCTGAAATCAAGGTGTTGGTAGGGGCAACTGAATCTGTCCCATACCCTGTCCAGCTTTTGGTGGCTAGACACCAATCTCTGCCTGTCTTCACATCCACCCTCCCGTGTCTATCTCTTACAAGAACACTTGAAATCAGACTTAGAGCTTACCTGCAGGATCCCAGATGGTCTCATTTCAAGATCCTTAACTTAATTACACTTGCAAAGTCCCTTTTTCTAAATAATATTACATTTACAGATTCCAAGGATTGAGATGAAGACATGGAATATCTTTTGGAGGGCCACCATTCAACCAACTACAGAGCAACTATTATCTTCATTTTGCTGAGGTTCAGAGAGATTAAGACATTTCCCAAGATCACACAGCCAGGAAGTAGTGGAGCCAGGATTTATTTATTTTTTTAAAGATTTTATTTATTTATTCATGAGAGACACACATAGAGAGAGGTAGAGACACAGGCAGAGAGAGAAGCAGGCTCCATGCAGGGACCCCGATGTGGGACTCGATCCCGGGACTCCAGGAACACACCCTGGGCCAAAGGTAGGCACTGAGCCACCCAGGTGTCCAGAGCCAGGATTTAAAACTAGGAAGACTGCCTCAGCTTAGGGTCTTAACTACTATTTTATATGGCAACTAAAAATTGTAAACCAATGGCCAGATCAAGAAGACTTCAAATGAATAAACAGTTTTGTAAAATTAGTTGCCTAGATTTTTAAAATTCAGAATATTTTATAGAAAATTGTGGATTTCCAGCTATAAAACAATAACAATCAAAAGACACTACAACTCCAAGATAGGATATCTTCATGGCAACAATTGCTCAGTGCCTAAGGGGTGGAAGGTCCTTTCAGATGGGACATGAATGTTTCACTTAGTACTTCCCAGTCCCCACCATGCCCTCTTGTATTCCCACAGTTTCCACTCATTTACCTTACTTGCCGGGAACATGAGAATGATTGAATTTAGGTTCTCTGCATAAATAGGGGGTTGTAGAATTGTATTCTAGATCCTGTAGAACTTCAAGACCTCTTCCAGGAAGTCTTACTTAATTTATATCCTCTCAGAGGCTTCCATGAGCCTCTGTCCTCTGTACATTCACATCCCTTTATAAGCCATGTCAATCTCCTTGACTTTGACCTTGAGCTATGTGTAATATCAATCATACTCTTGTCCCTAAGAACTGATGGCTTCCAGTTTTAGTGGCTACCTTTTTTTTTTTTTTTTACTGCAGGTCTGATTTCTGTGGACTGTGCTTGGGCTACACTGGTCTCCTCTTGGTTCCACAAATGCCACATGGGCTCCCATAACAGGCCTTGTCACCTTCTGCTCCTTGTGCTCTGGTGGCACTTCCATGTGTCTTTTATACCTCCTGCTTGCATTTGAATCTCAGTTTAAATCCCATATCTTACCCTGATTCAGCCAAAGAAAATATAAGAAGACATGATTGAGAAAATAAGTGTAAATCTGTCATCTTGGTACTAAGTGACATTAAGAAACACTCAACTTTAAGGTGTATTAATAATACGATGACTTTGTTTTTGCTGTTTTAGTCCTTTTTTGTTAGAAATGCTGAAGTGTTTATGGGGGAAATGACGTGATGTCTTGGATTTGCTGCAAAATACTCCAACAACAGCAAAAAGTCTAGGAAGCAGAAGTGAGGTAAAAGAAAGGAGATTGCCAAAATGTTGATAACTATGGATGCTGGGTGATGGGTATATGGGAATTCATTATATTGCGTGTGCTTAAAAATTTCCATGATAAAAAGAGGTGTGTTTGTGTGTGCATGTGTAAACATTTTCCAAGAGGCCTCTTGATGCTCAACCTAAAGTAGTTACATTGCCATTTGCTGCAACAAAATCCTCTTTTCGTTCTCCTGAACCTCCCTCTTCCTCTTTATTGTTCTTTTACCTGATTGGACTTGGTGTGTGTGAACATGTGTGTGCATTTTATCATCTTATTGTATCTTCTCCTCATACCTGCCCTCCCAGAATATAAGGGATGGTTCCTCCAAATAGAATTTGTATGGTGCAAGCAAAGGGATGTTTTTATCTTCTGTTCACTGGTACATCTCTAAATGCCCCTAAAGCACCAGCTAGCATGTGGTAGGTGCTTAATAATTATTGAGTCAATGAATCCATACTTGAAGCCCCCAGAGACCATGTCCACTTACCTGTGCATCAATGTGGCTCCTATTGTGACATGATTGTTCAGGAACTGATGGCTAAGTAAATGTTCATGTTGCCCCACCGACAACAGACTTGTCTTAATCTCTGGCACTTTCTTGGGCTTGTATTTGAGAGCAACTCAGGCACTATGCTGGCAATATTGGAGAGTAGAGAGCAGTTTCTTAAGAGACTGCTTTAGGAATTCCGGAAGTAGTTCTAAACTATTTTTCTTACATGTTTTTCAATGCCTGTTAAATTGTTGCTATAAAATAACACACATTTAGATGCCATCCAGATTAAACTTTAACTCCACTCAGGCCACCAGTGAGTTACTTTGGGGTGCCAGATTATCTCACTTTGGGGAAGGCCTTATAGTAAAGCTTTCCTGGTGTTTTGATGTGTGTATCTGGATCTTTTGCAATGTACCACTGATTTGGAAAGTCTCTTGTTTCTTGTTTGTTTCTTTTTCTTTTCAACTCAGGTTCAATCTGTTCCTTTCATGTAAAACTGTATATATAGGAAGTCTTATACACCACGTCTTAACAGGATTATATATTGGGCAAGGAAAGTTGTAAGATAAGATTTGGCGTCATTACAACAATCCCAACATCACAAATTTCTCAGACAACTATACATTTTAAGGACTACTGACCCGACTTTAGATGTTTATGATAAAAAAATGTGGGGGTGCCTGGGTGGCCCACTTGGTTAAGTGTCTGACTTTTGATTTTGGGTCTGGTCATGATTCCAAGGTCATAAAATTGAGGCCCAAGTTGGTCTCTGTGCTCAGCATGGAGCCTGCTTAAGATTTCTCTCTCTCCCTCTGCCCCCCCACCCCCATGATCTCTCTCTGACTCAAAATAAAATAAAATAAAATAATTTTAAAATGAGGATTCATAATTAAAATTTAATAGTAATTCAGCTCAGTAATATTTGGATTAGTTTTTCTGAAGAATGAGCATGCTGAGATTCTAAGATTAGCTATTTAGGAATTGCCAATCCTTTGTAGCTATGTATCTGGTAGAAAAGACGTTTGTTCAATTCTGTGCAACAAAAACAAAATTCAAAAATAGCTTCTGAAGCTCACGGAGAACTCTGTTGTCTATGCCCTCAAATTTAATGTTTTTGTGTTAATTAGAAATGACTCATTGGTTTCACTGTCTTTCAATTTTATATTATAAGTTTAAACAAATCAGTTCTGTTTATACTAGCATGCCACTGGTGGTTTTATATAGAGTTTGCATATTTGCACTCTAGGTAAGATTTTATTTGAAGATAAGACTCTACTACTGAACAAAAATAAATGAAACAAAACATGGGGGTGGTAGAGAGAATGTGAGTTCAGGGCAGATGGTCTTGGATTCAAATTCAAGCTGTGCCAAGTCCAGTGGCTGTCCCAGGACAGGGTTTTCATCAATGCTTTCTAGCCAATGGTGAATTTTCCATGTTCCTGCCTTTACAAATCAGCTGCCTACACAAGTAGCCTTAGATTCTGGAGGTTCTTCTGCTTTGCCTTTTGTTTCACAAAACATTCCATGTGAGGAGGATGCCACCCTGCATATCAATGTGGTAGCTATGTTCAAAGCCCAAGAAGGTCCTAGAAGATGAGAAACATTCATGAGAAAGTGCTGGGTAATCAGGCCCACTAGGCTCTGAGCCCAAGTGGGCAGCTCTGCTCCTTGAAAAGTTTTGTTTCTCCAAGAGGCCACCAGGACAATGCAGGCCTTATGCTAAGTCAACTGACCAGACCTTACCTCCTGCCACTAACCCCGCCCCCAGCTTTGGGACAGCCCGTAACCTTCTACCGTGGACAAAGTAACAAAGGCCAGTCTATTTCCCTTTACACTGGAGATGCCATCGGGGGAAACAGAGCATGTTTTCTTCAAAATCCAAAATATTCAGTTTTCAGTCAGAAGGCCAAACTTGAACTGGGAGGGAGTGGGATCATATGGGAGGCTCAGAGGCCTTGGCAGGTTTTCTAACTTTTGGATGGAGTTTGGGCTCCGGTGAGAGCCCTGCTGGGGGTGGGGCTCCAAGAGGAATAAGGGAACATTGCCAGAACTAGCTGGCTCAAATCATGCACATTCTTGGCAAGAAGAGAGAGTCTTTGGATGAGGAAATCTCAAGAAGCTGCAGGGAGGGTAGCCTTTTCTCTCCCTGTGTGTTTGCAAAATCTTAAAGGCAATCACATGCTTTACTAGACTTTAAGCCAGAGATCTGATTCTCTGCAAAAACAAAGCCAGAAAACAAAACCCAAATGTCTTAAATAGGTCATCAGAAAGACATCTCCTTGGAGTTGACAATCAAATTTCCTCTTCACGTTTCACTTGTAGTCACAAAATCTGTCTTGTTGCAGTGAGTAGTGTCCTACTCAGTCTCTCTGTCCTACTCTCTCTGCATGTGGCAGGCTGAGTGGCCCCCTTGGGTAGCATTTCAATGATGCCATGTCATGGCTTTAACATTCTAATTCTCTCCATTGCCTAGAAAACAAGCTTAGACTCTTGACCCTGCCATTCAAAGCCCTCTAGGTCTGTCCCAAAGATATTTTTTCAGTCTTCATTTTCTCTTATTTTCAAACAACATGTTCCTCAATCAGTTTTACATTCTGTGTCCCACTCATACATCCTGCTCTTTGTCTCCGTGCCTTTCTTTGTGTTGTTCACACCCATCTCCTGCCACCCTCCCCACCTTCCTTTCCAAGCCCAAGTTCTACCACTCTAAAATACTTATTTCAGATGCTACACCTTCTACAAAGGCTTCCCAAGAACTTAAGAAAAGCAAATTTACTCTGGGGCACTGTGCCTGGGTGGCACAGTCAGTTAAACATGCAATCATGGTTTTGGCTCAGGTCATGATCTCAGGGTCCTGGGATCAAGCCCTGCATCAGGCTCTACACTCAGTGGGGAGTCTGCTTGAGACTTTTTCTCCCTCTGCCTGGGCTCCCCCTGTTCTCTCTCTCTCTCTCTCAAATAAATTTATTTATTCGTTCATTTATTTATTTATTGATTTTTAAAGAGAGAAAACCAAATTTACTCTAGACTTGTCCCTTCATCTATAAGTGCCTTGCTTTGGGACTGGATCTGTAACTTTCCCTTGGTTTCCTCAGCTATAAAATAAGGAAAACTTACAGGGGAGTGTGAAATTTAATTGAGAAAAAAGTACAAATTTCTTAGCACAGTGCTTAGCACATAGTAAATGCTTAAAAGGGGCATTTTAAAATTTACTATTATGCTTACCATGTTCTACCTTATTTTGCAGTGACAAGAAATGTACTTTATTGCTCTACTCTGCCTTTGAAAGAATTCCTGCAAATCTTTCATAGCAAGTGAAATGAAAAAAATTCACATAATCGATAATTTCAGACTTACGTGTTTACCACCACATGACACGCTGTGCTAATTCACATATGGAGTCCTTGTGGTGAGTTTAATTTACCACAGATATTTTAACTAGCCATTCTATTCTACCTGCTTCCCAAAAGAGATATAAAATCAGCATTAATAATACTAGAAATATTGTCCCTTACTCAAATTTCCAGAACATGGAGCTATCATCCCATATTTATAGAGCACTTCAGAGTTTTCAAACTATAAGTCTTATTTGAACACCACAACAAGAGATATTTAGGGATACTTAGCACTATTTTCCAAGGAAGGAAAGAAGGACTTACAGTGACCAAAGTGAGATCATCACACTAATGTCATAGCTAATGCAGAAATAATGAAATCATGTGGGCACAGAATAGATAATCAATAAGAATTTGTAAAGTGAATGGATGAATGAATGAACGAATGAATGAATGAAAGAAGTGAATTGCGTTCTGTTCTGGCTGAAAGATATAATTCATCAGGAGTTGGGGAGAGTAATATTCATCTATACATTCCTTTAAAAATTTAGGGGACTGTACCTGTTGGTCCATTTCAGTTTTGACAGAGGTCCTACCTAATTTGCTTGAAGGAAAGCAAGATTTATTAGCTCCCATAAATGGGAAACACAAAGACCAAGTTGCCTGCTAAGAGTTGATTCAAGGCCTAAGTAACGTTATCAGTCCTCTGTCTCTCTCTGTCTCTGTCTCTCTCTCTGTCACACACACACACATACAGTCTCTCTCACACATACTCTACCAGACACATTCCCCTACTCTGAGGAAAAGATCATACCAGCACCTCAAACTTCACATCTTTTCTGTTCTGTGGTCAGGATGATAAAGAAGTAGGGGAATGTGGTATCCAACTTAACTAAAACTGGGTCGAGGTAGTACTGTATTAAAATGATTTTAGAGTTATTTATGGAGTATCTCAGTGACAGTGTGATTTTCGTAGCAATAAGAGCTTCTGATTGCCCAGTCTAGCCTACTTAGACCAAGAAACTGTAATAGTTAATTTCCTGTTGAGCATTCACCAATTTTAACCTCTGTTGTCTATACGATCTCATTGGGTCCTTTGAACAAGTCTATAAAGCAGTTCTATTATTATCATTATTCATGGGTGAGGAAAGTGAGGCACATACAATTTAAGTAATTATTTCTCCAAGGTCTTGCAGAAATTAGGTAGCAGAACTAGACATCAAGTGTAAATGGACTAGCTCCAGAGGCCATGCTCGTAACCACCACACAACTGCTGCTCAGTTACTACCTATGTGGCTAGTACATCTGATATGATTTAGTAAAAGCCTCAGTGCCTCATGAGTAGTATTACATAATGGGTGGAAAGAATAGAGGTAACAAATGTATTCACAGTGCATGATGCATGGCAGGAGGTTCAATCAATCCTACTTAATGCTCTATTCTAAGAAGATACTGATTTATGGATTCTAGTATATCCTAGGAAGCTCCCAGGGATAGACCAGGCAACAATGACAAGATTGTCAATGATTTTAATTTCTTTGTGTTATAAGTCATGGTCTCTGTTACAGGGGTTAGACATTAGTCTGTTTTAGTCAAGACTGTGAGCAATATTGGGGGGAGGGGTGTGCAAGAGACATCAATCTAAGCCCAAACTGGCCAAGAGAGAAATGCATTTGTTTTCATAAATGAAATATGTAGGCTAGAGCCAATGTTCAAACAATTTTTGCAAAAATCTGTCTTCATCTCCCAGTTCTGCATTCCTCTAGGTTGGCTTATTTCTGCAGGTTGACCAAGACAGTCATTAGAGACCATCTCTCCACATTATTATCAGTTTAGTACATTGACACCACCCCCCCCCCCCCCGGCCAACCCCCAGCCAAAGAAGAGCATCTCTTTCCTGAAACTTCCATTACCAGTCCTGGGGTACCCATCATTTTCTGGCTTAAGTCACACTCCCATCCCTGCTCACCTTCTATTCAAAGGGAAATCAGGGTGTAGTTACCAAAAGAAGGGAAAGGAGATCCAGGGCAAGCTAAAATGAATCTCTCCCTACAGAGCACTTTAAACAAAGGTGGAAAATTCTAATCAGTCTAGTGGAGAAAGTTCTTGAGTTTCATTTGGAGAGGGCAAACCTCATTTGAATTGGGGAAATTCCAACTCCGGCCTCAACAATGTCTCACTGCTCCTTCCCCATTCAGTGAATATTTATTTATTCAGCACCTACTATGCATCTGGTGCTGTGAAAAGAACAGAAGATAAAAAAGGAACAAAGACACCTGCTACCCTGCTAAGGCTCCCAGTCCATTGCTGGGGGCTAGGGGAGGTAAGAATTCCAATAACCATCTTGCAATTTGATAGTCCAGAGACAAATAATAACAGAAAAACTCAAATGTTAGGTATAAAACTGTAAATCACCAGAGGAGAATGTAGCAACATATTTATGTAATAGTTGGAAAGACATGTGTTCACCACAATCTTTTGGAAGGCAGCAGAATATTAATTTAGAAGAAATGCTTGATCAGCTGCTTGGGTTACAGGTCAAGATCCTCAAGGAAGGCTTAAGTATCAAAAGATGAGTCATTAATCGCTCTGCATAATAAAAGAAATTTGGTGCTCACTAGAGAGAAATGGAAAGGAGATTCGGCAAGAAGAGACACTGATAGTGAGGTGGTGGCACTTAATAGTGATGTGTCCTTCATCCTGAAACCCCACCTGTGTGTGTTCCCTCAATCTCCAGAAAACAACCGGTGTGAGTGGATTTATTATGAAAACTGGCAAATGGGCGGAGCTTCCTACAGACAGAGCGCCTGTGACTGCGCTGACATCTGGTTTGCATTTACGTAATCACAGGGTGGGGACCAACTCTCAAAGCATGACCCCAAAGGCAGAAACCATAAAAGAAATGAAGGCTAAATATGGCTACATCACACTAAACAGATTCTGAATGATTAAAATACCATAAACAAAGTTAAAAATGACAAAGACAAACTGGATTGAAATATTTTTGCAATAGAAATGACAAAGGCTTATCTTCACAAAAATATTTTTATATCATTCAAAAACAAAGGTAAATAACCCCAATAAAAAGATGGGCAGGGAACATCTGGGTGACTTACTTGGTTGAGTGTCCAACTTATGATTTCAGTTCAGGTCTTGATCTCAGGGTCATGAGTTAAATCCCTGCACTGAGCTCCACACTAGGCATGGAGCCTACTTACAAACAAAAGGAGGGAAGGAAAGAAGGAAGGAAGAAAGGAAGGAAGGAAGGAAGGAAGGAAGGAAGGAAGGAAGGAAGGAAGAAGATGGGCAGAGAAAATGAACTAACTGGTCATTTTCAAAAGGAAAAGAACATAAATGATCAATAAACATATTAAGAAGTTTAATCTCATCAATAATGGAAGAAACACAATCTACAATAATATATTAAAATACCATTTTTTGCCTACTAGGTCAGGAGAAAAAAGAATGATAATCCCCAGGGTTTGCCAGGCTGTGGGGAAATAGGCACCTTCAGATACCACACAAGAGAGAAACTTTCCAAAGAAAAATTTGGCAGTGTATTCTAAGTCCTTAGAACTTATAATTTGCATTATATATATATATATATATATATATCTTTAATTAAAAAAATATTTCAGAGGATTTATCCTAAAGAAATATTTAGACCAATGTGAAAAGTATGAATACAGGAGTACTCGTTGCAGTTTATTTATCAAAGTGAAATATTAGGAAGAACCTGAAATTCAAAGTCCACAGAGTGGTTATCTAAACTATGCCATGGAACACCAGACAGCCACCACATACTATGATATAGATGGATATGTGTGGACATCGGCATTAGTCCCAATGCAGAGATTATGAAGTGAAAAGAGCAGACTAGGGAGGGATGTGTATACTATGAGCCTGGTTTTGATTGTACACACAAATACCCAAAAGCACACACAGGAAAAGATGCCCAAAGGGCATCCATCAGATGGTTTACTGAGGCATTTTTGGATGATTGGACTACAGGTGCTTTTCAACTTTTAAAAAACATTTAATTGGTCTCTGTTCTGAGTATCCTAAACAGAAAGCTGGATTCTGGCATCAGCTAAGAACATAAATGCAACATGGTGGCTGTAGGTTGTGTTGAGGAAGGGACAAGTGCAGAGGGCTGTGGGGGCCCAGGGAAGAACCCATGACACCCACTGGAAACCTCAGGAGCAGATTGCAAGCTTTCTTCCTCTGTGTCATCCCCTTCCTTTAAGTGAGCATTTGCTCTCCTATCACAATGCCATCCCCTCTCCAAATGTGTGTCCTTCCTCTCCGAATCTGACTCTTGTAACTCTGCCAATGATCTGGACTGAATTTGATTCTTAGGCCCCAGGTCCACATCCAAACCAACCCATCTCCTGGCCCCAGATCTGGAGCCCTGGTCTACACCAGTGTGTTCATGCTCTTGGTTCTTGTACCTTCCACATGGCTGTTCTCTCCATCTGAAAAATCAGGATTGTTCCATGATCTCCTTAAAAATTGCTTCAATGTCAAATTCTCCAGAAATTATTATTCTTTTCCTTCTCCTCCTTCTCCTCCTTTTTCCTCCTTCTTCTTTTTCCTCCTCCTCCTCCTCCTTCCTTCTCCTCCTCCCCTTCTTCTTCTTCTTCTTCTTTTTCTTCTTTTTTTTTTTTTAAATTTTTTATTCATTTATGATAGTCACAGAGAGAGAGCGAGAGAGAGAGGCAGAGAGAGAAGCAGGCTCCATGCACCGGGAGCCTGATGTGGGATTCGATCCCGGATCTCCAGGATCGCGCCCTGGGCCAAAGGCAGGCGCCAAACTGCTGCGCCACCCAGGGATCCCTTCTTCTTCTTCTTCTTCTTCTTCTTCTTCTTCTTCTTCTTCTTCTTCTTCTTCTTCTCTTCTCCTTCTCCTTCTCCTTCTCCTTCTCCTTCTCCTTCTCCTTCTCCTTCTCCTTCTCCTTCTCCTTCTTCTTCTTCTTCTTCTTCTTCTTCTTCTTCTTCTTCTTCTTCTATTAGAATACTGCAATTTAACTACTAAAAAAGAACCCCAGTAATCACATTCCACATGAAGCTATTGAAGCTCAGTGGGACTAAGTGTCTCTCCCAAGGTGTCCTAGCTATTAATGTCAGAGTGAAGACTCCATCCTGGTGCTCTGTCCCCCTACCCCATGCAATTCACCTGTGTAAGCTATGCCACAGTGTATTTGCCACACCGACCTCCCAATGTAAAGGAGAGCTTGGAAAAACCTTCTTCCTCTAGCCACCATATCACAGTCTTATTTCTTCCCTCCAACTCAAGTTCTGATTTTACTCCTGGCTTTTTTTCCCCTGCTTGCTTTCAAGTTTCTTTGAGGAATGCCTTGGAGAAAGACCTGGTAGTTGATTCTATGGTTTTGTCCAGGAATACTTCTTAGGCAGACCCAATTATCTTTCCATACATTCATTCTAGTAATGTTCTGTATCCTGCTCTTTTTTGTTTGCATGCTAGGACCTTGCCTTCATATCTGTTCCCCAATCCGCCCTTCAAGTTGGGATTTGGACATTGTGGCTCTGCCATCCTACAAGACCAAACTTCCATGATGATCTGCTCATCTGAGCTGGGAAGGATTACACAGGCTCCCTATCTGTGTCATTGCTTAAGCATAAAATCCAATCACTTTACCATGACCAATGAGGCCCTCTTACATCTAACATTGCTTCATGGGCTCTGCTTCTGTCCTCTCATCTCTGGAATGTGGCTATGTTGGGGGAACCTGCAGTGGTCCCTAGGGGGGATGAGGTTGGTTCATGCTGACCAGGGCTTAATGGTGGAGCAGGGGCCTGATGGTCAGGCACAGCCCTGGTGTTTAGGAACATGCAAAGGAGATACTTCATGAGGCTCATCCATCCCCACAATTCATTATTTTCAAGCTATCAGATTGCTGGCCACAGGAATCTCGAAAATAGCATCTGATGTTATCCTTAGCCAGTTTTCTAAGACTGATTGGTAAAGCCAGTTCCTTGACTACATCATGTACTAAGTGTTATTTGGGGAAATGCTGGGCTGGATTTTGGTTTTCAGGTGGTTCTTTGAACCAAGTATAAGTAAGGAAACGAGTCAGGAGACTCTTATCTCCTAGTGGGTCTGGACAAGAGCAAAGATCGGAAAACATAGACCAGTTAGGGGTAATTTGGAAGGTTTTATAAATGACAAGACTTGCCTCCCTGTGTGATTGGGGAAGGAGAGATGGGAAAGGAAAAATCGTGAGAAATTCTTTGTTTTTGGACTGAGCAACTGCGTGGAGGGATGGTGGTATATTTACTGAGAGGCAAAGGGGTGGGGGAGGGTAGTAACCACTTTGGAACAGTTTATAGTACGTGTGAGGTGGAGAAGGAGGGAGTTCTGCTTCCAACACCTTGTGTTTGAGATGTCTGAGACATCCATGTAAAGATGCAATTATGGAGTTGTTTATGTGAGCCCAGATCACAAAGTCTGGCTGGAGTCTGAAATCCTGGAGTCAGCGACCTAAGGTGGAATTTAAAGTCCTAGGAAGGCCTGAGCACAAATACAAAAGGATTATAGAGATAACACAACATCAGAAAAAGAGCTAGGCCACCTTGTACAATTTTTCTGTGCCTCATCTTATGCATCTGTAACATGGGATTAAAAGATGCCTGGCATGTAGTAGCACTGTGCAAATAAAGCTTTTATTGTTAACATTCTTACAGGTCAGTAAAAGGAGGTTGGTTGGCCACGAAGATGGAAAGGAGTGAGTGAAGTCTGAGGGAAATGTGGAGCATGTAGTTCCTTTTAGGGAATATATGCATGTGTTAGCATGTGTGCATATGCCTGTGTAGGCACGCATGCAAGTCTAAGGGTTTGTGCATGCATGTGTGTGTGTGCAGGTGGCCGTGATGTGAAAAGGGGGAACATAGACAATCACACAAGACAAAAGCCCCTTTCCGTCCTTGAGAAAATCCTCTTAGGGGAGCAGACTCTGTTTTCTTTCTATTAATAACCTTATTACATGCAAAGATACCTTTTTAAGTTGTTGTTGAATGATAAGAAACAACAACAAAATCCAGCACCACATTTGTATATAACATAGTTACAGCTTGTATAGGATACTCCTGTCTGTCCCAATCCATATTGGTCACGCACAAGCTAGTGTCATTTCTTACAACTGGGAATGGGCAATGGTCTTCAGGTACCACTTGGAGGCTTTCTAACACAATCCTGGGTGTGGACAACCAAGATATTATTCTGAATAGAGGAAGAGCAAAGTCAAAGCAGGAGGAATTCTGGAAATATCATTTTAAAGAGTTCATTTAACAATAAAGAAAGGGTTCTCTATCTCATTTAATAATATAATTTTACTGAATTCTTAGATAATGTTGGGAACAGAGTCTCTTAAAACAATAATGATAAAAGTCCACAACCTTTGAAGAACACATCAAAATTTGCAAAGCACATTCCTCTCCCTTCAGCTGATTCTCTTCTCAGCCTCACTAAGGGAGGAGAGAGGCTGGTGGGGGCTGGACTCTGGAGTCCAATATGGGCCCAACTCTGGCTTCCACCTCTGTATTCATTTGCTAGGGATGTTGTAACAAATTACTGCAAACCAAGTGGCTTAAGACAACAATTTATTGCCTCACAGTTCAGGAGGCCAGGAGTCTGAAATCAAGGTGTCAGTAGGATTGGCTCCATTGGAGACTCTGCAGGAGAGCAGGTCCAGGCCTCCCACCTGACTTCTGGTGTTTGCCACTGTCCTTTGTGGTCTTAGCTTGCTCCTGCCCCCATCTGCCTTGGTCACCGCCAAGCCTTCCTCCTGTGTGTCCCTCTGTGTCTTCAAGTGGCTTTCTTTTAAGGACAGCAGCACTGGATTTAGGACCCGTCCTTCTCCAGTATGACCTCACCTTAACTATATCTGCAAAGATCCTACTTCCAAATAAGGTCTCATTCTGAGGTTCAGGGTGGATGTGACATTTTACGGGCACTACTCAACCTGGTACAATCTCCTGCCAGCTATGTAAATTGCTTAGACAGCAACTTCATTTGTAATATGTACATATTATACTGTTGAGTTGTGAGAGTAAATGAAGGAAAGTGGAAACACCCAAAATGCTGCCTAGTGTGAAGATCATCAGAGCTATGTACTGAGGGCTGAGTCTGGTTCGTTGAGAGATCACATACCTCTCTGAGCCTGGTTCTTATTTTCCCATTTTGATTCAAAGCTCCTTGAAGAAAAGATATTTTCCTCTGTTTTGCTCTCATTGCTGTATCTCCAGAGCTTCCTATAACACATGGTCAATAGCAGATGCTTATTATATTATCCTGACATGAGTGAACACTAACACGAGAATAATATATACCCCACAGAAGTAGTGTCTACTTCCTAGTGCTTGATAAAAGCACTTCTATTCTCTTTTCTGACCCTCTTTTACAGCACAGACTGCAAACAGTATAGACATTCATAGAGGGATCCCTGGGTGGCGCAGCAGTTTGGCACCTGCCTTTGGCCCAGGGCGCGATCCTGGAGACCCGGGATCGAATCCCACATCGGGCTCCCGGTACATGGAGCCTGCTTCTCCCTCTGCCTGTGTCTCTGCGCCTCTCTCTCTCTCTGTGACTATCATAAATAAATAAATTTTATTTATTTATAAATAAATAAAAAATAAAAAAAATAAAGTACTAAATTAAAAAAATCATAAATAAATAAATTTTATTTATTTATAAATAAATAAAAAATAAAAAAATAAAGTACTAAATTAAAAAAAAAAAAGACATTCATAGAGATGCCTATGAGGACTGCATGCATCAGTGAAAATCTCAGGGAAGAGTCAGGGAAGGGGATGCTGAGCTCCATTTAATGCCTGGGTAGAATTTGGAGAATAAGAAGGAAAAAGGTAAATCAGCCTGACAAACTACCAGTGCATCCTGTACTTGGTCTACAAAAAGATCTTCAGAGTCAGTTCTGTATCAGGCACCATGTGTGTGGTTGCAGAAACCAAAGTAAACTGCCCTGTTCTGTTTAGTTCTTTGGTTCAGCAGAGAAAACAGCTTATTTAGGTTAATATCATGTTATAGGTCTCTGTGGGGACATTTTTCCATGATAAGAAATTTCTATATGATACTTTAGATATACACAAATGTATGAAAACTAATAATGAACACCATAGACTGCGTTAGAGGAATACAGCATTGCTAATACAATGAGAACTCCCTGTGTTTCCTCCCAATTGGAACCTCTGTCCATGATTGGTGGGAATATTGCTCAGGAAGGAAAGGATAAAGTGAGGAGAAATGACTGGCCCAGGGTGCTACATGAGGCAAAAACTCAGCTCAGGACTCCCTGAACTTCCGTAATGAGAATGGGCAAAAAAGGACTTGTGTTGTCCAGTGGTGTTTATTTATTGCTTTCCAAGCAAAGGAAATAGGTTATTATTCTAAAGGTCGTATGTCAGAGAGTGGGCATGATGATCCTTTCCTTGCTCCCTGGACACGTGTGTTCTATTATTCCCAGGGAATAATGTCACAGAATGTTGATGAGATTCTTCTTGAACCCTGAAATTGGAGGACTAGGAAGCCTCCACATTCTAAACAATACTTCTAAAAGAGGTGAAGATCAAGCATCATGCCCAAGGATTCCTAAGAGGTTGCAGAATTAGCCGCTGCCTCTGCCTCTGACCAGTCACAACACTTGTCAAGCTGTGAGAATGAGGACACAGGAGCATGGAAGATGAAGATGTTGTGAGAACTGTCAAAACTGTTTAGGATGAAATCCTCCCTTCCCTGGAAGCCAAGAGGGGAGGTGGCAAGAGGGGAGGTTGTCTCAGAGAATCACTTTTGGAGGCTAGGGCACTTCACTTGCCTATTGGATATTGCTGAACTGCAGAACCTTTAGGTCTCGCCTGGTGCTGCTATTGCAGAGGAGTGAAGCATAATGTGCAGGCAGACTCCTAAGATGGTCCTAAGAGTTTCAGGCCCAGTTGTACACATACCTTCTCCCAGCTTCCAATTAATCACTAGTCTGGGTTCTTATGTGAAAGAATTTTTCAGATATAATTAAGATCTCAAATCAATTTGCCCTAAAATGGGGAGAAATCTGGGAGAGGCTTTTCCATGTGGGTCTTCCATATGAGACCTTTCCATGTGTGTCTAGAAATCAGAGACAGGGGCATTCAGGTGTGTGAAGTATGAGGGAGATTGGGCACATGAGAAGTTCTCTGTTGGCAACTTGAAGATGAAAGGGGCAACATGGAAGACATGCAGGCAGCCTCTAAAAGATGCAAGTGAACCTGGTTGATGCCAATAAGAAAATGGGGACCTCAGTCTTAATAACCACAAGGAACTGAATTCTGCTTGGAACCTGAATTCACTTGGAAGCAGAGCCTCCAAATGAGAACTCAACGTGGTCAACACCCTGATTTCACTCTTGTAATAACCTGAGCTGACTTCAGCTGACTTATCAGCTGATAAGACTTCACACTCACAGAATTCAGAGATAATAAATGGGTACTGTTTTTAACTGGATTGTTGTGATAATTTTGAATGCAGCATAGAAAAGTAATAAATGCCATAAGTAAGGTGTTCAAGGGCTGGGCATGTGTACCCTGTAGTTTACGGTGCTGGCTTCCAGTCTACAAGATTTGTGGATTCCAGACAATGGTACTGTATGCTTGGGCATCCTGACTTATCCCCAAATCTCTCTTATTCTCAGAGAAAGGGGAAGAACATCCTAGTGGCTCCTGAGTTCTACTTGAAGGAACACTGGAAATTTAAAAAGAGGGCAAGAATGAGGATAAGGCCCAAACACCAACCAAGGGAAGGGACACAATATCTGGTGAAGGGATGGTGAACAGAGATCCATTGCAGAAGCTGAAGAGAGATGCCACTGTCTCTCTTGAAGGGAGTGCTCAGTGAATAAAGATGTAGACCACAGAACTAAAACCATACCCACTATTGATAAAGTTGTAAACACTGGAGGCAAGCAGAATCAAAATGAATCAGGGAGTGAAAAGGTTTTTTCTCCTGATAGGGAACAAACTTCATCTTTTTTTTTTTTTTTTGTCTTTTTGTGTCAGATTGTATTTGTCAGATTGCTGCCCCATATCTCCGAATCTACAAACTCTTCTGCATTGTGATCTCCCTTCCATCTCATCAGCCAGTGAAGTCTATTTTTTACTCTCTCTGAATCTAAGCTGACTCCTGTGCCCTGCTTGACCAAGAGAATACAGTAGTGGAAGTGATGTTCTGGGGCTCCCAAGACTAGATCATAAGAAGCCTTGAAATTTCTGTTTGAGCTCCTTGGATTGTTCTTTTTGGAGGTCTTTCCTTTGGGGAACCCACCCTCACACTGTGAGGAGCTCACACAACACGGAAAGACCACATGTAGGCTCTTAGGTCAACAGCCACAACAGTGCTGCCAGAGGAGAGCCAGCATAAAATACCACATGAAGAGCCATTCTGGATGTCCAGCCTTTGGATGACTGCAATTTCACACATCCTGAGCTACTACTGCCCCACTGAGCCCAGTCAACCTACCAAATTGTGAGAGATAATAATTGTTGTCTTAAGCCATGTTTGGAGGTGGTTTATTATACAGTAAAGAGAAAAGTGGAACACTCTTTTTTTTCTTTTTTTCTTTTTTTTTCTATTCCTTCTAACTCTTCAAGGGAACAGAGGGTCAGAGAAGTGAAATAAGGCAGCAAAGCTGGAACCCAGGTGTATGTAACTCCAGTAAACACACATTTCTAAGGAAGTGTCTTAGCTCTGGCTGCTATAACAAAATGCCATAGGGGTGGCTTAAATAACAGAAATGTATTTCCACTTCCAGAGGCTGGAAAATTTAAGATCAAAGTGCTGGCCTATGGGATCCCTGGGTGGCGCAGCGGTTTAGCGCCTGCCTTTGGCCCAGGGCACGATCTTGGAGACCCAGGATCGAATCCCACGTCGGGCTCCCGGTGCATGGAGCCTGCTTCTCCCTCTGCCTGTGTCTCTGCCTCTCTCTCTCTCTCTCTGTGTGTGTGTGTTACTATCATAAATAAATTAAAAAAAAAAAAAAAAAAAAAAAAAAAAAACAAAGTGCTGGCCTAATCAGTTCCTGGAAAGAGCATTCTTGCAGAAGGCTGGCTTCTTGCTTATCCTCACATGGCCCTGAGAGGGAGAGAAAGCTCTCTGATCTCTTCTTAGAGGAGCACCAATCTCATCATGGGGGCTCCATCCTCGTGATTTCATCTAAATCTAATTACCTCCCAAAGGCCCTACCTCCTAATACTGTCACATCGGTGTTAGGACTTCAACATATGGATTTTGGGGGGCACAAACATTCAGCCCATCACAGGATCTTTCAGGGTCAGAGATTCACCACCAAATATCATGATCAAAAGCCCTATGGCTTCTGAACTGGATGCCTGGGAGATTAAAAAATAAATTGAATTTCTGAATGGGGGGAAGGAGCAAACAGGTCCCTGTGGGGCTGCCAGATTTCATACCATCTTAATACCAGTGCTGCCCTTGAACATCAGGAGTTTCTGGTCATTAAGCCCTGACCAGCCATTCGAGCCCACATCAGCACACTCTGAGCCAAGGACATCGTCATTGCCCTGGTAACGATTCAGGCTCCACCGTGGGGGCCACATTCCGGAGGCCAGGGAACAGACGGAGGTGGAGAGCTGGCACACAAAGTGACACTCCTCAGAAAGCAGCCCAAAAGAAATTCACAAAAGCCCCGTTTGCCTTGGTCTAATATTTGCCATTCCAGAATTCCCCATCTGCAAACAGCAGGGTTGAGCCCGTGGTCATGGACACAGCCTGGGCTGAGTGCTGCTTCTTGCTCTTTATGGCTTTTCCAAGAAACCTGCTGTGTTCTGCAGACATCAAATGATTTGTCTTTTGAGCCTGTCTCTCTTCTACTCCTTAACATCCTTCTCCCATTCTCTTTCCACAAAAGAGCTTGAAAGAAGACAGTAACAAATTAATATTTATTGGGCACTGACTGTGTTCTAGACATCATGTTGGGTATGGAATGCTATTTTATTTGATTCTCATGATACTTCCATGTAAAAGGGCATATTACTTCCAGTGGTGGGCAAAAATAATTAAGTTCAGAGATGTTAAGTGAAATGCCCAAAGTCACACAGCCCATAAGAAGAAGTACTGGGGTTAGAACTCTGGTCCACTTGCCCTCAGCAACTTGCTCTGTCCACTTCACCTTTCCAGGAGAAAGCTGACGCAAGGCAAAAGCAGATGGAATGGGCAAAGTGGTAGGTCTCCTCTCCAAACCAGATCTTGAGATGAAAATTCTTTTTCTCATTGCCTACTTAAGACCAATCCCGGAACCACAGGACCTTATCTGAAGTGCAATTTAGGGGAAGGTAGGGTGGACACAATGTGTGATCTTTCATCACACCTTTGAGCAAACATTTTCTGAGGTCCTAAGCACTGTTACGGAAGGAGAGAGGCTAAAAAGATGAAATTCTTTCCAATCATTTTTACAAATGTCAACAGAGTCCTTACCATTGTTTTATAGCTGAACGTAAAAAGATTAACAAGATCATCTCAACCTTTAATAATGGCATCGTGCAATTACTTAATAACCTTGTGCTTCCTTCTTATTTAATCCTCACAACAACCAAATGAGGAAGCCATTGGGTATTCCCTCTTTCTAGAAGAGAACAGCCAAGTCACAGTGATCACAACAGGACCTAGAGCAGGACAGGCACAGCTGCTGCCAAAGGCTGCAGAAGTTGTGCATGGTCGGGGAGTCCCAGTCCATCCTGGCAGCGGTAGGGGCTTATCGTAATTCAGGTGACGAGAGGGTCCATCATCTGAAGACAATCGAAAAACAATATTAAAACTGCTGAAAGTCTGCTTTTTTATTACCACTATGCCCAATATCCATGGTCAAACACTCTGTTCTGAAAAAAATCTTTTGCCACTCCAGGTTGTAAACCATTCTGCGGTTGCTATTGTGATTTAATGTATTTGCAAACTTCAGATAGGCTCATTTTCATTTGTTGGGCTCCCATATACGATGTATTCCACACAGAAATTAACTCAGAGGCCTCCCTGGTGTCCAGTTGGGCCCTGACTCCCACAGAGTCATGCCCTTGTTTCAAGAGTAAATTTGTAATGGTTTGACATTGTTTGAGCTTTCTTCACGGGCAGTTCGTGTTCCCAACACAATACTGTTCTGCTACTAGTGATTACCGAGCACTGCTGGGAACCAGGGTCTGTGCCAGGCATGGAATAAATAAGAAAGGCAATGTCTCTTCCCTCATGATGTGTCTATCTTTTCAAAGAAGGCAGATAATGAACAAGAAAAGAAATTGAAACACAAAATGATTTAAAATTGGGGAAAATGCTCTGAAGGAGAAAACAACAGTATTCTTGGGGCACATAATAGGAAGCCAGTTTTGATAGGATAACCAGAGAGTCCTTTCTGAGGAAGAAGCATCTGAATAGAAGCATGAAGAATGAACACGAGTTTATTAAGAGTCAGCCTCTCAAGAGTCAGGACATGAGGGCCCTGGTCTTGGAAACAGCAGGTGCAACAAACAGCATGTGAGAGAATGTTCTAGGATGTCTTGATGAAGCTGAGTGAGGGATGAAAAAGTAGCAGGAAGAGAATTTGGAGAAGGAAGTGGGGATCAATGACACATACAAAGCTTGGATGGGACAGGGGCATGGATTTTATTTGCATTTTATTCTACTTGCCACATAAGGACTTTAAGAAGGGAAGAAACTTGTTCTGATTTACATTTTCAGAAGATCTTTCTTGCTGCCATATGGTGAAGACAGTGAGAGAAGTCAGGAAAGATATGATAATATCCCTGGGATTGGAGAGAAGCAAGATATATTTGAGGACATAATTATATTGATGAGGCTTGCGAGGTCAAGAGAAAGAGAGAAGCCCGAGAAAGTATCTGGCTGCTTTGTTTTCTGTTGAGTAGGTAGTGGAGCTATTTGCTGGAATAAGAGCAGTTGGGGAGAAATATTTAAAGAGAAAGAAAGAGAGAGAGAGAGTGTTGGGGATATATATATATTAATGTTTAAGAAAATTTGGAAGATACTGGGGTGCCTGCATGGCTCAGTCAGTTGAGCACCTAACTCTAGATTTTGGCACAGGTCATGATCTCAGGGTAATGGGATCAGGCCCCATGTAGGGCTCCCAGCTCAGTGAAGAGTCTGCTTGAGATTCTCTCTCCCTTGCCCCATCCTCCACTCTCTCTCTCAAGTAAATAAATAAATCTTTTAGAAAATTTGGAAAATAAGAAGGAAGAGAAAACTATCTCACCACTTAGAGTCAAGCACTATTAATAGTTTATATATATATATATAGTCTCTAGTCTTTTTTTTTTTTTTAAGATTTTATTTATTTATTCACAAGAGACACAGAGAGAGGCAGAGACATAGGCAGAGGGAGAAGCAGGCTTCCTGCGGGGAGCCTGATGTGGGACTGGATCCCAGGACCCTAGGATCATGACCTGAGACAAGGGTGGATGCTCAATCACTGAGCCACACAGGTGTCCCTCCTTCTAGCCTTTTATTTCTTTATTTTTATATTTTTATTTTGGTACTCAGTATACAATTAAAGACATCATGGTGTATCAAAGTAATTAGGAATTAAGTAAACTAGAAGCTCTTACTTCCTTTACCTTGCTATGTGACCTTGGCAATGTACTTATGCCCCTCAAACTTTATTTCTTCTTCTGTAAAATGGAATGGAGGACACTAATCTGCAATTCAATGCATGGCTGCAAGGATGAAATAAATAAGGCAGATCATGTGCTTAGCACAATCCCTGGCAGATACAAGGCCCAAGAATTGTTAATTATTATTATTATTATTATTGTTAATATTATATGATTACTTCTCTATAATAAATTCTTAGAATTAGAATTGCTATCCTAATGTCCTGTACAAATAATAGCAGTAACAGAAAAAAAGAGAGCAAAGAGCAGAGTAAATTGCACACAGCACAAGGACCACCCCCCCATTTTTCTTCTGACCCAAAAGGACTTAGAGGAGAAAAAAAAAAAGAAAAATTCACAGAGTAGAAATCTGCCTTGAAGCCATATTCACATATTTTTCAGCATATTGACTTAGTGGGGATTAAATACCACAATTGATATTCTCAGTTATTTTTAAAATGATCCAATCTTGCATTTGAGTCTTATTGGATGGAATTCTTTCCTTGCCACAAATTAATGTCGTGCAACTATTCTAGGAGGGGACATTCTACTTGGGCCAGGTGAACCAATGGATCCCACAAATTTACTTTGATGCTTTCTGAGGGCAGCAAACATGTTGTGACAAAGGCCAGAGTCACTCCGGAGGCAAATTTCACCTGGAGCTGCTATCACTGGCTTGTCTCTACCATTGACAAATCTGCTCTTTCCCGGTGATTTTTGTTGGCCAGATTCCCCTACCTTTTAAAGGTGCTTCCAATCATACCAAAGACATTTAAAGGACAAAAAAAAAAAAAAAAAAAAAATTCATGGGAGGGGCCAGTGGCTACCCTAGAGGCTAGGCTTGAAGCCAGGGAATCCTTCAGTCCAGCATAGGAATAAACTCAACTGTGAACTCAAGAGGGGCCTCGAGGCAAGTGATGGAGTCTGTCCCATCGATCCTCAGTGGCTTAAAAAACCATATGGACACCAGCACATACAACAGTGAATGCAGGCCAAGCAAAGATGAAAGTGCAAGGAATAACTTAGAAACTTCATGAACACTGGTTAATTGCCTTGACAAATTAAACTCATTAGCCCAGAAGCCAATTAAGTTGGAACATTTATTAGTTAATAAAAACAGGGCCTAACAAGGACTCCCTTTGCAGACATTGGAAATTATTTGACTACATGGAAGAGACCAGAGCTAAAGGAAAAAAGTGATTCTGCTCTATGTATATTGTCATCATAAAGCCTTATTTGGTAAAAACTTAGATATACTGTCAGGATTACAAAGTAAAGCCAGGAGTGTGAAAATATGCTGCCGCTATAAGACAGTCTAAAATGTTTAGCAATAGTGTTTGTCTCAAACCCACAATATAAAAATGATGGAATAGCTCAGAGAAGTTAGATAACCAGATATGGATACCTAGGAAGTAGATGGCCACCTTAGGAAGCTGCGTTCCTCACCCCCCCCACCCCCCCCCCCCCATTCACTGGTTCCTTTTCTATTGCTTGACAACCACAATGTTAATATATATAGTAATGGTCACTGATAGAGCATCAAGCATTCTTCACAGTAATCTCACTAAATCCTCATTAGAACCCTGTATTGTCACATGATTATCTTTATTTTCCAGGTGGGAGGAGAGGTGGAGAACCTCTAAAACCATATCTAAAACCATATCTCCATGGCGTCAGCAATTCCGTAGAAGAACACTGACCCTTAGTAAGCATTTGTTATGCTGCCAGGATCAGGCCAGTGACATCACAAGCATTAACCCACTTTATCCTCCTGATCCAGTAAAGCAGGTATTCCTAGTTCTGGTTCATAAAAGAAGAAAGTCAGCTAATAGGAGTCAAGGAACTTGCCAAAGGTTAAAGTGTGGGTGGGACCATTCCTCCTTTGCCTGACTTCCAAGAAATGCCTTTGTATGTTTCACCTCCTCCATAGCTGCTTCAGGAATATTGCAGGTAGGTTAATAACCATTGTCAGGAACAGAAACTGACTCTGGCAACCACCATCGTCACTACAAATAACTGTTGTGGTAGATGGATTAGAAAGAAATAAGAGGTAAAGCTTTAAAAGTACTTTCCAAAGGTTTTTTTTGTTTTGTTTTGTTTTGTTTTGTTTTTTGAGAGACAGAGAGGGAGAGAGAGAGCACAGACACACACACATGTGAGCAAGGGAGGAACAGAGGGAGAGACAAGAATCCCAAGCAAACTGTGCTGAGCACGAGCTGGATATGGGGTCCTTCCCACGACACTGAGATCATGGCTTGAGCTGAAATCAGGAGTCTGATGCTCAACCATAGGCCACCTAGGCTTAGGCACCCCTAGTGCTAAAGTACTAAAGTGCTAAAGTACTTTTAGTACTTTTTTTTTTTTTAAATCAATCAGAAGATCAAAGGAGGGGAGAGATGAGATGAAAAAATGAATGAGGGCAGCCCAGGTGGCTCAGCGGTTTAGCGCCGCCTTCAGCCCAGGGCCTGATCCTGGAGACCTGGGATCAAGTCCCATGTCTGGCTCCCTGCATGGAGCCTGCTTCTCCCTCTGCCTGTGTCTCTGCCTCTCTCTCTCTCTCTCTCTCTCTCTCTCTGTGTCTCTCATTTTTCTTCTCATTTTTTTTATTATTTTTAAATAAATAAAATCTTAAAAAAAAAGAAAAAATGAATGAGCTATTGCTGAAAATAAGGAAAGAAATAATGTCTTCCATCAAGCATGCACAGATACTAGTGCACTGATAGGCATAATTCTTCAAAGAAAAATGGATTTGTTGCTCAAAAAAAGTTTGTAAAGTAATAGTGAGCTTGTACATGTATGTATGTATTCGTTCTTAATGAAGAACTCCAGATTTTTTTCTTGTTAGAGTAAAATTTAAATTTTCATGAAGACATATGCCACTCTTGGGCTTATCTGATGGTAGAAGTCCTTCTTCTCATTTTTTTATTTTCTCAGAATACTGGCTTGTATCTAGAACAGGGATAGGCAAATTTATTATTTAGGTAAGGCCTAAATAATAAATATTTTAGGCTATGTGGGCCATAAAGTCTCTGTTCCAGTTACTGAACTTTTCATATAATATGAAAATAACCATTGTATATATGTAAATTAATGGGGCATAAGTGATTATGTCCCAATAAAAATGTATTTACAAAACCATATGGTAAACGGGTAGGATGTGGCTGGTGGGCCATGGTTTCCTGACCCCTGATATAGTAGAACATGTGTTCCCTAAACCAATTTAGATGATGTTACATTACATTATATTCACTGATTGTTTACAAAGTGCTACAGTAGACCATGGAGTTTATCTGGCTCCATCTACTGCAAGCATCAGAATCTTGAGTCCAATAGTTGAAAGTAGAATCTATGCAATAAAGGTATCTGTAAAAATATCTTGAGGGGTTCTTTAACTGAAATTTTATATACATGATAGAATTAGCTGTTACAGATAACCCCACATTCTAGAATAATAATTCCAAGTTGTACTTTTATACAAAAAACACCAAGCACATTCTGTTACTAGTTTTTTTTAAATAAATAATATGCAAAAATTAATGATGTCAAATGGCCATAAATAAATTTAACACCTATTAATAATAAAATGCTATGTATGTAAGAACTTGAAGTCTACCTTATTAGCATGAAAAAATATATTTCAAAACAGCCAATATTGTTCTAACCGATAAAAATCCCAGAAGTTTCTGCATTGAAATCAAGAATAAAACCAAGCTCCAAGCTTCTAGCACCCCAACTCTTATTTACTTGCATTCTACACGTCCTGGACAACCTAATAAGGCCTTGACCAGGTATAAGTGGTAGAAGTATAAGAAGGGATATCATTATGTGAGGATGGTATGATTTAGTACTTACAAAAATCCAAATGAATCAATTTTAATGCTTTTAGAATTAATAAGAGTTTATGAGTAAAGAGGCCAGAGAGAAGATAAATATGTAAAAACGAGTGGCATTCCTCTAAGCTAGCAATTGCTAGTCTGAAAATGTTATGAAATTTTAAATCAAAAGCAGAATGATAATTATAAAACATGAAGCAATAATTTTGACCAAGTGTATATATTTATATGTCTTTACTAAAATCTTAATATGATTTGAATAAAAATATCCTTGGTCTCCACTCAGGAACAGAAAAGGAATTGGAGCCATGCACTAACCCAATGGGGACATCCAACGAGTCTTTCTATTGGGTGTCACATCAACAGAAGAATAAGAGTCAGAAACTGGACCATCCAGGTAGTGGCCCCACTAGTGGAAGAACATTCTAGGGATGTTAACAGACATGAAATGATGTCATATCCTAAGTGTTCTGATCTTTGTCCAACATTCCTGGCACAGAGTTTCTGAAGCCCTTGTAATTTCCCAAGTGACAGAAGTGTCTGTTTTTCAGCCATATCTTAGACCGCATCTGAATTTATGCTAATGAAATGACTCGTGGTTGGCCCCGTAGATAGTTTCAGGATGGGGACTGGTCACCACAAAAACCAACCACATGATTAGAAGACTGAGACATTGAGCCGGCATGATCTCTGGAGAAGGGAAGAGGACTGGAAATTGAGTTTAATGATGTGCCAACAATTTAATCAGTCATGTCTCCATAATGGGGCTTCAGTAAAAAAGCTGGACACCAAAGCTTTTTGGAGCTTCCTGGTTGGGGAACACATCAATGTTCTGGGAGAGTGACATGTCCTGATTTCATGGGGAGGAGGTACAGAAGCCCTGCATTCAGGACTCTCTCAGTCCTTGCCCTACTTGTACTTTCCTTTGGTTATTCCTGAATTGCATCTTTTATAATGAAACTGTAATTACAAATCTCACACCATCCTGAGTTCTATAAGTCATTCTAGCAAACTGCCAAATCAGAAGGGGCCATTGGAAATCCCCAAATTGTAACCATTCGGTCAGAAGTGTGTGTGGCTCAAGGATTTCACTTGTGTCTGGTGTCTGAAATGAAGATAGTCTTTTTGGAGCCATGCCCTTTAACTTGTAGGGTATACATTAATTCTGGGTGGGAGGTGCCAAAATGGAATTGCAGTACATTAGTTGATGTCAGAATAGTTGGAAGACATCTTTCTCTGAGCAAGTAACCATGTTTATTTGCCAATTAAAAAGTTTTGCCATATGATGTCTCATAGCCTTTTATAACAGTCTGCACTATATTAAGTAAAATCCTTATAATCAGAGTATTTAGGGTTTTTTTGTTTGTTTGTTTCAGAATTTAGAATTTTGAGAAAGCTATGCCCTAAGACTCCTAGCAGAGTCTGGGCAGCACCCACAATACCCAATCCCTAATACTTCCCCAGAGATACATATGAAAATTAATACTGAGATAACAGGGACTATAAGTAGCCCTACTTTACTTCAAGTTAGTCATTGCCACCATCTGAGTTAAAGCGTTGGTTCAGAGATTTCTAGATTTCATAATTGCAGATGAGGAATCGAGGGCCTCTATATGCAGGAAGGAGATCTGACGTGCAGCCTGAACTCAACTAACCAGCGAACATGTTTTTTATCAGAAGACAGACAAAGGTGGTGAAGAAGACAAAGGTTGAATGGGCAGATCCCAGAAACTAATCTTTGGAAAATCTTTCAGTCTTGCCACATAAAATCACTAACAGAGAATTCAGTACTTATTGATGCCTAGGCAAAATAGCAGTTGTTCTGTTAGGAATATATATGATAAGGTACTGCTATAGTCCTGAAGGGGATGACATTATAAAATATGTCAGAATTACTGTATCTCTAAGACACAAGTGTGTAATAAATAATGCCTCTGTAGGCAGAATTGCAAGATGAGCCCCAAAATATATTTTAAAAAATTATAACCTGGTCCTGGTCTACAAACACCTTTCTCCAATTATTCAGTCAATCACTAACCTAGGTACTGCTGTGATGGGATTTTGCAGATGCAATGAAGCTACCAAATCAGTTGACTTTAAATATGGAGATTATCCAGGGAGAGGTGGAGGGGCTAACTTAATCACACAAGTCCTTGGAAAGCACAGATTTTTCCTCTGGCTGATCGCAGAAAAGACAGTCATAGAGGTGAACCCCAGCTAGCTTGGAAGAAAACAAACATCCATGTTGTGAAATTCCCACTGGGGCCACGTGGCAAGGACCTCTTGATGTTGATTGTGGTATCAGGCTCATGGCTCAGTCCTCTAGGTGCAAGAAAATGAGTTCTGTCAATAACCAGTGTAACAAGTGAACCTGGAAGAGGACCTTGAACCCTAGAGAGAACTGCCATCCCAGCTAACACCTCATTTCCTGCCTGGTGAGACCCTAAACAGAACCCAGTACACTCTGCCTGGATTTTGGACCTGGAGAAGTCATGAAATAATTATTTGTCTTGTTTTAAGATGTAAGTTTCTGAGAGTTTATTACACAGGGGTAGAAAGCTACCACAAGTACCAAACAGAATACACTGGCCCAGGAAGTCACCTGTTTGGCATTTTAGCAAGTATAGATCTGATGAGTTCCCCTGAGGAAGCTGGACATCCCAGGCGAAACAGCACTCAAGATTGCCATTGATGAAGCGGAGTCCTCTGAAGACACAAATATTCCAGTGACCAAAGTTCTACACATGCACACCAGTTTGTCAGAGTATCTAATACAACATTAATTTGATTGCACACAATTGTGTAGCTCAATAGAATGCTTTGAGCTACTTTTGTGTTTGACCTAATTTTATATATTCTTTAGAATTATGGTTTATATCAATTTAAAATTTATTCTAGGTGGATAGGGCAAATAACTAAAATATATTATTTTGTGGTGTTTGTGGGTTTTGTGGTATTTGTTAGTTTTTAAAAATATGTGCTTTGCACATTTTTCCCCTAGTTTTAAGTAAATATTCTTCTTTACCTAATTTTGTATAGGATATTTTGTCCCCTCAAAATATAAGCTTCAGAACCCACAAAACCGGTATCCTACCTGTGTAAGGCTAGACTCTATAATCTGTTTTCCAAAATACAGTCTGAGCAATGGTAGCCATTGTTACTCTACAGCCCATGTCCTCCCTCTCACTCCTCACTCTCTTATTCTATTTTTATGTTACCATCTTAAGTACTCAGTGAAACTAGCCATGCCCTAGCCCCATCACATGACTGACAAGTGGCCAAAACCAGTGAGGGCGGGATCCCTGGGTGGCGCAGTGGTTTGGCGCCTGCCTTTGGCCCAGGGTGTGATCCTGGAGACCCGGGATCGAATCCCATGTCGGGCTCCCGGTGCATGGAGCCTGCTTCTCCCTCTGCCTGTGTCTCTGCCTCGCTCTCTCTCTCTTTGTGTGACTATCATAAATAAATAAAAATTAAAAAAAATCTCATTAAAATAAAAAAAACAGTGAGGGCAATTTCTTCTATAAGCCACTGATTGAAGACTGCATGGTCACAAGACATCAACTTGTCCAATGAGATGTATGGGAAAGTTGTCAGGACCACTTCTGGGAAGGACCTTCCTCCTTAAAAAAGTAAGGGGCCTCTGCCCACTGTGGCTCTAGGCTGTGCAAGAATTCATGGTGTCCTGATCTGTTGCTGCAGCAGCTAGAGGGCTGACCCACTGATGATGGACCACATGGGAAAACACAAAGCTTTGGCGACATTGTGGAGATGATGAGCTAATGCAGAAAAGCCCCCTCCTGACGATGTCCTCTTGGTGAGAGGATAATTCCATACCAGTGGTTCAGGCCACCTCATTGTTAAGTGTTGTGTTGCTTGGAGCAGAAAGCCCCTGGCTGCAGTGGGGAAGCCAGAAAGGGAAACCGTGAAGCTTGAGATTTTCCAAGGCCAGACACTCCTCATATATGTGGTCGTGAACTTCCTCCTGAGACAGACTTTCCTGAATGTCAGTGGAAATACTTCATATATATTTTTTTCAAGATTAATTAATTAATTTATTTATGATAGACACACACACAGAGAGAGAGAGAGAGGCAGAGACACAGGCAGAGGGAGAAGCAGGCTCCATGCAGGGAGCCCAACGTGGGACTCGATCCCGAGACTCCAGGATCACGCCCTGGGCCAAGACAGGCGCCAAACTGCTGAGCCATCCAGGGATTCCCGGGAATACTTCATATATTAAAACAAGTCCTGTCACAATGCCAAAGGGATTTTTTTTTATTTTTAGGAATTTAACAAAATGATCCCCAAATTCGTCTAGAAATGTAAACAGAAAGGACAACAATAAAAAGGATAATGAGGAAAGTTTTTATATGACCAGCCCTAAACATATTAAAACATACAAAGCCATAATAGTAATTGTGTCCCCATGCAAGTATATATGAAAGTTAATAATGGAGAGATCAGAAAAGACCCCATTACCCACTAGCAACAGAAGAAATGCAAATTCAACTAAGTTGTACTATTTCATTTAACTTTAAAACTGAAAAATATCCTAGACCAATAGTGGTGGTCACTGAGTGTATGATGGCTACTCTCATATTCTACTGGGGAGAATATAAATTGGAAGAACTTTTCTAGAAAACTATTTGGAAATTTGTAGTAAGAGCTTTAAGTAAATCTGTAAACTTTGATACAATTGTCCCACTTTTGACAATATATCCTAAGGAAATAATTCTAAATATGGATAATGCTTTATGCAGGCAGATGTTTATTACAGTAATAATGAAAAATGGAGATAAATTAGATTTGCAACAGGCAGGGGGAATTTAAGTCAATTATGGCACATACACTCTCTTGTGCAGGTATTAAAAATGATGGTTATGAAGACTAAACTAAAAATGAAAAATGTCTATAATTTAATAGAAAACATGGTATAAAGTTATACAGTGTAATTACATCTTGAAAAACAACAATTGTATGTGTAGGAACATACTGAAAATAAATGAAACAAAATGTGAATAATAGTTGGGTTTGAACAGTGAGATTATCAAGTTTTTTTCTTTTTTAACTTTCTAAATTTCTATAAAATGATACTTTTATAATGAATAATTTTAAAAATCAGAGTAATTTTCTTAAAAAATGCCAAAGATGTTGTATTTAGTAATAGTTCTCCAGGAAAATAGAATCAATAGGATGTATGCATGTGTATGTGTGTGTGTGTGTGTGTGTGTGTGTGTGTATGAGAGAGAGAGAGAGAGAGAGATTTATTAAGGGACTGCCTCATGTGATTATAGAGGACGAGATGTCACATGATCTGCCACATGTAAAATAGAGACCCAGGAGAGCTGGCAGTGTAGTTCTAGTCCACGTTGGAAGGCCTGAGAGTGATCCCTGGGTGGCGCAGTGGTTTAGCGCCTGCCTTTGGCCCAGGGCGCGATCCTGGAGACCTGGGATCGAATCCCACATCAGGCTCCCGGTGCATGGAGCCTGCTTCTCCCTCTGCCTATGTCTCTGCCTCTCTCTCTCTCTCTCTGTGTGACTATCATAAAAAAAAAAAAAAAAAAAAAAAAAAGAATGGAAGGCCTGAGAACCAGGAAAGCAGATGACATGAATTCTTGTCGGAGTGCAGAAGACCAATGTCCTTGAAAACAATCAGGCACAGAGAGTGAATTCTCTCCCTTTACTCCATCTTTTGTTTTATTCAGGCATCCAAAGGATGGGCTGAGGTCCACCCACACTGGGGAGGACAATCTACTGGACTCAGTCTACTGATTGAAATGTTAATCTCATCCAGAAATACTCTCACAGACATACCCAGAATAATGCTTGCACAAATATGTGAACATGCGATGGCCCAGTCAAATTGACACATAAAATCAATCATCACTGATACTAAATCTTTGACCACAGTAGTATTATAATAATCACTTCACTCATTCAGTATATATATATATATATATCTGTCTCTATCTACATATGTGTGTGTGTGCATGTGTGATCTTAATATATGCCAGGCACAGTTGTAAACCATAGAGAAAACAGCAAGACAAGATCTATTCCCTTACAGTGCTTATGTTCTAGAGGGTGAAACAGATTATAACTAGAAAACAAAGAAAAGGAAGGAAGGAAGGAAGGAAGGAAGGAAGGAAGGAAGGAAGAAGAAGAAGAAGAAGAAGAAGAAGAAGAAGAAGAAGAAGAAGAAGAAGAAGAAGAAGAAAGAAAGAAAGAAGAAAGAAAGAAAGAAAGAAAGAAAGAAAGAAAGAAAGAAAGAAAGAAAGAAAGAAGGAGAAAGAAAGGAAGAAAGAGATTAGAACTTTAGGCAATGAAACATACTATGACGAAAAATAAAGGAGAGTAAGTGGCTAGGTGAGGATGCTATTTTCAATAGTGTTGTTGGGAAAAATCCCTTTGAAGAGATACAATTTGAGCACATACCTGAATGAAGTCAAGGAGCAAGACCTTGACAAAGGGTGCCAGGTGGAAGGGGCATTGCATGGAGGTCCTGAGGAGGACACACTCATCAAGGTAGCTGGAGCTGAGTGCAGGGGTGGTGATAAAGAAGGCAGTTGTGGGGTAGGCAGGAAAGAGATTGTATATAGCCTTAAGGGCACGAGGAATGGTTTAGAATTTACTCCAAGCTAGCTGGGGGCCAGGGAATGTAGTTAGCTGGAAAGTGACTTGACCTGATTTATATTCAAAATGCTGGCTGGAAAGTTGACCCTTGACTATAGGACAAGCAAGGGTAGAAGCAGGGAGAAAAGAGGTTGTTGCATTCGTCTAAAGTCTAAGTGAAAAGTGTTCCCCATCACTGAAAGGGGATGCCAGGGAACCCTCAGTATGAACTCAGGATGGGAAATGGATGAAGGTCAAAGGAACTCTGGAGAAATGGGCAGAACTTCCAGAAGAGTCTGGTCTCCATGCTGGGGCCACAGTGATTACAAAGGGCCATTCACTGTCCAAGGGTAATACAGTTAGCTCTACTTGTTATGCTCCCGCCATGGGGTGGTTGTGGAGGATACCCTGCAGAGATAGAGGATCTCTCTCAATCGATTTCCATTGTGGGAAGTGGGTCCTGCCTTCTACCAAGGCTACACCCAGTGGGGGATTGCTTAAAATGGCAATTTGGCATTTGTAGAGTGGAAGGATTATTTTGAGGGGAGAGAGGTGTTGTGTGCTGTGACAGGCAAAGAATGGCACATTCACACTCCTAACCAAGTAAACACATCTATGTACCACACATCGTTCTGGGCAAGTTCTCCCTGATATGCAGTATACTGAATGAACACAACCAGTTCTCCAGAAGTGTTTGTTGAATACATTCATTTGCTTCTCCCTTAAATCCTGGAAGCATTATGAGGTATATTTAAAATATTTGGAAACTGTCCTTCTGAAAGAGTAAGGGATTCACTGAGGCCCCTCAGTTCATAAAACAGTGATTCAAGGTCTGAAAGGCTTGAGTCCAAATCTCAAATCTGACACTTGCCAGCTTTGTAAACGTAGGAACGTTATTCCACCTCTCTGTGTCTCAGTTTACATATCTGTGGGATGGAGTTAATATTAGCACCTACCTCACAGAGGTGGTATGAGGATTATATTAGATGATGAGCTGAGCTGATGTTGTCCTTATTAAAGCTGGAATTCTTTCCCAGGCTTTCTGGCTCCAAGTAAATGTACTGTTCTTGGTACTTATCTGACTTGTTATAAAATTATGCCAGTACACAAAATCAAATCAACACAGTCATCTGACATTTAATAGGAGCCAATTTCTCACAACTACCTTGCACATAAAAGAGTCTGCTCATAAGCAAGATCAGTAAGGAGCTGCTCTTTCTTTTCCAAAGGATCTTTGTTTGGTAGAAGCATCCTGGTATGCAGGGAACAGCCTTGCTGGGTGAAAGAACACACCATCACTGTTTCTCCTGCATGGGCTGGTCCTTCTGCTTCTTCCAAGTCCAGTTTCCCTGAGGGTGTCATATGTCTCCCCAGATGGACCATTAATGCCTTGGGAACAATGTGCCAAATATTGAACAAAGGCTCCGTTTAGGTCCTGCCACTGGAGAGCTGAAACCAAGGGTCACATTCCGTTTTGGGTTTCTCCATGTTGCATCTCTGTTCACTTTAGCACATATTTTCAGAGAATACAGACTACAAACCTCTCCCCACCCCACCCCCTGACACACAACCACAGCTCTGTTTTGAAACTTCTCTTCCTTTACCATTGGATGGTGGACCTTCCTCCTGGTTGAGGAAAACTCTTTGTTAGTGGTGCCTATTTGGAAACACATCCCTTCCAAAAAACTTGAGTGTGTCTCAGTAAGCACTTCTCATATCACCCCATGGAGGCATGGAGGAAGGCTGTTTCCATTTTATTACTGGAAACTTATGCCCTGTCTTAGAATTAGAGGAGTCATTAAAGATCATCTTGTGGATCTCTTTTCTGATGAATTGGTGCTGACAGTATCACTGCCAGGTGGTGACTGCTCTGTCTTCATTCTACTCTGTAAGCAATTCTGCTACAATTTCATACAAACTCATGTTGATTGAAAGCTCTTCCTACATGAACAAGGCAGATGTATCATTTCCTTGTAGTAGTTTTTATATTTCACTGAATTAAGAGTATTTGCATGACAAAAGCATATTATGTTGACAAAATTTTACTTGGTCCTAAGAGAGGAACTAATAAACTTTTGGGGAGTATTCTTTTGTTTTCCATTTGCCCCTCCAGGCTCACTCTTAACTCTCTTCTTCCCTGCTCTGTGACTGAAGAGGCTAACTTTTACAGACTGCATCAGGGGACAACCTTGCCCTCTGCCTTACTATTGGTTTCAGAGAGGTCAGGGCATGTGTTATCCCAAATTCCCCTAAAAAGAGAGTCCAAAAATAGGGTTCGTGTGCAAGTGGTTTATTTTAGACATGATAACAGAGAGCAGGGATAACAGAAGAAGGAGAAAATCAAGTAGGAAGCAAAGTCAATATAAATACCTCAGGGCTGGCTACTGTGGTGAACAACTCATGTTAATCCTACTGGCTTAGTGGTTGTGAGAAGAAAACAATATGCCTCAGCATTTTCCATTGGAGGGTGCAAGGAAGAAGCAATTAACTGTTGTCTCTAGTCTCCATTCCCTGAGGTTGCCCCATGGCTATTCATCACTTCCACATTTATGGTTTCTTATGGATGAATGCTGAGTGGCTGTCATAAGCATTAGAGAAGACTTGGGGCAAAAAATGAGGGAAGGTCAGCATGTACATGAGCTCAGGCACTGCCGGCCTGAAGCTGCTCAAAACCTGCATGGAATTGTTCACCAGAGCAATGGCTGGGGTTAGAGGTGAGGGCTGGGTTAGAGTGTGGGAGGTAGTGTACCAGAGGTCTCATATACTGTGGTTGTATTCCTCCATGCTTGTTTTTTTCACTCTAAGATTATAGCCCCTGTCACATGGTACACAAGAATGGGATCTGAGCTAATAACTCCATCTCTGAAAGCTCCATCAAGTAGGAGATCTGAGGTACCAATATAAAACTTGGTTTTGACTGGGGAATCCAATACTTTGCAAAATCACAAGACCCAGAAGACTGGACATCATAAGTGGGAGAAAAATCATAAGGAACGTCTACTCAAGATCAATCTGAAAACAAAAATTACAAAAGTATGTGATTAAAACAATCATCAAGAAAGATTACCTACAAGTTCAATGAACAGACAAATTTATTACTGAGAAATTTTAACTATTTGAGTCATCTTCTAATAAGGAGTTTAATGATCCATATTAAATCCTCAAAACAATAAAGGAAGAAATCATATTCATGAAGAAAACCCCCAAGAAGTTATGAAATAAAACAGGTAGGTATGAACCAAGAACAGAAGGATTTTGAGGGGGAGATGTCTTTTCTAAACAAACTTTTTTTTTTTTAAAGGAAGAGCTCTAGATTTCCATAGAATGATTGCAAATATAGTTTTCCTTCTCCCCCCGTGCCCAATTTCCTTTATTATTAATATATTACATTAATACGGGGTACACTTATCACAATTAATAAACCACACATCATCATTAAGCAAAGTTTATACTTACTCAGATTTCCTTGGTTTTTCTCTAATGTCCTTTTTCTGTTCCAGAATCCCATCCAGGATAACACATTGTATGTATTAGTTCTGTCTCCTTGGTCTCCTCTGGTAGGCAGCTCAGTGAGACTGGAGGCTGTCTCAGAGAATATTAAAAATGCAGAAGAACAACAGAATGGAAATGGTGGTTCTTGGGCACTTAAATGGTACAGCTGGAAATTGAGCTCTGAATTAGGTGGGTGCAGAAGGAGATGTTACCTGTTGCAAGCCAAGAGCCAAGAATCATGCAAGGGAGTCTCAGTTGTTGATGCTTGTTTTCAATATCCTTAAAATAGAGCTAGTAGAATTCAGCAATATAAAAAAGGAATTAGGGATCCCTGGGTGGCTCAGGGGTGTAGCACCTGCCTTCAGCCTAGGGCGTGATCCTGGAGTCCCGGGATCCAGTCCCATGTTGGGCTCCTTGCGTGGAGCCTGCTTCTCCCTCTGCCTGTGTCTCTGCCTCTCTCTTTCTGTCTCTCATGAATAAATAAATAAAATCTTAAAAAAAAAAAAAGGAATCATACATCATGACTAAGTGGGATTCCTTCCAGGGATGCAAGTTTGGTTCAGTATTGAAAAATCAGTCAGTATAATACCTCATTAAAACAGAGTAAAGAAAATCACACGATCATGTAAAGTGTTGCAGAAAAGGCATTTGACAAAATTCAACAGCTTTTAGTGATAAAAACTCTCAGAAAAATAGGAAAAGAGAAAACTTGCCCAACTTCAAAAAAAGAGCACCTAGAAAAATACCTAACATTTTATTTAATCATGAAAGACTGAATAGTTTTCCTTTAAGACCAGTAGCAGGTAAAGTATGCCCCCTCTCACCTCTCTTGTATGACATAATGCTGAAAGTTCCAACCAGTGCAAAAAGGCAAGAAAAGGAAACAAAAGGTATACATATCAAAAAGGAAGAAATAAAATTGTCCCTAGTTGCAGATGACAGTTGTCTGTGTAGAAAATCCCATGTATGGTACAAAAAAACCTGGAACCAATAGGCGAGTTCAACAAGGTCAGAGGATACCCAATAAATGCACAAAGATCATTTTTATTTCTATATACTAACAATTGACACATCAACACCAAGATTAACACCAATTCCAGGAGTGTCTGAATGGCTCAATCAGTTAAACCTCCAATCTTGATTTCTAATCAGGTCATGATCTCAGTGTTGTGAGATCAAGTCCTGTGTTGGGCTCTGTGCTGGGCATGGAGCCTGCTTAAGAGTTTCTCTCTCCCTCTTCCTCTGCCCCACTTGCTTCTCCCCACCCCTTGCCTTTTTAAAAAAGTACAATTTAATTTACAATTACTCATTAAAAAAAGATAAATATTTATCTGATAAAACCCATGTAGGATTTGTATCCTGAAAACTACCAGATGTCTTTGAAAGAAACCAAAGAAGAGATAAATGGAGAGGCATACTGTGTTTATGGAGTACAAGACTCAACATAGTAAAATGTCAGTTCTCTCAGATTTATATACATGTATAACGACTTCTCTCAAAGTCCCAGCAAAACATTTTGTAGATATAAAAATCATTCTAAAATTTATATGAAAAAGTAAAGGAACTAGAATCACAAACAATTTTGAAAAAGAAGAATAAAGTAAGGGGAATCTGTCTATCTTGTTTCAAGACTTATCACGCAGCTATAGTAAACAAAACAAAAAAAAATAAAAAATAAAAAAAAAACAAAAAACAATGTGGTATCAACAGATGGAAAGACACACAGATCAGTGGAACAAGACAGAGAACCCAGAAATAGACCCACACAAATAGGCCCAACTGATTTTTTTGACAAAGATGTAAAATCAATTAAGTGGAGGAAGGATAGCTTATTAATAAATGGTGCTAGAGCAAGTAGACATCTACAGGCTAAATAAATAAATAAATAAATAAATAAATAAATAAATAAACCTGGCTGTCAGCCTCCTATCTCATACAAAAATTGACTAAAAATAGATTACAGACTTAAATGTCAACTATAAAACTATAAAACTTTCAGAATAAAAATATAGGGGAAAAATCTCTGGAATCTATGACTTGACACAGAGTTTTTAGACACAGTCTATAAAAGAAAAAAAATTATAAATTTGACTTCATGAAAATTAAAACCTTTCACTCTGTGAAAGAAACTGCTAAGAGTATGAAAAGACAAACCACAGAGTGGGAGAAAATATTTGCAAACCACATTGCTTGTAAAGAACTAATATGCGGAATATATAAACAACTCTCAAAACTCAACAGTAGAAACATAAACTATACAATTAGAAAATGGGTAAATGGCATGAAGAGACATTTCGTGAAAGAGGATACACGATGGCAAATAAGAACATGAAAATATGTTCAACATTATTGGTCATTAAGGAAGTGCAAATTAAAACCACAATGACATATTTTTGCACACCTATCAAAATGACTAAAATAAAAAAATAGTTATAATGCCAAATTCTGGTGAAGATAGAGTGTACCTGGATCATTTATATATTGCTAGTGGGAATGTAAAATGATATAACTGCTCTGGGAAACAATTTGGCAGTTAAAAAACAAAATGAAACAAAAAAAACAAACAAACATGGAACTATCATATAACCCAACAATTATACTCTTGGGCTTTTATCCCAGAGAAAGGAAGACTTACTTTCATCCAAAACCCTTAACACAAATCTTGATAACATCTTTATTTGTAACAGACAAAAACTAAAGCAACCCATATATATCCTTTAGTGGGTGAATGTTTAAACAAACTACAGTATATCCATATTATGTAATACTACTCAGCAATAAAAAGGAACATACTATTAATACACGCAACAACTTGGATGTATCTTCAGAGGATTATGTTGAGTGAATAAAGCCAATCCCCAAAAGTTACACACTATATGATTCTGTTTATATAACATTCTTGGAATGACACAATTACAGAAATGGAGAAGAGATTAGTGGTTACCAGGGCTTAAGCAGGAGACAGAGGCAGAAGGGAAGTGATTTGAACTATAAAGGACAGGGCAAAGAATCTTTGTGGTGATGGAAATGTTCTGTATCTTGACTGTCTCAATGTCAGTATCCTGGTTGTGATATTATGCTCTAGTTTTTCAAGATGTTGCCATTGGTGGAAACTGGGTACCAGGGCTTTCTCAACTGCATATATGTATATAATTATCTCAAAATAAAACGTAACTTAGAAATAAATAAAAATGGAGCTGAAAGTGTTTCTGCCTGCGTAGCAGTCTAGCTAATGTTTTTTTTTTTTTTTTTCCATCCGATTTGCAGTGTATAATTCTACTCCTGTTTATATTCCAGTTTCCGCAGCCTAGGAGATATTATATAGGAAGCAACACAACTTATGTTATGGTGAAATAATTTTCCTATTTACAAATGTGGGTGATCAAACTCGAATCTAACTCAAATGTGAGTGTTCAGTAATTGAATGCATGAGAAAGTACCAATCAGTGTCTGGCACAAAAGAAGTTTCATTATCATTTGTTGACTTAATGTATTCACAGAGAGTTGAAGGAAGCTACTATCAACCATTAAGATCTTCTAATGAATTCGTTTACTATGTTAGCCCCTTTGCAAAATGAGCTCTAGCATTTTGTAGTTGTGTGATATGGTATGAGTTACCTAAACTCCATTTTTTGGTCTTCTCATCCACAAACGGGTTTTTAAATAATGAATATAAAGTGCTTAGCTTAGTACCTTTTACAGAGTAAGCATTTCAGTAAGTGCAAACTGTTCATTAATATCATCATCATTATCATGTTACCAGGAAACCCCAGGAAGGGTACATCCAGAAGAAAGGTGGAAGAAGGAGAAGAAGGTGAGGTAAGGGCACCAGTGGGGTGTGTGGCATGAGCCTTGGACAGAAATGAGGTTGGGAAGTGGGAGAAAGCCACAGCAAGGACTGGGATGGGAAGATAAAGGGCTAGACGATGTTGGTGTGAAACTTTATTGCCTTCTTATTACTATTCAGCACAGACTGATTTTGTATTCAAACGCAGCATTTGAATAGCGTTCCCTTCTCTTCTGCAGCTTTTTTTTTTTTTGTATATTTTTTCTTCTGCAGCTAATTTGAAGAGAAAATTGCCTGTTGTGAATTTCCTTTGTTTAATGAAATCCATTTACCAAATATTGAATACCTACTATGTGCCTGGCCTACTTCTGGGTTTTTCATCCCACTGTCATGTAATTTGGAACTTTTGGAGATTTCCATTTCAATTTCCACCCTCAGCAAAGGGTTTCATTTGTGATGAGGGATCTGAAGACTAATCTGATGAAACGAAGCTAGGATAATCAGTGTGGCTTTGAACAGATGCTTAAAATCCCTAAAACACCAGCTTTCTCATCTGTAAAGTGGGTGAAAGTACTATTTTCCCCAGGAGGTTAATGTGGGGGTAACTCAGCTAATCCTGTGAAGTTACCATGATTTTGCATACATATAATACCCCTAATAAGTGTTGCTCTTACTAGAACTTACTAGAATTGACTGGACCTATGCCTTACCCCCAGTCCTGCACACATGCCCGTGACCACTCAACATCTTCCTCTTGCTATTCTTTGTCTAGTTTTAAGATCAGAATTCAGATATCATTTCTATACCATCTGTGTTTCATGGTCTTGTGCAATCTATTTTACGTCTCTGGGGCTGTTTCCTCATCTTATGGGGAGTATTATTACAGTGTAGCAATTAGAAGCATGGCCCCTGGAGTCAGGCAGATCTGCATTCAAAACCCCACACCCATCATTTATTAGCTGTGTGACCTTGAATAGGTAACTTAGTCTCTCTGTGCCTCAGTATTATCATATGCAGAGTGAGAATAATACTAGTATTTCTCTAATCCACTTATTACGGGAACATGGAACATGCCACGCAGTGCATGTAAAGCCTTGTGCATAAGCACTCAAAAATCTCCTTTCTCCTCCTCCTCCTTTGGTTCAGTGACTGGCATTCCACTAAAGGTAGCTATTATGATTACATTCCTTGTTCCCCAAAGCAATATACTTATAAGTGATACATGAATATGAAAAATCTCTGATTCTGGAGAAGAAATGATTTCTGCTGCATTTCCAGGCTATGTGAGGTCTGTTTTCCCGCACCTACTTGGAGAGCTTAGAAGAGAACAACAAATCTCTAGTATTTATTTCAGTATCTCCAGAGCATTTACCATGGTGTCCAGGAAGGCATAAAATGGGATCTATTGGAGAAAGTGCGGAGAGAAGAGCTATAAACAAAAGAGATAACTCTATAGCATCCTGAATTGCTTCAGGTGTGCCCCATTCCCCTCTCAGGAACACTTGCCTAAACAAATTCCAAGAAGGATTAGCGTTATTCAAGAACAAGTTTCCCTGAAGGGTTTTTTACCTTAGAGAGCTTTATGGTCTGAGCCGGAGAATGCCAACATACACACCACCTCTCATGACAGATATTGTGCAAAGTGGTATTTGCTGATTTGTGGGAGGGTCATATCTAGCAATCGATGCCGCAATCTCATGACATGAAATCTTGAGGCCAGTTGGAAATAAGAAACAAGTCACATTGTCTTCCGCCCATTTCCTGACTAGCATTGGGGAAATACAAATCAAAAGCATAGTCAGATATTACCTGACACCAGTGAGAATGGCTAAAATGAACAACTCAAGAAACAACAGATGTTGGTGAGGATGTAGAGAAAGGGAACTCTCTTACTCTGTTGGTGAGAATGCAAATGGGTGCAGCCACTCTGGAAAACATTGTGGAAGTTCTTCAAAAGGTTGAAAATAGAGCTACCCTACAATCCACCAATTGCACCATTAGGCATTTATCCCAAAGATACAGATGTAGTGATATGAAGGGGCACCTGCGCTCCATTGGTTATAGCAGCAATGTCCACAATAGCCAAACTGTGAAAAAAGCCAAGATGTCCATCGACAGATGAATGGATAAAGAAGTGATACACACACACACACACACACACACACAATGGACTACTACTCAGCCACAAAAAAAAAAAAGAGAGAGAAAGAAATATTGGATTTGCAATGATATGGATGGAACTAGAGGGTTATATGCTAAGTGAAATAAGTCAATCAGAGAAAGACAATTATCATATGATCTCACCCACATGTGAAATTTAAGAAACAAAACACAGGATCATAGGGGAAAAGAGGGAAAAATAACAAGAAGAAATCAGAGACAGAGACAAACCATTAGAGACTTTTAACCTAGAAAACAAACTGAGGTTGCTGGAGGGGAGGTGGGTGGGGGATAGGGGAAATGAGTGATGGGCATTAAGGAGGGAATGTGATGTAATAAGCACTGGGTGTTATATAAATCTGATGAATCACTGAATTCCACCTCTGAAACTAATAATACTCTATATGTTAATTAAATTGAATTTAAATAAAAAAAGTTTTAAAAAAAGAAGCAAGTCTCCTTGAGAGCACCCTGATCCTAATTTCAGGTGACAGCTAAAATTCAGTGAATTTTCTAATTTTTTGTAGTAGAGGGAGTGTTTTAAAGGGACTTTATGTGGATTACACTCCATTATACATTATGTGGCATTCTTAATGAATCTCATATCATCAGCAAGTGCATTATGGAAATAATTACTTCCATAGGAAGAGGAATAATGTACTAAAACATTTCAGACTTACAATAACAAAGGTTTTTTCCCCCTCTAAGGAATTTTAATAATAAAAGTGTTTTTGTAGCTAAAAATATATAGCTATAAAACTTAAACGTAACTGAACAAATCTGGCATTTGATACCTTCTAGCTTAAAAAAAAAAAACTCCTTTTCCACCACCATCAGCACTTATTACACATCCTGCATTCATTCACTTAATAAGTGTCTATCACAACTTCTGCCCTGTGCCAGGCACCATTCTAAATGTTGATGCTGTGATGGTGACCAACATAGACACAAGACTTTTAACTTGGGATAGATGGAAGCAATTAGATCAATACAATGATTCTGGAATGCAATGTGCTTGGAAGGAGCCAGATAGGCCACTGAGATGGGGTGAGAAGGAGGGACTCACCACAAAAGGTGTGGACAGAGGAAGTCTCCTCTGAGCTGGGATCTAAAGACTGAGAAGGGACCAAAGAGAGAGCATTGCAGGCAGAAGGAACGGTTAATGTCAAGGCCTCGAGGGGGAGAGAGCTTGGCATGGTCTAGGGGAGCTAAGAGACATCCAAACAAGGCAGCTGGGCCACACATGAAATAGTGTTTTCCTGCAGATGAAGCTGCACAACTGTGCTTTGAGCAATAGCAGCCTGCATAATGCAAACCGAATCCCGTCACTGTTGTATCTCGTTGTGTGTGATTCAGATGATGAAAGTTGCACTGTAGGAGACATGCTTGCCCCACTTTCAGACATCCACCATCTCCTGCCCTTGGACAGTTGGGTTTCTGGCTCTCAGGTCTTCTGACTCAGACTGAATTATAACACTGGCTTTGTAGGTTCTCCTGCCTGAAGGTGGTAGACTGACACATCTCAATCTCCATCATCTCGTGAGCCAGTTCCCATAATAAATCTCTTATATACCTTTTGGTTCTATATATCCTTTTGGTTCTGTGTCTGGAAAACTGACTATTACAGTTTTACTGCTAACCATGTCTAACTCAAGGGATGTATTCCTTACTAAGTACTGTCTTTGGATGTAATTGGATAAACAAGCTACGTGCACCATCCAACTTCAACTTGAGTAGAAAATAGATTTCAAATGTACCTTAAAACATGATAAGATGTTCAAGGGTGTGTTTTCTAAGATCTTAGATGCCTGATTGTCTCTAATTAAAATTTACTTAAAGTTTCAAATCAGACAAACTTAACATTGTTTCATATATTAATAGAAGTCTAGTTTTCAGCTTCAATTATCTTTTTATTTTATTTTATTTATTTATTTTTATTAAAGATTTTATTTGTTTATTCATGAGATATATAGAGAGAGCCAGAGACATAGGCAGAGGGAGAAGCAGGCTCCTTGTGGGGAGCCTGATATGGGACTCGATTCCCAAGACCCTGGGATCATGACCTGAGCCAAAGGCCGACCCTCAACCACTGAGCCAAACAGGCGCCCCTCAGCTTCAATTATTAAACTTGTGCCCATAGTTGGAAGAATTCTAATCTTTGGAATTGTGGTAGAGCTTATTCAGAGACACGTATTACTATTTGTACATTGGTATTATTACCATATTCCCGCCATGTGGTGTGTGTATATGATGTCCAGGTGCTAATGTAATGCAGTTTTCCTTTAATCTCAGTTGAGTAGGGGAGAGCAGGCCCAAATAGCCAAATAAGACGGTGGTGCTAGGTCTAAAATTCATGTCTCTGAACTGTTCTTCCTAATACTTGTCTAACTCCTTCCTTTAACCTGTTCTGATAATTTTCTGGAACATAGCAAGTGGCCATATGTTTATTAAATGGTTGCTTTTCCAACAAGCTACACTTATCATTGCAGTAAGCACATTTCATCATTCTGCTGGATCTAAGCACTGCCTTGGATGCTGGGGATACAGCCATCATCACGTCCCTTGTAGGTCTTGGTAGTGAGGCAGACCCTCATGATGTGTCTACTAAGCAAAGACAAAGTAGTAAGGACTAGAAGAAGGGAAAATGGAAGATCCCAGCTCGAGCGGGTACAGGATGGAGAGGAAGCTAATTGATGGGAGCCTTCTTGGAGGAGGTAGCCATGGTGCTGGATTTTGAAAACCTCCATTATCTGTTAACCTTGAGATCCAGTTAGATTTCCATCCTCATCATCTGCCATGTTCTTTTTTTTTTTTTTTTTTTTTTTTTTTTTTTGCTACTGCCCTGCCATGTTCTTTAATTTGCACCCTAGAGATACACAAAGTAGGCTGTTTTGAACTCTGCTCACTCTCCCTTGTCCCTGAAATCCCTCTCTCTCCTCTTTTCTCTTGATTAGTTGTATTTATTCTTCAAACCTAATCTCAGTTTTGATCTCTTCCATTCCTTCAATCATTAAATTGGGCTGATTACCTTGCTCTGTGCTCCTATGGCCCATTACCAATCTATTCCTAGAATTGGCCATAAATATCCCCTTTCACCCATTTTCCCATTCTCCTCCTCCTCTGGCAACCATCAGTTTGATCTTTGTATTTATTGGTCTGATTCTGCTTTTTGTTTGTTTGTTCATTTGCTTTTTTTGATTCCACATATGAGTGAAGTCATATGGTATTTGTCCTCAGTCTGACTTATTTCGTTTAGCACAATACCCTCTAGGTCCATCCATAACATCTGTCAGAATGGCTAAAATAAAAAAGACAAGAAATTACAGGTGGTCTGTGAGGATGTCAAAGGAAAAGGAACTCTCATGCACTGTCAGTGGGAATGCAAACTGGAGCAACCACTGTGGAAAACAGTATGGAGTTTCCTCAGGAAATTAAAAATAGAACTACCACATAATCCAATAATTCCTCTGCTGAGTTTTTACCCAAAGAAAAGGAAAACATTAATTCAAAAAGATATGCGCCCCTATGTTTATTGCAGCATTGTTTATAATAGCCTAGATATGGAAGCAACCCAAGTGTCCATCAATAAACGAGTGGTTAAGTGGTGGTATATGTAAACACTTGTCTTATTCATCTTCACCTGTCCCTATCTATCTATCTAATCTTAGTATCCACTATTAAATGCTTGATAAACATTTTCAAATTGAACTGCAGTGTAACTTTATGCCAAAACTCTCCTAAAAATACTGTGAGCTTGATTAATGTTGCCTGGAATGAACTTTCACTTACTCCAGAAGTGGTTGGAAAGCTATGCTTTGTTAACTCCTGAATATGGTGTCCCACACAGCTGCTGCTTACTGGGAATGGACTGTAATAAGTAGTTTTAACAGCTTTTGATGACATGGCTATTGCTTCAAAGTGTGGCATGCTGTCACTGCCATCCCAAGTGTTGAGTGCCTTCCTTCCACACCTACAGATAACACATAACATATTCTTTTCACTATTTTATCTTCTGAAAGACTGAGGAGATGAAGAGTTGAGGTAGATCAACAGCTACCGTAGAATCTGAAGCAGTTAAATAAGAAGTAGTTTTAGCAGCTGTTCTTTTGCAAATGCAAGCTAAATAATAATCGACTGTGCAGTATCGATGTGAGAGGATAGACACAGATCAATAGATCTGAGTGAGAGTCCAAAAATAGATCCCCACTTTATCAACCATGTACTTTTGACAAAGATGTCAATTAGAAAAGATAGTCCAACAAATAGTACTGAACTAACTGGATATCCATATGAAAAAAAACACCATACATAAATGTTAAATTGATCATATACCTAAGTATAAGAACTAAAACTATTAAACTCTAGAAGATGGCATAAGTAAAAATCTTTGTGACACTCACTGAATAAGACAAAGATTTCTTGAACCAAATACAGAAACTCTAAGAAAAAAAAAAAGATAAAATAGATTTCATTAAGATTAAAAATAGTTGCTTTTTGAAAGACATAGTTAAGAACACAAGAAAGCAAGCCACAGACTGGGAGAAAATTTTCCTCAACATATATTCAACAGAGGGCTTATATTCAGAATGTATGAAGAATACTCATCACTCAAATGTAAGACAACAAAGGTTTAAAAACAAACAAACAAAAACCTCCAACAATAGATAACAAGAACTTGAACGGACATTCACAACAGAAGGTATTGGGATGCCCAATAAGCACATGAAAAGATGCTCAGCATCACTAGTAACCAACAAAATCCAAATTAAAACCATGATGAGAGGGGCGTCTGTTTAGCTCAATGGGTTGAGTGTCCAACTCTCATTTTCAGTGTAGGTCATGGTCTCATGGGTTGTGAAATCAAGTCCTGTGTCAGTCTTCTAGCTCAGTGATGGGGGGGGTCTGCTTGAGATTCTCTCACTCTGCCCCTCCCCCTGCTCATGAATGCTCTCTCTCTCAAATAAATAAGTAAGTCTAAAAAAACAAACAAAATAATGAGATAGATACTACTTCACATCCACTAGAATGACCAATAAAAAGACAAAAAAATACAAAGGTCGGTGAGAATGTAGAGCAGCTGAAACTCTCTTGCACATTGTTAGTAGAAACCAAAATGGTATAGGCACTCTGGAAAATAATATGGCAATACCTTATAAAGTTTCCTACATTTATTATATGACTCCATAATTTCACTTTTAGGTATCTTGCAGATACCTAAATGGAAATATATATTCAGACAAAAATGCATGGACATCGTTCCTAATAGACAAAAACTGGAAGAAACCCAAATGTCCCTCACCCAATGAGTAGGTAAACAAATTATGTGCCATGGAGTACTAATCTGCAATAAAAGAAGAGTGACATATTAGTACACGCAGCAACATGGATAAATCTAAAAACATAATTCTAAGTGAAAGAGTCAAGCACAGACCAATATGTACTCCTATACAATTTCAATTACATAAAATTCTAGCAAAGGCAAAACTATAGTCAGAGAAAGTAGAGCAGTGATTGCTGGAAGCCAGAGATATGGCAGAGGGAGAAGGACGAGTCTAAATGACATGAACTTTTTAGAGCAAGGGAACTCTTCTGTATCTTGATTGTAATGGTGATTATGATTACATACAATTATCAAAATACATCAAACTATACTTCTAAAACTTGGAATTGTATACTCCCTTTATAAAAAAGAGAAAAAAGAAAACTATAGAAACTAATGATTACTGGGAAAATTAACATTTAGGAGAAGAGATTAAAATTAATGTGCAAACAACAAATGGGAAAGTATAGACAATCTTGTAACAGAATGTGGCAGTGTCGTCCTGGATGTTTTACCTTTCCGGACTACTTGGAAACCATACCTGACAACCAGCATGGCTGTTGTATAACCACCTGTCTGGGGAAGGAGAGAACATGTGCTTCTCAAGACCAGTATGTAGTGAATGGTTTGTCATCTGGTAGAGAGGGTTAAAAATATGGACACTACCAAGATTAATACTAAGCAATTATTCACTTATTTGGTGCATAGATTTTACAGTAATTACTTAACAAGAGATGGCATTTAGCTAAATTACCTTGTATATGAATACATATTTCTTTAAAGATTGAGGTCCAGAAAAGACATATGTAAGAAGGACCAATAGGATTTGGTCTTTGGGAATGTTCTGTGTATGAAATTTCTCAAGTGTACCAATAATAAACGGGCTTCCTAATACATTTGTTGAATGGCTCCTACCATTGGTTATATCAAACATTTCACATGGTTGACAATAATAATAAAAGGCCTAAAGGAGATAGTTTAATCCTTGAAATTCATGACTGTAGGAAATTCTTAGTAGCATGTACCTTTGAATGGTCCAGGTATAGTACTGGATGCTGGTTATAAGATGATGAAAAGACATGTTGCCCATAGTATAGAACATATTTTTGTAAAGGGCTAGATAGTGTGTGGCCATAGTGTCTCCGTTGCAACTATTCAACTCTATTGCTGTAGCATGACAGCAGCCATAGACAATATGGCTGTGATCCAGCAAAACTTTATTTGTGAAAACAGTCAGTGGACCGGTTTTGGACCATGAGCTACAGCTTGCTCATGCTTGGTCTTGGGGGGTGATAGGCATTAAATGCATAAATATGTATTAGGCATATCATCATGTATTGTAATAAGTGCCATGAGAAAAAAGATGTTACCATGCTAGAAAAAAGTGAGGTATAAGGAAATTAGCTCCTGATTAGGTAGAGGGAGGGAGAGTGGTAGAAGGGTGCTAACAAAGTAGCACATGGTACAGTATATCTTCTTGACTCTCAATCATCAGTAAAGTCTACACCAGTCAAGAAATGCTTGTGCTAAAGGATTTCTCATAGAAACCAGTGGCTGAGCTCAATAGTGTGCGCCGGTTGATATGTGGTTGACGTTGAAACAGCACAAATGGAGCAAATGGCAAGGAGGCCCCCCAGCTGGCATTGGGGTTCCATATAAGTTTACCTGTGTTTAGGAGAAAGGTCTAGAAACATACACACCAAATGTTAGCAGCAATTACCTCTGGAGAATGACTGTTAGGTAGGCAGGTAGTAAAAGGGGACTACTTTGTTACAGACACTTCTTCCCTGTTTTAATATTTTATTTTTTTAATTTTTATTTTTTAAAAGATTTTATTCATTTGAGAGAGAGAGAGAGAGAGAGAGAGAGCAAGAGCGAATGAGCACACAAGTAGGGGGAGGAACAGAGGGAGAGGGAGAAGCAGACTTCTGATGTGAGACTCAATCCCAGGACTCTGAGATCCTGAGCTGAGCAGGCTGACTTTTAACCGATTGAGCCATCCAGGTGCCCTTTGTTGTAATATTTTACAATAAACATGTATTCCTTCTAAAAAGCAAAAATAATAGAATGATGAAAATTCTTTTCAAGGAATTTTTGAATAGATTTTCCAGGATGGAGGACAGTATATACTCTATGATAAGGATTCTGAAGAGATCTCTAGAAGGACCCCAAATCATTTTAGTTTGCTCACAATTACATCTCACTGCACAGGATGCACGTGTGTGTGTGTGTGTGTGTGTTTGCACACACAAAACTCCAGATGCATAAGAATCAAAATAATAAGGTAAAAATATAAAGTTTTTGGAAGACAGTATAGAAGAATATCAACTTGGTTTTAGGGTAAGGGCACATTTTAAATGGTGACCACATCAGACTACATCGAAATTAAGAACATCTATTCATTAAAGAGTGAAAAGGCCAACTGTGGAAGTAAGAATATATATTCAAGACATATAACTGACAGAGGGCTCATGTCTAGAATTTTGGTCCTACAGATCAGTAAGGAAAGACAATCTTAATATATATTATAGGTGAGAAAGTTAAGAGGCATTTTATAAAAGAAGGAATCCAAATAAATCCAAATGTATTTAAACAAATAAATGGTAAATGTATGCAACCCTATCAGTAATACAGGAATCGAAAACTACCCCAAGGTTGGGTGGCCAGAACGTAGCCTAGACTAGGATGTGGAAGATGAGAGGCTGTACACAAATTGCTAGTGCATATATGAACTGGTAAAACCACTTTAGAAAACAGGTCACATTATTTATTATGTGGAATCTTGTGTACCCTATGACTCAAGCAATACACTCCTGGGTAGTATTCTCTTGAAATTGGGGCACCTGTACATGAGGAAATACAGTGATGTTTATAATAGCACTTCTCACGATAGCCGGGACCTGAATATATATATATCTAAATGCCCATCAACAATGTTATATATTTGTATGGTCAGATACTGCCTGATAGTGGGGGTGCCTGGGTGGCTTAGTCAGTTGAGCCTCTGACTCATTTCACCCCCGGTCATGATCTCAGTGTTGTGAGATTGAGCCCCATATGGGGCTCTGTGCTGGGTGTGGGGCCTACTTAAGGTTCTCTCTCTCCCCAGTGTCTCTGACTCTCCCCACTCCCTCTCTTAAAAGAAAAAGAAAAAGATACTATCCAAAGTGAAAATGAATGACTGCTACAGACAATACAGGTGTATTTTATGCAAGATAATGTAGAGCGAAAGCAGACACATAAATATATGGTTTTGATTCCCTTTATTAAGAGTTTAAAAAACTATACTGTATTGGAATTCATGCTTGGGTTTAGGTAAAACCATACAGAAATGCAAAAACTTGGAAAGGATTTGCTTCTGAGAGGATGGGAAGGATGGTTATACTAAAGAAGACACAGAAAGATTCCTGGATATTGTGTTATCTTTTTCTCATTTTTTTCTTTTGTTGTAGCAAAATATACATAGCATAATATGTACCAACTTAACCATTTTTGAGTGTACAGTTCAGCGGCATTAACTATATCCACATATAGTTGCTGTGCAACTATCACCACTATCCACCTGTAGAGCATTTTTCATTGTCCCAGCTGACCCTCTGTACTCACTAAAGAGTAACTACAGTTTCCCTCTGCCCCTAGTCCTTGGCTATCACCAGTCATTCTACTTCTGTGTCTATGAAGAGACATATTTATCTACTCTGGGTAGATATTTGACTACTCTACTACCCAGAGTACTCAAATGTAGGGTAGACATTTGAGTACTCTGAGTCTCTCATGTGCTGAAATCATAACGTCTGTTCTTTGAAGAAGGGTTATTTCACAGCGTACTGCCTTCAAGGTTCATCCATGTTGTAGCACATTTAAGAATTTCCTGCCTTTTTAGGCTGATATTCCACTCTATGTATCTACCACATTTTGTCTTCTCATTCATCCACCAGCGGACACTTGTGTTGTTTGCAGTCTTTTGCTATTATGAATAATGCTGTGATGAACACAGGTGTACAAATATCTGTTGCGAGCCCCGCTTTCAACAATTTTCTATTTCTTGATGAGAGTTTTAAAATTGTTCATAGTGCCAATTAATGCTTAACTCATTTTCTATATGTGCATTACATTTTGCAAGGAGATTTTTTTTGAAAATCCTATAGAACTGGGATTCAGTTACCATGGCAACTTGCTCTCTGATTCTGTTTTTGCCTTTCTTCCTGTGATCCTCTCATCTTTACCATGAAGCAAGCTGTGTTTTCTTGCCCATTTAAAAAGAAACCTTTTAGTGAGGTATGAAACCTACAGAAAATTGCACAAGCAATAAACATCAACATGACAAATTATTCACAAAATGAACAGCCTGGTTTGAGGGTATGTGTTAGGTACATGAAGGGTATATGTCTGGAAACAAAATAATGTACATTTCAGGAGATCAACAAAGTTATATATATATATATATATATATATATATATATATATATATATTGAAGGAGGTCAACAAAGTTTTAAACTGAAAAATGAGTAGCTATTTAGATCTAAGGAGGTAAAGAACATGATATTGTAAAGTGTTAATACCTGGAGTTTTAAGTGGTTGCCTCTTAGGAGTATTGGGGGGTAAAAGTAAGTGGGGCAATATTCTTTTCATGATTTGTATTTTTGACTTTTAAAAATATATATTACATATTGCAATTTGAGAAATAATTTCTTATTTACAATTAATTAATCAACATTTATAATCTATCCTCCTCTACTCTAAACAAGACCTTTGTCATCACTTCAAATGATCCTCTAGGTTTTTCTCTGTTTTGCTTCAATTATCTTGACCTTTAGTATTATCTTGATAATGTTTTAAATCATGGCTCTACTATTTGGACTTATTTATGTATTGTGGGAAGATTTTGAGCCACATTTTATTTCCTAACTATAAATTAGACTGGTCTGTTTACCCACAATGGCATCTACTATCCCACGTTACAATGCTGATACCAATTACGTGTTTTTTTCCAACATAGCACCCCAAGCAATTCTCTGACTCCTGAAAGATGTCCTACAGTTCAACTTAACTCAAACACTGCTTGGAGATAGCATCAGATGCCACGGATTAAGGATTGGGTCCTAGGAGACCCACACCCCTCCTCCCACTTCAAGATATCAAAGTCCAGGCTGGACCAAAGTCACCTGTGCTTCTGACTGGCGATAGACTGGAGTCCCAACAACCTCCTCTTGGGTTTGACTCATTATGGGTTTATTATAAAAAGATTCTAACCTAGTTATAGGCAGATGGAAGAGATGCACAGGGCAAGATATGGGGAAAGGTCATGTAGCGGTCATGTCCTCTCTGAACTGAGCTACTGTCTCCAAATTTGCACGTGGTCACCAACCCGGAAGTTCCCTGGACCGTGTCCTTTTGGGGTTTTATGGAAGTTTCACGACTTTGGTGCTACTGATTAAATCACTGGCCATTGGTGATGGATTCAACCTCCAGCCCGAGGCCCCTTCCTGGAGGTGGGTGAATGGGTGGAACTGGAAGTTCTATCCTCCAATCACATGGTTGGTTCCTTAGGGGTTTCTTAACCAATTCAGGTGTGGCTGAAGAGGTTTGTTATGAAAATCAAGACCTCTTTATCGCTCTTATCACCTAGGAAATTCCAAGGATTTTAGGAGCTCTGTGCCAGAAACAGAGACCAAAAATATATTATGAATCACATTATCACATGTCTTCCTGTTTCTGGGATATTTTGCTGCTATTCCTTCTTTTTGGTGGAATCTTGAAGTAATTTTCTAGGAAATGGTTTGTGAGTGCTACGAGTTCTTACTTCTTTGCTCATACAAAAATTCCAAGAGCTAATTCCTGTGAGAAATTCTTAAGTAATTTAAAAACATGCAATCACTTCAGCAGTCTTTCCTTTTACCCTTAATACATATTTACTATGGTCTATCTTGTATTTTCTATTACACTGAGTTGGAGTTAACCTTTTTCACCTAGTAGGCTATAAAATGGCCTGGCAACCAAGGATCCAGCATAGTTAGTGTCCAATACTTGGTAGGTATTCAAAATTAAATTTAAATAAATAAATAATTTTTTTTTTTAAATAAGGAAATGAGGAACACAGGGAGATAAACTTTCTGTCAGCGACAGGGACAATGAAGAATTCCTGCTGGGTATTAAAAGATGGGACAGAATGCAGAAGAGCCTCTTCATTTTTGTTATGGAAGATTTACTGGGCAAAAAGGA